>NC_047086.1:123795909-124431909 GCF_902459505.1 Geotrypetes seraphini
CAAACTACCCAAGTGGTCCAAATTATAAATAATCATATAAAGAATATAACCCACTAAATATGGAAAGTGCAACACAAACTTAAATCCTAATCCAGGAAAAGGCCTCAGAATTGGAGCTTAATACCAGCCAGGTTGGGGTATTCCAGTTCTTCTTAGTAATACGATTTGCTTTCCTTTCTTTCTGTGCTATACAATTGAGTAAGATTGGTTCTAGTTCTGTTACTTTGTTAGCTCATAAGAGATCTCCCGCTCTATTTCTTACTGTATCAACCCTGCCCTTCCCAAGCCTGCTTTCTCTCATTCTTGATGAATGTAAATATTAATATGACCTTTATTTTGTGATTGGTAGGGTTTAAGATACAGTTTTCTTTTAGAGTCCCATCATGATACATTTGCCATACTCTAATGTCCAATCCTGAAGAAGCAGCGTTGATTTTTTTTTTTTTTAATTCATGTAAATTTCATGCATTTATTGGGGGTGTTACATAATATACTATGTCCTGAAGTATTTTTTAATGACAGAAGAGCAGTGGCATAGTAAGGGGGTGGGGCTGGACCGCTCCAGGCGCCATTAGGTGGGGGCACCGGCACCTCTACATCCCCCCATGCCATGTTTGCACCCTCCCTTCCCCTACTCTCTACCTCTTTAAATCTTTGCCAACATGAGCAACTTCTCCATCACGCTGCTCACGCTGGCCTGGCTCCCCTCTGATATAACTTCTGGTTGCAGGACCAAGAAGTAACTTCATAGGGAAAGCCAATGCCAGCACAAGCTGCAGGCCAGAGATTTAAAGAAGTACCAAGGGAGGAGGGCGGGGAAGGATCGTGGGGGCAAAGAGAAGGGCACGGGGGTGAGGAGGTGCCACCGCAACCCTCCCCGGGTGCCTCCTACCCTTGTTACATCCCTGCAGAAAAAGATATGACTAGTAAAACATAAGTTGAATTACATGTCTGTTAGCTTGTGAGATTGGAAACTGATTACTTGATTGTCTATAATAATACAATGAGATGCTGTCTGTGTGAGTGATTTCTGCTTCTTAAGATAGGATTGCTATTTAAAACTAATGTCCAAATCAGCTGATCTTTGTATACCTTGGAGACTGATAGAGAAAATAAGTTATTTCACCATTGACTACCAAGATGAATCAATTTCATATGGATAATGTCATATGATGATACTGAATATGGAACTAGGTCCATCACTGGGTCAGAGAGTCTTTAGCCTGGTAGTGCTGGTTTGGACCAGAGGGATTTTTTTCTTTTTTTTTAATTTCAGAATGTGTGACGCGGTGGTTGAAGCTACAGCCTTAGCACCCTGGGGTTGTGGGTTCAAACCCCGCGCTGCTCCTTGTGACCCTGGACAAGTCACTTAATCTTCCAGAGCCCCAGGTACGTTAAATAGATTGTGAGCCCACTGGGACAGATAGGGAAAATACTTGAGTACCTGATGGTAAAACCACTTAGATAACCTTGATAGGCGGTATATAAAATCCTAATAAACTTGAAACTTGAATAACTGTAAAGGTTTTAGCTTTATTGCTATTTTTAAAGTGCCTCCCAAAGTAAAAATCTGCAGTTAGTGCATATTTTTGCACTAATGTTCTTAACATAGTTATTTAATGAACAATACATTACTATATAATTAGTTAACTATCCCCCTCCTTTACAAAACTGCGCTAGCGTTTTTAACGCCAGTTGCATCAGTAACAGCTCGGATGCTCATAGGAATTCTATGAGCATCGGAGCTGTTACCGCGGCAGCTGGCGTTAAAAATGCTAGCGTGGCTTTGTAAAGGAGGGGTTATATCAGGTGTTTAAAAAAAATGTTAATTCTTAAATGAAACATGTGCTAACATTTTTATCATTCTTCCTATCTGCTGCAGTAACATTACATTACATTATCTAATATTTCTATCCCACCCATACCAGTTATAGTTCAGAGAGGTTACAGAATAAGAAGCTGGATACAATCATTCCAGGAATTACAAAAACCTTATAACAGAACCAAAGTTCATTATTTAGGGCTCATTTTACTGAACCAAAGAAGCGCTACTTACCACAGGCCTGGTAAATGCTCCGACACTCATTCAATTCCTATGAGCATCAGCATTTACTTTGCCAACCTGTGGTAAGAAGCTCTTCTAGTGTTTAGTAAAGCCCATTGTTAAATAGCACATGCTTCCTGAACAACATTGCCTTAATGGCAGAACAGAAGATATTATAGTTCATTATCTTAAGAATATATTCTGGTAGTGTATTCCATAATTTACGTAGGTGCCTGATATAAAAAATTGCCTGTAGAATCCCTCTTCATTTGCATACCTGTATATGATGGAACTATTAATTTCAGCCTATTCTGAGTTTCATAATTGGAAAATAGTGCCTTAATTAGTCATGACATGTATGATGGGGCTAGACCATGCATTGCCTTAAAAACATAACAAAATACCTTAAAGTAAATCCTTGCTTCTATTGGCAATCAATGAAGCTAAATATAACATGGCGTAATTGTATCATATTTACCAAGAGAAGAGATCGATTGAATAGTTATATCAAACCTATGTCTGTCTTGGCACCATTCAAAAAGTTAACATCAGCACATAAGATACCCTCTATGCAGGGCCACACATCCAGTACTTCTAAGACCACCGATGATCTCTTTTTGGAATAAAATAGCTCATGGTGATTCTTGGACTTTGCCATCAATTTCCCTATTTTCAGTGCCACAGCAAAAATGATATATGACAAAAAACACTTCCCTCTGTAGGTGATAATAAAACTTTTTGTAATACCAGCTTTACATATGATAGGAATAGCTCAGAGACATGAAGGGGCACAACAGAGGGTATAAACCCCCAGCCACCTCACCACCCAATCATTGCTTAATCCTTCATACTTTTAAGCTTTTTTAATTTTCAAAAATTATTAATGGTGAAACTCTCCATTTCCCAAAAAACGTGTAGTATTGAAAAGCACTTAGCTAAAGCTTGGCTTCTTGGTTCCAACGTGTCCACGTTTTGTTATACTTTATCAGAAAGTCAAACAGCTGTGAACTCAACCATAGTTATGGAAAGACAGCAATAAACGGAGTGTATCTCTCAAAAACAGGGTTCTCTTTTAAACAGACACTCTCAAGTATGAAGGATCAAGCAATGGTGGTGGTGAGGTTTATACCCTCTGTTGTGCCCCTTCAAGTGTCTGAGCTATTCTTATCATATGTAAAGCTGGTATTACAAAAAGTTTTATCATCACCTACAGAGGGCAGTGTTTCTTGTCATAAATATTGGATACTTTCACTCCCCATTGTTGGATACCATTGGGTATTTATTTTTTCCCTGTCATCTTCTTGACAGAAAAAATGATGGCAAATAATAGCAAATATCAAACTCAAATTTGCAAATACCCTGTAGGGCAAACCCTAGTTTTTATAATATTGCAACCATTATTAGCTGAACCAAACACAAAAATACAATTTAAGAATGGATGTGGCAGGAAACTAGAACCAGTTTAGAAGAAACTGGGTCCAAATGAAAGACAGCATACAAATAAGGCCAAATTTCAATATTGTATTGATGATTCACCACAACCATGACCAAAGACCAGATGTGGCCACATTTCAGCAATTGCCTGCAATAGGGGGGTCTAGAAATGTCTGTAAAAACATCCACGCAGAGTTACACTTGGTATTATTTTCAGTGTTTTAATCCACGTGCTTTAATATCAGGACTTTTAGGGACCCCTGAGGAAGACATCATTGTCGAAACCTGGACCATGTTGGGTCCACACCTCTCTATGGTTTAGGTCCTAGATATATTTTATTTGGATTATCCAATTGTACATTTTTGAATAAAGCCTGCATCTTGAACATCACCATTTCCACAGATCCTTTTGTTTTCGCTGTTATGTGCATTGCCTGTGGGACTAAAGGGTCAATTCTTTGTTTGTTCTTCTGTAAAAACATGTAAAGCATATCAAAACATACATATAGTGATGTAGAAATCAATGATATCTGATAAGATAAAAAAATAAACCAAATATCATATAAATATTAAAATGCTATGCTGGCAAGCATGCTGAGATAATATAAAACTATGGAAACATGCTGAGAGCAATTAATTATTTTGTCTAACACTTCTCAACTTTCTGGTTTCTTACTAAGTCGCAGCTAATTTCTTAAACACCTTTTAGAGTAATTTTTAAAGTTATTACATTCTTCAAGGCCTCAGAGATGACTTGTTTCACATGAGCACACAGCCCGTGGTTCACCTAAATTGTCATCTTGTAAATTTATAATTTGACTAGTCGTTAAGCCCGTTACATTAACGGGTGCTAGAATTTATGTCTGTCTGTATTTTTCTTTCTGTCTCTTTCCTCCCTCCATTTCCCTTCTTCAGTCTGCACTCTCAAGCTGTAACATTACTGCTTAGCTTTTTCTCCCTGCAAGCATCTCTGCTCTCTTTCTCATCCCCAGTCTCTTTGCTATTTTTCTCTTCTTGCAGGGGTCTCTGCTCTCCTTTCTCTATATGTTCCTGATTCCTGCAAACTTCTGTTTTCTCTGTATGCTCTTGATCCTGTGTTTCCCTGTAGGTGTCTTTTCCCTTTTTTTTTTTTTTTTATTCCTTCTTCATGTATGGTTGATTTATTAAAAGTTTTTTTATTTTTCCTATTTGTTGCATGCCTGTCTCCTTGGCCGCTGTATGTTTCTATTTTTTTGCTTTGTGTGTTTGTTTGTGTTTTTTTGCTGATTGTCTACTTGGTCGCTGTCAGTCTGTCTGTCTCATTGGCTACTGTATGTCTGTATGCCTTTTTTTCAGTCTAACTCCTTGGCCACTGTATGTCTGGAAGGTTTTTTTTCCTGAATTTATCCTTGGGCATTGTATTTTTTATTTTTTTCTGTTTGTCTCCTTGGCTGTTTGTATTTTTTTGCTGTCTCTCTGTCTGTCTACTTGGACGCTGTATGTAAGTATGTCTGTCTCCTTGGCTGCTGTATGTCTGTTTGTCATTTTTTTTCCTGTGTCTCTCTCTCCTTGTCCTCTGTGTTTTGTTATTTTTTTCAATCTGTCTCTTTAGCCCCCTGTCCTTCTGTGAGTGTCTGTGTCTCTCTCTCTACTTGTGCACTGTTGTTTGTTTGTTTTTTTCAATCTCTCTTTAGCTCCTGATCCCCTCTCACTGACCCTTGCGCGACTGCATGTAATTCCGGTTAGGTTTCCATGGCATCCCTGCTTGCGGGTCTGTGAGTGTAGGGCCATTTTGTCGGGTCTGGCGGCGCCGGGTTGGGAAGAGTCCTGGCTCCTTTTTTGGTTTGGGCCCGTGCAGAGGGGCTCAACAGCGCACAACCACCTTTCCTTCCCTCCCTCCATCAGGTGCAGTGCAGCTCCACCAATGTTAAAAGCAGCCGCATCGAAATCGGAGCCCTGCCACTGCCGTAGCACTTTCCCCTCTGCCTTGGTCCCGCCCCTTCTCTGACATATGGGACTGCGGCAGAGGGAACGTGTTACGGTGGCGGCAGGGCTCCAATTTCAAAGCAGCTGCTTTTAACATAGGCGGAGCTGAACTGTACCTGATGGAGGAAGGGAAGGAACGGTGGGGCAAATTTGGTCAAAGGCAGGAATTGTTTGGCGGACCAAGCACCGTGAAACCGTGAGGAAGGCCGCCGCAGCCTCGCAGCTAGGTAGGGGGACAACAATGGCGCTTATGCTCAAGCCCCCGCCGCAGCTCCTCTCTCGATCCTGGTGCGGTTTGAGAGAGGATTCGTGGCGGGCTTGAGCATAAGCGCGATTGTTGTCCAAGTTGCCGAGTTTGGTGACGTAAACCCACGCATGCGCACTAAAAAAACCGCGATGGGATCAGGGAACACGTTTTTTTTAGTGCGCATGCGCGTCCTACCATTTTATTATATTAGATATTATCTGGAATTTTTTTTTTTAAAGTACTTAACTTAAACTTTGTTGTTGCTGGAAGTTTGAACCAGATAGCCCGAAATGGGCCATGTTTCGCTCATACTGTATCCCCGCTACGAAGAGGTTGTGACCTGATCAAGTAAAGTTTAGAAAACAATTAGTTATGCATGATTATTGCTGTCACATAGCTTGTGTGCAGCGAACACCGCATGAAACTTTTAGTTTCATTTTCGGGCGGTGTTCACTGCAATCGCTGTCAGCCATCATTCGGGTCTTTTTCAGTGTTTTTATTGCAACATTTGGATTGATATGTCATTGGTTTTATTACTCAATACAAAGACTCCTGAAGCAGGCTCTTTTGGGCCAAAACATGATCGTGTCGAGTCTGTTTAATAAATAGGATTGGTGTTTTTGTGGCGCTTGCGCTGTGGCCACCACATTTAGTATGCCGTGGCTTTGCAAAGTTTGCGAGACACTGATCTAAAGAATATAGAGCTAAGGGGCCTTCTACTAAGCTGCACTAGGTGATATTGTGTGCCTTACACCACAAACAATGGAGTATCATGAGACTCTCAGGCATCCTGCAGTAACTTTGTAGCCTGTATGTGCTAACTGAACACTAAAATTCTTTTAAGGGGAATGTGTCAGGGTCAGCAAATGGGCATTCCTGCACTAACCAGTTAGCACATCTACATTACTATACATTAACTGGTTAGCTCATGGATAATGCATAGATAATCTATAAAATATGGTGGTAAATGCTCTTGTGATTATTTTTAAAAATGACACATGCTAATGGCCAATCATAACAACAATAAATAAAAAAATTAAAAATAATTTAATAATTAAAGGTGCTCAATGAAAAAAGCCAGCAAGCTTTAGGCATAGGAGCAACAGACCCCACCAGCTTGGACTTAGAGTATGGCCATTAATGCAAAATAAATAAATAAACCCAAACCCCCAACCCTCTGTGTTTTTATGATCACAGTAAAAATAGCTTTTGCATATGGGAAAGATCTGCGTAAGGATACACTTAGTGGCTTAGCGAGGGTGAGAGGCACCCAGGGCAGTGGTGCCCCACCCCACTCTCTTCACCACCACCCCTGCCATGCACACGCCCTTTCCCTTTCCCCTTCCCCGTACCTCTTTAACTTTCCCAGCACAAGCAGCATCACCAACTTGCTGCCTGCATTGGTGTCAGCTCTCCCTCTGACATCAGTGCCTAGGGGCGGGACCCGGAAGTGACATCAGAGGTAGAACACTCCCTCTTGAAACATTGTAACCTCTTCTCTATATTGTATTGTTCCCTCATGATTTTACATGGGCCTTTTAACCTGTTCCAGAAAAGAACAATTAAGAAATCCCTAATTAGATTAGATATAAAATAATGAATATAAAAGGACGTGAGCAACACAGTTATGGTAAATTTATAGAAGCAAAACATGAAAAGTGTAATAAAAATAATCACATTTATAAAAGAGAGAAAAAATTATTATAATATTCTTAGGTGCAGTAGAAAAAAAATGTTTTTTCCCCCCCAAACCCCAGGTCAATACATTCCAGCTGTCCTCCCTTCCCTTTTCTTTCTTTTTCTCTTTTCCTTTTCTTCTTCCTCTTTCCCCTTCAATTCCCTTCCATCACATCCCTTGGCCCCATCCTTTCCCATCTCTCATTCCCCCTACCTCCTGTTTCCATTCCCTCACTCTCTTTCCCTTCCTTTGTTCTCCCTTTTTCCCCTTCACAGTTTTCTTCCTCATAGATACTGTTTGTTCACACACATCACATATTCTGTTATACTGGTTAATTTATTCAGTCTCTTGTGCTGTAATGACTAGTTAGTCATTGTAAAAAGACCTGTAGGTCCAACTTTAGATTAAAACCTTCAAGTTCTAAAGTGCTGAATTAAAAAATGAAAGTTTGTTCCAATCTCAGTAAAATGCTGTCCAAAGCACCTTCTCTCTTTGGTATTTTAACAAAATTAAATATGTACAAGACTGAACTCCTTATCTTTCCTTCTAAACCTGCCTCTCCCTTTCCTCCATTTTCTATTTTGGCAGATAATGCTCATCATCCTTCCTGAATTGTCGCCTCCCTACCTTGGAGACGTCATTGACTCATCTTTCCTTCTCTTTGCATATTCTACAGACTGCCAAAACTTGTTTCTTTCTCTACAACATTGCTAAAATTCGGCTTTCCTTTCAGAGCATGCTGCCAAGACCCTCATCCCTGCTCTTGTCACCTCTTGCATGGACTTGCTTCGTATGGGTCTTCCGCTAAGCCATCTCTCTCCTCTTCAATCTGTTCAAAATTCTGCTGCACACCTCATATTCCGCTGGTGTCTTTATGCTCACGTTACTCCTCTCCGCAAGTCGTTTTACTGGCTTCCTGTTCGTAGAGAATGGCATGGTGACTGTGACACGCGACTAGCCATGGGTAACCTGCAGGAACGGATAGGAAAAAAGACTGGTTGCTGCGGGTACGGGGACAAAGCCATGGAGCGGTGAATGATCTTGTCTCTACAGTAAAGTATCTGCCATGTTGCCTCCCTTCCCACCTCTCCCGGTCAGCAGCCAGACACTATGAGGCAGGACCTACTTTTACTGGAACAATTGTCTAATACTTGGCAACTGAGTTTTAATGCCAAAAAGTGTAAGGTGATGCACCTTGGTAGCAATAACCCCTGCAGAACATATACCCTGAATGGTGAAAACTTAACAAGAACCATCGAGACCTGGGTGTAATCATTAGTGAAGATATGAAAACTGGCAATTAGGTGGAGAAAGCTTCAGCCAAGGCTAGACAAATGCTAGGTTGCATCCGGAGAAGTTTTATCAGCCGTAAGCCTGAAGTCATAATGCCGTTGTTCAGGTCGATGGTGAGACCTCATCTGGAGTACTGTGTTCAGTTTTGGAGGCCATATTATCAAAAGAATGTGAAGAGAATGGAGTCGGTTCAGCGTATAGCCACCAAGATGGTCTCAGGGCTTAAAGATCTCCCATATGAAGAATGTCTAAGCAGGCTGCAGTTATATTCTCTCGAAGAATGCAGAGAAAGGGGTGACATGATAGACATTCAAATATCTTACGGGCCATATTGAGGTGGAGGAACATATCTTCTTCCTTACTGGGCCCACGGCAACCAGAGGGCATCTGCACAAACTCAAGAGTGGGAGATTTCATGGTGACATCAGGAAATACTTCTTCACTGAAAGAGTGGTCGATGGAATGGTCTTCCACGTCAGGTAGTTGAGGCCAGTAACGCACTCAATTTCAAGGGACGATGGAATAAACATGGAGATTCGCTCCGGAGAAATGCTTAAAAAGAGGGTTCTTGTTGAGGAAGGGTTCTTGGAATGGGTTCGCTCCGGGAAATTCTTAGAGGGAGGGTTCTTGTTGAGGGAGGGTTCTTCGAGTGGGCAGACTTGTTGGGCCAGCGGCCCTTTTCTGCCATCATACTCTATGTTTCTATGTTTCCTTGCGATCGTGTCACTCACTCACTCCCAATTGCCAGTGGCAAAAAAATAAACAACAAACCTGCGACTCCTCTGGGCTGTGTCAGCCCCTTCACAGCTACCAGGGCGGGCATATAAGCCTCTTCGAGGAAGCTTTGAAGAGGCTGGTAGGCCCACCCCAGGAGCCATGAAAGGGCTGACACAGGCAGGGCCAGTGTTAGGGAAGGGCAGCTGCCCTGCGCCCCAAAGCGCAAGGGGGCTTCATGGTTCAGGCATCTCTTCCCCTCGTCGGACCATCTCCCTCAATTTCACGGGTGCTTTTCAGAGTTTTCTCTTTCTGAGGTGTCTGGATGTGACAATTGTTCCCACAAGTCTTGTGTGACTGTCCAAAAGCTTCTCCTCTGACTCAAGCCATCCAGGCGGAAACAGGAAGGTGCATCAGAGGAGAAGTTTTGAGGCAGTCACACAGGACTTGTGGGAACGGTTGCTGCAACCGGACTCCTCAGAAAGAGAAAACTCTGAAAAGCGCCTGTGAAGGTGAGGGGAAGGGAGGAAGATGGCCTGATGAGGGGAAGAGATTGAGTAGTGCTGAAGGGCAGTGGTGTGGGAGGGGAGAGAGAGGGGAGAAGACACTGAAGGGAAGTGGGGAGGGGAAAAAGAGGGGAACAGATGCTGAAGTGAAGTGGGGAGGAGAAAGAGGGGAGCAGATGCTAGATAGAAGGGGGGAGTGAGAGGGGGAATAGATGCTGAAGGGAAGTAGGGAGGAGAGAGAGGGGATCAGACACTGAAAGTGGAGAGAGAGGGAGCAGACACTGGATACACTGGATAGGAGAGGAGAGAGACGGTAGTAGACTTTGGAAGTAAGTGGAGAGGAGAGAGAGAGAGCACATACTGGATGGAAGGAGAGAATACAGAAAAAAGAGCACATGCTGGATTGGGGGAAGAGGATAGAGTTAGTGAGATACTGGAAGGAGTGAGGGAAAGAGGTGGCAGGCTGAAGGTAGACACAATGAAAGGGAAATTTAGGACTGGAAAGTAAGAAAGTAGATAAGAGGTAGAAAATAGGGAAAAGTGAAGTTTTCAGTAAAATTTGGGGGGTTACAACCCCCCAAACCCCCCACAATGCCCCCACAACACGGCGCGATTTGTATTAAGTAAAGTGGGGGGGTTCCCCCCACACCCCCCCTGTTGGAGCCCTAAAAACAGTAATTTTCTTCAGCGCGCACCTCCGCGCTGCGCTCAATTGTCTGCTCGCGCCTTTGTCCCGGCGCGCTTTTGACCTGACACCGAAATGAACAGGTAGGGAATGACACAGGGAAAAAATTTGTCCCTGTCTCCACGAACTCAGTCCCTGTCTCCGCCCCAACCCCATGAGCTCGGTCCCTATCTCCACCCCATCCCCAAGAACACAGTCCCCCTCCCCGCCCTGTCCTCACAAACCCTCTGATCCAATCTGCATAAGCCTCGAATAGTTTAGTTGTTTTTTTTTTTTAGTTCAAATCTTTTTATTGAAGATTAACAGGAGAAAAACATTTAGTAACAATTACAGTTCACTAAAACTTATTTTATTAAAGTATAGAAAGAAACAATATTCTGTACAATTGTCATTTTATAAATCAGAGTTCTTGTCTCTCCCTATACAGTACTCTACCCTGGCAATTCCGTTCACCAGGTGAGTCTCACTTGTCAGTACCCTTCTCCTCTACTGCCAACTCTTGACTCCATTCCTTCTACCTTGCTCCATATGCCTTGAACAACCTGCCTGACTCAGTGCATCAAGCCCCGTCTCTGGTAGTCTTCAAGTCCAGGCTGAAAGCCCACGTTTTTGAAGCTGCCTTTAAATCCTACCCTGCCAACTTATAAAGCACCCATATCTGTTGTCATTCCCTCTTACTACCCTACCTCTTCCATCTCTTAATCCCATGTATAAATTCACCTTTGTCCTCTGTCTGTCATAATTAGATTGTAAGCTCTTTCGAGCAGGGACCGTCTCTTGAGTGTTTAATGTACAGAGATTAGTGCGTCTGGTAGCACTTTAGAAATAATAAATAGTAGTAATTGTTCAAAGATACTGTATATCACATGCTTTTCAGTGCTCTACAAGGAGTTTATCTGGAATTCCTCTTTTTTAAAGTATCCTTGTCTTAAACTTTCTTCTGGTTTGACCATTAGCCATTCTGTAAGGGCAAGAAAAAAAAAAAGTAAGTTATAGTTGCAGTGTTACAGTTTGAAAATGATACTAAGATTTAAGATTGGCTGGTTGTAAGATGACATATATATTTATAGTGCTTGATAAATCACCCCTCTAACAAATCAATTGGAGCAATTGGAACAATATTGGTTCAGCTAGAATGATTCTATGCAAATAACTAAAGAAAAAGATCAGTAGTCTAAAAGTACAACATAGAATAGATATAATCATACAAGACACCAATCATGCAATCGATATATAGAAAACAGACATGCCTACCCTCTACAGAATGTTAATAGAAAAAAAAATTAGTTTTAAGGTCCTTCTTAAAATAACCTAACCATGATTAATAAATTAGCTAAATAAAAGGGATGATCTGAGGAGCATGACTAATTAGGTAAGACCAGACATGGGCAAACTACGGCCCGTGGGCTATATCTGACCCGTTTAGTTTTTAAATTCGGCCTGCTGACCATCTGAACCCCGCCGACTTTGAACCCTTCATACCTCCCTCCAGAGCAGCATCGGGCCGGCAGCACTCTAAACAAGCAGTTTCACGGTTTTCTCTTGTCAGGGAATTAACCTCTGCCGCATCACTGATGATGCCATCAGTAACACAGCACACGGAATGCCGCGAAGCAGCCTGTTTAGAGTGCTGCCGGCCCAACGCTGCTGTGGAGGGAGGTATATAGGGATCGTGGTTGGCAGGTTTCAGATGGGAGGGAAGGATGGAAGGTCAATAGGGGTTTGGCTGCACAGCGGGGGCAGGTACTCAAGGGTTCTGCTGCACAAGGGATGGGAGGGAAGGAAGGATGGAAGCTGGGCAAGAGTTCTGCTGCACGAAGGATGGGAGGGAGGGAAGGATGGAAGCTTGGCAAGGGTTCTGCTGCACGAGAGATGGATGGGAGGGAGGAAAGGATGGAAGCTGGGCAAGGATTCTGCTGCACGAGGGATGGATGGGAGGGAGGGAAGGATGGAAGCTGGGGAAGGGTTCTGCACAAGGGATGGGAGGGATGGGGAAGGATGGAAGCTGGGCAAGGGTTCTGCTGCACAGGGGAATGGGAAGGAAGGAGGGATAGAAAGATGCTGCAGAGGGAAGGCACAAGGAGATGGGTGAGAGGGGGAGGAAAGATGTTGCACATGTGGGGAAGAGAAAGGAAAGAGGAAGAATTGGGGTGTAGGAGAGGAAGGGAGAGATGATAATGTACATTCGTTTTGTACAATAAGTCTTATGTTTTCATGCTTTGCTACCTTTTAAAGACCAAAACCTTTTATGTTATGACGTTTACATTTAATTTATATTAATTCACACAAACACTCCATCCATCTGCTCTCGGTCCGGCCCCTCTGTCAAATTTAAGAATCCATTGTGGCCTACGAGTCAAAAAGTTTGCCTACCCCTTTATATATCACATATTTGTCAACATTTCTAGTTATGATGGGAAGGGCTGAAGAGGCTACCAGTTCTTAAGATTCTTACCCCTGTCAAATCTCTTTTAGAAAAACATTTCAATGCCCCTAGAATATGCCAATTTTTTTCTTAGAATTCTTGTAATATTGTGTGCCAGATTTCAGAATGTGAGAGAACAGATAACGTCATCATGTTTCTTTTTTTGAATTTTTTTTTCTTTTTTAGTAAAGTATTCCTTTCAGTGAAGTGAACTCTTTTGTAGGGCCCATGGATGTCATGAGGACGGCATTTTTTTTTTCCTGTAAATCTGTACTATGTCTTCAGCTTTCTTTTCATATTTTTGAATTGATGAACAAAGACAGCTTGTCAGGAGGTACGATCTGTTGTGGAAACTGCCAAAATGTAGCAGTCTATTTTTATCAATTGATTCTGTTAGATTGATGTGAACAAAGCTTCTTTATTTTTCTGAATACCTAGACAATCTATGGTGTTTTTATTATAAGCAGTATCAAATATCAGACTAAAGTCTTGCACTTGGCAAAATATAGATGTAGATTTGGCATCTGTAGTATTTGGGATCTAAGGCCAGTGCCAGGTGGACTAATGCAGTCTTTGTACTGCCAATTGCAAAAATCTAGAAGTCGATCGATTCTGCATGTTGCAGCCCCTAAAGTCCTCCATTGCGGCCCTTAAACAATTAACTGAAATGTTCTTCAAATCCTTTAAATGTGATAATTTCAATCTTGCTCATTTGATATAGTAGTTGCAAGCGATCTCTAAAGTATGTTACGCAGAGGTCTCATTTTTGGAATTTACTACTGTTGACAATCCAAAATAAAGTAAGCTTTTAAAATATATCCTTTAAGGGCCGGAGTCTGTAACGGACGCCTAACTTAGGGCTCCTTTTACTAAGGTGTGCTAGCGGTTTTCATGCGCGCTACAATGCCGCACACGCTAAACGCTAACGCCTCCATAGAACTTACGTTAGTATTTTTCATGTAGCGCGTGGTTAGTGCGCGCTAATCTTTAGATCACGCTAAAAACGCTAGTGCACCTTAGTAAAAGGAGCTCTTAATCACCTATTGCGTGTCAGTCACATGTAGGTGCCCATTGCAGAATCACGCTTAGTGATACCTAACTTGAACCTTAGGTGCCCTTAAGCTTTGTAGAATCAATATTAATATTTAATGTTTTAATACCCAGTTTACAAAATTAGTAGTATGTGTAAGCTTGAAATCTTGTGGTGGCCTTTAGAGCTTTCTCATATTCACACTACAGCCCTGACAAAGGTTGGAGACCACTGGCATATTGGGTAAATGCCACCTGTGAGGGTGCTGTGCATCTCAAGGAGGAGGGGAAAACATCTTAATGTTGAAATTAGAACGTTAACCAAAAGCACTGAGTTAGTATAACATATTGGACTGAATTCTATATATAGCGTTGTAACAGATTAAGGGGTTTTCCCTCCTCCATGCAAATATTATAGCCCTGGACAGCAGGAAGTGCTAATCAAATGTGGAACTGCAGGTTCCAGCATGCACTGGGCTATGGAGCTCAGTATTGAGTCACAGGGGCAGGACTCCCAGGAGAGAGGTATTTCTACCCAGGCTGGGTTTATTATAGAGAGGTCCCCGGAGAAGAAAGAGGAATTCTCAAGTTTTCCTTAGAAGATAGGTGGAGGTAGACCATGGGAAAACAGACTGATACCTGTAGCAGCTGGCTGAGGTAAGCCTCGGCTATATTCTTTGATTGGCGTGAGGCAAACAATAAAAGAAAGTGTCTTTGATTCTGGAAAGGTGTTTGTGTGTTAATTGCTCCTAGCAAGCCAGGCTAGCCTGTCAAACCAGGCTAGTTTCACACAGGCGCCTAAAAAATTAGCTACAAAAAAAGCTTAAGCACTATTCTATAACTGTGCTTAAAGTTAGGTGCAGTTTATAGAATACCACTTACACCCAGGACCTATGTCTAACTTTAGGCGCATCTATTTGCACCAGTGGAAATGCTTGCACCTAAAGTTAAGCGCCAATACCCCTTATAATCTAACTGCACATATAATTTTGAGGAACGCCTCCAATCCACCCATGAACCTCCCGTTTCTATGGCCCCTTTTTGCCACCTTATGTAAAATGTAGCTGCAGGATTCTGTACCTAAATTTAAGCACATAAATATAAATAAAATACAATTAACACAGATAATTACTTGTTAAGCAGCCAATTGTCAGCGCTAATTGGCTCATTCAATTAAATTGCGCAAAGAAATTGGTCATGTGGCCAAATTTGAAAGTGCAAGTCAAAGCACGATATTTAGAATTTAGGGGATATTGTCTGGACTACTGCTTACGGGCTGAGTACCAACTTTATTTCCTAATAAAAGGATCGAGATGCTCAAATATATCAAGGGCCGTATCGAGGTGGAAGAAGATATCTTCTTTCTTAAAGGACCCTGGGCAACAAGAGGGCATCCACTGAAAATCAGGGGTGGGAAATTTCATGGCAACCCCAGAAAATATTTCTTCACCGAAAGGGTGGTTGACCGCTGGAATAATCTTCCACTACAGGTAATCGAGGCCAGCAGCGTGCCAGATTTTAAGAAAAGATGGGATTGGCATGTGGGATCTCTTCATGGAGGAAGTTAGGGGGGTGGGTCACTAGTGTGGGCAGACTAGATGGGCCGTGGCCCTTTTCTGCCGTCATTTTCTATGTTTCTATGAACTGCTAAGACAAATCTACAGACAAATTTGAAAAACTGAGAGTATATTCAACATACAGGAAGTTCTTTCTTCTCCTTGTATGCCCAAACCTCCACAGATAAGTTCAGGTTAACCTGCACAGAAAATAGTCACAGAGTTTTCTGCTGTAATTGTTCTTTTTTCTTTATCCTTTCAGAACAGTTTGTGCTTTTTATTCCTAAGGGAGGAAAAAAAAAAGAGGTATGATCCTAACGGTAGTAAAGGTGGAATTAATGCCTCTGTAATGAGCAGTGCAATGTTCACCCCTTCATCAGATACAGATTCAATGATCTTTGTTGTAGTGTGAGAAAGAAAAGTGAGAAGTGTCCTTTCTTCTTCCCTCTGAAGCTAAAATCCATAGCTATAGAAGATGACAGTACAAATTATGAGGGCTTGAATTCACAAAGGTTCCTGCTGCGATGAAACCATTGTACTATTCGTTCCCTCTGTCTCCATTTACGGGAGGCCTCTTTTTCCCTGTTTCTCAGTGCCAGTTGTTTGATATACTGTGGAGTCTCTGTGATCCTTCTGCATCAGTAACTTAGAAACTGCTGAGGAGTAGCAGACAGGAATTCAGGATTGATACAGAAGAAGACGGGAGGCAATTCAGCGTATTGGTAAAATATTAGAAGTTTCAGCAGCATATTACTGGATTATGTTAATGAGCCCAACACATGAGAGCCAGATGAAAAATATATAAGGTTGTTATTCTTTCTGTATTTCTTCTGTCTCTGTAGTCTTGTTTCATATTGCCTTATTGAATCATTTCTTATTCCTAAATATCTTTAATCATAGTTTTTAGCATAGGGACTGTTAATACATTTTATCTTCCCTCTCTTCCTCCTCAACCTTTCCTCATTTTCTTTTTCCTGCCTGTCCTTCATACCCCTTCTTTTAGCTGTTATGTTATCATCCCTCCATACCCTCTAAGGGTTGTTGAAGGTTTCTAGGTATCACTGTATCTTGTCAGGAAGAAACCGACGTTTTCGCTATCATGCTTTGACTTTCTTCAGGGTATGCCGTGAGGTCTGCAGGATGTCTTTGTAAATAGTAGGTCCATTGACCTGATTTGGAACAGGGCAGTCCAAAATTTGAATTTTGGTGGGAAAATCGGTGGTCTTTTTTTTTTTTTTTCTCCATAGAATGGAAAAGTTTCAGGTGAGTTTAAAGATGTTCTCCCCATGAAGCTGGGTTATTTGTTCTCTCAGGGTTTCCGCAGCTGGCATTGTGCTTGTTGAAGGTTTCCGGGTCTCACTGCATCTTGTCAGGAAGAAACTGCTGTTTCCATAGAATGGGGGAAAAAAATGAAAATGGAAAAAAAAAAAAAAAGAGACCAACTGATTTTCCCACCAAATTTCAAATTTGTGACCAACAGACTGCCTTGTTCCCAATCAGGTCAGTGGACTCACTATTTACAAAGACATTCTGCAGACCTCACAGCATACCCTGAAGAAAGCCACAACATGATGGCTGAAATATCAGCTTCTTCTTGAAAAGATGCAATGAGACCCTGAAACCTGCAACAAGCATCCCTCCATACATTCTATTAAATCTGTATTAGGAAAAGTCAGTGAATGATTTAACCATGGCATAGTGATCAGTATCAATCCCTCAGAGCCTTATGTCTTGCTGCTCATTGTTCTGAGCACAAGTGATATTATCAAGTATGATCTGAATAGATCAAAAGGACTACACATAGTTGGGTTAAGAGACAAGAGATTGCATGATAAAGGAAATATGGCTATAAATGGCATGATTTCCTTGGATCATGGTGTACAGAAGAAAGTTCAAGTATCATTGACCTGTGCTGGTTCAGGTGGAAAATGCTGTTAACTGCCATGCAGAAGTTCCCTAGTTTGATCCCTAAGCTGAGTTTAGGGGAATAGCTAGGGGTAGGTGGCAGATGCAGTTTGCCTTTAGAGTTGAAAATGAGTGACGCACACAAGAGTGAAAGCCAGGAAAATGACATTGCTTTCCTACCAGACATGTTAAGGAAAAGAGCAAAAAGGACTGGGGATCAAAACAGTGAGAGTAGAGGGAGAAAGGAGTGGGGTTTAGGGTACTAATAATAATAATAACTTTATTCTTGTATACCGTCCTTCCCTAGCAACAGCAGCAGATGAATCCAGAGACCAATGGGATAGCCAACATCTACCAGCAGGCGGAGATAGAGAAACTGATTAACAGGTGGTCTTATTGGCTGGCACTCCTCCTGTCTCATCAGTATGCTCTATCTCCCAGCAGGGGAAAGTCGCTATTCCAATAGCTCCTGGATTCTGGCTGTGGCTGGAAATTCTATTTCTCCTGTTGAGATTTTCTCTTCAGTGAGCTTGCAATTCTATCTCTCCTGTTGAGATTTTCTCTTCAGTGAGCTTACAATTAATTCTATTTCTCCTGTTGAGATTTTCTCTTCAGTGAGACAGGGGTGTCCGGCTGAACGGTGCCGGCTTTAGAGGTTACACTTGGGCCCCCCCTTGTCCCTGCCTCACCCTCCCTCCTATGATAGAGGGTCTATCTGGGTCTCTATTTTTCTTCTTTCCCTGACAAAAAAAAAAAATAAAAAGAGACTGCAGTTGCTTTCCACGATTGGGTACTCTCAGAGGTGCTCAACCTTTTCCTGCCGGTGTCTGACAGCCCTGTGAGCTGGGTTGTGAGTATGCCTTTTTTGCTTTGCAATTGCATGTTATATTTTCTGGTTGTTGGTGTTGTGTTTGGTGCTTCGGGGGACACGGTGGCTGTCACGTGGTTCGCCGGTTGTTTACTTTATTCTCAGCCGCTAAGCTTTGGTGAGCGGTTCGTATTTTGCAGCTAATTTTCTTTTTTTTTTGCATATGTTTGAGTGGACTGAGCCCCCGCGTTGTAGTTTGGGCTCGGTTGGAGAAGCTGCTGCCTTCCCGCGCGCGGGAGATGCATGGTGGTTTCCTGTGTGGGTGGGGGGGGGGGTGTCCTCGCATTTGCAGCGTGTTTCGCTGAGGCTGCCCGTCGATCGGCATGTGCCGCGGCTGTGGTCGGGGTACTACAGGGTAGATTCTGTGGTAAAGCCCGTGCCTTTCCGTGGGCTGGTGGATCGCAATGGTGCTCCGACGCTGGCAGACGCGCTGCGGCGTTCTGGTGGTCTGTTTCAGCGGTTTCTTTCTCTCTGCGCCTTCCTCGGTCTCCCTGTTTTTTCCCTCCCAGTTGCATGGGACCGGCGAAACAGGCAAAGGTTTGTTCTCTGGCTCGGCGGAGCACGTCACAGCGTGGCTTAAGTTTCCCGCTTGCCGCAGCTGTGTTTGATTCTCCGGCTGAGAGCCGCGGTCTTTTCTGAGCAGAAGACTAGCGCTCCTGCACTGTGGGGAGGGCGCCGCCGCTTTCTGTAGTTTCTCTGGTAGCTGGCTTATATGGGCTCAGCCGTCGCTTCTCTGCCTTCCAAGTCGGTTGCGGCGGCAGTTGCTTGCAATTTATCATGCGTTCATGAGATATTGGGGCCCAGTGTGTGGGAGTCTCCCGAGTTGATTGATTTGCCGCGCTTGCGTTATCTTCTATGGGAATCTCTGCAGACCCATTAGCATGCGGTTTGGCTCTATACTTCTCCACCCAGTTTCGGCTTCTCTTCGTACTGGGTTGGTAGAAGCCGTGTCTCACGGTGCTGGGTTCAGTCGCAGGAGAGTTCCCAGATTTTTTCTCTTTTGGGGATCTCTTCATCACTCTCGAGGTCTCCCATGGGTGACACTATGTAAGTTTGGTGGTTTTCTTACTATTGATACCATTGATGTTGCGCTGACTGTGTCTGGTAGCGCTATTGACCTGCTTCCTGCCCTTTGAAGCGGTTTTAGGGGCATATTGGCTATTTCCGATTTCCATCGGGCATAACTATCTTTTTCTGTGTAGCATTCCAGGGTCTACGTCCGGGGTGTCCCATCGTTTGCCTTCCATGGGCCACATTGAACTGCACACCCTCTGTCAGCTCTTTCGGCTTTCTCATAGACAGGGAGCTGTCATATGGGCAGGTCGCAACGTTTTTGTCTGATACCTGTTAAGTGGCTGTTGTTTTCCTAAGGGCGGTAGATGCAGCATCTTGATTGCATCTCGTACGTATTCCCTTTATAGGCTATACGTCTTTCGCTCCCGTTTCATGGAGTTAGTACTGTTTTCATGGGTTACATTACAAACCTTGAATTTTTTTCCTAGGAGGATTTATTTCTTCTTCCTGTTCCTGCAGTGATCGTACTGCCGTTTACTGTCCTCTTGCGCTTCATTCTGAGGGGATCTTGACTTCTTCCATGGCCTCGTCAGGCTTTCACATGAGGGAGTAGTCGCTATGCTGTCAGGTCAGGGAGTTGTGCACATTTTTCAGGATACTTGCGCCTTTGCATCCTCCTCAGATTTCCAGTTCGTTCATGGAGTCTCTCTGTTTGGTGTTTCTCTTGGAAGTGTTACTGGTCCTCAGGACGGTTCTTGTAGTTCTTGGGGTACCACTTAATATATGGTGGCCAAGACGGGGGCATTGGGCAGGCTGGATCCCATTCTGCTGCATTAGTTCTCAGGGTTACACATTTCTGCTGGCAACCTGGGAGGGTATCTACATTTTCTCTATGGACTTGGAATCGGCACTAGGTTTGCCTGCCTCCCTTGGAGCGGCGCTTTCGGTTTTGGCACATGCCATTTCGCCTACCCTTGGATTCAAAAGCATTTTAGAAGCTGTGAGCGGTGGTACCGTTTTGGCGCTGCCAGGCGATTCATCTAATTTCTTCTTGACTGCCTGCTTGATTCGGACGACTTCCAGTCGGGCCATTTGACTGACATGAAAAGGGTGGTTTCTTTTCCTCAGTTCCTTGCTCGTGCATTTTCGAATTTGCAGCGCTCTTTTCTCCTGTACTCTTTCTAGGTACATCAGGATGATGTTTTTGTTCATATGCTTTTGTTCAGGTGCTTCTTTCCGGAGACTTGGACGTTGGGTCTCGGTCTCAGAGTGGATTTATTCTTCTCTTTTCATGTCCAAGAGTATGGGATTATGTACAGTTTCTAGGATCCATATTGCTGACTCACTGGGAACTTCGGCTTGCTATCCCCTGCTGCTGCTACAGCTGTCACTTTGGTTTCAGTGGTTCCCAGTATCTCAGGGCTACAATTATTTGGTATGCTCCTCCTGCATCGCTCTGGGTGATTTGATGGCTCAGTGCGATTTCTCTTTTAGAGACATGCCTCGGTCTTTGCTGGACTTGCTCATGTCCACTGACCGTTCCGGGCTGTCGGGTTGGGGGGGCTCGATGGCTTCCTTCCTCAGCTCCAGGAGTCTGGTCTTCAGAGGCGACTCCGTACTTGTTCATTCTTCTACTCTTGAGCAGGGTCAGGCTACCTTTCTGGAGCTTCTGATTATTCTTCTGGAATGCCGCTGAGGATCCTTTTGGTCAGTATTAGGATGGGAGTTTTTCTCTACAGCTTAGGCAGTAGGTGTTGTACTCGGTTGGCAGGTGAAGTTGTTCTGCTTCAGTGGGTGTACTCTCATCGTCATCTTCTGTTGGTAGATCCTTTTCTGGATCAGGATGTGAGTTTGGACAGACTTTATCTTCAAGGAATCTAAGCATGGCCCATTTCTTGTATGTTACAGTGTACAGCGTTGTGGGCGCTCAGGACAGTGGGCAGGTTGGTGGTGGTGTCATCTTCTGCATCCTGGATATTGAGATTTGTGGCTCGGGCGTTCTAACTCTTTTTATGGACGTGAGAGCTCCTGGGACTAGACCTCATGGCTCGTCTCTCATTTCTAGGCTTCCTAGCTTCTTCGGCGGGCCCAGGAATTGTGCGTTAGAGGGGGTTGCTGCGTGGCTCCTTTTTCGCCTCTGCCTTCTCCTTTTCAGTGTTTTCCGCTGGCTGATGTCAGTTTGGATCTGCCATCTCGAGCTCACTTTCTGGGCACTGTATTTATAGAATCTCTGGATTGGCGGCGCCGTCCTTCCTATACGGTTTTGATGAGTTTTTCGACAGCCGGATTAAGAAGTTTCCTGGTATCTCTGGCTTTGCTCGCCTAGGGTCCGATCTCCTTGGATATTTGTACTTCTTTAGTATTACGACCTAGCTTTTTGGAAAGGTCTTGGCTGACGTGTAAAAGTTATGAGAAGCAGGTTGTTTCTTCTTTTTTCCAGGTGCTACGGACGTCTTCTCCTGTGGCTTCTGCTTCCGTTTGGAGGTTTTTCCTTTCTTGGGCACTTCTTAGCGTCTGAACCACTCCAGAATTCCTTTTTGGGCACGAGTGTATTGCCGAGGCCTTAGCGTTCAATTCCCTTTGGCTTCTAGTGCCATTCTTGGCTTGTTACATGGGCTCGGTATATTGCTCGTCGCTTAATTCTCAGCTTCATGTTGTTCAGTTCCTACACAGAGTGCAGTGTATTCATGCACCTCTTTGGAAGCCCGGTTTGGAGTACAATCTTCATGTACTTCTTCTCAGTTTTCCGAAGGCTTCATTTCATCCTTGTCTTTTGGCACTCCGAGGGGCTGTGCCATTGCTCATGTTGTTTCTTGTGGCCCTGGTTTCAGCTCTGCAGTTTTCTATGTTGCAGGCCTTTTTCAGCGGGGATTCCTATTTCTGATTTCCGAAATATAGGGTGTCAGTTCGGATGGTACCACTATTTCCTTCTGTGGGGGTGTCATCCTTTCTTTTCTGTCACACTCATTTTTCCTTCCTTCTTCCTGGGAGGTGACCTTGGGAGCAGTGTTTTTCTTCACTGCATTTTTTGATAAGTACGTAGCGTTCTCCGCGGGCTCGGTTTCTGATGACTTTTAGTTGTCTATTTCTCTTTTATTTGTATTATTCCAGGGACGCCTCAAACGTATGGCGGCGTACGAAGCCTCCATCGCTCAATGGGTCCAGGAGGACATTCTTTATGCTTGCTTGCTGGCAGGGAAGCGGTTGGCGAAAGAACTTCATGACCATTCCGCTGGAGCGATGGCTACTTCTTGGGCTCGGCCCTGAGGTTTTTTCCTTGGAGGAGATTTGTCTCGCGGCTAATTGGTCTACCGAGCGTGCTTTCTCTCCGCATTTCTGCTTGGATGTGGGGGCGCCTGCGATAGGAGCGTTTTGTGCTTTGGTTGTTGCGGAGGCGGCGTTTGCTTCCCACCCAGATTGAGGATTGCTTTGCTACATCCCATTGGTCTCTGGATTCATCTGCTGCTGTTGCTAGGGAAGGAAAAATTATGTTCTTACCTGTTAATTTTCTTTCCCTTAGATGCAGCAGATGAATCCAGAGCCCCACCCTTTCTGGATATTGTCTCTCGGCTTTTTTCTTTTACAACTTTCGCAGTTTGTTTTTATGGCAGGTTGTTTTCGGTATTATTGCATTTTGAGTTTTGTTATGGGAAAGAAGTTTTTTACATGCTATGCCTATTGCTGGTTACATGTGCTTGGGCAAGGAGCTATACTGATGAGACAGGAGGAGTGCCAGCCAATAAGACCACCTGCTAATCAGTTTCTCTATCTCCGCCTGCTGGTAGATGTGGGCTATCCCATTGGTCTCTGGATTCATCTGCTGCGTCTAAGGGAAAGAAAATTAACAGGTAAGAACATAATTTTTCCATCCATAAGGTTCCGGGTGGTTCACAAAGAAGAAGAACTGTACAATCAGTGAAGTATACATAAAATTCTGTAGAACATAATAATAGAAAGTAAAAGTACAGTTATATAACAAATTATCAAACAGGTATGTTTTAAAAACTTTCTAAAAACATTATAAGAATAGATTTGGGAAATCAAAGGGCTTAACCAAAAATTCATTCATTCCTAATTGAAAGGCAAATGTCTTATTCAAAAATCTCTTGTAACGACAAGCCTTAAAAGAAGGGTACATAAATGTAAAATCGTTACGGGTATTTTTTGATGATCTGTAAAAGTTAAATTGGGAGGATAAGTACCCCGGGGCCAGACCAAAAAGAGCTATAAAGCAGAAACAGCCAAATTTAAAAAGGATGCATGCTTCGAAAGGTAACCAATGCAATTGCTGGTAAAAAGTACTGATGTGGTCCTATTTCTATAGGCCAAAAATTAGGCAAACTGCTGTACTCTTATCAGAGCTACTTGCCTACTCTTAGCACTAAAATATATTTATTTAAAATAATTTATATACTGAAAATACCTGAGAAAACTCATTCTGTGCTGTTCACAATAAAACACACGAGCCACAAATGTACAAAGTACATAAAAGGAAGATGATTCCACCTAATACCAAGCAATATGAGACTAAAAGAGCTTCCTTCCAAGTTCAGTGTATGCTGTAAAGCCCCAATCACCAAGTAAACCATAGTGTCCCAAATATTCTTTTGTAACCCAGAAACCAAATTACAGAACCTGAGCACAGGTTCCCTAGTTCAGCATATTATACAGGGAATAAAAAATTTGTGGGGGTTTTTTTTATTGTTTTTTTTGTAACATCAAAGCTTAGATTAGTTCTTTAAAGATGCAGAACACTTGTTCAATGGCAGCTACCGATATGCAGAGCTTGCAAACTAATCTTAAATTTCTGTAGGTACCTCATGCAAATTTTGGCAATTGTGAATCAAAGGTTACGTTATATGATCTTGCAATTCTTGTACATTCTAACTCAGGCTTAAAGTAATAAATTATTTTTCAAGAGAGAGTTGCATTAACAAGTTTTTCATATTCAAATTCTCTTAAGACTGTGGTCAAGTCACCAAACATCAAAAACTCTCTAGGACCAGGACGCAGGAGGTTGCTGGTGCCTAGCAGAGAACAAAAATGATCGCCAGACTCTATTAATAATAATAATAATAATTATTATTATTATTTTATTTTCTCATATACCGCCACCAACAATTCTAGGCGGTTCACAACAGAAGAACTGAAACATTGAACCCTAGTGGTAGTCTCACGATATTGCTGCAAGGGCTCATATTGCCAAATTAGAAAAGCTAAAATGAGTATAGTTTTAATGAAGCTGATGCAGCCAGTATGGAAAAACAGTGGCCGTTGTTGGCATCTCTATGACTGAGCATTGAATGAGAGTATGGCTGATAGCCAGCAATTCCTGATTAAAGTGAAGATTGATTTAAATTTAGATTGATCTAAGTGCTTTAAAAGCAAACTAAAAAAAAAATTATTTTGACTATAACATGAAAAGTAGAATTTAAAATGGTACATCGATGCTTAAGAATGCAGTTTTATATGATCTCTTATGTGAATTATATCAGTACTGCTTAATGTGCAATTGCACAAAGGTATTTAATCACTTAGGTCTTTTTTTTCACTATTTTCAAGGTCAATATTGATATATGACCTAGATTTAATGCACAGAGATGGCAGCCATAAACTAATTTATCTATCAATGTTTTTGGTAGGTTGCCAAATGGTCACCAGGCTTCAGCTTAGCTAGCCTTTAATAAGCGATTGAGTTACCAAATATTAGGTACAGCTAATATAGATAATATGTGTTATCTATATTAGCTGCAGGCTGAGAACCAGGGAGGCCACTACTGCTCCTTGAAATCTTGGATGTCACTTAACCTTCCACTGAATCGGGTACAAAACATAAATTTGAAGCCCACCAGTAAAATACCTACTGTACCTAAATGTAACGTGCCTTGAGCTCTTACTGAGAAAGGTGTGATCTAAATCAAAATCCAGTACAGAATACCGTGAAGTAATTCAAAATACTACAGATGTCACTCAGGATCTAAAGAGCAATTATACCAAACCATAATAGCAGTGTAACTTCCATGAGTCATATAACAAGCATCTACTTAGGAAAACACAGCACAACAAACACTGCAATGGTACCAGAACATCAATAAACCCTATTGTAAAACTAAAGAAACCAGATTAATACAGATCCATCCTGCACAGTTAATGCTAACAGAAAATAATGTCTTTCATATACACAGAACGCAGACAGACCCCTTCGCGCAATATAAATTAACCACAAATTAAATATTGAAATATGTAGACAAATATTAAACGGAACCTCCAAAACCCACAGGTAAAATACCAGAGAGAGAAAAAAAAAGTGATGTAGGTCCCATTGTCCCCCTGTACTGTGCTTTAGGGGATGAGGGGTGGGTGGGGGAGGGTCAGTCACTGAATCGGGAGGCCGATTTTTGTTTGTTTTCAAATCGATTTGAATCGATTCACCCCAAGCACTATTCAAAGGTTTACTTCTTTACAATACCTATAAGACCTAGTTTTACAATTGCTAAGCAGATTGTTAGCTTCCTCTGTAGCACACTGGTTAAAGCTACAGCCTTCTACACTGATGTTCCTGAGTTCGAATCCAACTCAGTACCTCTAACAAAATAAATAAATAAAAACATTAAACGAAACAGATTTTTTTTTTTTTTTTTAATGGTATGGTGCTAACATTTTACAATTTTAATTTAAAAAATAGCATAAATTCACCATTCTAATAATGTCAGAATTATAACATTAAGGACGTCTAACTCCTGCCTAAAAAAAAATTCTGATTCTGTAAAGGACGTAAAAAACCCTGGACGTTCACCTGATGCTGAACACTGCTCAGCATTCTTAGGCACGATTCTGCAAAGTGCATCTAGCGAGGATGTCTAAACTACGCCCAAAGTTATGCGCACTTTGCAGAATCAGGGCCATAGTGTTTTTAATGCTAAGCAGCATAGTTTGAATTCTATTCTTTTTTTCTGTCGATAACCATTGTAGTTCTATAAGCAGTGGTGTGACATGGTCAGATCTTGATTTGTAGTATATGAGTTTTGTTGCAGTGTTTGGTATCAGTTGAAGTTTTTCATTAGTTTCATGGAGATGCCTGAATAGAGCATTGCTGTAGTAGTATCATTGACTACTCTAAAATCCTGTAATGTCATTGGAAGAAGTTGCAGTAAGCATGCACTAGTGCTTACCACTGCTTAGTAAAAGGATCCCAGAGACAGCTAAAGGATATCTATATTAAGTGCCCTGGAAAATGTTTTTAAAAACATTTATGTGTGATAGTGGCAGCTTCCACCTTCAGCTATAATGGGAGCTAAGATACATTTTAACTAGCTTTCAAAGGCCAAAGCCTCCTTCCTGAGGTCTGGCTAGTATCTTCTGTTCTGGTATACTGTTTTGATCCAAAGAAAGTAGTTTTGTCCTCTGAAAGCTAGTCAAAAATGTATTTGGTTCAATAAAAATGTACTTGTGTCACCTTATTTTCCATTTATTGTTTTACTTTAATTTATTAACCTTTAGAGTAGACTAACATGGATACCTCACTACTTTGTCTTAAAATGAAAAATGAAATTCTTTTTTCTGCCTTTGTAGGCCAGCCATTTAGATCTTTCTGTGTTGGTCTATGCTTTCTTTTGTCTTCTCTTAACTCTTTTGTCGGAGTTTCTTGTCCATATGCTATCTTTCTCCTTCTGTCTTCTTCACTTCTTCCACTACATCAGTCTCAACACTGATCCCTTTTATTTAGCTTTCTTCACTTTATATTTCTGCCTCTCCATCCAGATTTCATGCATTCTTGCTGTCCAGTTCCCTCTTTACTAGACTTACCTCTTTCTATCTCTTTCCCTCTCATTCGCCTTTCTCTTATTCCCCAGTCTTTCACTAACATGATCCTTTCCCCTTCCATCCAGTATCTCCCCAGCTTGATGTCCCCTCTTTCATCCAGAATCTCCCCCTATCCACGACCTACATCTTCTGTCCGTCCCCCCCTCCCCCCTGGAACTGATGCAGCTTCTGTTTCATGGGACCAGCAGCAGCAATAAAATGACAAAAAGGTACAAGGCCTCAGGCTCCATGGACACTGCTACCAGCTCTTCCAGTTCTCTCTCTGAAAGAGAAATCATCAGAGGCAATGCGTACACAGAGGCTGTGGTCCTGTGCCTGTTTTCCCTTTTGTTGCTGTTTATGATTTCATCGCATTTGTATGTATAGTATCATATAATCTGTTCCAGGTATTTTCTAGGGTTTTATTCAATAAATAGGATCTTGCTCTACAGGGATAATGTTGGTTAAATAACATTTTAGCAACGTTAAAAAAAAAAAAAAAAAGCTAAACCAGCAGTTCAGAAGGGAAGACATTTGGTCAGCCTTGGTATGGAGATGCAGAGAAGAATACATGATCTTAATCATTAGTGAATCACATCCCTTTTGCTTGAAGACACAGCTAATCTAATGTAATGGGCTATTACTCTCTTGCAGCATGTTTCTGCAATGCAAAAGCAGGCACCTCCTTCCATCTCCTGTAAGCAAAGTGGGATTCATTGAGTGAGCATTTATCCTCCTCACTCATTTTTGTTGATATACTTCTATGCTCGCTCTCTCTCCCCCCCCCCCCCACTGATTTTGCCTTCCTTCTCCTCTGTTGGTTGGCATGGCAGTGCTGTTGCTGCTGTGAATGGTAGACTCTGATTAAGATGGATAGATTGGTAAGAAGCATTTAGTGTGACTGGAATAGAAAACACAGCCACTTCTCGCTGACTTAGGAGCAGAGAGCCAGAAAATAGCATTCCTCAGGAGAATAATTACTTTACTACTGGAGCTTAGACTTAAAATAGCAACAACCATTTTTCTTTTTGAATGCATACAGTTAGATTTTTCCTTATGTTTGATTTTTCCTTGTGTTTGCTGTATAATATTTTTCACCTTTGTCTAAAATGAAGAAAATATCATGATTTCAGATTCAGCTGCAGGTTTCAAACATTTATAAATCCAAATGATATTGCTAGCCAGTGGTTAAATTGCAGGGTAGGCAACTATAGTCTTAAAATGGCTGACACCCGACAGCATTTCAGACTAACCAAAGAACATGCAAACCAACTCCATTCATTTCTTCATATCAATTTAATTTAAAGATAAGATACCCTTTGCCTGGGACTTAAAATTGAGTATATAAACCATATAACTTAATAAATCTATCTTTTTTTAAATTTTGAGGTGAAAATCTTCTCAGCTTGCATATCAAAAATGCCTTCCCCTGTATTTCTACTGCCTCAACTTGCGATCTCTGCAACAGGTAGCAGAAAAATTTTGTAAGTTTAATCATAAGCTGTTTTTGTAATTACTGAGAGTTTGCAATTTAAACAGGACCTAAATTAAAAGGTTTCCCATCTAGGAGAGGAGGAGTGGCCTAGTGGTGAGAGCTTCTGCCTGAGCAACCTGAGGTTGTGGGTTCAAGCGCAGTGCCACTCCTTGTGATCGTGGGCAAGTCACTCAGTCCTCCATTGCCCCAGGTACCATAGTTAGATTGTCAGCCCACTGGGACAGATAGGGAAAATATTTAGAGTACCTGCTTACTAGTCACTGGTAGTGTAAACTAGTGCTGCCCGATTCAGGAAAAAAAATTTCGATTCAATTCAGCCTACTGAATTGGTTTTTCGATTCAATTTGATTTTCCTGCCCAATTGGGTGGGTTTTTTTACAAACATCCTGGTGAGTTTATTTTATAGCCTCTTCACCCCCTTTGCCTTCTCCTAACCACACTGGCACTGTGGTGTAAACAAAATAAACAAACAAAAAAGACTTTTCCTCTCTCTGTTAAATCCTAGCTCACGTTTGCTGTCTAACACCAGCTCTGGCAGGATACACATTTCAAATCTGACATATTGTAATCACAAAACAGAAAATGAAATTAGTTTTTCTACCTTGTTGGTCTACCTTGTTGGTCCCAGGCTCTGGTTGTCTTCTGATAACTTGCTTGCCAGGGTCTTCTTCTTTCTTCTTTCTCTGTGCTAACCATCCACCTGCCATCCCTGTCCTCCCCTTCGGTTTCCCTTCCCTCCCCAGGAGGTCTGGCATCTTTCCTTTTTTTTCGTCTCCCTCCACAGATCCACCTTTTTTTAACTACCCTTTCATCCAGCATCTATCTCCCTTTCTCCACCACCCCAGGGTCCATCATCTTTCCCTTTCTGTAACTTTCATCCCTAAATCCCATGGTCCATCATCTCTCTCCCTCTCCTCTATTTTCAGACTCATTATTTCTTCCCCCCCAAAGTCTGGCATATGCATATGCACAACTCTTTGAATCCCCCTTCTCTCCCTCCCTCTGTGTACTGAAGGCCTGTCCCCCCTTAAAGGTCTGCATCCCACCCCTGAAGGCCTGTCCCCCCCCCCTTGAAGGCCTGCATCCTCCCCGAAGGCCTGTCCCCCCCCCCCTTGGAGGCCTGTCTCCCCCCCGGAGGCCTGTTCCCCCCCTTGAAGGCCTGCATGCTCCCGAAGGCCTGTCCCCCCCCCTTCCTTGGAGGCCTGTCTCCCCCCTGAAGGCCTGTCTCCCCCCTTGAAGGCCTGTCCCCCCTGAAGGCCTGCCCGCCCCACCCCAAGGGACTGCTTGCCCCACCCCGAAGGACTTCTCACCCCCCTGGCCTCCCCGCACCGGCGTTTACCTTAACAAAGCAGCCTGCAGCAAGATCACGATGCCATCAATCTTAAGTTTGCACTGCTTCGGAGCTGTTTCCTAAGCTGTGGTCCTGCCCCTCCTCTGACATCAGAGGAGAGGTGGGACGGCGGTGGAGGAAACAGCTGCGAAGCAGTGCAAAGATCGCTGGCATCGCGATCTTACTGCAGGCTGCATCGTTAAGGTAAACGCCGGTGCGGGGAGGCCAGGGGGGGAAGCGAGATACCGGGGAGGCCAGAGGGGGAAGCGAGATGCCAGGGGGGGAAGCGATATATGGGTGGGGGAAGCCGGACGCCACGGGGGAACCAGACAGCAGCACTAACCGGCTGAGGCTCCCCCTCGCCTTCTAAAGCAGGTGCGGCAGCGGCTGGCCAGCAAGAGCAGCACTGCCACTCCTGCTTTAGGGGGCGAGGGGTAGGGTCAGTTGAATCGGGAAGCCAATTTTTTTTTGTTTTGAATCGATTCGAATCAATTCACCCGAGGTGAATCATGAATCGGACAGCACTAGTGTAAATTGCTTTGATATATCTACGGAGGAAAGGTGGCATATCAAATAAACATAACCATTGTCGCAACCCGGGCTCCTGGTAAGCGCAGCGAGCCTGGTTCACAGTGACTGGTACTTCTCCGAGCGTGTTCCCTCCAACTAGGAAATCCTTCAGGCTCCCTGGGCACCAGCCTAGGGTGAAAACATCAGGTAAATGACCACAGTAAAAGCAAGCAAGGAAAATCACACACATCCAGAAAGGTCAAAAATAAAGATAAACTTTTATTCCTGACCCTGAGTCAGGTTGCTCTGATATTATCAGTATGCTGTAATACTTTCCAACACATCCTTTCAGAAACCAAAGCATACAATTTTGGGCCAACCTGGCCACACTGGCTTCACAGACATTAGAATGGTTCTTCAATTGCATACAGCTACATCATTGCCTTAAATCTAATTTCCTAGATTCCTTCTCCTTACATAAATCTCCTGATCTACTTTCTATGTTATTGCTATATAGTTTCACTAAAGGACAAACGTCCAAATGGTATAAATTCATACAGTCCAAATGCTTTCCCACCCTACCAGACTCCATTGACAAATGGAACACAGTTTTACAAATGTCTTTTACTGAAGACACTTGGCTTTCTCTTTGGCCTCGTATTTTAAAATCTTTAAGATCGGCCTCCCATATGCAAACTGCCTTTTTTCTGTATCATAGGGCTATTTGGACACCTAGCAAATCAGCAAAACTTTCCAGATCTAATGATGGCTGTTGTTGGACATGTAAATCACTGGATGGTTTCCTGTACCATATGCTTTTTTCCTGCCCCTATGTACAAACTTTTTGGTCTGCAATTTGGTCTATGATATCTAAGATTTTTCATATGTCTGACCCTTTTACTTTTGACATTTTTATCACAGGCTTTGACCAATCCTTTATCTACCATAGGTCCATCCTGCCCGGCAGTCCGCTCGCGCGGCGGCCCAAACAGGTCACGACCTACCTGCATCACCAGAAGGGGCTCACTTGCCACCTTGTTTTCTCATTTAAGTCCTATCTTCCCATCGTAGTCCTAACCCTCCGGTCTTGCACATGCACGACCTATTGGGTTACTATACTTATTTCCTGGTTAGCTTTCTATACCTGTGTTACATCCCAGCATCTCTCTCAGTATCCCCTGAGGGATAAAGGGATCGTGGGATACTGAGAGAGATGCTGGGATGTAACACAGGTATAGAAAGCTAACCAGGAAATAAGTATAGTAACCCAATAGGTCGTGCATGTGCAAGACCGGAGGGTTAGGACTACGATGGGAAGATAGGACTTAAATGAGAAAACAAGGTGGCAAGTGAGCCCCTTCTGGTGATGCAGGTAGGTCGTGACCTGTTTGGGCCGCCGCGCGAGCGGACTGCCGGGCAGGATGGACCTATGGTCTGACCCGGCGGAGGCACTGCTTATGTTCTTATGTTCTTATGTACATCATGACCACCTTTTGATAACATTGCTGTTTATAGCTGTCAAGATAATTCTTTAGAACTGGAAAGACTCCTCAAAACTTGAATTTAATCATTGGTGGAACTCTGTTTGCCTACATGTTAAATTTGAAAGACATATAGCTGAAAGACATAATTTGATAATTACTTATACTAAAACCTGGACCTTAATTCTGGAACATTGTAATTCTGACCTTTGATGCTTTGTCTTAAAATATCTCATCCTTTTCCTTTTTCTTATTTCACTATCTATCTCATGTACCTGGCATATCTTTTATTTCTTATAACACTATTATACTGATTACATGTGCATATGATGTTGTATTGCAGTATTGGTATTACCCCTTGATGTATTATTGTCATGCATCCATCCTACTGCACTTTAATATACTTGGCATGTGTTCGTTTTTTCTTCATTTATGCTTCACTTTTTGAAGCATTGACAACATTTGTAATGTTTTCTTTATACATATAAAAATCAATAAAATTGTTGAACAAAAAAAATGGTTCTTATTTCAAAAATCAGAAGAGGAAAAAAAACCCACAAACCAGAATTGTGGCTGGACTTCAGTCTCTGTAATTCTGACCTTTGATGCTTTGTCTTAAAATATCTCATCATTTTCCTTTTTCTTATTTCACTATCTATCTCATGTACCTGGCATATCTTTTATTTCTTATAACACTATTATACTGATTACATGTGCATATGATGTTGTATTGCAGTATTGGTATTACCCTTGATGTATTATTGTCATGCATCCATCCTACTGCACTTTAATATACTTGGCATGTGTTCGTTTTTTCTTCATTTATGCTTCACTTTTTGAAGCATTGACAACATTTGTAATGTTTTCTTTATACATATAAAAATCAATAAAATTGTTGAACAAAAAAAATGGTTCTTATTTCAAAAATCAGAAGAGGAAAAAAAAACCCACAAACCAGAATTGTGGCTGGACTTCAGTCTCTGTAATTCTGACCTTTGATGCTTTGTCTTAAAATATCTCATCATTTTCCTTTTTCTTATTTCACTATCTATCTCATGTACCTGGCATATCTTTTATTTCTTATAACACTATTATACTGATTACATGTGCATATGATGTTGTATTGCAGTATTGGTATTACCCCTTGATGTATTATTGTCATGCATCCATCCTACTGCACTTTAATATACTTGGCATCAGTGTTCCCGCTAAGCTGCGTTGGCCTGCGCTCGCGCACAAAATATTACATCGCAGCGCAAAGTTTCTCTTCACAGCGCACACACGCGTCGGTAAGGTAAGGGGACGCATTGGGGGGATTGCACTTCCCCACAATTGCCATGCTTCGGTTCCTCTTCTTCCTTCCTTCCTCCCCCCCCCCCCCCGCGGGACCCTGCGGCACCATCAACTCTTACTCCCTCTAATGTCGGCCCTGCAGCTCCAGACTTCCTCGCACCTTCTCCCCTCCCCCTTTGGATCGCTATTATTTTAAATGTTATAGCCGCGGAGCTGTATCCATCAGTGGAGATGTCTAACCTCGGCCTGCCCCGGAACTCTTACTGCAGCAGACGCCCGTCTAGGCAGGAACAGGAAGTCACTGTTGCAGTAAGAGTTCCGGGGCAGGCCGAGGTTAGACATCTCCACTGATGGATACAGCTCCGCGGCTATAACATTTAAAATAATAGCGATCCAAAGGGGGAGGGGAGAAGGTGCGAGGAAGTCTGGAGCTGCAGGGCCGACATTAGAGGGAGTAAGAGTTGATGGTGCCGCAGGGTCCCGCGGGGGGGGGGGGAGGAAGGAAGGAAGAAGAGGAACCGAAGCATGGCAATTGTGGGGAAGTGCAGAGCTGCAGGGAAGAGTGTTGCGGTACCCAGCTGGAGGGAGAAGGAAGATGAGGGAGGGAATTAAAGGAGATGCCAGGGCTTGGAGCGTAGGAGGAAGGTATGCCAGTCTAAGGGAAAAGGAAGGGGGAGATGTGAGAGCATGGAGGGGGAGCGAAAGATGGAAGAAAAGGAAAGGAGAGAGATGCCAGAGAATCAGGGAAGGGGAGATACCAGACTATGAGGAGAGGTGTGGGAGAGGGAAGGCGAGGAGAGAGATGCCAGACCAATGGGGTGAAAGGAGAGATGGAAGGGGGAGGCATACAGTTTCTGGAAGGGGCATAGAAGGAGAGAAGATGCCATATAGGGGAAGAGAGACGGCAGACAGTGGATGGAAGGAAGAGAGTTACAAGAAGATGAGGAAAGGAGAAACCACAGAAGACAAAGGTAGAAAAAAATTTCTATTTATTTATTGCTTTAGGAGACATGTGTCACTGTTTCTGTGAAGCATTGTATGCAGAGTCCAGCTTCTTGCTGGTTCAATTTAACCTTTGTCTATGTATTTTTATTTTATCCCCCCTTTTACAAAACTGTGAAGCGTTTTTAGCACCAGCCTTGGTGGTAGCAGCTCTGATGCTCAGAATTTTATGAGCATCAGAGCTGTTACCTCCGTAGCTAAAATCCACACTACAGTTTTGTAAAAGAGGGAGGGGTTAGTTTGTGATTACATATTCCTTACTAGGCGAAGGTGTTTTCTGTGTTCTGTGTGTTCGAAAGACATGGTTTTCTGTTAGGATTGACGGTGTAGGATTGATCTGTGCTGGTCTGGCTTGTTTAGTTTTACAATGGGTGTATTGATGTACTGCTCACTGCAATATGTAAGATGCTGCCTTTTCCTAGGTACTCATGTGTGACGTGTGGTTTGTTACTAAAAATCATGTTTTTCTTACAGATGGGGGGGGGTGCCAAAAAATGATGGGCCCCGGATGTTACATATGCTAGGTACGCCACTGTATGTAAAGATACCAGAAAGCTGGCGTAGCAAAAACTTCTAAGTTTTGAGTATTTAACCTTCCCACAATCTCACGGGCACTCGTTTCAAGTTTATTGAGATTTTGATTTAAACGCAATATCAAATATTTTCAATGCGTATAACAAAAATAAATTTGGGGAAATAAATAAAACCATTTGAACCAGTGTTCCCGCTAAGCTGTGCTGGCGTGCGCTGGCGCACAAAATATTACATCGCAGCGCACACGTTTCTCGTCACAGCGCACGATCGGAAGAGGCGTACGGCAGATGGCAGGGCGGCGAGAGGAGAATCGGGCGAGTTGGCTCATAACTTGCTGGCGCCCGATATTTTTGGCTCACGGTGAAAAAAGTTTGCTCACAACACCCGCCCGCTTAGAGGGAACACTGCTTGGCATGTGTTCGTTTTTTCTTCATTTATGCTTCACTTTTTGAAGCATTGACAACATTTGTAATGTTTTCTTTATACATATAAAAATCAATAAAATTGTTGAACAAAAAAAATGGTTCTTATTTCAAAAATCAGAAGAGGAAAAAAAACCCACAAACCAGAATTGTGGTTGGACTTCAGTCTCTGTAATTCAGTCCTCTTCACCAGCTTTAAAAGGGTAAAGATAAGTTCAGCAATACTCTCTTCCTATGAAGGAGCAGGAGAGAAAAATACACAAGGTTCTTGTTGCATGAAAATAAACCTTTTCAAAAAAACAAAAAATAAACTGCCAAAGTTGGAACTCTGACACAGACTGACTGCAGCTAGGGAACTTAAACCAAACGGAGCTCCTCTGTGGCTGACATTCCCTGCAGTAGCTTATCACCAGATAATTAGCTTCCAGCTGTGTGGGAGAGGAGAGCAAGCAAAAATGCTCCCTGGTTTGCAAATGTTCAAGCAGTTCAAGGCAACAAACAGTGTGAAGAAATTCCTCAGAGCCTAGCTCTGGAAAGTTAAACAATTCTGCATACAAAATAAATTCAGTCCCAAAGCTTTCTAAACAGGTAAAAATCAAAAATATCATAACACTTGCAACCTTTTAGCTTGTGTTCATGGCTTCCAATCTCTCATTAGGAATACAGTGGTGCCTCGCATAACGGACGCCTCGCACAGCGAACGCTGCGCACAACGAACTTTTTGTCGTGCTCCCCACAACGAACTTCGTTTCACACAACGAAGTCGCCCGAGGGGCCCGGGGGGGGGCGGAACTACTCTCGCCGAAGCCGGGAACAGCAGCACCCATGCAGAGAAGGAGAAGACGGCGTGTAGGGGACTCCAGTAAATGCAGAGCAGCAGCTGTGGCAATCAAAAAAAGAGGAGGTCTGCTGTTAAGGTGGACCAGGGTCCTGGAAAATTCGTGAAATCCTGCAATATTACCAGGATCTCAATACAAGTCCATGAGGATCCTGGAGATCCTGCAAATCCTGGTTTTACCCAGACCCGATTCTCTGGTCCTATCTTACGAGACCTGACCCATTTACAGCAAGTTAAGCCATGTTTAAGCTAACGACAAAAAATCCAGAAAACATCAAAAGATTATTTCCTTTTTAACAAATAGTAATACTGTACCATGAAATACTGTTCCATCATCTCCCTCCACCTTACCCTGGATGCCGAGTTCTCCGGCCCTCTTTCTCGGCCAGCCGCACGCTTTCAGGGAGCAGCGCACGCGCGCATGCTCTGTTGCTCAATCTTCTCCTCTGACGCAACCGGAAACCGGAAGTTGCAGGAGAGTAGAACATTGACCAACTCCAGCAGCTGCGCGTGCACAGCTTTCTGGAAGCGTGCGGCTGGGTGAGGGAGAGGGCCGGCAGACTCCGCATACAAGGTGAGGTGGAGGGAGGGAAATGTAGGGCTGCAGAACGAATTATTGTGTTTTAAATGTATTCTTATGGGAAAACAGGGCTGCAGAACGAATTATTGTGTTTTAAATGTATTCTTATGGGAAAACGCGTTTCACACAACGAACGTTTCACATAACAAACTTGCTCCTGGAACGGATTAAGTTCGTTGTGTGAGGCACCACTGTATTTGGTAAACCAATATCCATAGGTTCCCAGCTTTCCAACTGACTCTCACTGGTGGGTTCATTCACCTCTGAAATGTCCACCATTTCAAAGTCTTGTCCCAGCATTCAGCTGGGGAGCTGTGTTGTGCTGCCTCTCAGGCTCCTGCATAGGGGCTTACTGCTCTTCCTGGTTAATCCTGTGACGAAGATAGGAGGAGAGCTAGATTTGTCACACCATAATCATAAAAAGAAAAACAGAAAATAAATCTACTTAAAGCTCAGTAGTTTGGTTGCAAATTCAACTGAAATCAGTATCTTTGATTTTAAAGGTGAGTGAGAAACAAAGATGAAACAAAAAGAGAAGCTAGCCCAAAAAATAAGAAGCCTGATCAGAACATACAAAGGTATTTTCATATGGAAAGTAGATGAGTCCAAGGGTGGGTAATTCCAGTCTTCAAGGGCCACCATGATATAGACTTTGACATGCACTGCCTCAGTAGTGTGCAAAGCTATATCATACACTGAAAAAAATATATAAATATGATACACAATTACTTATTAGTGTATCCACTCTCACACTAAACCCTCATCAGGAATTCTCATAACTATAATCTATACTGAAACCTCTCTAACATTGATTTACTAGATTAACCTATTCAAGGATTCCTCAACCAGGACCAACGGACAGCCAGAAAAATGAACATATCACAGGTGCAAGACCGACCGGCTTAAACAATTTCACCAAGCTGATGTCATAACTGGGTGGGGCTGAAAAACAAAGCATGAAACTCAACATGAATCATCGTTCACAGCTGAAACCAATCTATTTCACTATTCAATCCCCCTGGAGCCAAAGTATGCCACGTAAATATAAATCTATGCTCATGACTTGATAGAAATTGGGACACATTGCCAGTAATGTCATAGGCTTTCAACAAAACAGTATATTTGATTTCCTCAACCTTATGGCCAGCTTTGATCCAAAGGCTGACCAAGGGGGCGGTCTAGCATATCGGATGTTGCTCAAATGTTCAGCCAGGCACACCTTAATAACTCATCTTCTATGCCCAATGTAGAACTTTCCACACAGGCACACGATACAATATACCACTGCACTAGATAAGCAGTCAGTACCCGTGTTCAGAAAATATTTTCTGCCTGCTGTGCCTGGGATATATAATCTGTCAGTGTCTAACAAAGGGGTCTCAAAGTCCTTCCTTGAGGGTTGCAATCCAGTCGGATTTTCAGGATTTTCCCAATGAATATGCATGAGATCTATGTGCATGCATTGCTTTCAATGCATATTCATTGGGGAAATCCTGAAAACCTGACTGGATTGCGGCCCTCAAAGAGGGACTTTGAGATCCCTGGTCTAACAAATACTGGCAATAAACACAGTGACCACATAACTGATAAGAACATAAGATTTGCCGCTGCTGGGTCATACCAGTGGTCCATCGTGCTCAGCAGTTCGCTCACGCGGCGGCCCTTAGGTCAAAGACCAGTTCCCTATTTACGTACATTCTGTTCCAGTAGAAACTTATCCAGCCTTGTCTTGAATCCCTGAAGGGTGCTTTCCCCTATAACAGCCTCCGGAAGAGCGTTCCAGATTTCTACCACTCTCTGGGTGAAGAAGAACTTCCTTACATTTGTATGGAATCTTTTCCCTTCTAACTTTAGCGAGTGTCCTCTCTTTCTCTTCAGAGAAGAGCGACAAAAATGGTTAAGGGACTGGGGACTTGCCGTACAACGAGAGGCTAGAGAAATTGGGCCTCTTCTACCTTGAAAAGAGAAGACTGAGAGGGGTCATGATCAAAACATTCAAGATATTGAAGGGAACTGACTTAGTAGAGAAAAAGAGTGTTCACCCTCTCCAAGGTGAACATATGTTACTATGTTCACCTTGGAGAGGGTGAACAATCTCTTTTTCTCTACTAAGTCAGTTCCCTTCAATATCTTGAATGTTTTGATCATGTCCCCTCTCAGTCTTCTCTTTTCAAGGTAGAAGAGGCCCAATTTCTCTAGCCTCTCGTTGTATGGCAACTCCCCAGTCCCTTAACCATTTTTGTCGCTCTTCTCTGGACCCTTTCGAGTAGTACTATGTCCTTTTTCATGTATGGCGACCAGTGTCGGACGCAGTATTCCAGGTGGGGGCGTACCATGGCCCAGTATACCGGCATGATAACCTTTTAAGATCTGTTCGTGATCCCCTTCTTAATCATTCCTAGTATTCTGTTTGCCCTTTTTGCCGCCACCACACATTGCGTGGATAGTTTTATTGACTTGTCTACAAGTACTCCCAAGTCTCTTTCCTGGGGGCTCTCTCCTAGTATAGCACTGGACATCCTGTATTTATGCATATGATTTTTGTTACCGACATGCATCACCTTGTACTTATCCACGTTTAACCTCATTTGCCATTTCGCAGCCCATTCCTCGAGTGTGTATATGTCTCGTTGTAGGTCTTTGCATTCCTACTGTGTCTCACTACTCTGAATAACTATGTATCGTCTGCAAATTTAATCCCCTCACTCGTCGTGCCAATTTCTAGTTTGTTTATAAATATGTTGAAGAGCACAGGCCCGAGCACCGAACTCTGTGGCATTCCACTCGTGATGCTTTTCCAGTCCGAGTATTGTCCATTCACCCCCACTCTCTGTTTCCTATCCGCCAACCAGTTTTTGATCGATGTGGATATATCACCCTCAATTCCATGGCTCGCAATTTTTCGAAGTAGATGTTCATGCGGAATCTTGTCGAACGCCTTCTGAAAAATCTAGATATACGATGTTGACCGGGTCACCCTTGTCTTCGAAGAAGTGCAGTAAGTATGTCAAACAAGATCTTCCTTTGCTGAAGCCGTGCTGGCTGGTCCTCATCAGTTTATGTCCGTCAAGGTGATCGATGATGGTGACCTTTATCAGCGCTGATCATCACCCCTCAACTGGTTAACACCAATTTAGAACAGGTCACTTCTTTAAAAATATTAGGAGTAATGATCGATGATAAGCTTTCTTATCATGAGCACATAAATAATACAGTTAAATCTTGTTTCTACAAACTTCGTTTGATTCGATCACTTACAAAATTTTTAGAACCAGACTCAATCAACATTCTCATTCATTCACTCATTATGACTAAATTAGATTATTGCAATTCTCTTCTCATTAATATAACTCAAAAAGAAAAAAGAAGGCTGCAACTCATACAAAACACCGCCGTGAAATTAATTTACAAAGCTAAAAAATATGACCACGTCACTCCACTGTTGGTTAAATCTCATTGGCTTCCTATTAGCCATCGCTTCACTTTTAAATTGTTGTTTTTGGTGTTCAAAGCTTTATATTACAATGAACCCCAATTTATTAACAGATGGCTAATTCCATATAGTACAACTCGCTCACTTCGTTCATCCTCAACTAATCTACTTACAGTTCCATCTATCAAAATGATAGGAACCAGAAGACAGGATATGTTCTCAGTTAATGCCCCTCAATCATGGAATCTGTTATCCCAACACATCAGAGAACTAAAAGACCTAACACAGTTTAAAAAAATGCTAAAAACTTTTCTTTTTAAAGATGCGTATGGTTAAATAGTTGATAATCTTATGTACATTTTCGGTTTGGGTTTTTTATTTTTTTATTTTTTTTTTTTTAATCAGCCATTTTTTACCCACCTTTTGTTTTTCCCTTTTATGTTTCTTCTTCTCTTCTATCAATATTGTAACTATTTCCCTATTTTAGCCTCACATGTCTTGTATGTTTTACCCTCACATTATTGTGAAATTAGGTTTTAGATTAGTTTGTAAAGTATGTCATATGTTTACACAACAAATGTGTTTTTATGTCATTTTTAACACGGTATTTGTTTCATTTATTAATACATGTCATTTTTATTGTTCATCGCCTAGCAAATTATATAGGCGATTCATCAAGACTTAATAAACTTGAAACTTGAAACTTGAACCCCCTTGCATTTCAACATCTTTGCTAAGTTGCATCCACATGTGTAGGCAAATTTGGAATACCCCGTCAAAGAATCATGAACCTGAAGAATAGGCCAATATTTATTGATAATCTGTTTGATTTTATTACTGTTCTTGGAAAAGGGCATCACACACTAAAGTTTTATCTTGTTCACGGCTGTTCAAATGAATAAGCCATTCCCTATGACATTATCATGCTCGTTTCCAAGCCCGACGCACCGTTTTTACAGGATAGTCTCACTCAATGAATTTATTAAACATTATATCGGCTTGCACCTGAAAGTTGTCATCCGAGTAGACCTTCCTCAGCCTCAAAAACTGGCCCAAGGGGATGCTTTCTCGAAGAGGCTTGGGATGGAAGCTTTTATAATGAAGGATGGTATTCATTGTCATCAACAGCAGATGAATCCAGAGGACATTCGGAAAAGTTGGAAGGAGACAGATTCAAAACGAATGCTAGGAAGTTTTTCTTTACCCAGCGTGTGGTGGACACCTGGAATGCGCTTCCAGAGGACGTAATAGGACAGAGTACGGTACTGGAGTTCAAGAAAGGATTGGACAATTTCCTGCTGGAAAAAGGGATAGAGGGGTATAGATAGAGGGCTACTGCACAGGTCCTGGACCTGTTGGGCCGCCGCGTGAGCGGACTGCTGAGCAAGATGGACCTCGGGTCTGCCCCAGTGGAGGCATTGCTTATGTTCTTATGTTATGTTCTTATTAGTGGGATTATGTCCATCAACCAGCAGCGGGAGATAGAGAGCACTGAATTGACCTCAGGTATATCTTGGATGCACATCCTCCTGGCCAATCAGTATACTCTATCTCCAGCAGGTTGAGGATGGGTTTCTTACAGCTCCTGGATTTTGCAGTGGCTTGCAGCCAGGCTTGGCTGCAGCTACCAGCACCAGTTTCCTAGATCTGAAAAATGTCTGCTTTCGTTCTGGTTCCTGGTTTCAGCTCCTGAGGACGGAAGGCTATTTGCTCCTGTTGCTGTGGCTTCAGTAGAGCCTAGAGGTGTTGGCATTACTGAGCCAACTTTAGGAGCAACACCTGGGCCCACCCAGGTCCCTTCCCCATCCTCCCAGCCGGTGGAGAGAAGAAGAAGAAGCTGATGTGGTTGGAGGACCACGGGTTCCAGCACAGTTCTCTGTGTGCTGCAGCACTAACATATCTCCCTTTGCCTTCTGGTAATGCAGGAGTATGTGAGTACTTGGCTTAGGCCTCAGTAAAGAGAAATGTTCCTGTGGCTTAGGCCTCAGTAGAGAGACATGTTCCTGTGGCTTAGGCCTCAGTAGAGAGACATATTCCTGTGGCTTAGGCCTCAGTAGAGAGACATGTTCCTGTGGCTTAGGCCTCAGTAGAGAGACATGTTCCTGTGCATGTTTCTGGGGCTTTAGGCCTCAGTTGTGAAATGTTCCTGCGCATGTTTTTGAGGCTTTAGGCTTCAGGTGAGAAAGATTCCTGCGCATGTTCCTGGGGCTTTAGGCCCCAGGTGAGAAAGGTTGCTGTGCATGCTCCTGGAGCTTTAGACCTGAGGTGAGAAATGTTGCTGCGCATGTTCCTGAGGCTTTAGGCCTCAGGTGAGAAATGTTGCTGCTCATGTTCCTGGGGCTTTAGACCTCAGGTGAGAAATGCTCCTGCACATGTTCCTGGGGCTTTAGACCTCAGGTGAGAAATGCTCCTGTGCATGTTCCTGGGGCTTTTGGCTTCAGTTGAGTTTTAGTCCTGGGGCTTTAGGTTCAGATGTGAAATCTTCCTGTGGCCTCAGATGTGAAATTTCAGTGGCTTAGGCCTCAGTTAAAAAAAAATATTCTGGTGGCTTAAGCCTAGGATGGGACATGGCCCTATGGCGTGGGCCTCAGTGGAGGTTGATATCTGGGACTGGCCTCAGTGAGAGCCCTTTCTGTGGACTCAGAGGTTAAGATCTTCCTTTGGCTTTAGGCCTCAGAGGTTCGATCAGTGGCATACCTAGGGTATGTATAAACAACTCTTCCAATAGGAGACTGGTGTGGTCATGAGATGTTATAGTAAATTTACTGCAGAAGCAATGAGAAACCAATATCAGTTCTTTATTGCTCAAAAAGAAGGAAAACGCCTCAGAAAGGGCCCTCCCACCTTCACAATGGTGGATCTAAAGGTGGTTAAGCGGTAACCTCATAGGCAAAACCTTTTTGCAAAAGTGAGCAATTAAATCAAAAACTGTGCTTCACATAAATGCTGAATTAAAGATAGAGGCAAAAAACCACTTATCTTAGAGCTGATCGGCACACCGACGGAGGCCAGCGTTTCACCGACAGGCTACATCAGGGTGTGACCCGACCGATCAGTCTAATCAAGAGCGAGTACCAACGCTTCAAAAAGTCCAAAAAATGGCTCTTGATTAGACTGATCGGTCGGGTCACACCCTGATGTAGCCTGTCGGTGAAACGCTGGCCTCCGTCGGTGTGCCGATCAGCTCTAAGATAAGTGGTTTTTTGCCTCTATCTTTAATTCAGCATTTATGTGAAGCACAGTTTTTGATTTAATTGCTCACTTTTGCAAGAAGGTTTTGCCTATGAGGTTACCGCTTAACCACCTTTAGATCCACCATTGTGGAGGTGGGAGGGCCCTTTCTGAGGCGCTTTCTTTCTTTTTGAGCAATAAAGAACTCCAAAACAACAGGAAGACAAAGACAAAGAATTGATTGAGGACATAGAAAACATCACTTTGCGTGGTGACACAGTACTGTTAGGCGACTTCAACATGCCAGATGCGGACTGGAACACCCTCACAGCAACTACGAGCGGTAGCAAAAGAATAATAACCTCCATAAAGGGTGCACAACTCAAACAACTGGTATTAGAGCCCACCAGAGAAAAAGCAATACTGGACCTGGTACTCACAAATGGAGACAGTGTCTCGGAAGTATCAGTGGGAGACACGCTGGCCTCCAGTGACCACAACATGGTATGGCTCAATTTCAGGAAAGGCTTCTCTAAATCAAACACAGCAACGAGGGTCCTCAACTTTAGGGATGCAGATTTCGACCACATGAGAGACTTTGTCCAACAAGAGCTGCAAAACTATGCAGAAACTGACAATCCGGAAACTATGTGGACAAATCTAAAATCCATCCTGAACGAAGCATCTAGCCGCTACGTAAAAACAGTAAGCAAACGCCGGAGAAACAAAAAACCACAATGGTTCAACAAGGAAATTTCGGACCTCATTAAAATGAAAAAAGAAACATTTATCACCTACAAACATCTTGGGAAAAGGGAGGCAAAAGAAGAATATCTGGCCAGATCTAAGGCTGTCAAAAAGGCAGTCAGGGATGCCAAACTTCAAACAGAGGAAGATCTAGCACGGAACATTAAAAAAGGGGACAAATCCTTCTTTAGGTACATTAGCGACAGGAAGAGAAACAAAAATGGAATAGAACGCCTTAGGCAATCAGATGGAAACTACGCAGAATCTGATACTACCAAGGCAGAACTGCTAAACGAATACTTCTGCTCAGTATTCACCTGTGAAGCACCGGGAGATGGTCCACAACTACAAATAAGAGACAGCCAAAACGACCTGTTTCGTGATTACGAGTTTACACCTAGTAGCGTCTACCACGAACTTTCAAGACTCAAAGTAGACAAAGCCATGGGGCCAGACAATCTACACCCCAGGGTACTCAGAGAACTGAGTGAAGTCCTGGCTGAACCACTATCCGTACTCTTCAATCTTTCCATGCGCACGGGAAAAGTACCCCTAGACTGGAAAACAGCTAACGTAATTCCACTCCATAAAAAGGGCTGCAGAACAGAGACAGGAAATTACAGACCGGTGAGTCTTACATCCATAGTGTGCAAACTCATGGAAACAATGATCAAACAGGAACTTGACAAAATTCTAGACGAAGAAAATTTACGTGATCCACATCAACACGGATTTACCAGGGGAAGGTCCTGCCAATCTAATCTGATTGACTTCTTTGATTGGGTGACCAGTCATCTGGATGCCGGTGAGTCCCTTGACGTGATATATTTGGACTTCAGCAAAGCTTTTGATAGCGTCCCACACCGCAGGCTGTTGAACAAACTAAAATCGATGGGATTAGGGGATACATTCACTACATGGTTAAGGGATTGGCTAGATGGTAGGCTTCAAAGGGTGATGGTAAACGGTACCCCCTCGAAAACGTCAGCAGTGATGAGTGGAGTACCTCAAGGCTCCGTCTTAGGGCCGATTCTATTCAATTTATTCATAGGAGATTTAACCCAAGGACTGAGAGGAAAAGTATCACTGTTTGCAGACGATGCCAAACTATGCAACATAGTTGGCAAAAACAGTGTGCCTGACTTTATGACGCAGGACCTAAGACAGCTTGAACAGTGGTCATCAACTTGGCAGCTAGGCTTCAATGCTAAAAAATGTAAAGTAATGCACCTAGGCAAAAAAAATCCACACAGAACTTACACACTAAATGGTGAAACCTTGTCCAGGACCAAGGTGGAACGTGATTTAGGAGTGATCATTAGCGACGATATGAAGGCTGCCAATCAAGTAGAGAAGGCCTCGTCCAAGGCAAGACAAATGATGGGCTGTATCCGTAGGGGTTTTGTCAGCAGAAAACCTGAAGTCATAATGCCACTGTACAGATCCATGGTGAGACCTCATCTCGAATATTGTGTTCAATTCTGGAGACCACACTACCGAAAAGATGTGTTGAGAATTGAGTCGGTTCAGCGAATGGCTACCAGGATGGTCTTGGGGCTCAGGGATCTCACGTATGAAGAAAGGTTAAAAAAACTGCGGATGTACTCGCTGGAGGAGCGAAGAGAGAGAGGGGACATGATTGAGACCTTTAAGTATATTACTGGGCGTATAGAGGTGAAAGACGATATCTTCAGTCTTACAGGGCCCTCGGTAACCAGAGGACACTCGCTGAAAATCAGGGGTGAGAAATTTCGGGGTGATACTAGGAAGTACTTCTTCACCGAAAGGGTGGTCGATCATTGGAACGAGCTGCCTCAGCGGGTGATTGAGGCCAGCAGCGTATTAGATTTCAAGAAAAAATGGGATATTCATGTGGGATTTCTAGAAGAGTAAGAATCAGGGAGTGGGTCATTGGTATGGGCAGACTCGATGGGCTATGGCCCTTTTCTGCCGTCATTTTTCTATGTTTCTATGTTTCTATGTTTCTATATTTGTTTCTCATTGCTTCTGCAGTAAATTTACTATAACATCTCATGACCACACCAGTCTCCTATTGGAAGAGTTGTTTATACATACATTGGTTTTCAATATATCTGAGTTGTTTATAGCTGTACCTAGGGTATGTGGCACCCGGGGCCCATCATTTTTTGACACCCCCCCTCATGTAAAAAAATATTTTTTGTAATGACCATGAAACGGAATAAATGGTCAGAATAGAAACAGGCAGTGAAAATTTTCTTATATTCCAAACATAACATAACATAACATAAATTATGTCTGAATTGTCATGACATCAGAAGTACATATGGAGTAGTTGCAGGTGATGCTTGGGACAGTTCTGATTGTGTTAGTTCGGTTTTATGTGTTTTTTGAATAGAAGGGTTTTTATTTCTTTTTGAAGGTTTTGCAGTCTGTGGTCGATGTCAATTGGTTGTAGAGTTGGGGGTCGAGTGTTGCAGCTCGAATGGCTAGGAGGTTGTCGAACAGTTTTTTCTTTTGACGTTTTTGGTTGGAGGGTGTGTGAATGGTGCGTGAGTTCTCCTATGTCTGTTTGAAGTGGATTGAATTATTTAGCTGAAGAAATTAGTTACCCCCTCATCCCACACACATTAATTCTCTTCCATTTTTGTTCCCATTATAAAAAACACTGATAAGTTCCCAGAAAAAAAATACATTAAAATAAGAAGTGAAAACAAAGGCCCCTACAGATGAGAACATAACATAAGAATAGCCTAACTGGGTCAGACCAATGGTCCATCATGCCCAGTAGCCCATTCTCATGGTAGCCAATCCAGGATACTAATACCTGGTCAAAACCCAAAGAGTAGCAGCATTCCATGCTACCGATCCAGGGCAAGCAGACACTTCCCCCATGTCTTAATAACAGATTATGGACTTTTCCTCTAGGAATTTGTCCAAATCTTTCTTAAAACCAGCTACACTATCTGCTTTTACCATAACTTCTGGCCACTTCATTTTTAAGTTTAGATCTTTCCTTTCAAACAGAGACCTTGCTAGATGTCAAATACAGCACAAGGTAACTTCACATGGACTTAGCTGTGCAGGAAATGTGAATCTCCTCATACACCCACCATATAGTGCAAAAATGTGCAAAGGTCTGTTTTTTTCTTTCGATCACTACATAGCCTAATGCCACACAAGCAGCGCTGTTACAAACATATTCTGTAGGTCAATGCTAAGGATAACAAAGTTTCCTTCCTTGGACCAGAAGGAGATACTGATAAACCACTGGAAGAGATCCCAACACAACACCCAAAGACCCACTCAGTGTGTGAACCAGTTGAGTGGAGTGGACTAACTGGGGGGTGGAAATGGGCCCGGAGTTTGCTCAGCAGAATTTCCCAGACCACCTCTTCCTCTCAACACATTGACATGCTGCCACCACCACCACTAGAAACACCTCACTGGGTAGGCCAGCTATGCTATAAACTTTATAAAACACATTATTATATTTTCTTATAAAGCACATATTTTAACTGAACTCTCTGACATCCTCAGCCTTTCCATTCACAAAAATAGAAGGAAGAAAAGTTCCCATTTCCTGCTGTTTCATGTCCCTGGCCTATACAATATTTTTTTTCTGCAGACCCTTCAAAAGTCTGACCAAATCCTCGTTTCACTTGCATTATAAAGTACTGAGGATGCCATCTCTCCCCAATCCCAGGTCCTAAAATCTAAGACAGTAACGCAAACTAATGCTGCCAGATTCAGGAAAAAAAAATTCGATTAGATTCAGCCTATTGAATTGGTTTTTCAATTCGATTTTCCTGCCCAGTTGGGTGATTTTTTTCAAAACTCCTGGTGGGTTTTATAGCTTTTTCACCCCCTTTGGCTTCTCCTAACCACACTGGCGCTGTGGTGTAAATAAAATAAAGAAACAAAAAGGACTTTTCCTCTCTCTGTTAAATCCTAGCTCACGTTTGCAGTCCAACACCAGCTCTGTCAGGATACACATTTCAAATCTGACATATTATAATCACAAAACAGAAAATAAAATTAATTTTTCTACCTTTTGTTGTCTGGTTATATTTCAAATCTTGTTGGTCCAAGGCTCTGGTTTTCTTCTGATAACTTGCTTGCCAGGGTCTCCTTCTTTCTTCTTTCTGCGTGCTAACCATCCATCTGCCAACTCTGTCCTCCCTTTCCATTTCCTTTCCCTCCCCAGGAAGTCTGGTATCTTTCCTTTTTTTCATCTCCCTCCACAGATCCACCTTTTCTTAACTACCCTTTCATCCACCATCTCTCCCTTTCTTTTCCCAATTACCCTCCTATCCAGTATCTCTATCCCTCCTCCACACCATCCCTTGTGTCCAATTTCTCTCCCTTTCAGTTCCTTCCCTCCCTAAATCCCATGGTCCATCATTTCTCTCCCTCTCCTCTATTTTCAGACCCATTATTTCTTCATCCCCCCCCCAAAGTTTGGCATATGCACGTCTCTTTGAACACCCCCTTCCCTCCGTGTACTTCTAAACCAGGGTCCCCCCCAAAGGCCTGTCCCCCCCTTGAAGGCCTGTCCCCCCCCTTGAAGGTCTGCACCCCCCCGAAGGCCTGCACCCCCCTGAAGGCCTGTCCCACCCCCTTGTAGGCCTGTCCCCCCCGTTGTAGGCCTGTCCCCCCCTTGAAGGCCTGCCTGCCTGTCCCCCCCTTGAAGGCCTGTCCCCCCCTTGAAGGCCTGCACCCCCCCCGAAGTCCTGCACCCCCCCCTGAAGGCCTGTCCCACCCCCTTGAAGGCCTGCCCACCCCCTTGTAGGCCTGTCCCCCCTTGTAGACCTGTCCCCCCTTGAAGGCCTGCCTGCCCCCCCTTGAAGGCCTGTCCCTCCCCCTTGAAGGTCTGCACACCCCCCCCCGAAGGCCTGTCCCCCCCCCCTTGAAGGCCTGCCTGCCTGTCACCCCCCTCCCCCTTGAATGCCTGCCTGCCCACCCACGCCACCCCGAAGGACTGCTCGCCCCCCTGGCCTCCTCGCACCACCTATGAAGCAGCACTACCTATGCTCCCAGCCTTGCCGTTCAGTCCCCACCACCACCACCACCCCCGAAGGACCACTCGCCCCACTGACCTTCCTGCACCACCTATGAAGCAGCCGCAGCAGGATCGCGACGTCAGCTATCCCTGCGCTGCTTAGGCGCTGCTTCCTGCGCCGCATTCCCGCCCCTCCTCTGATGTCAGAGGAGGGGCGGGACCGCGGCACAGGAAGCAGCGCCCAAGCAGCTCAGGGATAGCTGACCTTGCGATCCTGCTGCTTGCTGCTTCACAGGTGGTGCAGGAAGGTCAGTGGGGCGAGCGGTCCTTCGGGGGTGTGGGGGGACTGAACGGCAAGGCCGGGAGCACCCCTTCAGGGCTGGCACCCGGGGCGGACCGCCCCTCCCGCCCCCCCTTGGTACGCCACTGGGTTCGATCTTCCTGTGGTTTTAGACCTCGGAGGTGAGATCTTCCTGTGGGTTTAGGCCTCAGTGGTGAGATCTGGTGGCTTGGGGCCTCAGAGGTAGGATATTCCTGTGGCTTAGGAATCAACGTGAAAAGAGATAAGCAACTCAAAACATATTGGATGATGAAAGTTTATATGCCCTGAAGAAACAGTTTTTACCGTCGGCTTTTACTTATATATCACGTTGATTCCTTATGATAAAGAGACTATAGCTATTTTGTCCTGCACTAACTGTAACATTTGCATATTCCCTTCGGAAGTTTTTTAAGCCAATGATGTGGGTGGAGGAGGTTTGAGCTTTCAGCTCTACCTAAAAAGAAAACCTGAGGCTTTTTTCTTCTGGGGGTTAGTGCTCTCAGTTTACAGAGTGGAGTTTGTATTACGTTAAAATAATATGCATATAAGTTGTTCCATCTTTAATGGTGCTTACACACTATCATGCAGTAATGCGCTACTACTACTACTAGATGTACACAGCACTGTACACATTATATACAGGTACTTTCAGTCTCTAGTGTTGTGATAGTCCTGAATGTAATCAAGCAGCTATGTTGCAGGAGACATGGACACTGAGCACTGTTCAAACAACACACATTTTATTTATAGAATTATTGTAATATTGGGTTTATTTAAATTGACTTTATTGATGGACTATGCTGCAAGTGATAGTGATTAGAAGACATAGAAATTTAAAAAAATTGATTTACTCCCTGAATAGTTGAGTTCTTTTAGTACCATTGGATGTATACCATCTGGTCCAGGTGATTTATCACTTTGTAACTTGTCAGTTTGGCATAGTTCATCTTCCAGATTCACCGGGATTTTTTTCAGTTCCTCCACACCATCAGCCTTGAAAACCATTAATGGTTCAGAGAGATCTCTTACATCTTCTGTAAAGACCAAAGCAAAGAATTCATTCAGTCTCTCTGCTATGACCTTATCCTCCCTGAGTGCCCCTTTTGCTCCTTGATCATCCAATGGTCCCAGGGATTCCCTCACAGGTTTTCTGCTTCTGATGAGCCTAAAAAAAATTGTTACTACGGGCTCCTTTTACTAAGGTGCGTTAGGACCTTAACGCGCGAAATAGCGCGCACTAGACCTTAACACCAGCATTGAGCTGGCGTTATTCTAGAAGTGTACCGCACGGTTTAACGTGTGGTAATTTTGTGCGTGCGCTAAAAATGCTAGCGCACCTTAGTAAAAGAAGCCCTATGAGTTTTTTGCCTCTTTGGCAAGTTTCTCTTCATATTCTTTAACTTTTGTTTTTGGATTTTTTTTAATCAGTGCTTTGCATCTAACTTGCCAGTGCTTATGTCTCTTGTTTTCTTCATTTGAATCCTTTTTCCATTCTTTAAAGAATTTTTTTTTTTGCTCGAATAGCCTCTTTCACCTCACCTTTTAACCATTCCAGCTCTCCTTTTCTCTTCTTTCCACCTTTGTTAATACTTGGAATACATCTGGTCTGGGCTTCCACGATGGTATTTTTAAATAACATCCATGACTGGTTTGCAGTCCTAACCTTTGCCACTGATTCTTTTAGCTTCTTTTTAACTATTTTCCTCAGTAGGCACCCTTTTGAAAAATAAATACCACTACAGTAGATTTCTTTAGCGACGTCACTCCAGGTTTCAGAGCATAAAAAGAGAATGGACTTTCACAATGCACTATAGCTAGTGTGCAGTAAGAACCCTGTCTGTGCGATAACTGCAGGGAGCGTGCTGAACATGCTTCCAATAGCTACCACACACATGTTTAAGTGCAAATATTTGTGTTACTGATCTGGTACATGTTAACTTAGAGCAGCAACACCGCAAACGCTAATTCATGCACTAAATGCTCCTCATGGAAAGGGGATGAGAAATGGATGGAGATTGAGTGAATTGTTTGCATTGCATTGCAGTTAGTGCATGGCAAATACCGGTGTTCTTATTGTCAGTGCTGCAGATGGTGCCTCTGACTCCTAGCAGTAGACCTCTAGTTCTGGTGGTTTACTTTTCTTCATGCAGTTTGTTTACTTTCTAGTTAGAGATTGCCTGGCAGATTTTTTATGACAGTTATGTTACATCCAGAATTCATCATGGCATCTGCCAGTTTGAGTCTGTAAATGTAGCTACTGGAAATGTTACAGGGCATTTGGTGACAAACTTCTGTTAGAGTCATTTCAGCCATGCTTTTTCTTTAATTATGAGGTCATGCTCTCTTATTTTATTTTTAGCTATAGGAACATGAACTTCAGGAAATGTCAGCCGTTTGACAGCTTATAGAGCTGGGCTTGACAGACAATGATCTGCTTTCTATTAAACTTGTAAAGGGAAATCATGAGGCATCTATTTCAGAGAAATTTGTCAACTTTTTTTTTTGTGAAAGACATGACATTTATCTAGGCAACTTCTGTTTCATTTTGATCAGCTTCAATAAAAAAAAAAAAAATTCAGACTGAAATGATAAAATGCAGTTTCTGTAGTTCTGTTAATTTGACCAAGAAAAATAAATGCGTACATATCCCCATAAGCATTATAAGAGATTTAGGGCCCCTTTTACAAAGCAGCGGTAGTGATGCTGCTGCTGCAGTAAACGCACCGAAGCCCATAGGAATTGAACAGGCATTTACTGCAGCAGCATCACTACTGCATCTTTGTAAAAGGGGCCCTTAGCTCTTTAAAGAAGATTGTCTTGTTGGTTGCTCTTCAACATATTTGTTTCACAACCAACTGTGAAACATTTTTATCTAATATTACTTATTTGCTCTCTCTTTGTTTTTAATCACATAAAAAATGAAGGGGTTCTTTTTTTTAAATGCAGTAAAAAATGGCCTTACACTCCTGCATGGGGTTTTATTCCTTCATGCTAGGGTTATTATTTTTTTTATTTTTACTGCAGCCATAAAATATCTGATTTTCTGGGGTTTTTTTTGTTAGTGTACAACCATTTAAAAAAATTACTACATCAGCACTTAAAGCCACCTGTTTAGTTAGGCGGTAAGAATTCATGTGGTGTTCCTTCACTAATCAGTCATCACACACTAATGTGGATGGGCTGTTTGGCACAGGAACACCCACTTCCCCCCCCCCCCCCCCCCCGACATGCCCCCTTACACACAAAAAAAAGTTTTTAGCGTGTGCTAATTTGTCAGTTATTGCAGGACATGCGAGTACATTCCACAGTACACTATTTTAAATTGCAGGTGAGTGTTGGCACCTAACACAACTTGGTAAAAGGGCCCTGAATTTAACTGAAATATGACTTTAGCTCATTCTAGCTGCTCTGCTGCTCACATTTTATGCAACTTAGGCAGCCAGAATCCATTATACCCCTTCTCTCCTCCTAGCCCATTAAGACTTTAGAATAAAGGGATCCTTCCTAATTCCAGCCCCTTGCTTTCTAATTATCACTGGAAGACCCTTATGCATAGAAGAAACTGGGTTGCAGCTGTATTACAAAAGATGTGGAGGGGCATAATCGAAAAGAATGTCTAAGTCTGTTTTCATCTAAGTCGCAAGTCATCCAAAGTAAAAAACAGCTTAGGACACATTTTCGAAAAATACATCTAAATTTTTTTCCCTTTCAAAAGTTGTCCAAGTATACATCCTGCCGATCTGATCGTCCAAGTCGCTAAATTGTCCATCTTTATACCACATTTTCGTCCAACTTTTCATCCAAGTCAAAAATGCCTAGAACAAGCCCTATTGGACGTGGGAGGGGGCTGAAAAGTGATAGACTGAACACCCAGACATGGCATTTAAATAGTGGGATACTTACAGGGCACTGCTGTGAACTTCAAAAAAAGGGTGCCATGTCATCATCTCACTACAGCTCCTTTATAGGTTACGGTGAGCCCCCCCAAACCACCTCCAGAATCCCATAGACCCACTTATCTACCACCCTAATAGCCATTATGGCTGCAGGAGCCTCGTATATGCCAGTACAAAAGGGTTTTGGGGGTGTATAGGGGAGTGCACATGTTTCAGTATCAATGCAGTGATTACAGGGGCTTATGGGCATGGGGCCTCTTCTCCATGGGTCCCTACCCCACCCCCAAGACGACTTAAGCTGCCTCTGTGCAGGACGACTAGGCTTTCCTATGCCAGTCTGCCAGGTGATGATGGTCTGGAGGCTGAATTTTAAAGGTGTGATTACAATTTTTATAGGGTTGGGGGAGGGGGTCGGTGATCACTGAGGTAGTGTGTGTGGGTCTGTATTATGTGTTTGCAGTGTATCTGGTGACTTTAGGTGGGTTTTTGTGACTTAGACCATATTTTAAATGGTCTAAGTCACAACGTCCAAGTTCCGTCGATTCTGTGCTGTATAACTTTCGGTTATACATGCAGTATGACTAAGTCTAAGCCTGCCCACATCCTGCCCTCGACACTCCTCTTGAAACGCCCCATTTAGCTATGGTCATTCAGCGGCACTATGAAGGCCTAGGTCATTTAGAAATACGTCCAAAACCCGGTTTGATTATCAGCACTTAGACGTCTTTTGTTTATGATCGTCCAAGTGCCGACTTAGTCCGGTTTTTAGATGTTTTTCTCTTTCGATTATGAGCCCCACCTAACCTTTCTATGCCCTTTTAAACCTCCTATTTGTTACATTGTATGTGTAATAAGATAATATATAGGATTAAAAGTAATACCTTTTTTATTGGACTAACTTAGTGCATTGTTTAATTCATTTTTGAAGGTGACCTTTCTTCCCAGTGACTTAATGAAGGTTGGTGGCTCCACCTGCTCCTTCCCTGCCCCACCTCACTGCACGCATACCTTCTCTTCCTCCCCCTGTACCTTTTTAACTCTTCACTGGCATGAGCAGCATCTCTGAGGGGGGGGGGCAGAGAGGAGGAGTGATGCTGTTGCCCACCCTAAGACAACGCCTGGGGCGGTCCACCACTGCTTCTTCCTCAGATTAGTGCACATAGAAATCTTGTTAGATACAAATATATTATTTCCCTCTATATGTACACAATATCACATCCTAAATTCTGAAAACTGAAAAGGTCCAAAAATGGAACATTTTTTTGTGGAAGTCTCTGGACACCAAAGCTTGCCTATGGTGCCAAACATGCCCCGATGTGCCACACTATCAACCCACAATACAAAAAGCCAAATACCACTGTAAAATATCTGTTATAAGAACCTCAGCAATCCTCATGGATTATAACCTTCTGGGGTAAGAAAAAGCCTCAGTAACTTGGGTCACAGTTCTGGTCCAAACTCCCCTTTATCATTGGCTTAAAAAACTCCCCTCCTTTTTTAGAATTATATTCATATTTATATCTTTTAGAATTTTTTTACAAACAGTCTGTCCAAAAAATAGTCAACTGCTCAGTTTGGTGGCAGAAGGAGGGTGGGCCCTCCAAACCTCCTGTACATACATTAAGATGACTCCTGCAGGCAAAAGGGCTATTTTTGTGGTGTGCAGTGCTCAGCTCTCTGTGAACAGAGAATGCTGGCTGCTTTGAGATCTGAAAAACTTTCTTTTGTGCGTTTTTCACGTGGACGTTGTAGTGATATTTTGAGAATGAAAATTTTCTCTACTGGATTTCTGGATGTCTTTCCCAAAATGTCCAAACTCAGACGTTCTATCGAAAATGCCCTTCATTGTTTCCAGAACTGAACATAGGATCTCAAAAACGTAAACAGACACTATCACTTCTTTTTTTTGTTTTAGCCTTTTCTCTCCCTATGTGCCCAAGCATCTGTCTGTTTTTTTCCCCTCGCCTTCTATTTGTGTTTGGCCACTTTTTATGAGATACAGTCACTCTTGAGCACAGAAGAACTTAATTCTTGGGCTTTCACAAACCAAATGCAAGATCCTAAAATTTTTGTACTGAATCTTAACTGCTACACTCTAAACCATTCTTCAGGCTTCACTGGACTGCTCCTTTCAGTATATCTGCCCTGTGGCAGATTTTGGTATCCATAAAGAGCCAAACCTTTCTCAACAACCCTTCAAAATACTCGTAGCTTTCAAAGATGCTAAAAATAACTGGACCAGGGACTGATCCCTGTTGCTCAGTACTGGTCACCCCCATGTCACCCGTGCTTCACGATATTGTTAACACACATTTGGATGTTTCAACAAATGCCTAAATTTTGTGGTGTATTTCCATTGAACCCCAGAAGAAGATTTTTCAGAACTGAAACATGCAAAGTGTTGGGTCCACACCACTATTTTTTTGTTGTGTACCATTTGGATTGTTTTTGTATTGACTGTTATCACTTTTATTTGTGAAGAACATTTGTTATTAAAAACTTTTAATCAAGAACATTATTTCCACAGTTTTTCTTTGTTTTGGGCTTTTCCCTTTTTCCTTTGGAAGCATTTGGTGTTTTTGTTGTTTTGGACTCAGTACTGGTAACACACCTATCTTCGAAGTAAACTCCATTTACCATACCGTTTGTTGCCTCCTGTTAAACGGGTTTCTAATCCAGTAACTTTAGGCCCATACCAAGGGCACTCAGTTTATTTATGAATTGCCTATGTAGATCTGTATTTCATCAATCAAAGTAAGTGATCAGATTCTTTTGACAAGACTTACCGCAAAGAAAACCATCCTGCCTCAGAGCCTGTAATCCAAATTTGGCAAATCCAGTGATGTACAAAACAGAAATGGGGATGTGCTCGTGCCATTTTCATGCACACAGTATTAAATTTGAATATAAACAGAAAATATTCTGCATTCAATTCTGTAACTGTTCTGCAAGACAAGCTAGTAAAATCTAGAACAGAACATTGTATTAAATAATCCAAGAGCAGAGTAGTCTGTGTATGAAAATAGTACTAGAAACATTTGTCTTCCTTACAAGGACAAGAGCTGTGTTGAGCCTACATTAAGTTCTGATCCTGCTCACGCTTTTCATTTTATCAATTTCACTTTCAAAGAAGCAGTCATAGAAAAATCAATCTGAAAACTTAATAAATGTTAAAGTGATTTAATATACTCCTTTTCTATTAAGCTCATGTAAAATTTAATAAATTGTACTTTTCTGTGGTATGAATTGCTTCATCTGCTTCAGGTTACAACTGCTACTACTAGTCATTTCTATAGCTCTACTAGATATACGCAGTTCTGTACATCAAAACACAGAAGAGACAGTCCCTGCTCAAAAGAGCTTACAATCTTGTCAACCTCTAAATGCTCTTAAGATCTACAACTTACCTCTCTAGCTAATCATTGTAACTCTGTCTTTTTTAAATTAACCTTTTGTAATCCGCCTTGAACCGCAAGGTAATGGCGGAATAGAAATCCCCTAATGTAATGTAATGTAACAGACAAACTGGACAAGAAGGTGCATCAATACACTGTTTTCAGGTGGGAGAATTACCGTATTTTTCGCTCCATAAGATGCAGCTCATCATAAGAAACACCTGTAGAAGAGGAAACACCAAGAAAAAAAAATTTGAACCAAATAGTGTGCCCTGTACTCTGTCCCTCTCTGGTGGTCTAGTGGTAGGCCGGGACAGGGTAGAGGGCACGTCTAGAGGTGGGCACATCTACTGGTAGACACGTATATTGGCAGCCAGCCAGCCCCCCATCCCCAGCCTCCCCATACCTTTTTAAATCATCCCCCTGTACTTTTAAATCATCCCCCCCAGTATTTTAGATCAATCATCTCCAGTACTTTTAGATAATCCCCCCAGTATTTTTAGATCAATCATCCCCCCCAGTACTTTTAGATAATCCCCCCAGTAATTTTAGATCAGCCATTCCCCAGTACTTTAAGATAATTCCCCCAGTATTTTTAGATAATCCCCCCCCCCAGTATTTTTAGATCAATCATCCCCCCAGTACTTTTAGATCTTCCCCCCCCCCAGTATTTTTAAATCATCCCCGATACCTGGTGGTCCAGCATGTGTCCCTTGCTAGCAGCACACAGGTCAGGAGCATGGACATCGGCAGCAAGCTTTCCGTGCTCCCGCTTGGGCCTGCGCTGTTTTCTAAATGGCTTTGTCAGTTCTCGCGAGTCCCACGAGAACTGATGAAGCCATTTGGAAAACAGCGCGGGCACAAACGGGAGCACGGAAAGCTTCCTGCTGACGTCCGCACTCCTAACCTGTGTGCCGCTAGCGAGAGAGGGATACATACTGGATCATCAGGGACTGCGACGACGATGAAGGAGGAGGAGGAGGAGGTAGCAGAGGGCGGGTAGCTGTTTTAAAAGGTGCAGCTACGGTGGTGGCAGCGATGACGGTGGGCAGGTAGGTGGTTGGGTGGGTGGGTGTTTTAAAAGGTATGGCGGCAGGGTGTTTTAAAATGGTGTGGCTACGACAGGCTGGTAGATGTTTAAAACGGTGCGGTGATGGGGGGGGTGGTGTGTGTGTTCCATATTGTACCTTCGCTTCATAAGACGCACCAAGATTTCCACACACTATTGGGTGGAAAAAAGTGTGTCTTATGGAGCGAAAAATACAGTACAGAGGGAATGATAAGACAGATATTGGTGCTTAGAAGTTGGGTTGAAGTCTGGAATTGAAAGCATCTTCAAAGAATTAGGCTTTGAGTTTGGATTTGAAAACTGCTGGAGATGGAGCCTAACGTATTGAGTCAGGAGTTTGGTCCAAGTATACAGTGCAGCAAGGTAGAAAGTACGGAGTCTGGAGCTGACCATAGAGGAAAAAGGTACAGATAAGAGAGACATCTGATGAACTGAGTGCCGGGGGGAGGGGGGTGGGAAGAAATGAGAGAGGAGAAATACTGAGGAGCTGCGGAGCAAATACACTTATAGGGTCAGTAAGAGGACTTTGAACTGTATGCAGAAATGGATAGGAAGACAATGAAGTTAAACATCTATAACAAGATATACAAATCTAAGAATATATTTAACTGTGCTGCAGTTTATGATTGGCGATATTAACTTATTAAATGAGAATGTATTTGATATTTCAAAATATTGTATAGTATTAAATACTTTTAGGCCTCTTGCAAAATGAATCAATTAACTTTGAGCTGCATTACATATAAGCATATAGAAAGCCCTGGAAAAAAAGGCAGAGGGTAAACAGGTGATTGCACCTAGTATGACTTCCTTATTCTAATTCTGATCAGGAAAAAAAGCACCAAATACACACGCCCAACACTATCATGGGAGTCCACCTTACTAACAGCAGCAGATCAGGTACACAGTCTAGGAGTAACATTAGACGACCACCTGTCCCTGTCCGCCCACATTTTGTAAGTAGTCTCCACCTCCTTCTACTACCTCCACCAACTGAGAAGGATCAAACCCTACATCTCCACACCTGTCCTGGCCCAACTCCTCTATGCCTATGTCCTCTCCAGGATGGATTACTGCAACTCCCTATTTAATGAGTAGCCAAAAAAGATCTCAAGCACCTCCAGCAGGTACAAAATGCAGCAATCCGCCTCCTATATAGCCTCAACTACCACAACCCCATCTCCCCAGCCCTCCGCAAAGAACACTGACTTCCGATTAGCCAACGCTGCGCATTCAAGGCCCTAGTAATAGCACATAAAAGAATTTACGCCACCACTCCAGCCTACATAGAATCCAAGCTACCCCTGTACACTCCCACCCGCCCCCTCTGCTCAGAAATTTAGAAACGCCTATGCATCACACCAGGAAGGTGTCCTGTCAGAAACCACCCGCAAACGCTCCTACAGCCACTTCATCCCCCAACTCTGGAACCAACTCCCCCCGCAACTCCGATCACAGAACTCATTGATGACCTTCCGGAAAGCAGTAAAGACCCTCCTCTTCAACTAAAATGACAACTGCGATCTACATCCTTCTCCCCTCCCCCCTCCATCTTGAACCTCTACTTAAATAACTGTATAGTCTTCTCTTAACCTGTACTTAAATTGCTGTATAATCCCCGTACTTGAACTACTGTATCTTTGTACTGTCCAAATACACACCACTGTGAATGTTTGTAAGCCATTCTGAGCTATTGGGAGAACAGGATATAAATTGAAATAAATAAAATAGACTTTTAAGAATCCTATCCTCAAAACTGAGCTTGCAAATATAATGTAGGATTCCTTTGAACCTCACGATCTTCAGTCAAATTAGGTGTTTAGGATATTTGTGATATTTAGTTTAAGAGAACCAGTTAATTGCTATATTTTGGTAATCCTAAAACCCATACTGGTTTTGGCATCCTAAAAACTGAGTTCGAGAAACCCTGATGTGGTGCCTGGAGCACAGAATGGTGACTCATAGAACCTGGTTAGATTTCCTTTGCAATCATGCATTATATACTGGTAGTCCTAAACATGTCACTATAGGGGTTTTAGGTTTCCTGAAAAATCAATGTTATAATGTATCAAAGAATAGCTAATTATTCCATATCTGGTCTCCCAAATATTGGTGCCTCTCAAGGGTTATCTCTGCCCCCTATACTTTGTAACAAGGTTTGTGGTTCTTCAGGTTTATTTAAAATTTGATATATCGCCTTATCAAAATTCAAAGCGGTTTAACTTTGCTGTTGAAAGATTTGAGATTACAGAATTTATTTTATTTATACAAGTGTTCAAATTATTATTCTTGTGATTACTTCTGTTGAAGATTATTTGCTGCATTTGAACAACCTTTTGAAACTTAACATTGATAAGGAATCATTGTTATAGGTACAGTAAGTCAATCCACCTTATCCATTCCTGATATTAAATTGAATTTTGAAGTTCATTCTATCTCTTTGTTCTCCTGTTTGTAGTTTAGGGGTTTGATTGGATTCTGCCCTTAAATGAGAGAGCCAAATTAAATGTAACATTTACTTCTTTTCAAAAGTTGCATGTTTTGTACCAGATTTGATCATATCTTTGATTAAATCACTTACAGAAAGTGACTTGTACATTAATGTTTTCATAGCTAGCCTGCTGTATCCTCTACGAATATATTTATTTATTTAGATTTCTATCCTGTACTCCTGGAAGCTCAGAACAGGTTACAAAAAGACGTTCACTGTAAATTAAGGCCATGACAGGTTGCAAAACAAGGACTACATAGTGGGGAGGATATATAGAGGAGTCTGCTGGCATCAGTTTAGCTGAAGAGGAGGGGCTTCACTGCTCTTCGGAAGACCATTAGTGAGTTCAATGATCTTATCTGTGCAGGCAGCTGGTTCCATAGTTGTGGGAGAAAGTGGCCATAGGAGCATTTATGTGCAGTTTCCTTCTGGAGAGATCTTCCTGGGAGATGCATAGTCTCTGTGCTTCAGAGCAGAGGGGGCTGTTGAGGGTGTACTGTTGCAGCTTGGAAGTAATGTAAGTGGGGGTTGTGTTGTGGAATCTTTTGTGAGCTATTACAAGGGTCTTAAATATACAGCGTTTATTGATAGGTAGCCAGTGTTCCATGTGAAGAGCTGGTGAGATGGGGGTCATGGTAGTTGAGGTTGTTTTGGAATCGCTGGAGGCGTTTGAGTTCCTTTGTGGTTATTCTATTAAATAGGGAGTTATATTTTATTTATTTAATTAATTCGATATCTGTCCCGTCCTCCCAGTAGCTCAGAATGAGTTACAAGCAAACATTCACAGTGGAATACATTTGGACAGTACAAAGACAGTAGTCCAATCTTGAGAGCACATAGGCATAGAGGAGCTGTGCTAAGTCGAGTTTAGAGAGGTATGGTTTGATCCTTTCTAGTTGGTGCAAGCAGTAGAAGGAAGTGGAGACCACCTGTGAGATGATGGCGGAGAGGGACTGGTGGCCAACTATTATCATTCCAAGGATGCGCACCTAGTCCTGTGCTGTTAGTCGTGGATTCCCAAGATAATGTCAGGTGGGTGAAGCTATTGTTTTTCTTTCTAATCCAGAGGAGTTCTGTCTTAGAGGCGTGGGCGTTCAGCTGGAGTTTATTGACTCATCCTGTTCTTCATGTCTGAGAGGCAGCGTTGGAGGTTGGTGAGTTGGGTAGATCGGTTCTTACCTAACTGGAGCAGTAGTTGTATTTCATCAGCATAGGAGTGGATTTGGATGTTGTATTTATGGGCAATATCAATGACTGGTCTAATATACAAGTTAAATAGGAGTGGGGACAGCAAGGCACCCTGGAGAACTCCATATTTAATGGGTTTAGGTTCTGATTTGTTCAGGTGTGTTGAGTGTTCTGCTTTTGTGGTTATGTTTCTATGAGTGTGTGCTTGAGTAGGGTTAGCAGTGACATGTGGGGCTCCTTTATTTCCATATAGGGCATAAAGTGTTTTGTTTTGAGTGATTTTAACTACCCCAACAATGACTGGATAAATTCCTAGACGTCATAAATGACTGCTGCTTGGTGCAACTGGTCCAGGAACTGACAAGAGGGGGAGCTATTTTACATTTGGTCCTTAGTGGAATGTAGGACATAGTACGGGAGGTAACTGTGGTGGGCCCGCTGAGAAACAGTGATCATAACATGATCAAATTTGAGATGAAAACTGGAGTGACGTCGCTATAGATATCTACTGTAGTGGCATTTAATTTTCGCAAGGGCATCTATGATAAAATGAGGAAAATGGTTAAAAAGAAACTAAAAGGGTCTGTGGAAAGTTTGGATGTGTGGCAGTAAGATTTCACCCCTGATGCAGCTTTGCGAAACAGCGATTTCACCATTGGGTGTTGATGACAGCAGCGTTCTGGAAGTGTGGTTACAGTGTTTGTTGTTATGAAGCTCCGGTTGCAAGATGACTGCAGCTAAGTGTCGTGTCTCTTTCTTTTCTGCAGTTCCCTGGGACTTTTACACAGTTATGGTGAATGTGTAGACTCTGCATTTGCTACTTTCGGTTTGCTGGTGTTTTGCATTAACAAGTGGCTTTTCCCTCCGAGCTGCTGTTGAGTCCCTACTCTTCTTTATCTGCACTGTGACATCACAAGGGAGATTTAATTTAAGTGATATTGTTTACCTATGAAGCCAAACTGAGGTTTTTTTGTCTACTTCTTTTTAAAAGCCGTTGCTCCATTGTGGTTATGTTTCTGTGAGTGTGTACTTGAGAAGGGTTAGCAGTGACATGTGGGGCCCCTTTATTTCCATATAGGGCATAAGGTGGTTTGTTTTGAGTGATTTGGTGTGCCCTTTCCTTAGGATTAGTGGTAGTTGAAATCAACTATTATTATACTGTTGCCCAATTCGCCAGCTTTCCTAATCTCTGAAAACATTTCTTCATCTGTCTGCTCATTCTGTCCAGGGGGAGAGTAGTATAAACCCTTCCCATCCCACATGGAATTTCTATCTATATGGATTCCACACCGCTATCTGTATTGCTCAGAATGTTTATTTTGTTTGATTCAATTCCCTCTTTAACAAATAGCATAACCCCCCCTCCAATTTGATCCACTCTATCATTGCGATATAATTTGTACCCAGGTAACACAGTGTCCCATTGATTGTCCTCCTTCCACCAGGTCTCTGAGATGCCTATTATATCTATCTCATCATTTAGTGCTATATATTCCCCTACTTTATTTTTTTGACTTCTAGCATTTGTATACAGACACTTCAAATTGTGTTTTTTCCTTGTATTTACTGGCTGCTGAGAAGATGACAGGGATAACTTGACATCTTTACTCTGCTTCCCCCTTAAGCACTCTTGGCTTTCTTTCACCATTTTTGAAACCTCTCTATTGGGACTCCCTAAATGTTCTCATTCTGTACACCGATCCCTGCTTCTAGAAATGAACTCTCAAGAAAACATTCAAGTGTGTGTGTGTGTGTATATATATATGTGTCCATTATATTTTTATAAACATCTTGTATTCCCATTTGCCAGAAAGATTTTCAGTTGACAAAGTTCAGTAATAGTCTGTTTTTGATTTTGCAGTAAAAGCAGTGTGGCTTCAGTTTTGGAATTGATGAAGTCAATCCTTTATGTTCAGTATATAGAGAATTTATTGCCAAAGATGATGATATAGTTGGTCAGTGGAAGAACTTCCAAATTTACAGTGGCAGAACAATTCAAATGAAAACTGGTCTCAAGTTTTCCAGATACAAGGACATTTCATTATCAAGAATGAACAGTTCAGTTCATGGACATTGAAGGAAATTTCATGACAACCAGTGTAAACTTTGAATGTGGATTAGGCTTAATATTATATATATTGAAATTGTTTGTTTGCACAATGGTAGTTTGGAAATTTAATAAAGATTTAAAAAAAAAATCATTTGGACATGTTGATGTGTGTTAGAGATCAGCTTTAGTCAAGAGCTAATAGATTCAAAGAGAGTTTATAGTAAGTTGGTAAATGCTGAAGATCTCAAGGAAAGACTAAAAGAATATCTAATCTGGTTTACCATTTTCCTCCTAGTTAAAGCACAAATTCTTGGTTTGCACTTGTACTTAGGGCCTCTTTTACAAAGCCACAGTAGCAAGTCCCGGTGCCAAAAGCGTCTCAGCCCAGAAAAACTTTACCATACGGCACTCGCTGCCACTGCTGTGTAAAAGGGGTTCCTAGTTTTGATTTGGTCTTACCAACATGAAATAACACAACAGCATATATATTTTACATATCTTTTTAATATAATTATAATTATACAGTATTTATAATGATAAAATTGTAAAATCAAATATAAATTTGGTGTTTGTTATTTTAGCATACCATATGTTTTAAATAAGAACATAAGCAGTGCATCTGCTGGATCAGACCAGAGGTCCATCATGCCCAGCAGTCCACTCACGCAGCGACCCATCAGGTCCAGGACCTCTATAGTAATCCTCCATCTATACCGCTCTATCCCCTTTTCCTTCAGGAAATCATCTAATCCCTTCTTGAACCCCAATACCGTACTCTGACCTATCACACCCTCTGGAAGCGCATTCCAGGTGTCCACCACCCTTTGGATGAAGAAGAACTTCCTAGCATTGGTTCTGAATCTGTCCCCTCTTAACTTTTCCGAATGCCCTCTCGTTCTTGACTTAAATAACTCTTTTGACATTTTCATGCTATTTGCATATAAAACATTGTACAAAAAAATCATATTTACACACATAAACCACCCAAAATTGGAGTGAACATTGGCATCCTGTTATAAAATGAACCTTGAGCCCTGATTTAAGACTCCAAAAAAGTAAAGGATTGGTATTTTGAACATGCTTTTTTATAGGAACATTGAGTATCTTTTTGGGTTGGGATTATGATTTAACTATACTCCCTGCCCTCCTCTGACACAGCAATCATCTCCAGAGTGTTACCTAGTTTTGTACTTTTTTTAAATTTAAGACCTGTTAACATATTGAATAAATGCATTTATAACTGTAATCCATGTTGAGGAATGGACAAAGTTTAAATCCAGATAAACAAAATTAAATATTTCCCAAAATTGTTAAGGTTTCCTGTTTTATAATTTCAGGTGCAACAAAAATGCCTCTTTTGTAAAGGGACAATAAATTCCCCTTTAAGCATAGAGCTCACTGGCCCTCTTTTGCTAAGTCACGGTAGAGGTTTCTGCCACAGTCCAGGGTGCTAAATGCTCAGACGCTCAGAGGAATTCTATGAGCATTAGAGCATTTAGCGCTGCAGTCTGTGGTAGAACCCGCTATTGTGACTTAGTAGCGGGGGGAATATATTAGTTAGGTTTCTGTGACTCAAATGTATAGTTAATCACATTTTTTTTGCATTAAATCATAGTGGCTGGATTCTCTTCTATTCATAAGGTTTTATAGACTGGCTTTCATTTTTTCTTCTCTTTAGCACAGTGGTCTCAAACTTGTGGCCCGGGGACCACCTGCAGCCTGCCAGGTACTATTTTGAGGCCCTCAGTATGTTTATCATAATCACAAAATGTAATGTAAAACAGTTTCTTGATCATATGTCTCTTTAGCTATAAATGACAATATTATTATTAAGACTTATCTTTAAAACGGAAGCAAATAGTCAGCCAGAATTTATTAACAACTTACTTATCCCTTACAACCAATCAAGGACCCTACGTTCTACCGCACACAACCTTCTCACTGTTCCCTCATTGAAACATATTAGTACAATGAGGAACATGAACTTTTCTTAAGTGCTCCTTTTCTTTGGAACAGTATCCCCAACTACTTGCGGGATAATACATCACTAATCAAATTTAAGGAAATGCTAAAGACATTATTATTCTGCGATGCCTTTGTAACCTAAACTGTCCTTTTAAGGACGACTTAGTTTTTAGAAAAATCTTTTAGTATTACTTCCCCAACCTTCTGTTTTTACCTTTAAGTGTTTTCTTTTCTCTCTCTTAATTGGAGTTCTTATCCCTTCTTTCCTCTTGTTCCTGTTCGTCTTTATTCTTGAATTGTTCTTTTCCCTTGGTCTGTTTTAAATTAAATTATACTTTTACTGGTATATTATTATAACATGTTTGTACACCACCTAGAAATCTCGAGTAGGCAGTATAGTAAATTTTAAATAAACTTGAAACTTGAAAAAACTTAGCCAAAAGTTTCAAGTTTTATTTTGGTTTGATGAATCACTTATTTAATTTACTAAGCAAAATACAACTTTAATAAAAAGTATAGGCATGCGATAAATATACCATTTAATTTTTTAAATAATAGGTTAGACTGATGGACTTTCAGATTAATAGATAAATAGGGTAAGAAAGGGCTGAACTACAATTCAATCTTTTAGAAAAAAGAAGAGAACATGAATGGAAAGAAGATTAGGGAGGGGAGAGTGAAAACTGAGGAAAAGCTAAAATAAACTTTGAACATAATTAAAGATTAAAAGCATCTTTAAAAAGAAAGCTCTTTAAGTTACTTTTAAAATGACTCAAATCATTTTCCTCTCTTATATATTGAGGCAAGGTATTCCATAGTTGCGGAGCCATTACTGAAAACATATCATGTCGATGAGTTCCAATAATTTTCAAGGAGGGACTGCTATAGGTTTTTGATTAGTGGACTGAAGGGAACGTGACGTATTGTGTGGGATAAGTAAATTATTAATGAATTGAGGTTCATTAGTAGGCAGTTTTAAATACTAAAAGTAAGATTTTAAAAGTATTGCGGTGATTAACTAGGAACCAGATTTGATCAGAAAGGGAGTGGCATGATCATATTTTTTGCCGTTATGAATCAGTTTAGCAGCAGTATTTTGGATTACCTGAAGACGCCTCTTTTTTTTTTTGTGTGTAATATTTATTAATAAAGAATTACAATAATCAAGTTTAGCGATAATTAAAGAATGAATTAATATATTTAGTGATTTGGGCTCTAGAAACTTAGAAATTGAGCAAATCATTCGTAGCCTATAAAAGCAAGATTTAACGGTGTTGCTTACATGTTCATGGTAAGAGAGTCTTTCATCAATGATGACACGCAGTATTTTTAAAGATGTTACTGACTCTAAATGGTGAATGGGGCACTCAGGCTTATATCTTTTTTCCATGGGAAAAGTAATGTTTTTGTTTTCTGAATGTTTAGGGCTAACATATTGGAATTAAGCCATTGCTTAACCTTCGCTAACTTTCTATTAATCTCGATTATTTCTTCTTTATTTTCTGGAAAGATTTATAAACTATAAAGAGTTTTACCTCATGCAAAATTGTCATTTCTTTAATAAGACATTAACTATTTTTCTGAGGCCCTCTAAGTATCTACAAATCCAAAATGTGGCCCTGCAAAGGATTTGGGTTTGAGACCATTGCTTTAGCATGTTAACAATATTGTAGTATGATTAGCAAAAAAAAAAAAAAAAGACAGGCTTTCCCTGTTTTCCCAGTGCAATACAGTTTATGAAAACATTGAATAGAATCATCTTCCTACTGGAAGCTTAGTACTATAACCACAACCTCTCCATCCTCTGCCCCCCTCCACCCCCCATTCTCCCCCAGTACACATACCTCTTTTCCTTTCAAATTCAGATGATTCTCCACAGAACATGAAAGGCACAGTTGTACTAAAGGAGCTTGAACTGGAGGCAAAAATATCTTTCATGTAATGAATGGAATAAAAACAGTAGTCATATTGCCAGAAGATATAGCAGTAGCATGACCATCTTCCTGCTGGCCTCACTGCTGCCCCCTGTGTAGAACTTCAAATAACTGTCAGTAAAAGTTGTGCATCAGAAGGAGACTGAAACTGAAGTATCACTGCATCTCTCCAGGCTACGTTCTTTCTCTCTACCTTACTGGTTTAAATATGCCAGATAACAGAACACTTACTGATTATTGTAGCTTTCCCTCTTCTCCTTCTGTACAAACACTGGGAATATATATTTTTTTCCAATAAAAACAAAGTTACTTACCTGTAGCAGGTGTTCACCAAGGAATCTTCCCATGAATCCTCATTCATGGGTATCATCACCTACAGAGGTTGGCATGGGAGACCTTACTCCAGTAACTTTTTCTAGAAGCATTTGAGCCATTTTAATGCCTGTTCCTGTCTGCCACTATCACATAGGACCTCCTCGGTTTGTTGCTAATTAAAGGAATACAACACCTTCAGGTGATGGGAGGGATGGCAGGATTCAAGTCCCACAGTCCTCCATGAACACCTGCTGCAGGTATGTAATTTTATTTTCTCTGGGGACAAGCAGGAATGTGAATCCCCATTCATGGGACTTGCTTACTACTGATTACCTTTTACAGAAAAGAAGGAAGAACATAATGCGGCATCACAACAGACATCCCTTAAACAGCTACAGGTACACTTGGTTGTTCATATAATCTCTTTCGTCTCTCCTATACTTCTTTATTTTAGTTTGTTTGATTGAGTCCCTATAATTATCCATTTTCTGATTATGATCAGTCTCCAGGGTGTTAAAATCCATTTCTACTGCACAAGTGTGTTTAATCGTCGTCTTTAAATCATCAATGGTCTTCTTCAGATCCTGTTCCAATTTAGTAATCTGTTCAATGATAAGTGGCATCAGATCCATGTTACATTTATTTAATATTGCACACCATTTCTCCCTAAATTGTTGGTCTTGGGCGAATAGTGTAGGCCCCTTTTGGATTCGCAACCCTTGTGGTATCATGGCTGTAGAGACATATTCAGCTAGGGCAGGGGTAGGAAATTTCGGTCCTCGAGAGCCGGAGCCAGGTCAGGTTTTCAGGATATCCACAATAAATATGCACAAGATAGATTTGCATCTCAAGGAGGCAGTGCATGCAAATCCATCTCGTACATATTCATTGTGGATATCTTGAAAACCTGGCCTGGCTTCTGCTCTTGAGGATCGGAATTGCCTACCCCTGAGCTAGGGTATTCACATGAAGCTCTGCCCTGATCAATTTTTTATCTTGCATCTCCAGTTCATACCAAGAGGGGGAGTTCATTGTAGATGTGCTCCCATCATATAAAGTAGGTCTCTTTAATAGCTCCTTCCTCTTTTCCTCCATAAAACTAAATAGTTCTTTAGTAGTCTGCATTTGAGCCATCTTCTAATAATGCTTTTATCCAATAGAAACAAACTTAAAATAAATCCACACAAAAATATCAATGTGCTAAACTGTTTTTCTTTTCTTCTTTCAATACACCATGCATAGTACTATAGGGGAGTTCAGATCTCCACCTGGGTTAATAAACTCAAGGTGGTATAGTTCATCATTCCCAGTACAGCATTTCAGGCGTTTTTCATAAATTAATTTAATGGTGATTTCAAAAAAGTTAAGTTTTCACTATTTCATAGTAAGATTTTCATTATTTCATTTTTAGAAAACTTTTATAATAAATAATTTCATAACTTAGCTTTATAATAGACGTGTTTCACTTGACTTTATCAAGGTCGGGGGAACTAGCAAAAAAAAATAAAAAAATATGTCAGTACACTCTACTGAATCAACATACTATCAAAACAGACAGACACCAATCTGTTTGGTGGTACCAAACTTTTTATTTTTTTTTTAAATTAGAAAGCAGTCTGGAAATTAAAGAGAATGGCCTATGATTGTGGTGGTAGAAACAGAGAGGATGATGATGGATACAATACTATCTAAATCTACTTTTGTGTCAGGAGCCTGTCAGACATGTTTCACTATTTGCTTTATCAAGACCATTCCCCTAGAAAAGAGCATAACTATGTTAGCAGATATCCTTCAGCCACATAGTGGCTTGCAGAGGCATCCTGCGTACTGCCTTCCTATGTTGCTGCAAAAACCAGCAATGAGGATCAACCGTCACCTGTGGCTGATGCGCCAAAGATGGGGATTGCAGAATCTGCCATTGAGTCTACCCTGTCGGAAGTGCCTGATTGCTGGGTCCTCGTTCTCTCCTTGGCCTGCTGCCTGCCTCTGGGAACGTCTTCTTTTGTCGGGCCACTTGCCTTCAGCTGCTTCAGAACTTGTCACTAGCAATGAGCTGACTTTTGCTTCTGTGATCCGCTGCTCCTGGTCCTTACCTTGTGAAGATCTGCTTGCAGAGGTTGTCCTGCTTTGATGATTGAGCTGCTATATTGACTGATTTCAAACTACTCTCCATTATTTCTTTATTTTTGTTATTAATTATTGCTACTATTTATTTATTTCCTTTTTTTAAATTCAAACTTAATATTGTCTATTTCTTTCTTTTGTTCAAAAGTTCTCATTATTATTTTCCAGACACCTTAGAACATATTGGGACAGATAGGGATTTTTTATGTGCCATGCTTCCTCGTGGTTTAACTAAATTTAATGTTAACAATTTCTCCTTTGTTGTATTCTTTTTTGCACCGCCATAACTGAAAGGCAATAGCGCAGTATATAAATAAAGAATTATGTTATGTTATAGAAGAACCATTAAAACACAAAAGTGTAAAACTTCGATCTTAAATTCAAAAGACCAAACATACCGGTAAGGCCACCACCTTCCTCTTGACCACTTCTCAAGTAAAGGTGGCGGCAGAGTTTATTCACCAGTTTAAATCTCCCGCACCAAGACTCCCTGGAGACCACAAAGCTAAGTGTATTTAAATTAAATTATAAGAATAAATTAAAAGAAATAGATGAACCGATGACGATGACGATATAATCTTGAAGCAATGACATACCTGAGCTTCGAGTGGTGTTGCTGAGGTTCAGTGGGCAAGATTTGTACTTGGGATGATACTGTCAAGTTTCTCTAATTCACAGTCATAATTGTCCTGGGAGAAGCAGCATTATATTTGCAGAAAGAGACACATATAAAACTGCCAGAAGAATAGTCATGAGCTATGGATGCACGGCACCCACATTTATGTAGTATACATATACTGTAGGTGTTCCAAGAATAACATTGCAGGATATGTGTAAGCTATAAAATATGTTTGTATCTAGCAAACCTACCTTGGAGTAGGCATAAATGTTTGCACCTGCTTTTAGTGGTGTAATTAGTCACAGAAGTGTATAAATTACCTTTTTAAAATAGGTGCTGTGTACGCACCCCATTGGCATACAGGTTAAAAAAATATATATATATATTAATCACTTTAAACAGAATGTGCGTCACCCACTCTCAATGTAAGGTGCAGCCAAATCTAGTTTGTCTTCTCTATCCATATTAAAGTCATTTACAACAAAAGCTGGAGTAGAAAGAATGGTAGTAGCTACAGGTCAGTAAACCTTACATTGCTGATAAGGGAAACTAATATAATACTGCTAAAGGAAAGGACAGATAGTGTAAATTGAATTCAATAGGTTTCATGATCCGAGGCAGCATGCTAGTTGGATGTCATGTCAAACATCAATCTAATCAATTCCTTGGCATGACTTATCAGGGAATTAGATCTAGGTAACTGTATATTGCAGGGTGGAGCATATCTAGATTTCCACACATCTCATCGGCAATCTAAACTGCTTTGAGATGAGTCCTAAGATGATAGACCACATTTAAAATTGATTGAGCTTTAAGCAACAGAGTAAAGGTAAATGCACTTTATGCTAAGGAAAGAAAGGTTATAAGTATAAAATAGAGGACTCTGCTTCAAGTTTTCTTGAATATCTCATTAAGTACAGCTTTGCAGGGGATAGCTGAAAGTTCTTGTCTTTTTCAGGAGACAAGAAAATCTGCAAAAAGACATGTCGGAGTAGAAAAATGAGTGATTTAAGAGAGTGACAAGTGGTCAAGATTGTGGCAACTGTGTTTTAATACAAAGAAAAGCAACCATATATTTGGGATTATAGAAATCCAAAGTGTACCACAGATGAGGATGAGGTAATGATATAACTAGACCAGCATGATCCACCCAGTATGCCTAGAAAACTGGCCAGAGATGCATCTATTTCTCCATACAGGTTACTTCCTCCCTCAAATTCACTCCTCTGTGTGTTTGTGAATATTTTGGCCTAGATACCTTAGGATCCTCCCGTGGCCATTAGGTATTCAGGCCAATCAGGGCCTTAGGACACCTTCCCAGTGCATCCTGGGATGCACTGGGAAGGGGCCTAATACTTCAGTATTAGGGCTTCTAGATCAGGAATTTTATTGCCAAAACTGAGTATTGGTGCTCATAGCCTTCCACCAATGTTTAGATTGTTCTCTTTCAATGTGTAAGGTTTTATTCTGGTCTCTTCTTCCCCTTTCTTACTGCTAAGTGTATTGAGATGGTTTTGCTGAGAGTGACATCCTGAAGTTGTTTTTTTTCTACTCTTTCTAGTTTAAATGCTCATCCATATACTGAATGAATTTTCATTTAGGCTCCTTTTTCCTACCACAGACAGATATAGTGCATCATTCCCCAACCCAACGTGACTTCGCTGAGCCAGTTGGAAGGCTCAGCGAGTCTCCCAGCACCTTTTATAATTTAATTTAATTTTGTTTCGTTGGCCTGCCACTTTGGAACCGAGAGCAGACAGGAAGGCTTGCCGACGTGGGAGTGCACTCCGCCCCTCCCCCAACCCAACTTGACTTCGCTGAACCAATAAAAGGCACAGCGCCTAAAAGAGCGCAGCCATTCGGCGCACGTCAAAGGCGCCTTAGCGAGTGCCTTTGCGAAGCGACCCACCCCCACAACACTACCAAAAGTAAAACCAACTGTAAAACAACAGACAAATCACCAATGACCCCCCCCCACCATCTATTACCTACCTCCAATCACCAAAAATGAAGCTAACATCACGTACCCAGCACTTCCTACTGATAATCCTTCTTTTAACCAGCTGGAAGACAACAGCAAATAACCTCCTCCCAACACCTGCTACAGATATAAACAAATCTCTCTTCCCAAATAGAACTTCAATTGACAGAAATTCAAACCTACAATCTAACACTCAACATTCCATTACCACAGCATGTGGAAGAAGACCAACACACACTAAGACTAAACCACGCCAGAACCCTAAATCACTTATATATCCAAATACAACTCATAACTATCACACAGAGATAACCACACTAAAATGCGCCTACTTAAACATCAGAGCGCTAGGCCCAAAAACAGACCTTATAAAAACCTGGATAACACATGAAAACCTGGACTGTCTTTTCCTCACAGAAACCTGGCTAACTTCTGACTAGAGAGTTGCACGGGGACAGAAATCCCACCCGTCCCCACCCGTCCCCGCCAAAGTCCCACCCGTCCCCGTGAGGACTCCCACCCGTCCCCACCCGTCCCCGCGAGGAATCCCTCCGTCCCCACCCGTCCCCGCGAGGAATCCCCTCCGTCCCCACCCGTCCCCGCGAGGAATCCCCTACGTCCCCGCCTGTCCCTATAAACTACAGAAATAGTTATTTCATTTAATTATGCTACTGAATTAAAGGCTCTGGTAGAAACCCATTTAAAAATAAGCAAAAAGACTTTATTAATTTGGAAATATTAATTGGGAAGAATACATACTTTGTAAACGGGTTTCTACCAGAGCCTCTAATGTTTATAAATTTTTATCAACACAACTAATATACTACTTTATCCTTAAGCAAAAAAAAAAAATAATAATTTTTTTCCTACCTTTATTGCCTGGTTTCTGCTTTCTTCATGTTCTCATTCAATTCCTTCCATCCACTGCCTCTCTTCTCTCTGTGTCTTCCATTTGCTCTGTTACTGTGCCTCTCCCTTTCTCCCCCCTCCCAAATTGGTCTGGCACCCATCTTTTTCCCTCCGCTCCCCCCATAGTCTGGCACCTCTGTCTTCTTCCCTGCCAGCGTCTTCTTCCCATTCCCTCTTCCCCATTTCCTTTCAGTGTCCTTCTCCCCCACCATCTTTCCCATGTCCTGTCAGGCAGCATCCTTCTCCCCTCTCTGCCTTCCCCATGTCCTTTCAGTGGCATTCTCCACCCCTTTGTCTTCCCCAGTGCTTTCAGGGTCCTTCCCCCCCCTTTCTCCCGTTTACCCCATGTCCTTTCAGCGTTCTTTTCCACCCCTTTGTCTTCCCCAGTACTTTCAGCGGCCTTCTCCCCCCTTAAGCGTCTTTTCTTCTCCACTCCACCTTTCCTCCCTCCCTGCCTCCACCTTTGTGGCGCTTTTGCACCCGACCGACAACAGAACAGGCCCGGTCGGACAAATCTCCCTGTCCTGTAGCCGCGAATCTAAATTACCTTCTTACAGCAGCTGGAGTAGTGAAGCTGCTGTAAGAGGTAATTTAGATTCGCGGCTACAGGGCAGGGAGATTTGTCGGCCGGGCCTGTTGTCGGTCGATCGGGGGATCTGACCGGCTGTGCACATTCTCCGGGGCGGTCCTCCCCCTCCCCCCTCTTTCGTACGCCATTGCCTTCTTCCTACCTGCCCTGCCGCACACAGCCGACCGGAAGTCTTCCTGATGTCAGCGCTGACGTCGGAGGAAGGGAGGGCTTTGCTTAAGCCCTCCCTCCGACGTCAGCGCTGACATCGGGAAGATTTCCGTTCGGATGTGTGCTGCGACAGGGCAGGTAAGGAGAAGGAGACTACCCTCGCGGCTCGACCAACCCCGCTGCGATCCAACCCCGCAGGAACCCCGCGACCCTCGGAGGCGTCCCCACGGGATCCCCGCGACCCTAGGGGGCGTCCCCACGGGATCCCCGTGACCCAAAGGGGGAACCCGCGGGATCCCCGCGGGTCCCGCGGGATTCCCGTCATCCCCGTTCCCGTGCAGCTCTCTACTTCTGACACAGATCCCAGAATAACCGAAGTCTGCCCACAACGATACAAAATAATGGTGGTCTGCAGAAAGAAAAAAAGAGGTGGAGGACTAGCAATCTTAATCAAACAAGAGCTAACCCTTAATATAACTGAAAAAACATCTAACCCATACATGGACCTGCTAGCATGCCAACTCTCAAGCACCACACTAAAAGACACACTAAACTGCATGCTCTGTTACATAGGGCTGGGGAACTGGTCTATAGCAAGAACTGAAGTGGAAGACTTCATATACCAAAACTCACTAATAACAACCTACAACCTGCTCCTAGGAGACCTAAACCTATACCTAGAAGACCAATCATCCAAACAAGTAGACAACTTTCATTTCTCAAAGCCTTATCCTTCCAAATGCTAAATCCACAAACAACTCATGAAAAAGGCCACCAACTTGATATCGCAGCCTTTATGGCCACCAACCATCCCTAACATAAATTCATACATCTAACGGAACATGGTCCAGATCCATCTGGTCAGACCACTACACTTACACCTTCAACATCAACTGGACCAAAAACAAAAAAACCATAACAAAACTCAATAAAGTAACATACACCTCACATAAACATATCGAACCCTCCAAATTCTGGATTAAAATAATAGATTAAACAATTCAAGAAAACAACCCCGAGGACTTCATCTCACAATGGGAAAGATTATGCATCAACACCCTTGATGAACTAGCCCCATTGCAAACCAAAACCAGAATCAGCAGAAGATCAGATCAATGGTTCAACTCTGAACTGCTACAACTCAAAAGACAATGTAGACGACTAGAAAGAAAATGGAGAAAATCGAACTCGGATCACACAAAATCCACCTGGAAAAAAATCAACAAACAATACAAATCACAATTAAAGGACAAGAGAAAAGCACACTACACCAACCTAATAGGCACTGAAACCCAAGACACCAAAAAACTGTTCCAAATTCAAAAAAACCTAACTGACACCAAACTTTACCTGACCACTAACAATACCACCCCCCCCTCAGCCACTCTATTAGTAGAACACTTACAAAATAAACTTACAAATGCCAGAGCTACATCCTTCTTATCGAACTCTCAATTCTCCCCACAGATAAAGATTCAACTGCAGCAGACAGAATATGGTCTCAATTCCCCAACATTCAATGGCCCGAATTCAACAAACACTACAAAAAATACAGCCATGCATCCTGTGACCTCAACAACTGTCCACCATATCTCCTAAAAACATCCAGCACAAAATTCCATGCTTTTCTTCTAAAATGGATACAAATCACTCTCATAAGCGACCACTACCCAACTAACCTCAGTGAAATCATCATCACCCCGATCCTCTAAAGACCCTAAAGGACCAATAGACCAAACATCCAACTACAGACCCATTGCCTCTATGTCAAAATAATAGGACTAGTTGCCAAATTCCTCACCAATTACCTAGAAAACCAAAACATACTCCATCCCATGCATTCCGGCTTCAGAACCAACTTTAGCACAGAAACACTACTAGGATCTCTCTTAGACACAGCCAGACAACATCTCAGCACAGGAAAAAAATGATGCTCATACAACTAGACCTGACTGCTGCATTCGACCTGGTGAACCATAGCATCCTACTAAAAATCTTAGATACAATAGGTATCACAGATAAAGTATACTCATGGTTTGAAGGATTGCTAAAATCAAGAACCTATAGAGTAAAATCAGACAAAGAAAAATCTGAACCTTGGCCAAACCCCTACAGAGTTCCCCAGGGATCCCCTCTATCTCCTACACTCTTCAACCTCTATACAGCCTCCCTCAGTTCCCATCTGGACAAACAAAACATAATATCATACAGCTATGCAGATGACATCACCATTCTTGTACCCTTTGATCAACCAAAACCCTCCATGACAGACACACCAAACACTAAAATCAGTAGCGACCTGGATGAAAGATCACTGAAATTGAACCCAGACAAAACTAAATTCATCCTCCTCGAAAACAACAAAATACCAACCATAACCAACATTGAAATCAATGCAATCAACTACCCCATACAACCCACTCTAAAATTACTAGGAATAACAATCGACAGATGCTGCACCATGCAACCGCAAATCAATAAAACAATACAAAAATCATTCTCAATCATGAGAAACTTAAGACAAGTTAGGAAATTCTTCAAAAAAATCACAATTCCAGCTCATAGTACAGTCCCTAATACTAGGCCTACTAGACTACTGTAATATCCTCTATCTCCCCTGCCCTGCAACAATAACAAAACAACTACAAACAATCCAAAACACAGCACTAAGACTCATCTACTCATTGAAGAAACATGACCACATTACAGAAGCATATCTCAAATCACACTGGCTTCCAATCCCAGCAAGAATACAATTTAAATTCTACTGTCTACTATTTAAGACTTATACGGAGACAGTCCAAACTACCTGAACAACCGCCTCATCCACAACACCTCAACCAGACATAGGAAAACTCACACCCCATTCTCATACCCCCCAATTAAGGAGATCAAACGGAAAAAACTATATGATGGCCTACTAGCTACTCAAGCAGCCAAACTAGACAACCAAATCGCCAATCTACTGGCAGCATCCCTAGAATACAAAACTTTTAGAAAAGGAATAAAGACCATACTATTCAAGAAATCCCTGAAAAAGAAATAACACCAAAAGTATCAAACACCGCCTCTCACTAAAGCCAACTACCCTAAACAAATAACCATACTGATTTCTTACTCTCTTTGAAAATGACCAAATCTCTTTTTGTTAAGATCTTTTTGTAATACTTCCTTGATAATTCTTTTGTAATCCGCCTTGAACTGCAAGGTAATGGCGGAATAGAAATCCCTAATATAATGTAATGTAATCACTACAGTATAGCCTCAGGTTCTCTAGCATCTTAAAAATTATGAGGGTAATTCTATAGCTGGGAACCTCTTTTTACATAGGCATCCCAAGGTCATGGTATATGAGCCGATTTTATAAGAATCTGAGCATCTAGGTTATAGAGTACAAGCACAACCTGGCATCTGCACATCAAACATGTAGGTGCCTATGATGAAATTCACCTGGAGAATTTTCCCACTTTTGTTTCACTCAGTAAGGTATTTGTGGGAGGAGCTCTGAGGCTTTTTCCTTTGTAATCTCTTACATTGGTTTGGCTTAGATGTTTGTGAAGCCTTTGCATTGTCAGGGAGATGATTATTTGTTTCCACTTTATCCTCTTGTCTTCTTTGGAGTGTGTTTTTGAATAGAAGGGAGTTGTAAGTGTATTATATTATCCTTCCTCACTTGTGTTTGTTGATCTGGTGCCTGCATTTATGCCAGCTATAGAACCTGGTGTAAGTGTGAGCACTTAGATGTAGCAGAGATGTGTATAACAGAGTATTCAGTGGCTTACCCATGTAAGCTGGAGGCATGTCTATATGCTGCCCTGTGTATAAATACTTGCTATGTAATAACTTTATTTTTATATACCGCAATACCACTAACAGTTCAGAGCAGTTTACAGAGGAAGAGACTGCACAAAGTCAGCGACATTACAAAAAACTTTCCAAAATTACATTAACATGGTAAGATGTAAGTTATGTGGGTTTGATTTTGGTTTATTATCTTTATATACTGCCCATTATACTAGGTATAAGAATAGTTTATATTAAAATTGGTCACATAGCTCACAATTGTTTGTTTATTGAAGCTTCTATATGGCTACTAATGACTAGGGAGTCAATTCAGAGCAGATTACATGAGCTTCTGTAAAGGTGTTACAATTAAGCTGTATAATTACATAATAAAACAGAACATAAAAAAAATCCCATATCTTACAATTAAACTTTACGATCACAAACTAAAGCTAAACAGGACAAGCAAGCCTATCTTTTACAGCAGCAAATAACCCACTTCATCAATTAACATTACAGAAAGCTGAGGAAAACAACCATGTTTTCAACACTTTTCAAAATACAAAGTAGCCGCACAAATCGGATATAATAACAGGCAAAATATCCCATAGCCTAGACCCTGCATAGGAAAAGGCCCTATTTTTTGTAGCGCTGAGGCAAATTATTAGCATTTACTATGTTAGTATTAAGTACCCAGTTTACAGTTTAGCCATTATACAAGGATTCTTTAATATTTTTGCGGGAAGTGGTTGGGGCGGGAGAAGTGGTGAGAGGGCATGTTATAGAATGTCATATGACTAGTCAATCAGGCAAGCTGGTTCACCTTGTAGGCAGTGATGTAATTTGCTTTTGAGATATTTAATAAGTAGTGTTTAAAAAAATAAAAGTGTGGAAACTTTTTGAAGATCCCTTGTATGTGTGCTTCAGGTTAGATTTAAATGTGGAATAGGTAGAAGATGATTGAAGAAAGAGGGGAAGCAATTCCACTAGAATAGTGTATGAGCTCAAACCATTTGAAGTCAAATAACTAGATGTTATTGTTGGCGAGGTGGGGGGGGTCTTAAGGACTGTTCTGAAAGATGCTTAGGAGTGTCTTAAGAAAAGCTCTAAAATCAAGAGTTAGAATTTTGGATTTTATCCTATATAAGGTGGAAAACCAGGGATATTTTTAACAGAAGTGGGTATCATGATCATATTTCTTTCCTCCTTCAATGGTTTTAATGGCACAGTTTTGTACACTCATAGTCAGGGTAAAAAGAGCAGATACCAAGGCATTAAGTAATCTAGTAGGAGGATTAAGGTTTGAGCAGGAATTTGAAGGTCAATTTTTGCCACTGAATGGACTCATTACATTACATTACATTAGTGACTTCTATTCTGCCTGTACCTTGCAGTTCTAAGCGGATTACAGTATAAGATAGCTGGACATTTCCAGGAAGTTACAATTTACAGTATAAGATAGCTGGACATTTCCAGGAAGTTACAATTTACAGTATAAGATTGCTGGACTTTTCCAGGAAGTTACAATTTACAGTATAAGATTGCTGGACATTTCCAGAAAGTTGTCATTTAGAGGATGCTTACACAGTAGATGCAGGGGACGCTTATACAGTGGATGCAGGGGAATTAAAAATTAGGGGAGTTGAATAGTAAGGCAAAGGGGAGAGAAAGGATCACTAGAAGGGAAGAAGAGGTTTAGGGTTGGTTTCTTGAAAGGGTCATAGTGCTGATAATAGTAGAAGGGTTAGCAAATTTGATTTGTAGTTTATATACTTGGTTGTAAAGCATCCTGATGAGGCAAATTATATAAACCTTGAACTAAATAAGATAGAAAAGTAAGTAAAATTCAAAATATGCTGCTTAGCATTCAAAACACTATATAGTGACACCCCTAATAGCTTCCTCAGATTTACTGAACTATTAGGTCGATCTGCTAATCATCATAACTCTGACCGCATAATCCTGTTATACCAAATCATTTAACTATGAAATTACAAAAGAATGGATCTTCCCACTGAAATTTATGCAACCACTATATATTCACTATTCCACAAAAGTCTGAAAACCTGGCTTTTGAAGAAGTCCCTGTTAGGGGCCTAAGGAGACTCAGACTTTGTAATAAATGTTTACGCGACAGAACGACAGTGTTAGTGGTTACTTATGTTTTAAATCACCTATGGACTGGCGGAAATAAAATAATTATTTTGTGGACTGGCACTGGTCCGCGGACAGGCAGTTGAAGAACACTGGGCCAAGTCATGCCTATCTCCACCCAATAATAACAGTTTAATAATAATAACAGTTTATATACCGCAGTACTGTGAAGTTCTATGCAGTTTACAATGATTAAAAAAGCTACAAATTGAGTAGAACTGATAAGTTAAAACTAGTGAATAGCGGCTCTAAAGATCAGTTAATGTGGGAAAGGTTGTACAAATCAGTTGCCTAAGTACTTCAGGAACAGATAAGTTTTTAGGTGTCTCCTAAATTCCCCATAAGTATTAGCAAGCATAAGTAATTGTTCCAGGTTTTTACCCCATAATACTGCTTGATATGAGAGAAGATCTCCGCCCCAGACTCCGCCCCCATAATAGTACAAATTGTAACACCATTTTTTCCATTCATTCTTCATATATACACACACACAATATAATTGTATTAACAACACATAATGGTTAACCACAAAATTAAAATACACAAAGCACACTGTATGCTTTTCAACATTCATTCCTACCAGAATCAGATAACCCCATACAAATGCAGGACCAAAAACTAAAAGTACTAATATATACAAACAAACCCTAAGGTGCAAGACTCTGCATGCAGTACAATCCCAGAGGAAAACAAACAAATACATTTCTTCCTGAACAGACAGCAGATGTAAATCAATCACTAAATAAAAAAATAAAAGCATTCCCCCTACTGTTGTTATCTCTCTTCCTCCATGCTGTGCCTTGCCTTCAGGCCTGCTCTCCCCCCCCCTGGTGTTATGTTCGGGCCGGTCTACGGTACGATCAACGCGGAGTCTTCGGGCCAGCTCCCTGAGTGCTGCAGTGCACAAAGCTGTGGGCAGCGGCTCCTCTCACGCCTCATCTGGAAGCCTTCCCTCTGATGTTGTGACGTCAGAGTGAAGGCTTCCGGTTTAGGCACAGGATGCGCATAGGAGCCTTTTCTCACGACTTTGTACACTGCAGCACTCAGGGAGGCAGCCTGAAGATGCCACATTGATCGCACCGTGGACCGGCGGCTGAAGAACACTGTCTTCTGCCTGATGGACGTGCTGGCCCTGTGGACTGGCAGAAAATTTCTGTGGACCGGTGGTTAAAGAACACTGTTTTAGATACCTTATCTTACATTACATGTATCATTTTATGTAAGGTGTAGCGCTATGTAGCATATCGGATTCTATGTATAATTCTATGTAGCAATAAGCTGCATGTAACCCATCTAGAACTCCGATTTTCAAGGATTTGGCAGGGTATAAGATTGTACATAGCATAGCAAACTTATAATGAATTTCTTTTTCTTACAGGAATGGAGGGAAATAATAATATATAACATAGAAATGCTCTATAGCCCAACGCTGATGCCCTTAATTTGAAATGGGTCTCAAATATGAATTTAGTCTTACAACTTAATTTCTCCTATTATACTGCATACATGTAATTTTATAATATTGCCACATTTCTAGTGCTTCCCTAATGGGTGTTAGCAAGAGGCTAGCATTACATATGAGAAATTCATACTCTGCTGCAGATTCCATAGTAACCGAAGACAGCTAAAAACCACTGTGAAATATTTTTCTAGAATGAAGTATTTCTATGTTATGCTTCCTTCCCCTCCCCAAACAAATACCCCTTGCTCTTATCTATCCAAAAGGTTTAACTCCTTAAGACATGGCAAAAAAGCCAGATGACAAGTTAAGAAGTTGGTGATGAAAGAACAGGCCTTCTCTTCCATCTCCCTAGATAGATTAACGGAGATAAAACTTGCTGTTAGCTAAGCTTCTAGAAGTGGCCTATGAATCCTTCAGCGTTCCACTTTTTGATAAAGACACTGGGAAGTGATTTCAGTAAGCAATGCTGGAAAACAGCTCAGAGTGGAATACTCTGGAGCTGAACATAAAGATTATCACACATCAGAGGTATACTTCAAGCGTGAATGATTTCAGTTGATGATCCAGTAAAGACTGATGCCTCTGGTGATTTACAGGGAATCCTCATGTATTAATAAAGCAAAGGGAGGCCTAATTATTTATAATGAAATATTTATATGCTTCTGAAGCGTATATTCTCAGAATTGGCATTTGATAAACCTCAGCTTTCTCATCCCACTTTCCCTCAGTCCCTCAAGGGAAGTAAAAATGAACATCCACCAACCACCTCCTAACAATATTCCAGATAAAAGATATACAGTAGATCTATAATTTATGCAGACCCTCCTTTTGAATTAGGACTGAAATTACCATATATTGATACACTGTGGAATACATATATACTCTGCAGTTTTTCTGGGAGAAGGGGCAAATTAGGGAACTTATTTGTATGCACATTAATCTATGAAAGTATAAAGAATCATACACCTGTAATAAACAGATATTTTTGTTATCTTTGCTTTGTTTCTGGATAGTTTTCCAGTCATATCTCTTCCTTGAAATGTGCCACAGAAAGCGGTAAATACTGTACTGTATATTCTTGTTCTGAAACAATCAAAATGAAACCCTGCTATTGCAGACCTAGCAGTGTACCACTGTTAAAACAGAAAGATGAAGTGAAGGTGAACCGTTCTGCTAAGGGAGCTGTTTTTTTCTCACTTAGAAATGGTTGATAGGTTCAGTGAATCAGAAGTGCCAAATACCAGTACTATAGCATTTTATGTTTTCCCTTCTTGGTGTTCTAATTTTATTCTCTGGTGGCATTAATTTGTGTATTGTACAGGCTCAATAGGCTATATGAGGTTGCATGCCTTATACCTACTAGCTTCTTTTTCAAATGATACTGAGAAATGTAAGCCTAGAGGAATAGCCTAGTGTAAATGCCAGGGAAACAATTCTCACTGCAGCTCCTTGTGACTCTGGACCCTCCATTGTTCCAGATATGAAATAAGTACCTGGATATAATATGTAAACTGCTTTGATTGTAACCACAGAAAGGTGGTACATCAAATCCCATCCCCTTTCCACTAAAAGTGGCAACTCATATTGTGCTGGACAACTGCCACCTTTATTTATATTTCAGTAGTCTTTATTTGTACACTTAAGCAATAATGCTAATAACTAGGTTTTTGTTCCAGGATTCGTTTTGTGGCACAATGTTAACTAGATTTCAATGAATCAGTGTGAATAATCTGGACTGGCCATTCTTAAATTAGAAACATAGAAGCATGATGGTAGATAAAGGCCAAATGGCCCATCCAGCACACTCCCTCTATCCAATTCTCTGGTCACCCCGTCAAAGAAATTGATCCGATTTATCTGACAAGACCTGCTTCTAGTGCAGTGGTCTCAAACTCAAACCATTTGCAGGGCCACATTTTGGATTTGTAGGTACTTGGAGGGCCTCAGAAAAAATAGTTAATGTCTTATTTTAAAAACTAGTGTTTTAGCCCGTTACATTCGTTACAGTAACGGGTGCTAGAATAGCCCCACCTATACCCTGACTCTGACCCCACCCATGCCCCGTCTCTATCATGCCCGGACCCTGCCTCCCACTGATCTCAGTCCCACCACCTCACCTTTCACCATTTCCTTTGTACCCTTGCATTTATCACCCGACAGGGTCTTTACTTACCTGAGGAGGAAGCAGCAGTCCTGAGGTACTAACCTTTCCTCCCTTAGTGCTCCAAAGCAGCAGTGGTCCTACCGCTTTTGCCATCTTTCCCTTTCCTGTCCCCCTCTGTCCTTCCCCAAGACCATCTCTCTCTCCTGCCCCCTCCACACTCCCTGAAGTCTATCTCTCCCTGGTCAGAGCATTGCCTGTGTTGGGTTGTTTTTTTTTAAGACATTTAAATATAAAGCACTAATTTCTCCTCCAGATCCCAAGAGGAATGTGGTTTTTAAATGGTTTGGGCCAGTTTTCCAAACATTTGACTCAGTGCAAAGAGAAAAAAGAACAGGAAGTATTTGTCATTAGATGGAGTCTGACATTCCAGGAACCAAAAAAAAAGAATTTACCAGACGTGGGAAAAAAACTTCTGCTTGGACCGGAGATCCTAAAGAATTGTTCAAAAGATCGCCATCTATTTTCTATAAAAGGAGAAGAAGAAGAAGAAGAAAAAAAAAAAGACAGGCTGTGATGATGTTAATTCATTTGAACCTGTTACATGATTTTGCCGCTCAGGAGAAGGAGCAGGCAACGTGGCCAGGCTCCGGATTGGCTCTGTACTGGGAGGCTGATCGCAGCTGGGGCATATGCCCAGGGAAGACTTTAAAAATGTGGCTCAGAGGGACCCGGGCAACACTCGCTGCAGCCACGAACCCATCGGGTCTTCTGCCGAGGGCACAATGCCGCGCCACTCACTGGCACGTTGCTCTCCACCAGCGATCCCGCCATCTTGCCGAGCGGTGACGGAGGCGACGGTGGATTAGCCACTGGAGGAGGAGAATGGCGGGGAAGGGAGAGCAGGTTCAGGGCTGCCAGGGGGTAGGGAAGAGGGTAGGAGTGAGCCCGGCTGAGACTGGCAGGAAGAGGAAGGCGGGGCAGGTGAGGCTATCAGGCAAGGGAGAGAGGGGATGCCAGAGGAGCCTGCACGGACCGAACAGCCCGAGCCCCCACCAGTGTAACTTTCCGGCGGCTCCTCTAACGATCGCCGCCTTCTCCGACGCAGGAGCGGCTTGTGAGAGGAGCCACTGCAGTGTTTTTTAAGCTAAAGCAGAAACTTGGGTCCGGCTCCGTGTTCGCCCACCGCAGCCTGCATCCGCTGACAGCCACCGCGGCCGACATCTGCCTCTGGGGAAGAGAGAAAGAGCCACCACGGCCGACATCTGCCTCTGGGGAAGAGAGAGAGATTTGCGCGCATGCGCACTCCTACCTGCGGTGCCCTACAGCTCACAGAAAACGGGAGCATGCAGGTGGGAGTGCGCATGTGCGGCTTAGGGTTTTATTATATAAGATGACAATTTTGCATGAGGTAAAACTCATTATAGTTTATAAATCTTTCCAAGTCTTAATAATAATATTGTAATTTATAGTTAAAGAGACATGATCAAGAAACTGTTTTATTTTACTTTTGTTATTTTGATAAACATACCGAGGGCCTCAAAATAGTACCTGGCAGGCAGCATATTCCCCCGGGCTGCGAGTTTGAGACCACTGCTTTAGTGAATCCATTTTGTCTCCAGTCCTGTAATCCACAGGATTTCAGAAATTTCACCATTCTCTGTTTTAAACGCGTTTCCATTAATGTGCTTACCACAGAAGTCAGACTTACCAGCCTGTAATTCCCTACTTCTTTCTTACTTCCACTTTGGTGATTTGAAAAGTTTGGTAAGAAAGCAAATTAAACAACGTAGTCTCCATCAAGGGTTATACACTTAGTCCAGTGGGTTTCCAGTTTTTTCATAAGCTATTTTTCCTACAATATGAACAAACTGGAAACTCGCTGAACTAAGTATATAGCCCTTAATAAAAACTATGTTGTTTAACTTGTTTTTTTTACCAAACTTTACAAACCACCCTCGTAGTTATTGCTAGTTTACTTAAGCCTCCTACAGCAGGCCTCTTGGTATTTTTTGTAGGTCTATGTACCATTGAGGACTTTGTGCTCAGCTACTATATTACAGGATTTAGAAGCAATGAAAAAAAGTTCTTTCTCTTGTGCTGGACCTATGGAATGGAACAGGCTCCATATGATATTTAGACATCAGGATGATTTACACACTTTCAAGAAACTTTTAAGGCATCATTTTTGTTTAATGAGAACAGCATTTTGAAATTTTGTGACTGGAATTATTTACTGTTGTTGTATAGATTGTGATTGTATGTGTTTTTAATTACATATGTTGTAATCTGCTTTAGTTTAAGGTAGAATAGAAATAATAAACTATGTAGTATAAATCAGTGGCCTAGAAGTCGTCCACCTTGCATACTTTCATATGTATTATGGGGAGAAACATTCTTAAGGCTGGGTTATGGTGTGATGTGCCACAGTGTGCATAGTTTTTTCATGTTGAAAACTAGGCATGTTGTGTTTTGAACATAGACTTTATATCACAAACATCCGGTTAAACTATAATATTCACCCATTCATAAATGAATATTCATAAGGAAATACTTTGATACTCGATCCTCAGAGGGTTGATCTCCCGTTGGTTCAGGTGAACAGAGCTCACCGAACCCAATCTTCATAGGATCTCATGGGATCAAAATATAACGTTTTCTTATATATATTTTTTCTTTAATTCTTTTTATATAAATAGTGAGTATAAAACTTTCACTTAACTTGTAAGGTTTATTTTTAAGAGAGGAGCGCCTCCACCAACATGTCCATTTTCACACACTTTCCTCAAGGTCGAGGCTCCCTTATTTATATCTGTAAAACATTAAACGTACTTAAATACCAAGCATTCACCCAATCTATGATTTCAAATAATCTTAATTAATCTCGTATGGCTAACCAAGCCCCCCCCCCCACTTATGTTATAATAATAATAAGTTTCAGCTTACTGTCTTGTTCAATAGAACTCGCTCCGTTCGATGTACTGTCATTCTGATTTTTAGAGCGTCTGTCATCATATCCGGTTTTTTAAACCCTTTGGGAGGACCACCCCCCAAGCATTGCATCAGAAAAAACCACGAGGGATTGTAAATAAAGTCACACTAAGGACATCCAATCGATCTCCTCGTTTATGTTTGAATCATTTTTATTAAACAGAATGTGCAGAACAACAGGCACAGCAAAATGTTTTTCAAAACATACCAGAAATCCAATCCCCACCCACCCAACCAAACCCCCCACCCTCCCACCCACCCCCCCCCCCACCCCGGCAGCAGCGGCGGAATCAAAATCAAAAGGAACTAAGGAATTCAAACAGTCCAAAGTTGGGATTGAACATAAGCAGTAAAAGTCAAACTAAATAGGTACCAGCATTGATAATAGAGACGTCCAGGTTTGGACGACAAGTCCAGTATCTCGCGGCGTTCCAACAGCATTTGTTGTAGCATTAAGGCTCTCCATTGTGAGATAGTAGGGGGTTGAGGCGAGAGCCATTGTAATAATATACATTTCCGTCCCAGAAGCACCGTTTTTCGGATAAAGGCTGCACAGCCTGGTATGGGCGGATGAAATCTAATCTGCAGAGTAAAAAGAAAACTGGGGTGTAGTCTCCAAGAGCAATTCCAGAGCCGTGCCACCCAAGTCACCACTTGTATCCAAAAAGAAGATATCATGGGGCAGGACCAGAACATGTGTCCAAACGAGGCCATAGGACAGGCGCATTTACCACAACAATGTCCCACACTAAGTCCCATGGTATGTGTCCTTTTCGGTGTATAGAAGGCTCGTAGGAGGAACTTATAATTCCGATCTCTCTCAACAGCAGAGATGGTAGTAATCTTACCAGCACGCAAGCCCTGTCTGAGTACATCAGCCGATATAGGTAGTTGAAGATCCACCGTCCATTTCCGTGCCAAAGAAGAAAAGTCCAATTCACCAGCACGCCCCTGTAACCACTTATGATAGAAACGAAGTGGCACAGACTCTTGTGCTGTAAGAGAAAGTGCTTCTTGAAAGTTGTCCTGAATCTCCTCACAGAGCCCCATTGGGGTCAAAGCGTGCAAGTAATGTTGAAGCTGCCGGTAGGCCAACCAATCCGTGGATAAGAGGTGATATTTCTCTTGCAGGTCGCCAAAGGATAAAGGAGAACCGGTAGGCTGTATGGCCTGAAACACATAGGTAAGGCCGGCACGGGACCAACGTCGAATCACTGTAGAGTCCAAACCAGGTAGAAAGTCCCCATTACCCACTATGGGCAGGTAAGGTGTAATGTGCGAGGTAGTCCCAAGTGTCTTGCAGAACAATTTCCAGGCTTTACGCATTGCAGGTAGAAGTGGGTGAGACAGCCGATCTCCTCGTTTAATCCATTGGGAGATAAAGCATCTAGCAAGTAGATCCATTTTTGCTCTTTTGTATTAAGAGCTTTTTTATAATTCCCGCCCTCCTTCCCTATTTTTACAGAATCTATAATACGCCACTTTATATCAAGCCAAGAGTGTTTCTTTTGGACCCAATGATTTACTATAGGTGCCGTATCTGTTAGCGTATGAACTCTAGATTTGTGTTCATTCATACGTGTCTTAATTGAACGCTGCGTCCTGCCTACGTAAATCTTGTCACAGGGGCACTGAATGATATAGATAACATTGGTGGTGTTGCAGTTAGTTACTTCTTTAGATGGTATAACCATTCCCGTAATGGGATGTGTCCATTTATTTCCTATAATGGTTAGAGAACACCACTGACAGTTACCACACCCCCCATGGTAACCCAGTTGGTAAGGATTAATTCCGGTTACAAGTATAGCCACTAGAGTAATTTTCTGTGTTTTGAACATAGAGCAGGAGCAAATTTCTTTAGGTACTTTCTCCTTAGGTAATTTAGTCCCACCAGCATTTACCTCCATCCATAATTAATAGTAACTGCTGTTTCTGAGATAATTACATTTTTACAAAATCAAAGTGTAAATCACTGTTCTAAAAGGGCTGAGTAGTAGTATTTTTCTTATATTTGCTAGATAATTGCTTCTGGAAGAGAAGCGTTTATTTCAGTTCAACTAAACAAAAAATGAATCATCTCTCAATGATTTTACAACTGTTAAGCTACATAATAATAGGTTTCCTCCAGTGCTAAATGGCTGCATTGGGGGTGGGATAATTTAATGACAAAGCATCTAGATAAGTTGGGCAGAAAGCAACTAATTTTAGCTTGTTTTGTAAAGACACATTGGTGCCTATGTCTATAAAAATACTAGATGAATTCAATAGTAGGCTTGACTGATGAATAGTACAAGGCTAGAATGCAGATTGTAAGTAGGGGTGGTATTCTAGATCTCCCTTAAATGCCTTGTATCAATTATTTGGTTATCGCTTTTCTTCACGGCCCTCAAAGATGCCACCAAGGGTTCAATACAGGATCATGACCCCTGGCTTTATGCACCCAATCGTCACCGGGTCGATGTTAGTGTAAAACTAGTTAAGTCTTAAAGTGAATTACTTTTGTTTTCTTATATTTTAATAACTTAGAATTAATATCATAAATATTGATAAGAAGTATTAAATCAATACTTAGCTTAACCGGGATGGTGGTTGACAAGAGATATAAAAGCCAACATGTTTCACCCGTAGAGGGGGTTTCCTCAGGGCTACTATCCCTTTCTAATACTGGCTTCTCACGACGTGACCACCCGATCTAAGTTCTCTTGCGGGGATGGGTGGAGACGGAGAGGGTCCTGACGGGGAAGGGCGGGGATGGGTGGGATTTCTGTCCCCGTGCAACTCTCTAATCTAATCTAGCATTTGTATTTCACCAACTCTCCAAAGATTCAAAGTGGATCACTGTAGAATTCAAAATCAAAATAATCATCTATAGAGAATTGAAGAGTCAGGCTCAAATTCTACATATGTCATCTAAAAAATCAGTGCTGAAAAGGTTAACACTTAGTTTGATTCTATACCCCACCTTCGGAGTTGGATGCAGTTTATAGAATCATGTGTGTTGCACAAGTAACAGTTAAGCAAAGGCCTTTATACAATGCAAACCGTACTAAATGCCTGTGCCTAAATTGTGCATGGATCAGGAGTATTCTATAAGTGTGTCTGACTTTTAGGAATGCCCATGACCTGCCTATGCTCCTCCCTGGCCAAACCCCCTTTTGAGATCTGTGCACTAGAATTTATATGCATCACTTTATAGAATACACTTAGAAAATTGTACATGTAAGTTCTAACAAATACCAATAATTGCTTGTTAATTGGTAACTGTCTCCACCCAGAAGGGATGGTGGAGACAGAGACTGTGTCTGAATTCAAGAGAGCCTGGGATAGGTACTTGGGATCTGTCAGAGAGAGAAAGAGATAATGATTACTGCGGATGGGCAGATTAGATGAGCCATGTGGCCTTTATCTGCCGTCATGTTTCTATCAGTGCGGATTAGCTTATTAAACAATTTAAGTTGCACATGCAAATCAGCAGTGCACACAGATTTGCACGCTCAATTTTGGCCACCCAATACAGAATCTAGCCCTCAGTCAATACATCATTAAATACAATTACAATAACACAAAAAGTTACCTTAAAAACATTTTGAATAAATGTGTTTTAAGAAGGTGATGGAAGAGAGAATAAGATGTTAAAGATGTTAATCCAATAGGTAAAAAAATTCTAGAATTCTACAGCCTGAAAAGTAATGGAGCTCTCAAGGAACCTTTTGTAGTTTTCTCCCTTGGTTGATGGAAGGTAAAGTACGATTGTTTTAGTCCGAAAAAAGCCCTACCAGATATTATGAACTAGTGCCTTTAAAGATCTTAAGTATACCATATGTACTCAAATATAAGCTGAGATTTTGGGGCCAAAAATGAGACTCCCTGTTTATATTCAAGCCACTACCAGTGTGGCTGTCCTCCTTCTCCACTCAACCCCTGATGACCACCAAGGCTGTGGTCTTCCATACGCTACCCATCCCCTCCCCCTATGAGCACTGGAACCCACTATCCTGCATACACATACCCCCAGCTGGCATCACATTTATCCATGGTCTATGAACCTCTTACCTTTCTCCCCACCATGTCATTTCCCTTTGCAGGAGACATAGAGAAGATCTGCTCTGGCAAACAGAATTCGCATCAAAAAACTCAACTTTGATCATCGGCGGCAGCAGTCTTCACAACGTGCTGCTCTGGCCAGGGTCTGGACTTCTCTGCTGAGTCCTGCCTTCACCTGATATTGCTATAGAGCTGGTGCTCCGGTGATGATTGGGTAGTTTATAAAGCTGAAGTCGCCAAAAATAGTGATTCGTTGGTGGCTGATAACTAGCTTGCCGACGACAGTTCTGAGATCATCTAGGGCATTCGTGGGGGAGCTAGGGGCTCTGTAGGTCAGGACAAAGGTGTGGTTTCTGGTATGACCAGTGAGGATGGTGAGGCATTCAATGACATTTAGTTTGATAATGTCTATCAGTCTTGGGAAGATGATTGATTTTATAATGGTTGCTACTGCTCATCTTGTGTATACGGGAGCATGCTAAGACTTGATAGCCTAGGGGGGGGGGGGGGGACATAGCATATCTAGTGTAACTCCGTCATTGTCTTTAATCCAGGTTTCAGCTAGATTTTCCTTTGACCTAAACCCATGACCTCTTAACTTTATCCTGAGCCCTCTCATGCAGGAGTTTTCCTTCATTTGAAAAAGGCTCAACTCCTGCACATTAATGCCACAGATATCTAAATGTCTCCATCATATCCCTTCTCTTTGTCTTTCTTCCAGCGTATACACATTGAGGTCTCTAAGTCTGTCCCCATACGCTTTATGATAAAGACCACTAACAAATTCTGTAGCCGCTTTCTGGACCAACTCCAGCCTATTGATATCTTTGTAAGTTAAGGATTTACTGTTTTACTTTTACACTGTATGTACGTACTGATGATTTTATATTGTGTTTTATTCCTCGATTGTCCAGCACTTCTTGTTGTAAACCGCCTCGAGCTATTATGGCTTTGGCGGTATATAAAAATAAAATTATTATTATTAAGTGCTTTCATTATGATGGTCTTGAAATATGATTTAAAGTGATATAGCTTCAGCAGCAATTGGTATGTAGTTTAGAATTCTAGGAAGGTGTATTTTACAGAGTTTACAGGATTGAGACCATTTCATAATAATTTTGTTTCATAGTGGATATGGTTTAAAAAAAAAAGTTCAAATTTTTGAGACATTCCTTAAATTATAGTGCTAGAAATCCTTGTTTCTATGGCTAGAAAGTTAGACCCACAAAGATGTTCATTAATGAGGTGAATTGTTTCTACAGGCATTTTTTTTACTCTCCATTAAAATGTGGCATTTATGATACTTTTTTTTTAAGTCCCAGTAATTAACATTTTTGAACGAACTCTGTGCTGTGCTAATGAAGCAGCTGTTAAGTTTCCTCCCTGGATAAAGCAGCTGCTTCTAAATGGAAGAGTGAGTCCTAAATAAAGTGTCACCTGCATATTTTGCTGTTACTTGTTTGTCTTTATTCCAGAAATTCACAGCTCTCATGGGACAGACTACTACATATTACATTGTTTATAGTATTTGATTTGCACTCATACTGAATAAATACAATCAAATAAGTGCCCAGTAATTGAATAAACCCATATGGAGTGTAATTTAATGTAGGTTAGGGAACTGCAGCTATAAACTGGGAAATGGACAAGCAAGCAGTGTGCCAGTATTTTTTAAACAGTATGGCAAGACCTGCACAGGTTATACAACCGTTGCATTTCCATCCCTGTCCCCAGAACTACAGATGTTCTCACCAGCTGTAGAGTGATGGACAGTTCCCTTGATTTTTATTCTTTTATACTTACTTGGATTTTTTTTTTAATGTCAAGTTGGTCTTGATGATACTGTATATTTTTATTTCCAAAACATTTTTTTATTGATGACGCCAGTTTCACAAAAGAATAATAAGCATGGCATCCAGTGAACAAGTACATCCAGATCAGAGCAACTTAACAAAGTAACAAATATCCAGCCATCAAACATTTTTTAAAAACAGTATTGTGTCCCATTCCTCACATCCCACCCACCCACCTCTGCTTGAACTCTCATCCCTCCATGTTGATCAACAGCCCCTCAAACAAAAACCAATTATTAAAAAAACAATAAACCCACTATAAACTGTAAACTGTATATTTTTAAAATCTAATATAATAAAATGCTAGGCCGCGCATGCGCACTAAAAAAAACGTGTTCCCTGATCCGTCGCGAAAACATGAGTGCGCATGCGCGCGTTTTATGTCATCACCTACTCTCCACCTTGCGCCACCAATCACTGTCATCACCTGCTCTCTACCTCGCGCCACCGATCACTCCTCCTGCACCATGCCACGCCAGGCATGTCCGCAACCGGCCTCGAGCTCCTGGGGGCCGGCGGCGCGAGCCGCCCGGCGGTGCAGTGCTGAGGTCCCGCCTCCGCCCTACATGGCGCCGCCAGACCCGGCCCTACACTGAGATCCGCGATCGGGTTGCCATGGAAACCCCGCCGCAGCCTCGCGGCTAGGTAGGGGGACAACAATCGCGCTTATGTTCAAGCCGCCGCCACGACTCCTCTCTCAAACCGCACCAGGATCGAGAGAGGAGCTGCGTCGGGGGCTTGAGCATAAGCGCCATTGTTGTCCCCCTACCTAGCAGGCGGCCTTCCTCACCCGGCCCCACCGTTCCTTCCCTTCAGTTCAGCTCCGCCTATGTTAAAAGGAGCTGCTTTGAAATTGGAGCCCTGCCGCCACCGTAACACGTTCCCTTTGCCGCGGTCCCATATGTCAGAGAAGGGGCGGGACCAAGGCAGAGGGGAATGTGCTACGGCAGTGGCAGGCCTCCGATTTCGACGCGGCTCCTTTTAACATTAGTGGAGCTGCACTGCACTTGATGGAGGGAGGGAAGGAAAGGTGGTTGTGCGCTGTTGAGCCCCTCTTTGCCCTCAGACCCTCTCCTAACTGCTCCCTCCTGTCTCAGACCACTGGGGGGAGATGCCTGTCTTCAGCTGCCGGGATGGAGGGAGGGAAGAAGAAAGAAGGGGCCCTGGCAAGCGAGTTATCAAAAGCCAACCATAGCCTGGGACCCCTACATGATATGAATAATGACCAGACAACAAAAGGTAAGAAAAATAATTTTATTTTCTGTTTTGTGATTACAATATGTCAGATTTGAAATGTGTCTTGAGGGAGGCTGCCGCCACGGCTTTGGACAAGGGGTACCATTTTCGTGGGAGCCGGTCTTCGGAGAGGCTTGGGACGCGGGGACGGATGCGGGAGGGGCTGCCGCTGCGAAGGGCTTTGGTGGGGGAGCCAGCCAGACCGCAAGTGTGGGGACGTTGTAAGCGCGGATTGGTCAAGGAGCCGCCGCTGCTGAGGCTTTGAAATTGCTCTCCCACCGTCACTCCCTCCCGCCCCGGCTCTGCCTCTGCCCCTGCCCAAGTTCAAAAGCAGGAGACATCTAGCACCCGTTAATCTAACGGGCTTAAACACTAGTGTATAAATAAGACTAAAAGTGACAGATCCAGACTTCGTTCAGCTGCCTGAGGAAGTTGAAGCTTATGAAAGGTTGCATGGTTGTCAAGGCCAACGTCCAATTCAGTGCTTTACTAACTCCAAACCATTTCAGGAAAGCATGCCAAACTACACTTAGGGAGCAATTTTATAAAAGATTTTTGTGATTAAAGGCCTTTTATAAAATTACTCCGGGGATTGTGAACATAAAAGTTAGTGACAAGAAGGTGGGCACTTTTTTGGGACCTGTGTATAGGCAATTTCATGAACGGATTTTGGGTGGGGTCCAGGCAGTTTCAAATAACGATGGATTGTATAAAATATGTGGAAACATTTCACTTATTCCTAAGCAGACGTCAATGTCTTCAACTTCAATTTAATCATGATTTCTGTAATTTTTGCCCTATAAAGATACAGAGGCGCCCGTGTCTATGTACAAAAGGCTTGAAATAGGCACCTACGCAGCCTTCATGCATATGTAACCTGTTAAAACATTACCCTCCATGTGTTACAGTTTGTAAGAATCAGACAGCCTAACAATATAAGCAACATGGCCACAAATGTAAAACTTTTTTTCTCATGCGAAGAAGCCTCACAAAATTAATACCAAATATTTTATTTACGGTAAATCTAGACTTCTTGAATGCCACATCCATAAAAGTACTCATCACGGTTTACAAAAAAAAAGGTGAATGGTATCACTTAATTAGAATAAAACTAATAAAACAGAGCAATTGAGGTAATGTATCAAGATATCAAAAACTATCTCATTTTATTATTTTGACATATGCTCTGGAATGAGGAAATACTTCTTTACAGGATAGTTGCTACATGCATGGATGTCTCCCAGTGAAGGTACATAAGCACATAAGCACATAAGCATGGCCTCTGCCGAGTCAGACCATAGGTCCATCATGCCCAGCAGTCCGCTCCCGCGGCGGCCCCCCAGGTCAATGACCTGTAGTGATCTATTACTCAAGAGCATTTTGTCTTGTATAGTAACCCTCTAATTGTACCCCTGGATTCCCTTACCCCTCAGGAATTCGTCCAATCCCTTTTTGAAACCCAAAACCGTACTCTGCTCAACCACCCCCTCTGGAAGCGCATTCCAGGTGTCCACCACCCTCTGGGTAAAGAAGAACTTCCTAGCATTTGTTCTAAAACTATCTCCCTTCAATTTTTTTGAGTGTCCTCTAGTTCTTGTTGCCCCCGCCAGTCTGAAAAATCTGTCTCTCTCTACCTTCACTATACCCTTCATGATCTTATAAGTTTCTATCATATCCCCTCTAAGTCTCCTCTTTTCTAGGGAAAAGAGCCCCAACTTCTCCAGCCTCTCAGCATACGAGAGGTTTTCCATGCCCTTGGAAACAAAGACTGACTAAATTCAAGAAAGCATGGGATAAGCTCATATGATCTCTTAGGGAGAGGAAGAGAATAGATGGTACAGATGGGCAGATCCTTTCTTTCTCTGAACCCTTGGACTGCACAGATCATTCAAAGTCCTGCCCTCCCATTGCACCACACTCTCCATCCTATTTCAAACACACCCTTCTACATATCTTCCCTAACTGCTTCACTTCCTCCAACTGGTCCTCCATTCATTCCATCCATGCAAACTCCATACAGCAAAGCTGGTCATGTTTCCATGTGACGAGGTTTTCAGACCTCCCAGGTTCTTTCTAATGTTTAAGCAGTGGAAATCAGCCTGCTGGAGATAGCTGGTAATAATTCTATTGTTATAGACTTGGGAAGGGGGAGAGGCCTGGTAGAGTTGTTCTGGGTGAAGATTCCTGTCTGTTAAGAGTCTGAAAGGAAATCACAGGCCTATCTAGGAAGAAATAGGAGGTATTTGAGTTCTTTAATAAGGGACATATGAATTATTTTGGGGAAACATACAAACCAGCAGTGTACAGGAATATTTTGGCCATTATGTGTTGAAGAAAGAAGACTTAGAAAGATGCTTCATTTGGAAAAACAAGTGCAATAGGTTATTCCTGGCTTGTTGGCCCACAGCAGCTACAACAGACTGATTCAGGGCTTATTTATGAGTGCTGAACTTTTTAGTGAACCAGAGAGCCAAGAAAAGCATGCCATACTATTGATACAGATATGGCAACAAGCTAGATATTTCTTTCCTCAGACCAATTTTTTTTTCTCAATTTTGATTTAAAATTGCTAACTGAAATCATGGCAGATCAGGTACAGGAAAACCTACTCTGACAAAATAACTTAGACACTCGGGAGAGTAGGCTTCACCTAAGTTAAACAAACCTTTTATCCAAAACGAGCCTCAGAGCTACAGGCCCGGCTAGGAACGCCAGAGTTTCTGTGTTAGCTATGCAGCTGACCTGCTATAATCATTGGCTCCTCTTACAGTCAGCACTTACTCAGGAAAAAACTCCACTCATGGGAGAAAAAAACCTAAGGTATTGCTAGCTGTAGAGACAAAAACAAACCAAAAGCACTAGAAGGAATGCTGTGTATGATGTGTGTGTATTAAGTCCTTTTCTCCTGAAGAAACGGAATGGAGTGAAACAAGGCTCTTGTAGAGGAAGGGATTTGTTTTGAATTTTTTGGCTTCTTGCCAGAAGTACAGATGGAAGCTACACATGAGCCTTGGGAATGAGTGATTTGTTTAAGAAGGAGATGTGTGCTCTCAGTGGTTTGAAGCCTTCCAGAGATCTGTGAACTTTGAATTTGTTTGTTTAAAGAGAGACGCTGGAGATTTGCAACTGTGAACTATGATGAAGAGGAGATAACATCAGTGTTTGCAGATCTGCTGTGTGAAAACTTTGTTTCTGTTGAGGTCCTGGGACTGAGCAGTTAAGTACTTGGCTTGTCTGTGTGTTTGTTTTGTTAAGTGTTTTCTTTGTATTACCACACCCTTAGACACTGGGGAGTTTAGTACTTTTGGTTTGTTTTTGTCTCTACAGTTAGCAATACCTTGTCTCACTATGATCCTGAGACAAAACAACAGTCCATGAATGGCAGCACTCAGATTCTCTAAGGTCAAGGAAATTCAAGACTCAAAAATCAGCAAGAAAGGTCATGGCCACAGTTTTTTGGGATCAGAAAAGTATTATAATGACTGTCTTCCAAGGGGGCAAACAGTTAATGCAGAATACTATTATAACTTGCTATGCCGATTAAAGGAGGTAAAGAAAAAAGGAGAAGGAAGCTGTGGAAAGGAGTTCTCTTTTAGCAGGATAATGTACCTGCTTGCAAGACTGGCAAACGATGGATGTTTTGACGCAGTTGGGGTTTCAGTGCATAGATCATCTACCCTAATCACCAGATCTTGCTCCATCTGTCTATTTTCTGTTTCCAAACCTTAAAAAGAGTTTGAAAGGGCAACAATTTTTGAGTGATTCGGAGACGATTGCAGCAGTGGAGCAATATTTTTTGAAGGAGTACAGAAACTTCAGACACAATGTACCAAGCATGTTGAACTTAGGAGTGAATATTCATTTATTTATTTAAAAAATTATATACTGCATAAAACTACGCGGTTTCTATCTCACATACATAAAATCTTGTTTCCCTCCAATTATCACATATAACATAGACATCGTTAATTGTCCCTGATATAATAGGGATAGAGCACAAATTCAATCAATTCAGAAATACAAGCAAGCTTTAAATCATACATTGATGTCAGAAAAATTCTAAAAGGCGATTATCAACTAAAATATTCCTTAGCATAAGAAGGCATTGGCAAATAATTAAGTTTTCAGCATTTTCTTAAAATTCATTCTCCCCATACAAAACCGCAGGATACCAGGCAAGGCATTTCATAGTTCTACGCCAGCCATAGATATCATTGATGCTCCAATCCTAGCATGCATAGTCAACATTCTACCCTCCAAACTTAATTTCATCCCATTTACATCTCTAAGCTCTCTTCTCGGTTTATAGATCTGGTAGAATTCTTGTAAGATCTTTGGGAAAGCATGATACAATGTGAAATAACTTGTAAGTTTCATGGCTCCACATCATTCCCTTCTTGGTTGGACTGAGAACTCTTCATCACCCCCACACTAGAATCCAAGACTTGGTGTCACAGGATTTTTAGAAGTGCAGTGGTACCTTGGATTACGAGCATAATCCGTTCCAGGAGCATGCTCGTAATCCAAAATGCTCGTTTATCAAAGCAAGTTTCCCCATAGGAAATAATGGAAACTCGCTTTGATACGTTCCCACCCCCGATAACCGGCATCGCTCCCCCCCCCCCCCCGCTCGCAAAGGCCCCTTCGCTCCAACCGGCCCCCCCCCCTGCCAGTACAACCTAAATTTACACACCTCCCCGTCTAGCACCAGCACTGGCACCAGCACACAGGCACAGCTCGTGTGCCTAGAAGATCTTCTGGCTTCGGTTCATAGATAAAGCGTGCCTTTGTCCCGGTGCGCTTTTGACCTGACACCTCCGGCTTCTGCCTGCCTGCCTGCCTTGAGCATGCATCTGCGCATGCTCAAGGACTTCTAATTCTCCCTCTCGCTGAGATTCTCGGCGAGAGGGAGAATTAGAAGTCCTTGAGCATGCGCAGATGCATGCTCCAGGCAGGCAGGCAGAAGCCGAAGGTGTCAGGTCAAAAGCGCGCCGGGACAAAGGCGCGCTTTGTCTATGAACCGAAGCCGGAAGATCTTCTAGGCACATGAGCTGTGCCTGCGTGCTGGTGCTAGACGGGGAGGTGGGTAAATTTAAGTTGTACTGGCGGGGGGGCCGGTTCGTGCGGTGGAGGGGTGCCGGTTGGAGCGAGGGGGCCTTTGCGAGCGGGGGGGGAAGCGATGCCAGTTATCTGGGGGGATGGGGGTGCTCGCAAATTGAGTCAACACTCAGTTTGCGAGTCAAAAGTTTGCTGAGTGTTTTTCTCGTCTTGCAAAACACTCGCAAACAGGGTTACTCGCAAACCGAGGTTTGACTGTACTCAAGTTCATTTTTGCCCCTAAGCATATCTGTTCGCCCTTTTTCTTAGAAACATTGTGACCAGACATGCTTAGGGAGCCTCTCCGATGTTCATTTTCAGAACTGCTACAGGTCTCTGTCCTTCCAGCCTTTTTATTGTTCCCAACTGTACCTTGCCCAAGCAGCAGGAAGAACATCAAAGAATTTAACCTGGAACTCTTACAAAACATTATAATGGATTTGATATACTGCCTTTCTGTCCTTAGTAGGCTCACAATCTAAGTTTTTGTACCTGGAGTAATCAAGGTTAAACTACTTTCCGAAGATCATATGGAGAGCCACAGTAGGAATCAAACCCAGTTCCCCTATTTCCTATCCTCTGCTGTAGCCACTAGGCTACTCAAAAATTAAGGGTTGCTTCTGCGTCTCATATGAGGCCTGTACATGCAGTGGAATGGCATTTAAACTATACTACTGCAGGTCTTGAGAAACTTGTCCGGTGACACATTTTTGAAAATAAGTAAGCTCAGTTTACTATGAAGCAACTATAAATATGAAATCTATAAATACTTGATGAGGATAACATTTAAAATTTTATCCTTAGTGCATAGTATTTTGCTACTGGCATCTCTTCTTTCGAGTTTGTTTACTTCTACTCTTTGTCCCTGGTTATGTCCTTCGTTCCTCTCAACACAATCTACTGACAATTCTATCAGTTTAACAGATTCATCATCTTACTTCTATTCATAATTCCATTTTTGATGTTGTTGAACCCACACTGTAGAATGCTATGCCACAGTGTTTGTGGTTGGAGCGTTCGTATGCCAAATTTAAGGTGTGCTTTAAAACATTTTTTTTTTTTTTTTTCAAACAAGCATATTAATTGACTTAGTGCTGCTTACGATGCAGATTGGCTTGGGCCCGGCTGGATCTGTGGTATGTGCAATGGCAAGATTTTTGAATCTTTCTATCCTATTGATTTTGTGACTTTCCTTTTTCTATTTTATTATTGGAGGTATTTTATTATAAACTGTGTAGATATCTGTTGTATATCAAATTAAATAAACTTGAAACTTTAAACATAATGTTTCTAGTATATCCCACTATTTACTTGTGTCAGTGGAACATAGAATTTGGTACAAGAATCTCAGTCAAACCTGCATACCACAAGAAGAGGAGCTTTGTCATCATGCTGCCTCCCTACAGATAGATGTTTTGACCCTCTACATACCAGTTACTGCTATGATCAACCTAATGGACACACTGAATCTGCCAGTTCTATTGATATCACAGAGATCCAGTCTGAAAAAGTAGCACACAGTTGGGGCAAGATGCCTCCAAAAGACAATGCAAAGGATACTGACCTATGGGAAATTAAGGAGCTAGTAGAAGTGGTTTATTTATGATTGCACTGTCCCTTTCTGGGGGGCTGTTGTTTAGGCTAGGGGGTTATTATTTGGTTGTATAATTGTTCTCTCCTCTTTCTAAGAAGGTTTCTTTGGAAATTGGGGGTGGGATCAGTTAGCATTTGATACTCTTTTAATTTTATATTACGAGAATAAGATGATTTTTTTTCCTGCCTTTCTGAAACGCACTTTAGGATCAGATATAGTCCAGCCGCATGTTCTACTATACTTTTGATTTTAAGTGCTGGCTACTTCCAGGTGACTCAGACTGGGGCAAGGGTTAGATATAGGATGATGAACTCAACTGGTTGTTCATTTCTATTGCATGTTTCATGCTCTAAGAAAATGAAAAGGCCTAAATAATGTCCTTTTTCAGATTTCAGCTGTGTCTTGTGCTTGAATATGCTGAAGCAAGATCACACTTGTATTCTTATTAACAGTCTACTAGTGTTTGGTGTTACAAATCATACAAATACGAGCATTGTGGTTATTAAGAATTATATTTTTATGTTCTGGTTATATTTTATTTGCACTGTAAACCACTTTGAATAAATATTTTAAAATATGACATGTAAATAGAAAACAACTCAAAAGTATAATATAGATCAAAACAATTAGATTTTTCAGTCCAATGAATAATACAACATAAAAAGAAAAATCTCACCAAGTATTAAAAAAAAACCCCACAAAAATAAATGTAATTAAATATAACGTGTGAGTGCTCAGTATATTAATACCACCAAGTAAGCAGCAGTATAATTGTCACATCATTGCACCAGCCAATCTAACCAACCCAGAGGTTGGAATTGAATTGTCCTGTCAATAACAGAAAAATAAATATCAAAAACTATTTATCTTGATATAGATGGTCAAATCTGCAGGCAATAAATGCTGTAAATCATCAGATGTTAAACCACAGTGGCTGGCCAATGTTATCGCGGAACTCCACTTGCAATCCCCAGTGAAATATATGTCCAAACCAAAAACAAAATCCACAGTGCAATCTTCCTTTTCTTAACACGGCCTTGTATTTCACTCTTGAGCTTCTTCAGAAGGAAAGAGCTTCTCCTAAAAAGCAACACACTACTTTCAAAATCTCCAAAACATAAAACCAAAACCCCAAATAGCATCAATACAAAATACTTAACGGCTGCTACCGTGCAGGAGAAACCAAAGGGCTCCCAGACGCCAAAAATCCAACTGATGAGCTGGATCATATCACATAAGAACATAAGAAATGCCGCTACTGGGTCAGACCAGTAGTCCATCGTGCCCAGCAGTCCACTCACGCGGCGGCCCTTAGGACAAAGACCAGTGCCCTGAGTCTAGCCTTCTGGTTCAGCAAATGAGCTCAATTTTTACTGCACAGAGGTTGGCAGCTTAGTGACCTACCACATAATTTTCCCCTTATGTGGGTATTTTTTTCCAAAATCTTGAGAACACACTACCAAAACCCTTATCCTTGCTCTCATCACCTTGTGCTTAGACTACTGCAACGTTCTTCTCTTGGGCCTCCCGCACACCTGTCTCTCACCTCTTCAATCCGTTCAAAATTCTGCTTCATAACTCATATTCCGTGAGAGACACTATTCTCACATCACCCCTCTGCTCAAGTCACTTCATTGCCTCCCCATCCATTTCCATCCAGTTTAAACTCCTCTTGCTGACTTACAAGTGCATTCACTCTGAAGCCCCCCAGTATCTCTCTTCACATATCTCCTCCTATGCTCCCCCCCCCCCCGTGATCTCCGTTCATCGGGCAAGCCCCACTTATCTGTACCCTTTTCTTCCACTGCCAGCTCCAGACTCTGTCCCTTCTTTCTTGCGGCACCGTATGCCTGGAACAGGCTGCCTGAATCAATACATCGTGCTCCATCCCTGCAGTGTTCAAATCCAAGCTAAAAGCCCACTTTTTTTGAATCTGTTTTCAACTCTTAAATCCCACTCACTGTTGTCAGATACCTATACCCACTGTATCATTTCCTCTACTATAATCTCCCCAACCCTGAAATGTCCTATCTAAATTAGATTGTAAGCTCTTCTGAGCAGGGACTGTCTATTATATGTTAAAATGTACAGCGCTGCGTACGCCTTTCAGCGCCATAGAAATAGTAAGTAGATATACCTGTGGCTAGAATGACGTTGTAGACATTTATAAATGCAAAGTATGCAGGGAAATTGTGACTAGCTTTGTTGCCTGTGACTCTTCTGATATGGTCTAATTCAATGAGACAATATTTAAGTTTATTTGTGTGTTTTCTATAAATATGTTCATTTTGATAAATGAAGCATTCTGTATTTGTTAGTGAATAAATCAACAAAATTGGCTTTGTTCATCACTTCTTTATTTCTGAAATTTAAATTTTAAAAGTACTGCATGAGAATCTGGAAAATCCAAAAGTCCAGACTGACCCAATCCCCAATCAGTTCTGATTGCACTTGTTTTGTAGCTTTGGACTGGAAACTGTAGTACAGGCTGGTGGTAGGAATTTGGAATCTTCCCAATAGATTTAGACTTTTTCGCCATAGGCTGATGTAAATATGGTAACTTTGTCAGGAGCCTGCCAGAAATAGCTTATTCAGCCAACTTGTATGTTTATTTCCATTTCCACGTGTGTGACACTGGGCAATCGTCCACATCAGTACAGAGCAAGAGCAGTTGCTAATTGTGACTGTTGCCTTTGTGATGCTCAAGTGAATCTTGGATAGGAGAAAATGCAAAGTTTATAGCTGTTGGTGTCCCGCTCAGCAGAAAAAATCTGGCAGCTTACTGTAAGTAACCTAAAGGGTGCTCATAGTCTGAATCAGCCAATTTGATGGAGCTGTTTAAGTCTGAAGTGCCCTCAACCTGTCAAACCACTGTACATTTTGCTAGATAGGACCCATAATCTGCCTGTATTAACACAGAGTGAAATAATGCTGACTTCTTTTTCTTGTGACTGTATTTAATGCTTTTTAATACTAATTTTTTTTTTTAATTCAGTACAATAAAGAGTTCAGATTAATTACAGTAGATCATAAAGCTATTCACCTCTGGTCTCAATCTTTCTGCATCTCTGCCCCAAATAAGCAGCCAGATCATCCACTCTACAGGCAGTTGCATATAGTTTGTGCATGTATCTAAAACAATTAAAATAATAAGACATGTTGTTTCTTGCTAAAATATTGTAATTTCTCCCCTATTTTTCCTCACAACTCTTGTATGTTTTTTTTGTCCAAAACTAATATTTGTTTTGTTTGTCATTTTTTTTTTTTTTTTTTAAATTTATAACAAAAATTAGTTTTTACATTATCACCATTGTTTATTTTACATGTTTTATGGTTTTGTACATCGCCTAGTAATCTATAATAGGCGATTCATTAAGAATCAATAAACTTGAAACTTGAACTTGAAACTTGTTATCCAGTTTGGATGAGTGGTGCTATATAAATCCCCAAATCATTTTTATCAATAATAATAAAACCCTTAGCCTCGCATGCGCAATTGAAACTCCGTGCCTCTGCTTGCGCAGTAGAAGGAGCCTTCGGCAGTTTCCCCATCGCTCTCCCTCTGTAACGCTGAGAGCCCGCAGTCAATGGTGACCACCACGGCAGCAACTCTTCTCTCCCGTGAAAAGTAAAACCAACCACTGCCGTGTAAGAGAAAGGGGCTGGGGGCAGAAAAGGGGATATATGTGAGAAGGAGGCTGCAAAAGGGACATGTGAGAAAAAGGGTTGGGGCTGGAAGCTGAAAGGGAAAAGATGGGAGAAGGGGGCTGGGGGGCTAAAGGGTTTGGAGCTGGGGATGAAAAAAGGGGACATGTGAGGAAAGGAGGCTTTAAAGGGGGTGGAGCTACAAAAGGGGACATGTGAGAGAAAAGGACTGGAACTGAAGCTGGGGACTAAAAAGGGGGCATGTGAGAGAAAGGGGCTGAAGATAGGAGCTGGAAGAATAAGTGAAGATTGATGGGGGAAAGGGGGAATGGAGAGGGAGTTCTATGGAGGTGAAGGACAGAGAAAGGGGACAGATTTTTAAGTTGGTGAAAAAAGGTGGAAATAGGGAAGGTAAAAGGGGAAATGGGAGCCTGAATATGGGGGTAAGACATAAGAAGAATAGCCATACTGGATCAGACTAATCTATTCTAGCACCTGTTAATGTAACGGGCGTAAACGCTATTAGTAATAAACAGTGAAACTCCATTTACCTGAAGATTTAATAACAAGAAGCTCTCATTATCTGGAAAAAGTTGTGGGTTTTGGACCAAGGTCACCATTTCTTTGGGATCCTACCGGATGCTTGCAACCTGAATTAACCATTGTCAGAGAAAGGACACTGGGCTGAATGGACCTTTGTCTGACCCTTTATGGCATACCTTATATTCTTATCATCCAGGCAAACTGCAAAGCATGTAGCAAAATCATTGCTGGTTAATTGTGACTGGGAAGGTTAGATTGTTGTGGAGGCCATTTACTATTTTGTGTAGCTGCATTCTTGAATTTGACTTTTCAGAACCTGAAGTTCTGGGGAGAATCAAGGGAAGTTCTTGTTCCAGTTTCCAGGTCTCGCCACATCTGGGACCCAGAAAACTGCAACAAGCATGACACCAGATGTGGAAGTAGAGAATGACATGGGGACAAATTTTTCCCTGTCGGATCCTATTTTCCCATCCCAGCGAGTTCTTTTCCTGCCCCTGCCCCATTCCTGCAAGCTTTGTCCTCATATGCATAAGTCTCAAACACTTTAAAATCATAAGTTTTTATGGCTTGTGCAGGTTAGACAGAGCTTACAGGAATGGGACAGGGACAGCGACAAAACTCGGGGACGGGACAGGGAAATTGAGTTCCTGCAGGGATGGGGGAAAAATTTGTCTCTGTGTCATTTTCTATGTGGAAGTGTAAGAGAACAATCAAGGAAAGTGTTTATGCACAGGGCATAGAATCATCTTTTGAGGGTAAATTTTTTCTAAGGCTATTACTAACTGTGTATTCCAAATGTCAGCCTGCTGTTACACTGTAGTCTTTGACCAGAGGGCCGCCACGTGAGCGGACTGCTGGGCATGATGGACCCACCATGATGGACCCAGCATCGCAATTCCTATGTTCTTATGTTTTATCCACATGGGTCAGGTTAGGGCCGTGAGGAACCTTTCAGTAGCTAGATTTTTCATGTCTCTAATTTCTTTCCAAATTCTAGTACGGCCTCTCTTCTTATCTATGATAGGGGTGTTATCTCAGAACCACTATCCTCATGCTTAAAGTTGATCCACTTTGGAGAATGGGGGAAGTACAGCATGTGTCCCTTTTCATGGGCTGGAGATTTGATTACATGTGACTTCTAGTGTTGCCACTGTATCAAAGAAAATAGTAGTGGTTGGGGGGGGGAGTTGGGGGGAGGATTCATTATATAGGTTAATATTGTTTGCCAGTTACATGGCAAATACAATTCAAGATATTGACCTTGGTATTTAAATCTGTTTGTGATCTGTTGCCTAAGGTGATTGCTTCCTTATTGCAGACATATGTATCTGGTCGCCCTTTGAGATCACAAGTTAGAGGCCTCTTGATTGTTCCCCCACTTCATTCGGTCACTAAAGTTGTGAATCGATTCCGAATGTTCAAGGTGGTTGGACCTTTATTATGGAATTAAGTTCCAGATTCCATTCGTCTAATTTCTGATTTCTTGGTAACATTTGAAAGCTTATTTTTTCTGATTGGCCTTTTCACAACTGGGCAATGTGTAATTTGGCAGTTATTTGGACTTATTTTTAGGGCACTGGTTTCAGGTTGTATGCTGTATTTTATGTGTTTTGTTTTGAATTTTCTTTTAATTATGCATGTATTGTTGTTACCCGCAGAGATGCTGGATATACAGGTTATAAATGTTTAAAATAAATTAAATTAAATTTTCCCATGATTGCTAACCTTGATAAGCTTAGGTTTATAACCATAATGAGATCCAAATATTCTTGCACAGATGATGTGTTCTTTCAAAATACTCGGTAGATCATAAGCACACAAATTGATGCTTCAATTCCTATCTGGATTAAGAGGCATTCTGACTCAAGATAGGTGAGAGATGGTGATACTGCACAATTTGTATGTCTGGTGGGGCCAGTTTGTCATAAAAGGGCACTGTGAGAACCATGACTATCACATAGACACAGTAGCAGACACTCAGCCTCCATCATCCTGTCTCCACCTTATTCTCCACTTTTTAATCTCCTCCTATACTTTCTCTGGAAGCTTGTTTGTGGAGCTACCTTTTAAACAGCTAATCTGTTTTCTTCCAACACCACATTGCTCACAGTAAGTTTGAGCTGCATATGCTTTTTCAGTTCTGTGAGAATAGAGTAGAATTTTGGCCAACGTATAGCTCATCATGAGTGTTATAGTACAGATATTTTGCAAAATCCCCCCCAAATCTAAGGCCCTCTTTTACTACGCTGTGGTAAAGATTTCTACTGTGGTCTGGGCGCTAAATGTTCCAACGCTGGTCCGACGCTAATAGAATTCTTAGTAAAAGGGGGTGGGGGTAAGAATTTAATAACCCAAGATTTTAATAAAATTGCTACCATTTCAATTTGAGATTCAAACCATTGGATTCTTTCAAGTGTAATTCATATATCCACTGCTGTTTCCCTCTCAATAAAGCAACTTTTCGGTCCCTCATCTCTGTCACACTTAGGAAAGTGAATCACAACATAGTACTTGAGATCAGACAAAGAGTAATTTTTATCAGTACAGCACTGCATCATTAGTTCTTCAAATATTTGGCACGTCAGACAGTGAGTGAGCATAAAAGTTGTATGAAGCACCAAAGATTTGAACAACCAATGGTGCAGCACTGTATTGATAGAAATCACTTTTTTTCTGGCCTCATTGTGTTGTGGATCACACCTCCATGTGACAGAGGTGGGGACCAAAAAGCTGCTTTATTGAGATGGGAACAACAGTGGATATATGATTTACACAAGAAAGAACCCAGTGTTTTGAACCTTAAAATAGAATGGCATAGTGGTTAGAGTTATAGCTTCAGCAACCTGAGGTTGTGGGTTCAAATTCCACACTGCTCCTTGTGACCCTTAGCAAGTCACTTAATTCTTCACTGCTCCATCTACATTAGGTAAATTGTGAGCGCACGGGCACAGATAGAGAAAATGCTTGAAGTATGTGTATATAAACCGCTCTGAGTGTGGTTGTAAAACTACAAAAAGGTGGTATACAAGTCCCAATCCCTAAATTCTTGGGGCTAATATTCAGCAAGTGGTGGGCAGTGCTTTTGCTATCCACTGCCAGTATTAATCCCAGATATTCAATGCTGGGTCTGTCCAGCAACCAGCATTGAATATCTAGTTTCATTTTTGGCCTCAGCGCTAACCAGTTAAGTGCTTAGTGATTAAAGATAGGCCTGCTGTTTGTTTGGCCTATTTTAGCCAGTAAGATAGCCAGTTTGGTGTTGAACATTCATGCCTACTTGGCTATGTTGTGCGATATAGCCACCTAGGTCCAGATTCTTTATAGGGCGCCTAAAAAGCGGCTGCCAATCACATGTCCATCACACGGCAGCATCATAAAGAAAACCGTGCCTCCATGAAAGATAGATGCCAAAAATGTAGGCCAGGGTTTTCTGGGCCTACATTTCTAGCGCCTATCTTTGGCATGAATCATGTCTACATAGTAATGCTGCCTGATTCAGGGAAAATAATTTTGATTCAATTCGCACAGCTTTTTAAGTTTAAACATTTTATTTAACCAAGACAATATCATATCAAAAATAGGAACATCCAATCTATAACATAGCTTTAAAATTGGTTAGAAACATGGGGTGGTGCCAGAAGGGAAGAGAGCTGGAGAGGCGCCAGTACTGGTTGATTGCCTACAGTACGTGCCTCTTGCTGTGAAAGGCACGTCCTGTAGGCAGTCAGCTAGCGCCTCTCCTCTTCCCCAGTATGCTGTGGCACACCTGAAATCTCAGGAGGCACACAGTTTGCGATACACTGCCCTAATCCCTTGAATTGCTAAATGTGGCTTGATATGAATTCAGGTGTCAACAGACTGCCTTCAGCTGTTGGGTCCCTCTGTTATCTCTGTGTTGTTCATCTCTCCCTCTCCCCATTTTGCCCTCATCCCCCAAGTCATTCTCTCCCTTGCCACCAAGTCCATCACCCTTCTCCATCATCTCACCCAACTCCATCTCATTCCCCCCCACCCCCCGCATCTACCTTTATTTTGTTGTAAAATTTGTTGCCGGTGGCTGTTGCGAATCTAGCAATCCGCAGTGCTCTCCTGCCACCACTCCTGACGTCTTCTCTCCACTGTGGCCCACCCTCAGTGACAACTTCCTGTTTCTGCTGGGGCTGCCACAATGGAACAAAGACGCCCGGACTAGCAACAGGGTAGCTCTGTGAATCGCATTTGTTACCACCGCTCGGCAACAACTTTTGTATCGAATTAAAGATAGATGTGGGGGTGGGGGGAATTAGATAAATGCTGTTGTGGGGGGGGGAGAAGGGTGACAGGATCTATTCTGGGAAGGAGTGCACTGAAAGAGCTAACCAGTTAAATAAATAAAAGGCAAAAGAGAAGATGCCAGGGAGATGTGGGCTCACCTTGCTGATGATCTGCTCACACAGGCCCGCTCAGGCATTCCCTTTGCTGAAGTCCTTTCTTCTGATGTAACTTCCTGTTTCACAAAACAGGAAGTTACATTAGATGGAAGGACTTTGGCAGAAGGAAAGTCTGAACGGGCCGCTGCAAAATAGATTAGTGGTAAGTGGGCTGGTGTCACTGCTTATGAATTGGTGAGTCCGTTTTTTTCTGGAAACAAATAGATTCAAATCTATTCACCCGAAGTGAATCGGTGAATTGATGTGAATCGGGAATCGGGCAGCTCTACTACATAGGCGCTTTAGGCTTCCTAATTCCACTGCCAGTGTTAGCCATGCCCATAGTAGTGTTAGGCAGTCTAAAGCGCCTATGTAGACACAATTCCGGTGCTGATTTTATAGGTGCCAGAAGGCGCCTTGAAACTCAGTTAAAAACATTGTTTGAATGACATTTTTAACAGAGTTTGAGCACCTAAAAAAATTGGTGCCAGTTGGAGAATCCAGGTTTAGCGGCTATCCACTAACCACAAATATTCAGTGAAAGACAGCTAGTTATCTCCCACTGAATAGCCAGTTAAATAGCTTTGAATATCATCCTGTTGTGGGTAATAAATTTTCTTTAATTGCCTATGCCAGAAAAGTATAGAAAATTCCCCTCAAATTTTCATTTCTGACCAGGACACTGATATTTTGAAATTTATCTTTTTTTGCAAAGCATTCCAGATTGATTCCAAGCTGAGTAAACTTAGGGCTGGTTTTACTAAGACATAAACATCCGGTAGATGCATTTTGCTATGCATGTGGCAAATTTATTAGAACAAGAGGGAAAAAGTATTCCATAGAAACATCTGCTAAGATGTGTGGTGCTTACAAAGCAGATTTTGGCATGCCTGTTGGGGATCAAGACAAACCTTGGGCATCTCACTTCACTGTCAAAAAAAAGCTGGAAGGTAAAACAATTTTGTTTCTCACTAGGGTGGTGGAATATTCTGCTCCAAAATTTCTTAGAATGCTTAATTTTTAAAAAATATTTAAATTTTATAGTTTTCAATGTTAATATGCAAATATATCATATATGAAATATGTTGCAAGAATCTAGTACACATTAGTCATATATGAAATAAATTTATTGTTTTCATTACTACAATTTCATTTTGATCTTCTACAGGATGGTACAGAGGGGAAAAGAGAGCCATGAAGTTTGTTATCCCAGGAATTTGACAGGAACCCAATAACCACTCAAGCAACTGCTGCTTCTGCGTGGTGGATCCTTCCAAACATTGAACTGGCAAGCATGCATCTGCAGTCACATATCCGGACATTGCTTTATCTATCGCCCTGGTGCCACTTTGCCCTGAGCTCCCCATACCTACACCCCCAGAGAGAGAGCAGGTGCCTGCAGAAGAGAGCAACAAATCAAACAGCAAGGGAAATGTTGTAGATCCAGTTTACAATATCAGTGGTGCAGCAGATGAGAGAAACCCATGCTATTCAAACCAAAAAGACCTCAATGACTTGATGAGTCCATTGCCAAGCTTTTGGCATCTAGGCTCAATTAGTGGACCATGTTGGATGCATGTTTACAAGTCACAGATCAGAGGAAGTGTCAACAAACTTTTTCTACCTTCTTTACCCATCAAGATGGGCTCTGCTTCTGCCACAATGTGACCAGTCTGAAGCAATTGTAATAGCCTGTAACCTGAAAGTGTGGCGTCTCTTTGACAGCTCATCCAGTTGCATCAAAGCTTTGCTGCTCCATAACAAACAAGTGCCCATCTCTTCTACTGGCTCACTCAATGCACCTCAAAGAAGATTACAACTGCATCAAGACTGAACTAGACACCTTGAAATATGATGAGTACTGCTGAGAGGTCATTGGAGACTTCAAAATGGTGGCATTTCTAATGGGTCTCCAAGGTGATTTTACCAAGTTTTACTGCTATCTCTGCCTTTGGGACAGCACGGACACAGGGCGCACTACCAAAGGCGGGACTGGTCACAGCAGACTGAGTTCTCTGTGGGAAGAAATAACGTCAAATGGAAACCACTGGTGGACTCCTGGAAGGTGCTGATGCCACCACTGCACATCAGATTGGGCTTAATGAAACAGTTTGTCAGCCCTGAAATACCTTCAAGACATCTTCCCTAAACTGTCTGAGGCAAAGGTCAAAGCTGGTGTCTTCGTCAGACCTCAGATAAAGAAGATCTTGAAGTGTAAGGAATTTCCCAAGAAGCTAACTAGGAAGGAGAAAGCAGCTTGGAACAGCTTTGCCACAGTGGTTCAGGAGTTCCTGGGCAATCACAAGGCTGAAACTACATGGAGTTGATAAGAATCTGGTGAAGAATTGCAGTAAAATGAGCTGTAGGATGTCTATCAAAATCCTTAATGCTTATCTTGAGACCTTCAAGGAGAACATGGGAGCATACTCAGAGGGGTAAGGTGTACGCTTCCACCAGGATATACTGGACTTCAAACACCACTACCAAGGACAATATAATGAGAACATGCTGGGAGGCTACATCTAGGGGCTGATTTGTGAAAGCGACTTACAATATAATCACAAATCTCAGAAATCTCACTTCTAAATTTTCTGTGGTCATCTTTGTATAACTTCAACATAAATACATGTTAATTGTGATTCATATGTTGCTTTTATGACTTTATAAAAATGAAAAGATGAAAATTTGGCGTTTTCACATTTTAAATAGGTAAATTTCAAAATTTGACTCTCCTGGTCACAAAAGGAAAGTTCTAAGGAAATAACAGACATTTTCTATACTTTTTAAGCATGAGCAATTAGGAAATTACTGCACAGGTACAAAAATCATGTTACATAGTGTTATTAAATTCTTGGAAAAAATTTTTGATTAAAGAGAATCAAAGAAGAATGAATATGTTAAGATTTTAAATTGGGTGACATCTACACAGGAAATGATATACACTTTTCCCTCCGTATTCACGGTTTCAGCAATCGCAGTTTCAATTATTCACGGTTTTTAGATTGCTGGCTCCTCCCCCTAAATTACTTCAGCTTGCATAGAGAAATCGTTGATTCCAAGCGTTTACAGAGAAAATCGCTGATTCCCAGCACTTTCTTTACCGTGTTTTGCCTCTCCTTCAGGAACAGCCCAGATCTCCCACCATGTTATTCGCAGTTTCACCATATTCATGATAGTTTTTAATAGAAAACAGCGAATAACATATGAAAAAGTTATTCACAGTTTTTCTGTATTTGCGGGTCTGTTAATCCCCTATCACAATGAATACGGAGGGAAAAGTGTAATCATTCTGGAAAATGAAGGCGTCTTATAGTCCCACAGCCATTTTTTATAGTACTGGAGAGCTGAGCAGTGACTTAGAAGCTCCATATTGTAAGTTTAGTTGTTTGGCACTGATTTTTATATATTATGATGACCCCCCCCCCCCCCTCTTCAGTTTTATTTATCGTTAGGGAGTTTTCACCATACTTCTTCCTGGGTTTAATTCCTCTCTTGTAGAGTCCTTTTATCTCCCAATATAGAATTAACTTGGTAGTTCAAATCAAAGCTTCATAGTGAGCCAGTCTGGGTTTTTTCTTATAAATTAGCCGTTGACTAGAACAGATACTGTATTCCACAAAGTAACTGTAACCCCCAAAATCAGTAGTTCAAGGGTAATTGTAAACCACAGAATCAGTAGTTCAGGTTAAGGCTTCAAAGTGAGCCAATCTGGGTTTTCCCCTTTTTAAATCAGCCCTTGGCTGGAACAGATACTGTATCTCACAAGGTATGAATTTTAATCCTCAAAATCAGCTGTTCAAGGGTAATTGTAATCCACAGAATAAGTAGTTCAATTCCAGAAAAACTCACACTTAGGGAAAACTGAATGAGAGAACCACAATTCCCTAGATGCAATAAAACTGCAGTATAGAACCAGGTCCTTAGTCTCTTGCATTTGTCCTACAAGGGTTTGTTGAGTAGCACACCTCCCACATATAGTATCATCTTTGCAACTGTGGCCACCCATACTGCCCTGCTACCTACTGACAATATTCCCTTTTAGGTTTTCAGATTCAGGTTGCAGTCCATGGCTTCAACTTCCTCACCAAGCTGTGTAGATCCCTCCATATTGTCCATCTCTTCAACCATTAGCTCAGATCCTCCTCCTCCTAAGTGATCTGCTCTCCCTGCTAATTCTCCCTGGGTTATAGGATGAGATCCTGAAGTCAGCTCCACCCCTTTCCAGTTTCATGGAGGAATAATGTACTACTTGTGGATCCTAGGGTACTGGGTATTCTCTCCCTCATGCTTCCCCCCTCCCCCCCCCCCCCCCCCCCGGAGGAGCTGGGAACCTTCCCCTGGCCTTGAATATGGTTCTTGATCCCATAGTCTAGGGGTCCACACCACATTTTCCCTGTCTTTTAACATTTCTCTAGTGAGCACTCCTGGGATTTAGAGTCTGATCACTCTGCCTTGTCTCTTTTGAGTTGCTTCATTAAATATCTTCCCCCTCAAGTGACTGTGACCCCATTCTGTACCTCCTTCCCTACCTTGGAGAGCCACAAAGGAATATCATTTGTGTCAATGTAACCATTGGATTTTTTTTCAAATGAAATTAGATTTTGAAAGATTCATGTGGCAATTGCATTTGAAAGTCATCTTCTCAAGTAAAGAAATAGAGGATTTTGGTGGCATTACATAAATTGTAAGAAATTCTTCTACCTGGGTGCCTCCTGACCCTTTAGACCCAATCCTGCAAGCATTTAAAACATTGGTTCTGAAAGACTTTGATGTTTTAGAGAAAAATAATTTTTATGGTAGAGGTTTTAACTTCATGAAATAAGAAAGATTGACTCTACAGGAATTACAGAATAATGAATGATTGGTTATCAGAAGAGCCAACAAGGGTGGAACAGTGGTGCTCATAATGAAGACATTTCATGGCAGCTAGCCATGAATACTGATTATCATTTTTTAACTGAAGATCCAACTGCTATGTTACCGTATAACAAAAGATTAAGCAACTTACTGGAAAGGGTTTCAATGAAGGCTTTTTGACAAAGCAGGAATATTAATTTTTGAATAAACATCACTTGGTTCCTCTAATTTATATACTTTTTAAAATTCATAAAACATTACTTAAGCCACCAAAAAGACCCATAGTTTCACGTAGGAATTCACTACTGGAACCATTATTGTTTTTTGTAGATTACTTTTTTTGCAGCTGATGGTCCAAAGCTCCTGGTCATATATTAGAGAGACTACTCATTTTTTAAATGATTTGAATGAGATCAGTCTGGATGAACATAACGACATTTGAATGGTAACTCTGTATGCAATGATTCCACAAGATGAAGTATTAGCTGTGATTAGATCTTTTTTTACTGCAGCAGTCTGATTCTGAATAAGGTCCCACCTCTTTCATTGTGAATTTAGCCAGCATTGCTATGAAAAACAATTTATTTTTATTTAAAGGGCAGTATTACCAACAAATCTTGGGAGTAGCCATGGGAGCCACAATGGCTCCCTGAGTGGTGAATTTATTTATAGTGCATTTTGAAGATAAATTGGTTTCGACTTCTTTACTGTTTTCTAATACCAAGCTGTAGTTAAGATTTATAGATGACATATTTTTGCTCTGGAGTGGAACAAGACCTATGCTGGATATATTTATGATTGAATTTAACCAATGCCATCCAAGAATTTCATTTTCAATGAATTGTCAAGATAGTCAGATTTCCTTCTTAGATTTATTAATCACTAGAGAAAAAGATGGCTCCTTTTCAACAATGGTATATACAAAGGAGATAGATAGGAACACCTTTTTTTTTTTTTTTTTGCATTACTCCAGCTGTCATTCCATGGCTTTGAGGAATAGTTGCTTTTTCTGCAATTTTTAAGATACTGGAGGATATGTTCCACTGAAGTACAATTTAGAATTCTGTATAAAAAATTGCAACAGAGAATAGCCAAAGGAAGTAATGAGACAAGCTTTCAAGAGAGCACTCTATAATGACAGAGCTTTACTCTGTCAAGATAGATTGGAGATGCTGCAGGATGACAACTCAGAGGGGTTTATGACATGCATTATGAAATATGAAGCTTGTTCTGCTAAGATTGAAGAAATATTGGACTATGATTTCTATTATACATATTTTCACAAAGAAGAAACTGAGAATGGCATATCAAAGAGGAAAGAATTGTAAGGAACATTTATGTTCAGTAAGAGATGTTGGAATTTTGGATGGTGAGGAAGGAGGTCATTCAATGTATTCAAAGCTAGATTGTTCAATCATACTTTCATTCGTTTTGTTAATCCTGTTGACCACAAAGAATATGTTTTGAAATCAAGGATGACTTGTGATTCTGATTTTATGATATATGGAATTTTTGACCCTGCCAGAAGGTGTATGTTGGTCAGACTATCAAGAAATTTAAAATTTATATGACTAAACATCATAGTGCTTTGAAATGTAAAGAATTAGAAGCACCTTTGATAGAGCATTGTGTGCAGTTCACCCATCAGTTTGAAGATCTGAGTTGTTATGTCATTGACCAAATTCCTGCTAATCCCCAATGTGGTAATAGACAATTATATCTCCAAAGGCAGGAACAGTATTGGATTTTTAAACTTCAGATAGTACAACCCATTGAATTAAATGTTTCCATTAATTGGTTTTATTTGTATTGATCTATAATCTTCTTTGATTATGGATGGGTATCGATTTTGCAATAGGCCAATTGGAGCATAGAGTATTTATGATTGGCTGAAGCAGAAGTAATATTTAACCTTAGGAGCTGCCGAGCTACCATACTTATGTGCTTCTTAACAGTGAATTTAATGTTTTAGCTGTGAATATTTGTTAATCTATATAAAATGTTGTTTTGGGGAAGAGGATACTAAAGATAAGGTTGTTTTTTTGCAGATTGAAGCCTGTGATTTCTCTGATATAGCAGCCTTAGTACCGCAAAATATTGGCCATCATTGGGAAAAGAGGCGGTGTAGAAAGCTATGAGCTATAATCACTTAGACTTAGAGCACTAAAGTTAAGTTTTTGATTAATTAACTATTATTCGCTACTTGAAATTTTGAATATTGGGATGTAGAGAGGAAGATTTTTATACCGATGATTGAAAGCTTTAGTATACACAGTATACTGTGACCTGTAGCTTCTGACATCCTTATTGGTTGGTTGGTTGGTTGGTTTGCTTGAATGATATTGAAATGGTTCATAGTTTGTGATCTACTAATAGAACACGATATGATGGAGTAGATTTTCTTTTATTTATGTACTGGGTGAGCATACTAAATGAATTGCTACCATTTCCAGCAGCCTCAAAGCAAATTTGAAGATTTGATGGTGTTTTTGTTGTACACCATAAATAACCCTTAGAAACAGGCAGTACTTGGTTAAATTTATTTCAGTTTTGCAGCTTAAAGCTATAGATGAATCCTAGTAGGCGTCGGGTGAAATCAGTCATGATATTAACATAAGTTTGATTCATCCAAATAGTAGAAGGACCAATGATGAAGAGGTTTGGACTTAAAATAGAAGATCCATATGAGGTCCTATGACTTTAATAATAATACTATGGGGCTCATAATTTAAAAAAAAACCATCTGAAAAGTGGCCTAAATGGGTACTCAGATGATCAAAAAGCCTGATCGTCCAAGTACCCATAATCAAAGCTGGTTTTAGATGCATCTAAAACCAACTTAGGCCTTTCCCCTGCCTCTAAACGCATAGAGCCAAAAGAGGCGTTTTTAGAGGAGGGGAAAGGGTGGGCAGTGGGCGGGAGGTGGGCCGACCTAGACCTAGGCGTGCAGCAGGTATAACCAAAACTTTAGGCAGGTATAACCAAAACTTAGGCAGGTTGCCTAGTCGACACTTATACGTTTTGACTTAGACCAAGTCAAAACAGGTATAAGTGCCGAAAAGGGGCTGCTAAGCTGATCGTGGCTACTGCGATCAGCTCAGCGGCCCCAGCAACCTGCCTACCTCCTACAGCGATGATCGCGGGAGGAGATATGGCTCATCTCACCTGCCGCGATCCACCCTTCCCCCCCCGACAATGATCGGGGCAGGAGGGAGCCCAAGCCCTCCTGCCCCATGGCACCCCCAACCCCCCCGCCACACTATCGGGGCAGGAGGGAGCCCAAGCCCTCCTGCCCCGCGGCACCCCCGAACCTCCCCCAACACGATCAGGGCAGGAGGGAGCCCAAGCCCTCCTGCCCAGCAGCACGCCAGAACCCCTCCGACATGATCGGGGCAGGAGGGAGCCCAAGCCCTCCTGCCCCACGGCACCCCTGAACCTCCCCCAACACGATCAGGGCAGAAGGGAGCCCAAGCCCTCCTGACACGATCGGGCTGGAGGGAGCCCAAGCCCTCCTGCCCAGGTGAACCCCCCACCCCCACTAAGATACGGCAGGAGGGATCCCAGACCCTCCTGCCCTCGATGCAAGGGCCTCCCCGAACCCCCGATCGCCGACCCGCAACCCTCCGCCAACCCCTCGACACCCCCACCCCCTCCCCGTACCTTCAAAATCGTTGGTCGGATGGACGGGTGCCAAGCAGGCCAACCATCCGTTGAATGGCTGGCCTTAGGGCCTGATTGCCCAGACGGCTCAAATCCCGCCCACAAGTGGGGCCTGAGACGCCTGGGCCAACCGGAATAGGCCCAGTAGGCTTAGGCCCATCCTGTGGGCGGGGCCTTAAACATGTGGGCCGGGTTAGACTCCTCCTTTGCCTAAAAGCTCTTGTTTTGGGCGTTTGGGAGTTAGGCCTTTTTTAGGTTGATTATATGGTGTTAGTGTAGACGTAGTGGTGGTCTGGGCGTTTAAACAGCTGAACGTAGAGGCAGGCCATTATCACAACAAATCTCCTTTTGGATGGTTTTTGTTTTTTTTTTTATAATGGACATTTTCGCTGCTTCTACTTTCAATGTTTAAGGCCTTAGGCCAAAAGGGGACTTAGACGTTTTTTTTTATTATGCCCCTCCACATGTATTGTGATTGCTCTCAGCACACAATATTTATGTTTGATTTTTGGGAAAGTAGATACTAAAGAAATGTTGTTTCCCATTGTCTATTAATGAGAATGGTCTGACTGGGAGCTCTGTTGATTTGCCCTTTTTGCTTGATAATGACAGGAATAACTAAACAGGCTGGATAAGTCAATAGTTGTTTTTTTTCTGTCATTATCTACTATGCTATGTAGGGAGCAAAACTGTAAGGTCTCTACACTAACATGAAAGATTGAGCAACCTGAAAAGTACAAATAAAGCACCAGAAGCAAAAGGAAGAACATTCTACATCAAGAGGTCATGGTTTGAGACTCCCAGTCCTGGAAAGAGTGGTGGAGGCAAAAACATTAAGGGGTTCTTTTACTAAAGCTTAGTGTGTGCTAATTCCATTAGCATGAGAACATGAGAACAGCCTGACTAGGTCAGACCAATGAACCATTAAGCCCAGTAACCTGTTCTCACAGTGGCCAATCCAGGTCCCTCGTACCTGGCCAAAACCCAAGGAGCAGCAATATTCCATGTTACTGATACAGGGAAAGCAGTGGCATCCCCCTGAGAACAGTGGACCAAAGTCTGACTCCAGACTTTGTGTGAATAAAGAAAAAGATGAGTTTGGTATTTGGAGAGAATGGACTCAGATATGAGGGCTCTACAAAGAGGCTGTCTCTCTGGGCCATCTAAGTACTGAGCCTTTCTGTATCCCACAATATAGAGAAATACTGTTGGATACAGTATTAATTTCAAGAGGCCTTTTCATGTGTAATGTGACAGAATTGTTGCTAGACATGGGTTATGCTTTATGTTTATGCATTGTGTGGGGGGTTTTTTGTAACCTGCATAGATTTTGGGGTGTGCGGCTTATAACTATTTTTAAAAAAATAAATAAATAAGTATAAGCTAATATTCTCAGTGTAAGTATAAGCTAATATTCACAGTGTAAGTGAAGCTGGCTGAGATCCGAGGCTGTCTCTTTACTAGCCAGATTTTATCTGGGTGGCCTACCGTGAACACAGTATGAATTGAAGGAAAGAATCCATCATTCTTCTGAAAGACTGCCAAGGAGCATTGTCAGGGTGAGAACTCGGGATTACTCCTATAGCTGGGGATATAGAATCGGTTTTCTCCACCAGAGTCAGTGTTATTACGAGGGCATGATTTACTAGCTGGATACATTTGGCTACAAGTAATCTTTTTAGTACGGTAACAGAATATTTATTCAGTTATCTATGTTTGTATTATATACTGATACTTGTATATGTATATGTATATACATATACATATACATATAATAATTCCTTTAGCATGCATGCGCACTTCAAACCTGGTGGCTTCGTGCATCCATAGCTCCGTGGCCGGCAGCATGTTAAAGAGTGTGGCGCGTGGACGTTCGGAGCCGACATCGGGGTGAGAAGGAGGCAGCTGCAACTGAGCTAAGGAGCTAGGGGAGGAAAGGCCATAACCACTGCCGCTACCTGGTCGCACTGCTTCTCCTCTGCCTCCACTCTCCCCTCTGGGTCACAGCACCGTTGCAGCTCGCAGGAGCCGCGCACTCTGCCCGCCTGGCAGCGAACCAATACCCCTTATCTCAGAATTTGAGTTCGTTGGGCAGGTCGAGGATTAGGATTTGTTTATTCGCTGCCATGGCACTGGAGGCTGGTGGCGCTGACGCAGAGAGGAGGGTGGGGTGGGGGCGGCCAAAGGAAGGGGAGCGGGGTGCAGATGGGGAATGGGAGGGAGGGAAAGAGGCAGACAGACACACAGTCAGCGGCCAAGGAGAGAGAGAGAAGCAGAAAGACAGACAGCGGCCAACTAGAGACAGAAAGGCACACAGACAGCGGCGAAGGAGAGAGAGAGAGAGACAGCAGCCAAGGAAAGGGAGAGAAAAAGAGACAGAAAGACAGACAGACACACAGACAGCAACTAAGGGGAGAGAGAGAGGCAGAAAGACAGACAGACAGCGGCCAACTAGAGACAGAAAGACACACAGACAGCGGCGAAGGAGAGAGAGAGAGACAGCGGCCTAGGATAGAGAGAGAGACAGCGGCCAAGGAGAGAAAGAGGCAGAAAGACAGACAGACAGCGGCCAACGAGAGACAGAAAGACACACAGACAGCAGCCAAGGAGAGAGAGAGAGACAGACAGAAAAACAGACAGCGGCCAATGAAAGAGAGAGAGAGAGAGAAAGAGACAGAAAGACACACAGACAGTGGCCAAGGAGAGAAAGAGACAGAAAGACAGACACACACACAGACAGCGGCCAACGAGAGAGAGAGACAGACAGCGGCCAAGGAGAGAAAGAGGCAGAAAGACAGACAGACAGTGGCCAACGAGAGTCAGAAAGACACCCAGACAGCAGCCAAGGAGAGAGAGAGAGACAGACAGAAAGACAGACAGCAGCCAATGAAAGAGACAGAGCGAGAAAGAGACAGAAAGACACACAGACAGTGGTCAAGGAGAGACACAGAAAGAAAGAAAGACAGTCAGACAGCGACCAAAGAGAGAGAGAGAAAGAAAGACAGACAGCGGCCAAGGAGAGAGAGACAGACAGACAGATACATCTATTCTAGCACCCGTTAATGTAACGGGCTTAAAGACTAGTATATATAGATAGATAGATATAGTAGTCTGTGTGGCATTCATTGTGTGTTTGTATGCCATTTTGCTAATTATTATCATTAGTATTTATAATAAATAATCTATATTTCATCTTGACATTGTTCATTGGATACAATTACTGAGATAAGCTGTTGGTTATTGCTAGTGGGTTCTGTTGGCTCACTTTTTCCTAGACCTTTACATGCCCAGAGGTTTGCAAAGCAGGGAGTTTCTGCCCTAGCAGAGTATTCCAAGATTTGTACAATTGTCTGTTCACCCTATTCCTACTACAAAAATTACAGTAAATGTATATCAGTTATGCACATAAGTGATAGATATGCCTGCGTCCCACCAATGTATACTTCCCCTCGCTTTTATGCAGTACTTATATGCACCATTGCAGAATGGCACTGAGGTGCTCTACTGGCACGTTTGTAGGTAAGGGCCAGATTCAGTAAATGGTGCCAAAAAATAGTCATTGTAAAAAATACAACTTCTGCGCTCCAGGCTGATTTCTGTTATAGAATGGTACTCAGCTTGGATTCCTATACCCAACTGTAGCACCAACTGAAAGCTTGTGGAAATCCTGACATGCAAGTTGGGCATGTGTCCCTTTGCCCAAATATTCAGAACCCCTGCCTGGCCATGCCTCTTCCATGGTCATGGAAGCTGGACACCCATCATTACACAGGCAGATGCACAGACAACCCTAACTGGTGATAATAAATATCAATACTTGGTTGTTAGTGCCCAGTTATTCATTTTCATTAAAAAAAAATTTTTTATTGAAGTTTAACAAATAACAAGTGATTAAATAAAATACAATGAGATTTTACACAACAAATTATTTATAAATGTAAAATATAGATGCAGAGAAGACTAAAAGCATCTATGTAACCATACGATTAGGCAAAGACCAAAGATTAGATAAGATTCAATTAGAACTCATTTTAGTAAAATGTGGATAAAACAATGAAACCGGCAGCACAATGCGCAGCGGCCTCAAAAAAGGCGAACAGAATGTTGGGCATTATCAAAAAAGGTATCACTACCAGAACCAAGGAAGTTATCCTCCCGCTGTACAGGGCAATGATGTGACCGCATCTGGAGTACTGCGTCCAGTACTGGTCGCCGTACCTAAAGAAAGATATGGCGATACTCGAGAGGGTCCAGAGAAGAGCGACAAAAATGATAAAGGGCATGGAAAACCTCTCGTATGCTGAGAGGCTGGAGAAGTTGGGGCTCTTTTCCCTAGAAAAGAGGAGACTTAGAGGGGATATGATAGAAACTTATAAGATCATGAAGGGTATAGTGAAGGTAGAGAGAGACAGATTTTTCAGACTGGCGGGGGCAACAAGAACTAGAGGACACTCAAAAAAATTGAAGGGAGATAGTTTTAGAACAAATGCTAGGAAGTTCTTCTTTACCCAGAGGGTGGTGGACACCTGGAATGCGCTTCCAGAGGGGGTGGTTGAGCAGAGTACGGTTTTGGGTTTCAAAAAGGGATTGGACGAATTCCTGAGGGGTAAGGGAATCCAGGGGTACAATTAGAGGGTTACTATACAAGACAAAATGCTCTTGAGTAATAGATCACTACAGGTCATTGACCTGGGGGGCCGCCACGGGAGCGGACTGCTGGGCATGATGGACCTATGGTCTGACTCGGCAGAGGCCATGCTTATGTGCTTAGTAAATTACCGTATTTTTCACTCCATAAGATGCACCTGACCATATGACGCACCCTTATTTCCACCCACTTTTGTGGGGGAAAAAAAGTGTGTCTCATGGAGTGAAAAATATGGTACCTTTATATTAATCTTAAAAAGGCTCAGTTCATTTGTACACTATGAAGTATATGGTAAGTGTAAAATCTTTTTTTTTCCTTTCTTTTTTAGAATGTGCTTCTCAAACCTGACCCATTGACTCTATAGCTAGGCAGATTTTCAGGATATTCATTATATGCCTGCTCCTCAAAGTAGGCAATTTCTCTCACATACTGTATATTAACTGTGAAGATCCTGAATAAATCAAATTTTTTGTCTAAAGGGGTAAACCAAGGCAGGCTTGGGGATGTTCTGCTTTAGAGACATGCAAGGCCCACAAGACAATTAAACATTTGTGCAAGTACACTAAACCTTGGAATACTATTTAAAAATATAGAGGGAGTCATGTGATGCTGGAGACCTAAACGGACGTGCCTCTCTACAGCTCCGGGCCACTCCATTGTGAAACTTCGTTATGATCCCCCAAATTCGCCCGTGCACTCCGTACTTTTCTACGCCTCAGTGGCTGAGAATGCGGAGAACAACCCAGAGTCACTCTAACTGGTGTTTTGTTGCTATGTCGGCTAAATCCCAGCGGGGTGTAAAAGACAAGCCTAAAGCGCCTGAACCTAAGATGGCGAAGCTGCACAAGGTGCCTATGTTTACCTTGCAAGAGGCGGCAGTCCAAGAGCTTATGAGATCTTTAACGTTTGTTATGGAAGACAAACTCACAAAAATCCAGTCTTTCATGGAAGAAATGAGGGAGCGCTTGGAATCCCAATCGAATCACTTACAGCGTGCCGAAGACCACATTGCTCAGCAGGAGGAACGTACGGACAACTTTGAGGAGAGACTCTGTACTCTAGAATCCTCCAATAAAGCGCTAAAGGAGCGCGCCGAGGACCAGGAAAATTGCGGTCGAAGGAACAACTTGCGTTTTATTGGAATTCCTGCAGTGGTCCGGGACATGGACCTCCGCACTCAAGGCCTGGTTACCTACGGTTTTCGACATTCAGACTCCTCTGAACCCGGTGTTAATCAAGTGGGCACATCATGTGGGGTTCCGCAGAGAACTCCCTCCCCATTTACTTAAGAGAAGAAAACAATTTGGATAAATTTAAGAGCAAACTAAAAAGCTTTCTTTTCAAGGATGCTTTTGATATTTAAAAAGCTTGACTAGGAGTTTCATTTCATTTCCATAACCTCTTTAAGGTCCATTGTTTATCCCCTCCCTATTGTTTTTACCATAATTCTCTTCTTTTCTATCAGTAATTTGTATTTCTCTACCCATCCTCTCCTCTCATTTTTTCATGTTTGTATTGTTAGTCTTTAACATGTTACGTATGTTTAGTTTTTGCTGTTTTGTTCCCTTAGTTTTATGTAATTTTAATTATATGTTCTTCGCTTAGAAATTTGAGTAAGCGATTAATCAAATATACAATAAACTTGAAACTTGATTGCGCGCTTTCTCAACTACGCTGTGAAGGAGAGGATCCTATTTCTGTATTGTAAGGGGAAGGAGCTTCAATTTGATGGCCATAAAATTCTCCTTTTTCAAGATTTTTCTTCTCAAGTTTCCTACTAACGGCGCGCTATGGCTCTCTTCTGCAACGAGCTCTTCAAACGGAACATACAAGTTACTCTTTTGTATCTGGCCCGCGCTCGTTTTTTCTACAACAATAAAGTCACTTACTTGGACACCCCACAGGCTCTCGAGCACTTCATCCAAAAGCTTCCCCCCCCCGGTGCTGGAACCTAATCGGGTGGATGAGTGAGTGCTATGGATCATGTTTTGGATTACTGGCTCTTCCTTGCCCTGTGCTTTGTTGAATATTCAAACTAGTGCCTTGCTACGCCTGGGGGATTACATTTTACCTGCCTAGGGATCGCATGTCGATTATTGCTGTTATGGCATCTCTATTCGAACAGCGGGCCTCTCCACCCCTGTTCGATGGCACTGGCAGAGCACTTTTGGCTCCTGCATTCGGGTGGAGAGGCTGGGGCACCCTCTGCTTCGATCCTCAGGTTGACTGATGAAGATGCTTAGTGGGTGCTCTCTTAGAGAGGCGCCTGCTGTCCTTCCATCTGCTAGTGTTCCAGATCTTCTGCATCTCCTCTCTGTATTTTGAGGTTCATGTCTCATTTCTGTATTGTACTTGTTATTGCTTGTTTATTTCTTCTGGGGGTTTTCCCTATCATACGGTTATGGTTATTTGAAATGTTGGGAGTGGCCCGGAGCTGCTGTATCTAAGCTGTTACTCTGTGTAGGGGTAGACTGTATAGTTGGTAGGAGGGAGGGTTGGGGAGGACTGGATGTTTGGGGGTGTATGTGTGAGTTACTGGTGTGTATGTGTTTCTTTAGGGAGATCTCGGTACTGGAGTGTGAATCTTGTGTGCACCTGGTGGATGCTGGATGGGCAGCTTTGCTCTGCTGTATGTGGAAGGGTGGGATTTAGCTGGGACATCCCCTCTCTTCTAGTTTATGTTGTGGTTCTTTTCTCTATTATTTACCTTTCCTATTTAACATCCTGGCTAATTTGAATGTCACTTCCTTAAATGTTGATGGCCTCCACTCCCCTGTGAAGTGGAACAAGATTCTTGCTTATTTGAAGAGGGAGCGGAGTGACATAGTGTTTCTTCAAGAGACCCACCTGTCCGCCACTTAACATCTCAAACTCAAACGCGATTGGGTGGGACAGGTGGGTTTCTCAGCTTTTTCACCTAGGAAATGAGGGGTCGCAATCTTGATCCATAAAAACATTCCCTTCTGTATCCATAAGGAAATCAAGGATCCAGAGGGTAGATACCTCTTCTTGATTGGGGAATTATGGGGTTAGAATCTTGTGCTGGATACTGTGTGTGCCCCAAACATTTACTCTCATGAATTTTTGTCCTCCCTGGTGGGGATTTTGATGCCTTATTCCTCCCACCACTTGATCCTTGGGGGTGATTTTAATGTTGTGGCAGAACCCCTCATAGATTGTAGACCTGCTAAATCCACTGCTAGAGGTCACTATGATAGAGGGATACCCTTTCTTCTTCATGAATTGGGGTTGTTAGATTCCTGGAGGATGCTTAACCCGGATGACATCGATTTCTCCTTTTACTCACACCCGTATAATATATACACTAGAATTGATTATATACTTATCTCTGAGGTGTTATTTCCAAAATTGATGCGGGTTGCCATGGCTGCCCCTCTGGTGTCTGGCCATGCTCTCCTGAGCACCACATTGCAATTTACACCTACTTCTGGGGGTAGGATCTGGCAGATGTCTCCCTATTTGTACTTGGACCCCAATTTCCGAGAGTACCTGGGGCAGAAGTGGGCGGAATTCTCCCAAACAAACAGTGTAGAGGACGTGGGCCCGGTTACGTACTGGGAGGCGGCCAAGGCGTCATGCGAGGCCATGTGTTCGCATACTCAGCTGCTGTTAAAAAGAAACATGAAGGGGAACTGTTGACACTGTCCGCGGAGCTGCAGCGCCTGAGACGTCATCACATTTCTAGCTTAACACGTGACCTGCGGGAGCGGCTTCACACAGTTAGGTGCCAGATTAACTCTATTCTAACCCAAAGTGCTACCAGAAATATCTATTTCTATAAATATAAACTCCATGTCTGGGGGAATAAAACTGGTTTCTTTCTTGCCAATTTGATACAGCCTTCAAAGGTCAAGCATGTAATTACCCATATCAAAGATAAACAGGGGCATGTACATACCCAACAACAGGCAATAACGCAACAATTTGTGCAATTCTACCAAACTTTATATGCTGAACAGCCGTCTGATGATCAGGCTTGGGCTGACTTCTTCCATACTCTGCAGCTGCCGGAGATCTCTGCCACTCAGCGGACCATGCTGAACCAACCGATTAGTGGGGTGGAATTGCAGGTGGCTATTCGTAAACTCAAGCTGGCTAAGATTCCAGTCCCGGATGGTTTCGGCCTGGAGTTTTATAAGCTTCTGCCACCATCCGCCTTGTTCTACCTACAGGCTTATTTTGCGGGATTGAGGACGGAGACTCCTCCTGGAAACACTCATAATAGCACTCACATTATCATTTTGCCTAAACCGGGCCGACTGGTGAATCAACTGGGCTCCTATTGACCCATTTCTCTCTTGAAGATATTAAACTTCTAGCTGAGATCCTAGCGGCACGCCTCAACACAATACCTCCAGATCTGATACATGAGGACCAGGTGGGCTTTGTCCCTGGCAGACACGCTTCTATGAATTTACTCAAAGTGCTCATGGTCTTGCAACTACCATATACCGCTGCTGATAGAGTGCTAATAACCAGCTTAGATGTAGATAAAGCATTCGACATGGTATCTTGGCGTCATCCTTTTTGGATTCTTGGCCAATATGGTATTTCAGGGGACTTTGTCACCTGGGTGTCTGCTTTGTACAACCGTCCTACGTCCCAGTTGTTGATCAATGGGGGGATCTTTGAGCCCTTCCCTTTGGGCCGGGGCATCAGGCAAGGATGCCCGTTATCTCCCCTGCTTTTTCTTCTTTCCCTTGAGCCCCTAGCTCTTCGGATCCGCCAGGACTTGAACCTTCAGGGCTTGGGCATAGGAGGGCATGAATTCCGCATTAGTCTGTTCGTAGATGATATGCTTCTTTACATCCGGCATGCTGATGTACACCTTCCTCACCTGATGCATATTATTAACTCGTTTGGCCTATTTTCTGGGTTAAAAATTAACTATGATAAAACAGAAGCCCTGTTGTTGCGTGACTCGCCGGGTGATCCTTGGTTTGAACAGCTGGGAGTGGGGATTGCACCAGGGAAATTGAAGTATTTAGGGATCCTTTTACATCGGGATCCGAAACTTCTCTATGATGCCAATATCTCGGCCGGATTAAATCACTCTGTCACAGATGGCGTTCTCTCCCATTGTCCCTGATGGCCCCAGGTGGCTTTGGTGAAAATGGTCCTCTTTCCCAAAGTTTTGTATGCTGTCCAGTCGATTCCTTTCTGGATTAGTCGGGAGGACAAGCGTCACTTTAATTTTATCATTCGTATTTTTATCTGGAATGCTAAAAAAGCGGGTATTAGTTTTAATAAATTATCTCGGGCTAAATCACAGGGGGGTCTTGACCTTCCGGACATTCAGCTTTATAATGTGGCATCCCTCTTCCACTGGATTCACGAACATCTGACATCACACAGGCGTTACTCACCTCCGGATCTCCCCGCTACTTGTTGCACCCCGTTGTCTTTCTTCTCGTTCGTGCATGGGATCCCGGGTACCACTGCATCCTTGACTTACTTGGTTTTCCTTACTGCTTTTTGAAAGACTTGGGCTTGGTGGAGGAGACTCCAACATAAAGTGCCTCATTTGTCTCCTTTTTTGTCCTTGATTGGTAATCCCTGTTTCATACCCAGCCTCCTGAGTTTGTCTGGTTTGCGGGGATGGGAGGAGCGTGCTACTACCATAGGAGACTTTCTACATTTGGGGGGTGGCCAATTTCCTTCTTTTCCATTGTTATGTACTCACTGGGAGCTCCCTTCCACACACACTTATCTCTATCTTCAGATTAAACATTATTATAGCTCTCTGAATACCTTTTATGCTCATACCTGGGAATATGGCACCTTAGATGAGGAAGCTCTTGCTATCCCACCACACCATAACAAGATTGCTACTTGGTACAGAGGGTAGGGATTTTCAGGGTGAGCATTTTCAGCTTACTGCATCTGAAACGTCCCGGGAACTTGGTTCGGTGTTCTCCCTCTGTCATTACATTACATTACATTAGTGATTTCTATTCCTCCAATACCTTGCGGTTCAAGGTGGATTACATAAAAGTTTTCAGAGATTACATAAAAAGTTTACATAAAAATTAACAGGAATAGCATAAGAAATGTCATAAGAGTTACAGAATGGTGATTTGTCTGTCCAGTTTAGCTGCTCTTGTGGCTATTAGGTTGTCATATAGTTTTTTTTGTTTGACATTTTTGGATGGTGGGTGTGTGAAAAGTGAGTGGGTTCTCCTGTGCCTGGATGAGGAGGATTGAGTTAGTCGGTTATTCCAGTAGGTTGGACTTTCTCCGCTAATGGCTTTGAATAGTAGGCAGTAGAATTTGAAGTGTACGCTTGCCTGTATTGGGAGCCAGTGAGAGTCATGGTATGCTTCTGTGATGTGATCATATTTTTTTTCAACAAGTAGATGAGTCTTAGGGCTGTATTTTGTATAGTTTGTAATTGTTTTATTATGGTCGCTGTACATGGGAGGTAAAGTATGTTGCAGTAGTCTATTAGTCCAAGGATAAGGGATTGTACCAACAGTAGGAATTGTTTCCTGTCAAAGAATTTTCGGATTTGTCTTAGATTTCTCATGGTGCTTTTATTACCTTGTTGATCTGTCAATTAGTACTCCCAGAAGTTTTAGTTTGGGTTGAATAGGGTATGAGATTGAGTTTATTACTAGATTTGTTAAGATAGGAGTTTTATTGTTTTCTAGGAGGATGAAGTTTGTTTTGTCAGGGTTAAGTTTTAGTTTGTGCTCTGTCAACCATGTTGCTACTGTTTTGAGAGTTATGTGTATTGTGCTTGTCATGGCGGGGTCTGGGTGGTCGAAGGGAAGGAGGATAGTGATGTTATCTGCATAGCTGTTTGAGGTTATGCCATGTTTGTCTAGGTAGAAGCTGAGGGAGGCTATGTATATATTGAATAGTGTAGGTGACAGGGGTGTTCCCTGGGGTACTCCGCAGGGGTTGAACCAGGGTTCTGATTTTTCTTGCTTCATTTTAACCCTGTAAGTTCTGGATTGTAGGAAGCCTTTGAACCATGAAAGTATCTTGTCTGAGATTCCAATGGAGCCTAGTTTGTATGAGAATGCCGTGATCAACCAGGTCGAAGGCTGCAGAAAGGTCTAGTTGTATGAGCAGGATTTTCTTGCCTGTACATAGGTATTGTCTGGCAGTGTCCATTAGTGTTCCTAGTAGGGTCTCCGTGCTATGGTTGGCTCTGAAGCCTGACTGTGTGGGGTGGAAAAGATTGTGTTTGTCTAGGTATGAGGTTAAGGTTTTGGCTACGAGGCCTTCCATCAGCTTGACGTACAGAAGGATTGACGCTATGGGTCTGTAGTTGGATGGTTGGTCTGTTGCTCCTTTGGGGTCTTTTAATATCGGAGTTATGATGATTTTGCTGAGTTCTTGTGGGAAATGACCCTCTAATAGTAAAGATTGAATCCATTGTAGAAGCAGGGAACGGAATAATGTACTTGAGGTTTTCAGTAGGTATGGGGGGCAAAGATTGAGGTCACATGCTACGTGGCTGTATTTATTATATAGATTGTTGAAGTCTGACCATTGTATGGGTGAGAAATGGGACCAAGTTCTATCTGCTGCGATTGGTTCTTTTTCGGGGGGGAAATGAGGTCTCTATATGTGAGGGGGTTCCGTTGAATGTGGCTCTAATGTTTGCGATCTTGTTTTTGAAGTATGTGGCTAAGAGGGTGGCTGAAGGAGGGGTGGGGTTGCTGTTGGCTATGTAGAGTGTGGTGTCTGTGAGAACTTTTAGCAGCTGGAATAGCTTTTTTGTGTCTTGGGGTCCTTCTCCTATTTGTTTTGAGTAGTATGTATTTCTTTTTTCTTTCAGTTCTTGTTTATATTTTCGGTTTGTTGCTATCCATGCTGTTTTTGTGGATTTTGGCTGGTTTTTCTCCATTTTCTTTCTAGTTGTCTGCATTGTCTTTTGAGTTGGAGTAGTTCATTGTCGAACCACTTGTCTGATTTTCTGTGGATTTTAGTTTTGAGGTTTTCTGGGGCTAGTTCTTCTAGGGTTGCAGTACTTAGGTGGTTCCATTGTGAGATGAAGTCTTTGGGTGTGTAGTGTTGGATTATGGTATCTGTTTTTGTCCAGAATGTGATGGGATCTATATGTTTGCTTGATTTGTGAGTTGTTTGTTGAGTAGTTGGAATGCATTTGTTGCTGGACCAATTGATTTCAAAGGAGTATGTGTAGTGATCAGATACTCTGGTTGTGTGGGCTGTTGGGACATGTAGGCTGCGATGTCTAGTTGGTGTCCTTTTTTGTGTGTGGTTTGAGGATCTAAGATTTTGTATGTTAAGGCCTCAAGATATGCTAGTAAGATTTCTACATTTTTGCAGGATTGGTTTTCAAGGTGAAGGTTGAGGTCTCCTAGAACTAGGTTGTAGGTTGTCGTTGGAGAGTTTCGATAAATAAATTCTTCAAATATTGGTTTAGCTGTATTCCAGTTACTTGGGGTTATGTAGCATAGAATGCATGTTTTTTTTGTTCAAAACATTTTATTGGGTTTAAGGCAATGAAAAAACAAGACATCAACAGCTTCTGAGGAAGCATGAAACAGACTAGAATAACACTTGCCAGGTATATCAGATTGCAGAAAAGATAATGTTATACTTAAATATACTGAAATAAGCAATAAATATAGCTAATCCAGAGAAATAGAGGTGAAAGGAGTCAAGGTTATGTTACAGAAATTAAAGAAGCAACTGTGATGATAAAAACAATGGAATATGAGAGGTATACCATATGTAGAGATAACAAATTTATCAAGTCAGATAAGGCTAGTATAATGTAGAGTGGTTTAGAGGTATCAAAGGTCTAATTTACAGTAATCCAGTAGTACAGACCATGTTTTTGTATAAGAGGATATAGATTTGTGGCGTTCAGCAATGTGGCGTTCATATTTAATATGGAGACAAACAGAATTCCACCATTGATTAAAATCAAGTTTTGAGGAGTCTTTTCAATTGTGTAGTATAATCTGAATAGCAAGAAATAGCAAAATAGTCAGAAGGCGATCATGGTACATGGGTAGTGAAGTGGTAAGGGTCAGTGATCCAGTGAGTAGAATATCGAATGAAAAGGGGTCAGGGATATTAAATATTTTTGTAATCATATGCCAAACTGAAGACCAAAAGGCCATAACATGTGGACAATCATACAACATATGACGTAGAGACCTATCATTGGATTTGCAAGTCCAACAACAACTGTCAGAGGATCTTGTTAATTTGCCTGATTTGTTAGGGGTCCAAAAAGCTCTGTGATAAAGAAAAATGGCTGTTTGCATATGGGAGGCAGAACGTAGGGATTTTAAGTCTAGGCCAAATATCCAGCCAGGTATGTATAGTGAATGGAGTTTGTAAGCTCGTGTCCCACTTGCTAATGGGGTCTGATACCAGACGGTAGCATTTGGATTGAATAAATTTATACCATTTGGAGGAATGACCTTTAGTGTTAAAGAAGGAAAGTGTCATGGAAGATAAGTCTGGAGATGTATGTAATGAAAAAGGAAAAGGGAAAGACGCCTTGAGGCAATGGTGTAGTTTTATCCATTTGAAATATTGTGACGGAGAAATATGAAATTTGGCCATAATATCAGAGAAAGAGATCCATTTATCAGCTGAAATCAAGTGATCGAGGGTCCAGATTCCTTGTCGTTGCCAAGATTTCCAAACGACAAGTTCTTTATTCATTTTGACTTTGGGGTTGTGCCATATCGGAGTGGAGGTTGAGTCTGCCCACTTTTTGTCAGAAATAGAGTCAATGTGTTTGATGGTTTGCCAAGTACTGAGCAGAATTTGGTTTGATTTGGCAGTTAGAGGTAAAGGAATAGTGAGGGCATATTGAAGAAAGAAAGAGTCGACTATAGAATGTTCTAAATGTAACCAGGTAGGAAGGACAGGAGGTAGATTAATATTCAACCATAAAGAGCCTTGTGACATCAGAAAGGCGAAATGATAGTCATGAAAGCTGGGGAAGTTAACACCTCCCTGGTCGCGAGGGCATTTTAATTTTCGAAGTGCAATTCGAGGTTGTATACCTTGCCATAAGAAATCTATAAGAAGTTTTTCGACACGAGAGTAAGTAGAATGGGGAAAAGAATGGGTAACATGCTAAGAATATAGTTAATCTTAGGGGTGATCATTATACGAATAGTGGAGAGTCTACCCCATCAGGAGAGATTGAGGAGGGAGCCCATCTTATTGTACAGGATTGGATAATAGAAAAGATATAGTCTGAGTTAAGTTGTATAGTGGAGTCAAGAGAAGGGCCAAAATATAAGCCGAGGTATTTAATTTTGGTAGGGGACCAAAGAAAGACGTATTTGGAAGATTCAAGTTGAGTATCTATACAATTTAATGGTAGAATTTCAGATTTGGTAATGTTTAATTTATAGCCAGAAATGGCAGAGTATGAGCAAATTAGTTCTAATAAATATATAAGGGAGTTAGGATTGATGTATAGAAAAACGTCATCAGCATACGCTGACAGTTTAACAGAGAAAGAGCCAGAATGGAAACCGAGAATTCTAGTGTCCTGTCTGATAGCGGTTAGGAAAGGTTCAAGGGCCAGATTATATAGTAGGGGAGATAGAGGGCAACTCTGTCTTGTTCCACGGGACAGGTAGAATGGCTTTGATAAATGACCATTAATCATAGTCCTCATGGTTGGATGAGAATAGAGAACTTTGGTCATGTTAAAGAAGGAGTCAGAAAATCCATACCATTTCAGAATATGAAAGAGAAAATGCCACTCAATTCGATCGAAGGCCTTTTTGGCATCGAGGGCCATGATCAATAATCTATCAGAATGAGAGGTGGTATGATGTATGATATGGGATAAAAGACGGGTGTTGTTGGAAGAATATCTCTGGTTTAAAAAGCCAGATTGGTCCGGAAAAATGAGCTTGGGGAAAATAGATTGTAAACGGGTGGTTAAAATCTTAGAAAAGATTTTTGCGTCCACATTAATTAGGGAAATCGGGCGATAATTTTTAACATCTTGGGGATCTTTGCCTGGCTTAGGGAAGACAATAAGGGTAGCTTCCGTGAAGGAACCAGTAGAACAGCCTTGGGCACAAAGAGAATGAAAGAAGGACAGCATATGTGGAAGTAGGGTAGGGATAAAGGCCTTATAGAATTTGTTAGTTAGGCCATCCGGACCAGGAGATTTATTGGGAGCTAGAGAATTAATTGCATTAATGAGTTCCTTTGATGTAAAAGGAGCATCAAGCGAAAGAGTCTCAGGTGAAAAAGAAGGGTGAGGAAAAGACAAAAAGGAATCCGTAAGGGAGGTAGAGAAAGAGGATTCAGATGAGTATAGATGTTTATAAAAAGAGAAAAAGGTTGAGGAGATAGCAGATGAGCCTGATAACAGTTTATCAGAATAGTCTTTGACGGAAGTTATGGAGTGCTTATCCTGAGTCTTGAGATAATTCGCTAAAAGATGTCCGGGCTTATTATTATCAGCATAGTAGGTAGAAGCTTGAATGAAGACAGATTTGGCAGCTGAAGAACTGAGAAGAGAGTTGTATTGAAAATGTAGTTTACAAAGGTTAAGGAGGTTAGAAATATTAGAGATGTCAAATAAATGTTGGGATTCTGCATAGAATGCATGTTAGCGTTCCTTTAAATGATGTGCTTGAAAGTTAGCATGCTAGTAAGTCCATGTATTGGTTGGTTGTTTTGTCTTGTATTTTTAGGTTTATTGTTTTTCTGGCTATAATGGCAATTCCTCCTCCTCTTTAATTTTCTCAGCAGATTAACGTTATCTTGTAGCTCTTTGGGAAACTTCAGTTATTCTAGGGTCCGAGTCAGAGGTGAGCCATGTTTCTGTGAGGAAAAGGCAGTCTAAGTTATCTTCTTCTATCCAGTTTTTTATACGTTCTGTTTTAGGACCTATGGCTCTGATGTTCACATATGCACATTTGAGAGTGGTGTATTCTATAAGTATGTTGTGAGTTGTTTTTAGGTATATGAGTGATCTTTTGTGGGATTGTTTTTTGGTCTTATATGGTTTTTTTGGTTTTCTACTTTTTGATTTTGGGGCGGGTTGGTATGCCTAAGGCTGTTGGTTTGAGTTTCTGTCAATTGTGAGATGCCTGATTGGTTGGGTAATTCCCTTGGAATTTGCAATGATTGGTATTGGATATATATTTTTTGCAGTTGCTTTCCAGTCAGTTAGGAGCAGGAATATCAGTAGGATTGCTTGCGGAAAATATGGTGATGTGGTCCTTATTGTGGTGTTAAGTGTGGTGTGTATTTAATATATTGTGTATGGTGTGAGTTTGAGGAGTTAATCAATTCTAAAACTTTAATCGATTCTAATATGTTGAGTTTCTATTCTGGTAATACGGTAGTTTGCATTAGTCAGACTTTTACATTCAACTAACATTAGCATTAACTTTTAAATTCAACAAATCTGTCATCTAATGGTATTATTCAAACTTTTAAATTCAACTAACATTTAACAGATATTTAGATTTTTAAACTTTTTGGTTTTTTTAAGCTTTTAAACTTTTACATTTTTTTTTATTATTTTTATAGAGCTATAACACGTTGTTATACTTATCAGATGGTTTTGGTATCAGTCTTTCCGTCTCTCCGCTTTGTTTCTTCACAAAGACATGTACCAGCCTTGTTAGGTCTGCTGGGGTTAGATCTGTAAGGACTAGGCCAGTCGTGAGTGGTAGGTTGCTGCCAATAAATCAGGAGGTCTAGTCTGAGTTTATGATCTTATGGGCGCTACAGGTCTGTTGCTTCATCAGGTCGCTTCAAAAAGGCACGCGCGCCTTAGCTGGTGCGCCGAGCAGCTGCGCACCGTTGGCGCTTCTCTTTTTAAAGTAGCCCCCGCTGGTTCGGGGGAGGGGCGGATTAACTTGCCTGCAGAATCGGGCTCCTGCTTCCCTCTGCCTGCCCGCTAGTATTGATTCTCTTTTTAAAGTAGCCCCCGCTGGTTCGGGGGAGGGGCGGATTAACTTGCCTGCAGAATCGGGCTCCTGCTTCCCTCTGCCTGCCCGCTAGTATTGATTCTCTTTTTAAAGTAGCCCCCGCTGGTTCGGGGGAGGGGCGGATTAACTTGCCTGCAGAATCGGGCTCCTGCTTCCCTCTGCCTGCCCGCTAGTATTGATTCTCTTTTTAAAGTAGCCCCCGCTGGTTCGGGGGAGGGGCGGATTAACTTGCCTGCAGGATCGGGCTCCTGCTTCCTTTTGATATGCAAATTTTCTTTCAGAATATATACATGTTTATTAAAGCTATTTCTTTACAGGAAAACCAGTTTAAGGTGTTACACCGAGCCTATCTAACTAGATCTAGAGATTTCACCATTGGCCTGTGGCCTGATGATATCTGCATTAAATGTCGTCTTTCCCCAGGGACTTACCTCCATTCCTTCTTTGAGTGTTCGACGCTCTCTTTCTGGGAATCCGTGTGTCATTGTCTCAACGACACACTCTGCTGCACGTTACAATGGAATCCGCCTGCTTTATTGTTGGGAGATGTGCAGGACTTATCTCAGCAAAACCTCACTATGTCATCACAGAAGTTCGTACTTCATGCTATCTTGCTGGGGAAGAAGCTTATTCTGCAACACTGACTGTCTACTGAGGCATCCTCCTTCCCAGTGTGGACTACCCACATGAGAACTCTGGCCCTTTATGAGTTACAGACTTATTCTCACAGGCCACAGGACCATTGGAAGGAATACTGGGTGCTATGGGAAAAATTCCTGCTATCCTGCGCTGTGCCTTAGACTTTGCTCTTGCATGAACCTCATATCGCTCATTTTGCTGTTTGTTTATGTTTTGAATGCATATGTATTTGCATTAGATTCCTCTCCATGTCATCCCGTACATAGGTCTGACTGTAGTGTGTTTGTTGGGGGGAGGGGAGTGAGTGTTGTAGGTTGAGGGTGTGACTGCAGGCTGCCTGAGGGTTTTTTGGGGGGTTTTCCTTCCACAAAAGAGGGGATTTCCGGACTTCCTTCCTAAAAACTGGGCATTCTGGGCGACTGCAATTCTCTTCCTGCTGATTATTCTGTTGCTCGGTGTTTAATGTATCAGCTTTGATGATCAGCTTGTTCTACTGATGTTTTGTACCTTGCCTGTTGATTTGCATGTTGACTCATTTTGCTCAATAAACATGATTAAACAAACAAACAAAAAAAAATAGTAATTATAGTTTCCTAAAATTAGTTACATTAAGGGCTCCTTTTATGAAGGCGCGGAATAGCGTGCGCTAGCCGCTACCGCCTCATCTTGAGCAGGCGGTAGTTTTTTTGGGCTAGCGCGCACGCTAATCCAGTGCGTGCGTTAAAAACACTAGCGCACCTTTTTTAAAAGGAGCCCTAAGTGAAAGTGCAACACTTACTATAAATTTTTAAGCAGCATAGGCACGTTAGACAATGCCAAAATTTTGACACCAAACAGCATAAAGAAGCTTAACTAGTACACACCGATTTGTAATCTAACCTTTTAGGAATACACATGCATGAAGTTTACACAAATCCATTAATTTGAACAAACTTAAATGCAGGTTTTGGGGTATTTTTGTTTTTATTTTTTTACAATATGAAGGTGGTTTATTTGCCTTAATTATTTTTATTAGCTCTACATTGCCAGCAGAATCACTGTCGCGCCAAAAGCCCAGGCTATAGAACTACTCACCATCGGGAGCACAGAGCCATCCTCCTCTTCCTCAGCAGCTTCCCCGGTAAGAAAGGCACTTGCCACGCTGGAGCCCAGGAAGAGGTTTCCTGTGTACAAGGCAGAAAGCCCCTGCCAGAATGTGAGGGACCACCAGGATTTATTTTAAATTCTTTCCTCCCTCCCTAGATGGCTCTCCTACTATTTTCCGGACAGCAGGCGCACATGTCAGGAGCGCGGAGGTCCGGCGCGAGCTTTCCATGTTCCCGCCTGGCCCTGCGCTGTTTTCTGAATGGCTGCTGGCAGTTCTCGCAAGTCCCACGAGAACTGATGCCAACCATTCAGAAAGCTAGAGTGGTCATAAGGGCTGTCGGCTTAATACTGGGGGAGAATTCCTTGATAAAGCTATTTAGGCGAAACATGTCGGTATGACATTCCCCTAGCCGGAGACCACATCTAAAAGCTAAGTGATAGCTTATAAAAGTATAAAATATCTGAATTTCAAGCTTTGATAAATATGCAGAAGTGAAAAATATTAAATAAAAGTACTAGAATTATTTGGACCCGATGAAGAGTTGACACGTAAAGCTTGGTACAATGAAATATAATTGAGTTCCAAGTGGTGCCGCTGAGGATCCTTTAAAACTGTATGGAAAAATAGTAAAACTATAAGGGTATTCAAATGGTGGAAGAACCACTCTACCATATCTGAAATAGTCTTGATTAAGGACCCTTGTGAAAATTTGATTGTGTTATTAGTGAAACCATTCAGAAAGCGGCATGGGTCCAAGCGGGAACACATAAAGCTTGCTCCTGGCCTCCGTGCTCCTGACTTGTGCGCCACTAGTCGGGAAATAGTAGGAGAGCCATCTAGCGAAGGATGGTTACTTGCTGAACCACCAGGCTGTTTAAAAAAGGTACGACAGTGGCGGGTGGGGGTGTTTGTTTCAAAAAGGTAGTGCGGCAGCGGGTGTATGTTTTAAAAAGGTGGTGCGGCGGCGAAAGATGGTGCGGCGGTGGGGGTGTTTGTTTTAAAAAGGTGATGCGGCGGCGGGGGGTGTGTGTTTTACAACGGCATAAGGGGTACAAATTTTATATCTTCGCTGCATTAGATGCACCGAGATTTCCACCTACTTTTGGGTGGAAAAAAAGTGCGTCTTATGGAGCGAAAAATACAGTAAGCATCACAAGCAATAAGTAAAACATTAGGATAAGAAATTATACTCAAAGTTACCAGCTGAAATGTAACAAATACCTCAAAAATGAGAAGAGACATTTGTTATTGGAAACCATATTTTGTTAGATTTAAAGCTCCGATTAGTAAAGGAATTTGTTTTGCATTCATATTTATGAATCATCATGACCGTAGCCCACCAAAAAGAGATGTTTAATAATTGAGCTGACTTCCAATGTGAGAGAATCATTTGCAGAGTAAGAGCCATAAGAATATCGAGTAACTTAGAATGCCATTTGTCCAGTATATCAGGCAAAGCAAAGAACGAAAGAGAACAATATCAAAAGATAACTGAGAATAGGAGGTATAGTTCATATGGTTTTCCATACTGATCTCCAAAATGGTTGAATATTTGGGCAGTCATAAATCATATGCTTAAATTTCCATTACAATGCCAGCATTTATTTGAATTCGTTAAATGGGTCCTATGTAGCTTGCTAGGAGTCCAATATGCTTTTAGTGCCCAGTTATTGAGCGCTAATGGCTTGTTAAGTTGCGCTAGTATTTTTGCACATGTATTCACACAAGGGGTATGTGAATGTAGGCGCTCATTATAGAACTGCCCTTAATTTGTAGATACTCCAGCAATATTCCTCACCTTATTCTTAAATCAATTAAATGCATAAAAGCGCTCTATTTACTCCTCTTTAAGTTATGAATTACTCAAGGTCCCAACATAGCTACAGTTGTATTTTAATAATAATAATAATAATAGCTTTATTTTTCTATACCGCCAACACCCAAGGAGTTCTAGGCAGTTCACAGAGTAAGAGGACTGAACAATTCAGTGATTCAACAAAAGACTTAAGAAAGCACAGTTTTTCAACAAGACCTGAATGCTATAATGAAAATGTACTTTAGAAATGCTCAGACTCCTTTCATGGGACAACGAGTTAACGATGTTAACAAAGTCACCCAGGAGAGGAGAAAACTTTTTCTGAATATGAGACAAGAAACAAAGGATTTGGGAACTAATATGCGGGCCTGAAGTACACTTTCTTGGTTCCGGACCATTTTTCAGGCTTTTCTGGACTTCAAGAAAATCACCAAGGGTTAAAGTGGTCTGTAATTTTTGATATAAGAGGAGTTAATCCCGTTAATGGCTATTATGTATAAATCATTTTCTTGTTTATGTAATAAGTCCACAAGGTTTGGGGCTACTTCCCCCTAGATTTTATGTTGGGGTCTAAGAAGAAAATTATTGATTTCTAATTTGTTAAATGTGATTCCTTACGACTTTATTTCTTACTTATTTGTATGAGTTTTGACACTGAAAATGCCTTTTATAACTAACATAAGAACATAAGAATTGCCGCTGCTGGGTCAGACCAGTGGTCCATCATGCCCAGCAGTCCGCTCACGCGGCGGCCCTCTGGTCAAGACCAGCGCCCTAACTGAGACTAGCCCTACCTGAAATGTAGTCCTGCATAATGCTGGCCTGCATTTCCCAAACATAAAAGTATATGCCATAGCCAACTGAGCTGATCGTGGCATGGGAATCACTGATCAGCTGAGCCAGCTGCAGGACTCCCCAAACCACAGCTTCAGAGAGTCCTGCCAGCTAAGCTGATCACGGGGAAATTCCCCTGCCATGATCAGCTCAGCTCATCAAAAAAAATCACAAAACCACTCTCTTAAGAACTATTAAAGTTACTTATAACTGTAAAGATGTCTTTATAGATAGTCAAGAATATGCTCACAGATATGAAGACAAAACCAAGGGGCGAACCCCAAGAATATCGCCTCACCACCCGATCATTGCATATAATTGAACATACGCCAAAAATTCTTCTTTTGCTGCACAAGCAGTCAAACTTAAAAGATATGCTCATATAAATGATCAAAACAACTTATCTTCGTCGAGGGTTCCAATGTGGCCTGTTTCGTTGCTGCGTCAGGGAACCGTTATGCAAGTCTGAAGATGGTGCTGTCTCAAAGAAGTTAGAAAGGCTCTTTAAAAAATGCAGGCTACTTCCACTGCACTCTAAACTAAAATTAAACTAAAACTTGGGGCGCCTTTTACAGAGGTGCGCTAACGGTTTTAGCGCACGCACCGGATTAGCGTGCGCTAGATGAAAAACTACCGCCTGCTCATGAGGAGGTGGTAGTGGCTAGCACACGGGGCATTTTAGCACGCGCTATTCCGCGCATTAAGGCCCTAACGCACCTTTGTAAAAGGAGCTCTTAGTTTTATAGACCGAGTCATCAACCAAGAGGAGCTCAACTTGGTTTACAATAATGAAAGAGACCCCTGACCTGCAGTCGCTGTTGGAACAATTGTTCATGATTTGACAGCGCAGGTGTCTGAGAGCTCTAAAATAACAAAAGTGTTGTTGGGGTCACAGATATTGTATGCAAGTCCTTAGTTGGGAAGTTGTCTTATAGAAAGTGGACTTGCAGCCATTTAATCTCATTTGAGTGAATTCATTACAATAATGTAAAACATAATACATAAATTTGAAAAGAAAAAGTAGACTGAAATAGTTAATTTCCAAAATGTTTAGCAAGCAAACAGTTTTTCAGAACTTTCCGGAATAAAGCAAAAGAACCTAAACTTCTTAATGTAAGTGGTAAAGAATTCCAGAATTTGGTTAATTTCAAAGCAAAAGAATGACTAAATCTCTTAAAGGTTCTGTTTTTACCACTGAGAGAGGAAAATGTAAGTTTTAATTTTTGAGAACTTCTGTCAAGATGAGATCTATGAACATTCCAGTCTAAAGGAATCAAAGTGGCAAAAATGCCAAATAGGATCTTAAATGCAATACAAATGCACTTAAATGGAATTCTGAGATACACTGGAAGCCAATGTAATTCCTTGAGCAGAAGGGTTACTCTAATTTTTGGAGTATGCTCAATTATATGCAATGCTTGGGTGGTGAGATGTTCTTGGGGTTCGCCCCTTGGTTTTGCTTTCATGTCTCTGAGCATATTTTTGACTATCTATGAAGACATCTTTACAGTTATAAGTAACTTGAATAGTTCTTAGGAGAGTAATTTTGTGATCTTTTTGGATTACCTGTCTTTGATCACCCTCAATGATAACTTACCAAGAATTTTAGTTGCCCAGTGTTTGGACCGTTTGCGGTGGATGAAGGACACCCCTCTCTGACACTCCCCCTCCTGAGATCAGCAGGAGGGATGCCCACTCCTTCATACCTGTATGACACCGCCGGTGCCGGCTTGAACGATTGGCCCCGGTCGGCGCCCAGAATAGCCTGCGCTCAATGTGCCTCCAGAAGACGCTGGAGGTCCTGCTGGGTTTTTTAATCAATAAAAAAAAACAAGTCAGGAACAATAAAGTTCTTATCACAATAAGTCTCAATTTATTGAGTGCTTTGTCCCTTTAGTCAGGGGTTAGTCCATTTATTTCATGATGAATATTAAAAAAAAACATGAAAAACAATATCCGGGCTGTAAAACCAAAAGCCCACACCTTCCTTGCAGGTATCAACAGGTGAGTATTTCAATAGTTTATAATAGTTCAGTTCTAATAAGCCTGCAGTCCCAAGTAGGGCAGGAATAAGACTATTACAATTGCTCAGTTTTATGCAAGTGTTCCAATTAGGCCTGGCTTGCAACAGGCCTGTCCCAGCCAACTCAATAAGCAGTTGGTGGGGGGAGGGGAGTAGTCGAATCCACTTCTTCAAAAACTTGCCACAAATGGCCCCACAATCCCACCCAAGGATCTTGTGTGGATTCTCCCCAATCTACTACCCCTTTTACACAGTCCACAATGCAGTCCCAAATAAGCTTCCAAAAGGTAAAAACCAAAAATCCTACAAACAAAATAAACCTGGTTTTAAAGCTACCAGGTTAAGGCACCTTTACAGCCTTGAGCCTAGCACTGCTCATCAGGCTTTCAACAGGTGCATACTGGTTTCAAAAGAAAACAAAAAACCAGCAAAACAAAGTACATCCAGTTAAGCACAGCCAAAAAGATAAAGATACTGCACTTAGCTCATATCCATGGCTGTGGCATCTGGTTCCATGGAAGCGTCCAAAAACTCCATGGGCTCCAGGCTGGCTAGCTGGTTGGCTTCAGGAACAGGGGCTGCATCTACCATTTCGATGTCCTGGTTCCTCTGAGGTTCAGGAGACTGGTCCTGGGAACCTCCTTCCTGGGCTGACCCAGGGTAAACTAACTGGTTCCTCCTCAATGCTGCCTCTAAAGCACTGAGGCAACCACGCCCTGTTCTGTGAGGGGGAAGGGCAGCCTGTAGCTTTTGCTGGGTTTTCCCCTGATCTTTAATTAAGCCTAGCAGCTGTGATTTATCTGAGCTAGTGGATTTGCTCTGAGGCTGTTCCTTAGTATAAGGCACCTCCCTCTGCTCCAGGCTGTTCTCCCCATATTCCTCACCTCCCCAGGGTTTTACAACATGGGGGTTAAATGGGAATTCAGAGCCTTCCTTTCTATTTGTGTCTAACCTATCACACTGGTTAGCCCTCTTTAAGATACGATTAGGGTTAGGCGCAGCCTTCCCTGGCACAAGCCGAGCTTTAGGGCTAGGGTTGTGACACCTGTCACCTCCCAACTCCCCTCATCCAAAATTGATAGGAGGGATGCCCACTTCTTCCTGCTACCAGGCCCTCTCAAGCCCACAATACCCTACGCGACACCCCCCAACACCCAATACACCATCCTGACGCCACCAAACCCTCCTGCCAATTTCAGATGGGGGGGGGGTGTTGGGAGATGTCAAGTAGGAGGGAGTGGGCATCCTTCTTGCTGATCTTGAGAGGGGGGGTGTTAGGGCAGGAGGGAGTGGGAATCCCTCCTGATGATTTCAGGGAGGTGTCAGGAGGTCCTATGCCCACCTCAGCTGGCAGAGCTGATCACAGCAGGGGAATTTCCCCCTGATCAGTTGTGCCGGCAGGACTTCCCAAAGTCGCAATATCGGGGAGTTTTGCTGACTCAGCTGATCAGGGATTCCCTTGCTGCAGTCAGCTCAGACGGCTGTGGTGTCTACTTATATGTTTTGGAAATTTAGGCCTACATTTCAGGCGTCTCCCTCTCCCTGCAGTTTTGGGGGAGTCCTGTTGGCTCTGCTGATCGAGGATTCCTGTGCCATGATCACCTGTTGGCAAGGGATCCCTTGGTAAAGACAGGTGACTTAGCCGTCTATCTTTGCGATCAAGTAGGCATGATTCTCTAACTGGCGACAGTTGACATGGGCACCGGTTAGAGAATCAGTGGTAAGGCGTCTGATCATTCACGTAGACGCGATTCTATATCAGACACTGGTGTGTGATTGACATGTGATTCTCAGCTGCTGCTTAGACGGCTGCTGAGACCAGCATCCTATACAGAATCAGGTCCTAAAAAGCACAGAGGTGTGTTGTAACTGTAGCATATGCACCTATTGGCCATAGCACATGGGAAATGACCCGTGTAAAAGTGTGCTAAGGTCATTTGTTACCAAGTATTATTAAAAGGACCCCTTAACTTGCAGGTTTTTGTAGTCCTTCTCCAACAATGGCCAGCATTTTGAAGTCATTATACAGTAAATATGCTGCTTCAGGGACTAACCATACCACAAACATCCTTCAAAAAAGTCAAAAGTATAATTTAACAAACCATTACATTTCCATATCATAATGTTCTTCAAAAACAAAGTCTATTCACATGTTTGCTGAACTTCCTTTTGATTATGAGAAGTAAGAAAAAATGGCAACCCAGTTTAAATAAATGCCAGTCAAGAACCAACTAATCAGATTTGAATATCTTCATGATACACTGCAATTGGTCCTTCTGTATTTAATCAAGCTATTACACGCCATCACTACATTCAAACCCTGCAGGTCCATTATGCCCAACTTAAAAATCCACGTTTGTGCTCACTGCTGCAAGTAGTATAATGGGTACACCTCATGTCAAACTGATTGACAGGTGAGATAAGATAAGGATCGACCAATCAGCGTTCACTTCTGGGTTAAGCCCCGCCCATTGTCCCGCCTTAGTCTCCGCCCATAGCCCCGCCCCCACCCATGGCCCCGCCCTAGTCTCCACCCATGGCCCCGCCCCTCCCATAGGAATGAATGGTGGTAGCCCCGCCCATGGCCACACCCCCCACCCATGGCCCCACCCCACCCTTCACCTAAGCCCCTCCCCTCCCATAGGAATGAATGGTGGTAGCCCCGCCCATGGCCACACCCCCCGCCCATGGCCCCACCCCTCAAGCCCCGCCCCCACCCCTGTCCCCACCCCTCAAGCCACGCCCCCACCCATGACCCTGCCCCCTCAAGCCCCGCCCCCGGAAATGCACTTTTGATGACATCACCGGAAATGGGGGCGTGTTTAACCCCGAAAATACGCTTTCTGATGACATCACCGGAAATGGGAGTGCCTGCCCCCTACCGGAAATGCGCTTTTCTGATGACATAGGCGGAAATTGGGTAAATGACGCGGCGGAAATGCGCTTTTCTGAACACGTAGGCGGAAGTAGGGTAAATGACGCGGCGGAAATGCGCTTTTCTGAACACGTAGGCGGAAGTAGGGAAACAGACTCGGTCAAAACACCCACCCAGAAAAGAAGCGTCTTTATTTTAACAGTTTTTAGTTAAAAGACAGGGTTTAAGAGCTCACAGATAGAGCAGAGCACAAAACAAAAGGCATTCACAAAATCTTTCCTGCTTTTTAAAACAGAGTAGGGGCAGAAACAAACGAGAAAAAAAAAAAAAAAAAGTTGCATTTGCTTTTAACACCCTTTTCAGTAGGAATTCTGAGCTAATGGTTAATGGGTCAGCTCCCCTATTGTCATGGTAACAGCTGATAAGACCCTTGCAACACACCTCCCCCTGATAAAACCAAGGGGAGAGATGCGGAAGTGTGTTTAAACATGTCTGAACTTGTCCCGGCCCCCCTACTGTTGTCTTAACAATCTGAAAAAAAAAAACACAAGGCAAAAGTCTTTATTGAAGCAAATTTATTATGATCCACATGCGGCAGGAAGCTATGGAGGCATTAACCCTCTACTTCAAGCGGCTAAAAAGAGTGATATAACAGTTCGGAGAAAAGATGTGGTGGATTGGGTCACCGGTCAAAACGCATACAATTTACACAGACCGGCTAGAATCCATTTTAAAAGAAATAAAACAACAGACAGTGGCAAAGTGACTTAGTCAACATGTCAGCCTTTGCCCCCCCTTATAACAACGGTTACAAATACATCTTAACGGTAATAGATAACCTGTCAAAATATGCACGGGTCGTTTCTTTAAAAACAAAAACCGGTCGTGAAGTTACCGAAGCCTTTGAAACAATATTTAATTTAGGGCGTACATCTGAAAAACTTCAAACAGACAAGGGTAAAGAATTTTGTGACCCATAATGATGTTAAAGCAGCTGTAGTGGAAAGATTTAACAGGACTTTAAAATCCATAATACCTTTACTTACCAAGACGTCCTACAGGCTATGGTGTACATCCGTATGGGCACGCGTTTCCGGTTGCTGCGCGGCGGCACACGTACGGCACAAAGGAAACATAAGTTTAACCCCCACCCTGACAGGTAACACCCCCGGAAATACGCTTTCTGGTGACATCACAGGAAAAGGGAGTGCCTGCCCCCGACAGGAAATGCGCTTTTCTGATGACATAGGCGGAAATTGGGTAAATGAAGCGACGGATATGCGCTTTTCTGAACACGTAGGCGGAAACAGACTTAGTCAAAAACCCCCCACCCAGAAAAAAAGCGTCTTTATTTTAACAGTTTTTAGTTAAAAGACAGGGTTTAAGAGCTCACAGATAGAGCAGATCACAAAACAAAAGCAGATGTCACCTAACAGAGCTCTGTTAAAAAGGCAAAAGTCTTTATTGAAGCAAATTTATTATGATCCACACGCGGCAGGAAGCTATGGAGGCATTAACCCTCTACTTCAAGCGGCTAAAAAGAGTGATATAACAGTCCGGAGAAAAGATGTGGTGGATTGGGTCACCGGTCAAAACGCATACAATTTACACAGACCGGCTAGAATCCATTTTAAAAGAAATAAAACAATTGTGTCAGAAGTTGACAGACAGTGGCAAAGTGACTTAGTCGACATGTCAGCCTTTGCCCCTTATAACAACGGTTACAAATACATCTTAACGGTAATAGATATCCTGTCAAAATATGCATGGGTCGTTTCTTTAAAAACAAAAACCGGTCGTGAAGTTACCGAAGCCTTTGAAACAATATTTAATTTAGGGCGTACACCTGAAAAACTTCAAACAGACAAGGGTAAAGAATTTTTAAATAAGTCTCTGAAGAATTTATTAAAACAAAAAGGTGTTAGCCATTTTGTGACCCATAATGATGTTAAAGCAGCTGTGGTGGAAAGATTTAACAGGACTTTAAAATCCAAAATGTGGAGATATTTTACAGCCCATAATACCTTTACTTACCAAGACGTCCTACAGGCTATAGTGCACAGCTATAATTATAGTTTTCACAGAACGATACAGGCGAGGCCTGTAGATGTGACACCCTCAAACTCTTTGCAGATTTGGAAAACAGTCTACGGCAGTAACATCAAATGCGATCCCACCGAGGATCTCTTAATGAAAGGAGACCATGTAAGGCTATCAAAACTTAAAGGAAGATTTCAGAAAGGTTACGAACAAACATGGACGGATGAAATATTTATAATAATAGATGTTTTAAACAGGGGTCAGAGAACAATATACAAGATACAGGATTACGATAGCGAAGCTATACAAGGTTCTTTTTATCCTGAAGAATTACTAAAAGTCAAACCTCTAGAGGACAGAATATACCATATCGAAAAGGTTCTAAAGGTAAAAGGAGGGGGTAAGAACAAAATTTGTCTCGTGAAATGGAAGGGGTGGCCTGATAAATTTAACAGTTGGGTGAAGGCCTCAGAGATTCAAGACATCTGATTTTGTCTTTTGAAACAGCACAGAGAGAGAAAAAAACAAAATGAATGACGGTGGCTTTTATATCACATTGCCTAGCAATGCTTTGGCAGCTATGTTTCCCCGTAATACCAGCTCTAATTTCACCATACAAATAGCTAGGCCTTTGGACTTACAGGGGCCGTGGGAAGCGGGGCTGGTGGAAATACAATACCCACATACTTGGGAAAATATTAAGGAAGACATAAAGTACGTTGTCACCTCTGCAGAAGGAAATGTACGCCAATTTATAATCAAGAGTGGATATTATGCGACCATGGGGAAGTTATTGGAAACCATGAATCATGATATTAGAAGCGCCTATGAGTCTGAGAAACCGCCGAGAATCATATAACAGAGTATGTATCAGATGGTCCTAAAACATACGGTTACAAACTGACAAGTGGAAAGACCTGTATGAATGTGAAAGGGATAACGTTAAATGTAGAAAACAGCTTGAAAATCAAATTTACTAGTTTAAAAGATCTAGTTTTTGACTACAAACCGGGTGCAGAGGGTTTACCCCAGAAAAAGATAGGGGTGCAACAAACCGGTATTATAAGAAACAAAAAGAGGTGGGCTATAGAGACCGGCGTGATTAAAAAAACACAGCAAGTTGTGTATGACAAAAGAGTGAAGGAGGAGGATGGGTTCAACACACTACCCTACGGATACTAGAACGGTGGATGTCCGCTGGTCGCACCCTTTCTCTTGTATATTAGCAGGACCGTCCAATTCAGGCAAGAGCTTCTTTGTTAAAAAACTGTTAGAACACGCTGGCCGTGTATTGTCTGTCATGCCTGACAATATTGTTTGGTGTTATAGTTGTTGGCAGCCTTTGTATAAAGAAATGTTAAATAAATATCCTTTTATTACTTTTACGGACATTTTGCCTGATACTTTTAACGATGACCGAATGTTTCCAACCCATAAAGTAAACTTGGTTATTATAGATGATCTAATGGATTCTGCCTGTAAAAGCGGCGAAATAGAGAATGCCTTTACTAAGTACGTACATCACAGAAACCTGAGCATCATATATATAGTTCAGAATGTTTTCTGCCAGGGTAAAACAAGCCGGACTATAACTTTAAACACTAAATACATGGTTCTCTTTAAGAATCCTAGAGATAAGTTACAGGTAGCCATTCTAGCTAGGCAGATGTACCCTGGAAAATCACAATTCTTTTTAGAAGCCTTCGAGGATGCCACCAGAAAACCGTACGGCTATCTCTGTGTGGACTTAAATACCACAACGCCTGAGGCTTACAGATTGAGAACGGATATTTTCCCGCCAGACTGGACAACGGTATATTGTGTAAAACCACAATCAACCCGTAAAAGGCTGTGAATACATAACCAGACCCCTTCATATACGCTGGGGCGTATCTCAGGTAACATGTCTAGCCGTGTAAAGAGAAACCTGCCCCTTTTAAAACTTTTAGTCCAAGCCTCGTCGCAGCACAGAAAAGCCATCCTGAATACAGCCTCTGATGATTTGGTGGCTGCTATAGCTGAAATAGCTCTCAACACCCTAAAAGGTAACATCCCGCTTTCACAAAACCAGATAAAGGTTTTAAAAGGGAAGCGTCACGCCATAAAAAGACTGTGTGATAAAAGATTAACCCTTAAGAAAAAAAAGAAGCAATTGGTGAAACAATCGGGCGGATTTATAGGGCCCTTGTTAAGTTTTGCTATACCGTTGATAACGGGTCTTCTGACAAACCGCTGATGCATCACGCTGAAAAAATGTACCTGGTCCCTAGTCAACAACTCGAGCGCTTGAGAAACCCCGTAGACCGGGAAGAAAATATTAGAACCTCAACCATACTTAGGTTAGACGAGGAAATGAAAAACATACTGCAGAGCCCTGGTATGTCCGACCATGAAAAAGTTAAACGTTATTCAGAAGTGTTACAACGTTATCTCGTGTTGAACAGACAAAGGGATATGGAAAAAGAAAAGCTAAATGTGTATCTACAGGGACCGGTTGATACTTCAACAACCCCCGCTCCAGAAAATAGTATACCACCCGACTCTGTGGTTCAAGAAGTGTTAAACAGCATCAATACGCGCTATAGGAAAAATGCCGAAGTCCTGCTTAACAAACTGTCAAAAAACAAAAGTGTTGCATCCTGGGTGGGAGATGGTACATTTGTATACCAAGGAACACCTATCAGTGGTTCTAACCTGCTCGACCTCGTTCGCAGTGTTACGCAGACCCATGCTCTTTCAGGGCAAAGAAAGCCCCTAGGCTGGGGGGAATTCATGCAAACCTTAGCTCAATTAAATATGCCTTCCTCGGTTGTAGGTAACGCAGCCAACAGAGAGGTACTGTTACGTCTCAAGGAGAGCCCAGCTATGAAGGTTCCTGAACTATATACAAAACCTGCCAAGACCAAAGAACTCCTTCCTCATAAAAGACGTAAATTATTACCCAGTTACCGGTGGCTGAGTGTATAAAAACATGTCTTCAATAAAATAATGTTTTTTAAAAATGAAAATAAAAGACTGCAGACATTTTGATTTTAAGGTTTACTTTTTTTTATTTAGAAACAGCATGACATTCATGGTAGGAAACACAACCCTGGGGTGTATGAAATGGGTTTTGAAAAGGTCTACACATGACTTGTTTTTTATTTTTTACAAATTTCAGTACCATTTCATCATTTTGCATTAAATCTTCAGAATACATTTCTAAAATATTTTCAAAAGGTTGCCCTTTACAGCGATGATGTAAAAAAAACACACAGTGATAGCCACAGGCCTCAGACAGCGGGTGCTGTAACTGTCTATTATGATATAATACAGCTTTACAGTGTTTATTGAAAAAGTTCATAATGCTGTTAGGAAAGAATAAACTATCCGGTGGTTGTCCGTAAGAATCAAAAAATTCTCCTGTCCCGTCCCCGGTCACATAGAGGGCCAACCAGTGTTCACCTGGTAGGTTGTGTGGGTGTGTGTTCACGACAATTCCCACAGGCCTCCTTGGTATTTCTAATCCTGTTAACCAGTCACTGGGCAGTACATCTAAAAAAGATTCTGCAACACAGGGGTCCTTCTTTAAAACACGGAAGATCTGCACGGTGTTCATGTTCAAGAATGGTCAAAAAGAACATTCCTTCTATGATTAACTTCTATCACGTTGTCGAAAACCCCATACACAATCATGTTCACAGTGTGTGGTAAAGCTCTGGCAAAACGTATTTCAGCCCGCAGGTTACCGGTTTTGATCAGCGAGTAGTGGTCAGCGCACTCCTGGTCCGGCGATAGGTCAAAGGCTAGCAGCATATAACCTTTGTAAAACTCCTGACGGTCAACCAGGAGGGCGTTGTCTTTCAGGTGTTTACCTGTCGCTTGAATAAGCTGCAAAAATTCTCTCACACAATTTCCATTTTCAAAGTCAGGTTGTAGAGGTTTTCCGGGTACTTGTTCACCATCTACATACAGAGCTGCAAAATTAATATCGTAATGTTTAAAATTGAAAGGGTTTTTAGCGTAATTACCACTGAAAGCGTCGTTATCCACAAAACCCAACACGATGAGCTTTGGTAACTGCCCCAAAAAGAGATTTTCCTGATTAGTCACTCGGGAGCCGGCCGGTATGCTAAACACCTTCAACCCCACACGGTCTATCGCATACTTGGCGTTAGCTTTCAGTAGAGCTTCAGCATGTCCTAAGCGTACTCCAGGGGCCACTTTAACTCTCTTTACAAAGAGGGCAGCGTTTAAGATAAGGAGTTTATAATTTTGGTCAGCATCACCGCTCATTAAACAGAAAGAGTTTTTGTTACGTGACAGTTTTATTTTAAGATCTACGCCGTTGATGAGTAGCTTTTCTTGAAAAAATAGATCGCTGTGTAAATGTCCCAACAGTTCCACCTTGTGGCTAGATGCTGTAAAGTGAGCCCTTTCGGTAAAACCCACATTACGTGCACCTATATCTCTAACATCGTGATGTCCGGCTGTATCCTTATAAAACAGGCCGCTTGTGAACTGTGATTTGAGGGCTCCTTCACCGTAATTGAGGATCAGCTCTATGAGGGCTCTGTAGGGGTAACAGTTATTACTCTGACTAATCAGCTGGTCTCCCAGGGTAACATCCAACTGGCTAAAAATAGATGCAATCGGGTAGTTTACCAGGGCTACTTTGGCGGCTGCGTCAATGTCTGAACCGTCTTCTTTCACAATTTTACAGGTCAGATGCAGGAGAGTGTTGTTTAAATCAATGTAGTCTTCACCGTGCCCCGCTATGTAGAAGTCCAAAGGTGCTGTTTCCGATAAAGCTGATAATGGTGGTATTTCCACATAGATGCTTTTTTCGATACTGGTTTGGGTTGGGGATAGCTCAAACAGATCTAGTTCTGATTTAACGCATTCTTCAGAGCCGTTGTGTACAAAAGCCATGGTTTTTTAGAATATATCACGTTTCGTAGAACGGGTCCTTCTCTTCTTGGATCCGCTGGATAGCTTCTGTGATTTGTTACCTTGAGGTTTCTTTCTTTTAAAAGGTTTTGGAGGTCCTTGCAGAACCTCTTGAGGGTGGGTCCTCTTTCTTTTAACACCCCGTCTAACCACAGCCAGACCCGACCCCGCCTGCTCTGCGGAATGGTTTATTTTATTTAGAACGGTTGTTGCGACATGGCCCATGACATCTTTAGCTATGTTTTTTGCGGCTCCTTTCACATGTGGTTTAATAATTTCAAAACCCCTTCTCAAAAGCGGTATTGCTTTTCTAAAGAGACTACGAAATACGCCACCTACACCGGCACCGTACATGACAGGGGTTCCGTGATATCCTGAAAGTCCATAACCGGCTTGTGCTGTGTAATAATTTTTGTATGCTTTAGGGTCTCCGTAATCTTTAGACACCAACATTTTAAAACACTACAGTCTTCCTGGGTCGCAGGTGAAGCTTAAGGATCACCTTCCCGTAACGAAATGAGACGTCCCTGTTCTGATCCGTCTTTATTTCAATTGTGATGGTATCGATGTGCTGCTTGTTCACAGGTACATAGTGTGGTTTATCGTACGTGAGGGTGATAAACTTATCCACTGGCCCTAGAACTGGAACACAGCGCAACAGTTGTACAAAATGGTCACCTACTAACTGGTGCTCTACAATATCGGTGTACACGTAGAGGGTATTAAAGCCGGCCTCTATATTTGCTGGGAAATGAGAAAGCCTTGTATTAACATTAGCCTTTACCCCCAAAATGGTTGCCAAATCACCCCTTGTAGAAATAACAGACTTATCCTCTGATTTTACATGAATTCTTCGCGTATTGGGGTCATATATGATTCTCGGCGGTTTCTCAGACTCATAGGCGCTTCTAATATCATGATTCATGGTTTCCAATAACTTCCCCATGGTCGCATAATATCCACTCTTGATTATAAATTGGCGTACATTTCCTTCTGCAGAGGTGACAACGTACTTTATGTCTTCCTTAATATTTTCCCAAGTATGTGGGTATTGTATTTCCACCAGCCCCGCTTCCCACGGCCCCTGTAAGTCCAAAGGCCTAGCTATTTGTATGGTGAAATTAGAGCTGGTATTACGGGGAAACATAGCTGCCAAAGCATTGCTAGGCAATGTGATATAAAAGCCACCGTCATTCATTTTGTTTTTTTCTCTCTCTGTGCTGTTTCAAAAGACAAAATCAGATGTCTTGAATCTCTGAGGCCTTCACCCAACTGTTAAATTTATCAGGCCACCCCTTCCATTTCACGAGACAAATTTTGTTCTTACCCCCTCCTTTTACCTTTAGAACCTTTTCGATATGGTATATTCTGTCCTCTAGAGGTTTGACTTTTAGTAATTCTTCAGGATAAAAAGAACCTTGTATAGCTTCGCTATCGTAATCCTGTATCTTGTATATTGTTCTCTGACCCCTGTTTAAAACATCTATTATTATAAATATTTCATCCGTCCATGTTTGTTCGTAACCTTTCTGAAATCTTCCTTTAAGTTTTGATAGCCTTACATGGTCTCCTTTCATTAAGAGATCCTCGGTGGGATCGCATTTGATGTTACTGCCGTAGACTGTTTTCCAAATCTGCAAAGAGTTTGAGGGTGTCACATCTACAGGCCTCGCCTGTATCGTTCTGTGAAAACTATAATTATAGCTGTGCACTATAGCCTGTAGGACGTCTTGGTAAGTAAAGGTATTATGGGCTGTAAAATATCTCCACATTTTGGATTTTAAAGTCCTGTTAAATCTTTCCACCACAGCTGCTTTAACATCATTATGGGTCACAAAATGGCTAACACCTTTTTGTTTTAATAAATTCTTCAGAGACTTATTTAAAAATTCTTTACCCTTGTCTGTTTGAAGTTTTTCAGGTGTACGCCCTAAATTAAATATTGTTTCAAAGGCTTCGGTAACTTCACGACCGGTTTTTGTTTTTAAAGAAACGACCCATGCATATTTTGACAGGATATCTATTACCGTTAAGATGTATTTGTAACCGTTGTTATAAGGGGCAAAGGCTGACATGTCGACTAAGTCACTTTGCCACTGTCTGTCAACTTCTGACACAATTGTTTTATTTCTTTTAAAATGGATTCTAGCCGGTCTGTGTAAATTGTATGCGTTTTGACCGGTGACCCAATCCACCACATCTTTTCTCCGGACTGTTATATCACTCTTTTTAGCCGCTTGAAGTAGAGGGTTAATGCCTCCATAGCTTCCTGCCGCGTGTGGATCATAATAAATTTGCTTCAATAAAGACTTTTGCCTTTTTAACAGAGCTCTGTTAGGTGACATCTGCTTTTGTTTTGTGATCTGCTCTATCTGTGAGCTCTTAAACCCTGTCTTTTAACTAAAAACTGTTAAAATAAAGACGCTTTTTTTCTGGGTGGGGGTTTTTTGACTAAGTCTGTTTCCGCCTACGTGTTCAGAAAAGCGCATATCCGTCGCTTCATTTACCCAATTTCCGCCTATGTCATCAGAAAAGCGCATTTCCTGTCGGGGGCAGGCACTCCCTTTTCCTGTGATGTCACCAGAAAGCGTATTTCCGGGGGTGTTACCTGTCAGGGTGGGGGTTAAACTTATGTTTCCTTTGTGCCGTACGTGTGCCGCCGCGCGGCAACCGGAAACGCGTGCCCATACGGATGTACACCATAGCCTGTAGGACGTCTTGGTAAGTAAAGGTATTATGGATTTTAAAGTCCTGTTAAATCTTTCCACTACAGCTGCTTTAACATCATTATGGGTCACAAAATTCTTTACCCTTGTCTGTTTGAAGTTTTTCAGATGTACGCCCTAAATTAAATATTGTTTCAAAGGCTTCGGTAACTTCACGACCGGTTTTTGTTTTTAAAGAAACGACCCGTGCATATTTTGACAGGTTATCTATTACCGTTAAGATGTATTTGTAACCGTTGTTATAAGGGGGGGGCAAAGGCTGACATGTTGACTAAGTCACTTTGCCACTGTCTGTTGTTTTATTTCTTTTAAAATGGATTCTAGCCGGTCTGTGTAAATTGTATGCGTTTTGACCGGTGACCCAATCCACCACATCTTTTCTCCGAACTGTTATATCACTCTTTTTAGCCGCTTGAAGTAGAGGGTTAATGCCTCCATAGCTTCCTGCCGCATGTGGATCATAATAAATTTGCTTCAATAAAGACTTTTGCCTTGTGTTTTTTTTTTTCAGATTGTTAAGACAACAGTAGGGGGGCCGGGACAAGTTCAGACATGTTTAAACACACTTCCGCATCTCTCCCCTTGGTTTTATCAGGGGGAGGTGTGTTGCAAGGGTCTTATCAGCTGTTACCATGACAATAGGGGAGCTGACCCATTAACCATTAGCTCAGAATTCCTACTGAAAAGGGTGTTAAAAGCAAATGCAACTTTTTTTTTTTTTTTTCTCGTTTGTTTCTGCCCCTACTCTGTTTTAAAAAGCAGGAAAGATTTTGTGAATGCCTTTTGTTTTGTGCTCTGCTCTATCTGTGAGCTCTTAAACCCTGTCTTTTAACTAAAAACTGTTAAAATAAAGACGCTTCTTTTCTGGGTGGGTGTTTTGACCGAGTCTGTTTCCCTACTTCCGCCTACGTGTTCAGAAAAGCGCATTTCCGCCGCGTCATTTACCCTACTTCCGCCTACGTGTTCAGAAAAGCGCATTTCCGCCGCGTCATTTACCCAATTTCCGCCTATGTCATCAGAAAAGCGCATTTCCGGTAGGGGGCAGGCACTCCCATTTCCGGTGATGTCATCAGAAAGCGTATTTTCGGGGTTAAACACGCCCCCATTTCCGGTGATGTCATCAAAAGTGCATTTCCGGGGGCGGGGCTTGAGGGGGCAGGGTCATGGGTGGGGGCGTGGCTTGAGGGGTGGGGACAGGGGTGGGGGGCGGGGCTTGAGGGGTGGGGCCATGGGCGGGGGGTGTGGCCATGGGCGGGGCTACCACCATTCATTCCTATGGGAGGGGCGGGGCTTAGGTGAAGGGTGGGGTGGGGCCATGGGTGGGGGGTGTGGCCATGGGCGGGGCTACCACCATTCATTCCTATGGGAGGGGCGGGGCCATGGGCGGAGACTAGGGCGGGGCCATGGGTGGGGGCGGGGCTATGGGCGGAGACTAAGGCGGGACAATGGGCGGGGCTTAACCCGGAAGTGAACGCTGATTGGTCGATCCTTATCTTATCTCACCTGTCAATCAGTTTGACATGAGGTGTACCCATTATACTACTGCTGCAGTCTCCTCTTCTTGTTCCCTCCTTTCACATTTGCTGGTACATGATCCAAAACAAAACACTGAAGATCTACATAAATATGATTAAAGTTAACACAATGCTGTACCGAGGGTGCCTCCAACTTACTCCTTTTGACACAGCTGTGATAGAATTGTAGGGCTTGAATGTGGCAGTGGAGTGGTACTACTTTGGACTAACTGGCTTCATTCTATAGCCAATCCCTACACTGATGAAATCTTTGCTGGCTTCTGGATTGTCTGTTTTATCAGAACTAAATGAATCATTCCCAAGTACTGCTAATAGGAACTGGATTGTTGCCAGCTGTAGAACAACGTGAACAGTTTTTGTTTTTTTTTAATCTGCCAAGTTAAGCACACACAAAATATTTTGTAAATGTTTGATTTACATTAACATGTGCTGTTAAATTAGCAATGTCTCGGGGCTGGCAAAAACCCAGCACTCTATGTGTTACTGGCAAATAATATCACAATCATCAGAAAGAAGTTTTCAAAATCTATATAACCAGAGTGGTAAAAAAACATGTCTTCAACTTTTAGAGCATTTTCACTAGGATTGCCAGTGCTCTTCATTATTACTTTATAGACGTCACCATAGTGGATTATCTATTACTTTCTTCCTCTGCTTTCCCAAACAAACAGCTGTCCAACTGTATCACCTACATAGAGAATTGTTTTAATTTTTATTTTTTGTGGAACATTAAGCCATTCTACATAAATAGAATATTCTGGAATAATTGGTATGGCACTGATTACACTTTTGCTATCTTCTGCTGGAGATACATGGCATTTTCAAGTCAGTCTTTGTTTTCCAAGTTGGTCCAAGAGTACCGCCTTTCCAGTCAGGTTTTCAGGATATCCAGAATGAATATACGTGAGATCCGTTTGCATACACTGCCTCCATTGTAGGCAAATCTGTTTCATGTATTCATATTCATTGCGGATATCTTGAAAACTTGACTAGCAAGGGGGTACTCCAGGACTGACTCAGGAAACATTGTTCTAGATTATGTGCTGAATGGCTTGGCTATATTTTGACTTTCTAGGCTTGTAATATCCTCTATGCAAATCCATCTGGGTAAAAGGTATGACTCACCCTCTTTGTGCCAGATGTACCGAGCATTTTCTTAGAAACATAAAGGGGTCATTGTAATAGAAGCCATCTAAAGTTGGCAGCAAGTATTTGCATAAATGACTTCAGTTCTGTCATATACATGCTTGTGTTTATATTGGCATGTACATTACATTACATTAGTGATTTCTATTCCACCATTACATTGCGGTTCAAGGCGGATTACAAAAGGAGTTATCTGGCCATTTCCAGAGGAATTAAACAGTAGAGTGGGTTTCTTCAGAGAATTGGGACGATTCTTCGGTGTTAGTTTGTCTTCAAGGATTTGTAGTCTGGGGTCGTTATCAGTAAATTGGAGAGTAGTTATTAGTCTAGTTTTGCTGCTTGTGTGGCTAGAAGGCCATCTTACAGTTTTTTTATTTGACGTCTCTGATTGGGGGGGGGGTGTGAATGGTGTATGGGTTCTTCTATGTCTGGTCATGGTAGTTTGGATTAGGCAGTTGTTCACGTAGGCTGTGCTATCTCTGTTTATGATTTTAAATAGTAAACAGTAGAATTTGAATAATATTGGGAGCCAGTGTGAATCGAGGTAAGCTGTAGTGATGTGGTCGTGTTTCCTCAGTGAATAGATGTCTTAAAGCTGTGTTTTGAACTGTTTGTAGTTGTTTTGTCATGGTTGCAGGGCAGGGGAGATAGAGAATGTTGCAGTAGTCTAGAAGACCTAGGACTAGGGAGTGGACTAAGAGCTGGAATTGTGTTCTGTTGAAGAATTTTCAAACTTGCCTTAAGTTTCTCATGACCGCGAATTATTTTTGTATTGTTTTGTTGATTTGTGGTTGCATGGTACTGCATCTGTCTATTGTCATTCCTAGAAGTTTTAGAGTGGGTTGTATAGGGTGTGTGAGTGAGTTTGTTACTAGATTTGTTATGGTTGGTGTTTTATTATTTTTGAGGAGAATGAATTTTGTCTTGGCTGGGTTCATTTTCAGTTTGTGATTTTTCATCCATGTTGCTACTGTTTCAAGTGTCCTGTGTAGTGTGTCTGTCATGGAGGACGTTGGTTGGTCAAAACGAAGGAGAACGTAAGAACATAAGAATTTCCGCTGCTGGGCCAGACCAGCAGTCCATTGTGCCAAGCAGTCCGCCCATGCTGCAGCCCCCAGGCGAATTGACCATTTTCCAATTTAGACACATCATCAATAGCATATACTTTGCAGGTAGGCATTCACATGCAGCATACATTTACATACACAGATCACAATCTAGGCACAATTATTAGCAGTTCTATGGCTACTGTAACTCCTTGTACCTAACTAGGCATGTATTTGGACTAATGGGCTAGTATATGTGATCATCTCTGAGAAAAGGTGACTAAGGCAGCACATCCAAAATGTTGAGAATGGATGATTATGTCATGGATGCACAAGCAATCTTCAAAAGTTATGTTTGACTATCTGTAACTTTTTTATTTTTACACATAAAAAGATAGGGTTTGGACTTTTGTATTACAATTTAATTCATTAAAATTGCAATATGCATAAAGAAATGTAGGTACTTATCATTCTTTATAGCATAGGTTCCAAACAGGGTGCATTCTTCATGACTAATAATAGGCTCGCTCTAATAGAATTATTCTGTATATAGGGAAAACACATTAGTACCACAGGTACTTATGTTGAATGTTTTTCCCATGTGAGAGACTATGGGGTCCTATGAAATGTGTTGGCAAAGTTTACTGTTTGGTATATTGCAGGGATGTGTGCCATTGTCTGTGAGTTTGTGTTGAGAATGTGTTTTTGATCAGTTTTTATTTTAGGTTAGGTGACTGTCAGAAGACCAGCATAGATGGAGCTGGGAATTTTTCTTTCAGTAATTCATTCTCGTGTAGTAATGGCTGTAGGTCTTTTATAATTTTTCTCAGCTTTTTTCATCTCTGACTTCTATGTCACCACCAGGGGGATTCTTTCTGTTTGGGGGGGGGTGGTCTTTTATTAATAGTTCAAGCAGAACAATAAAACATAAGAAATATGAAATAAAATCCCAAAACACAATGAGACATACATAAAAACAAACAAACAAAATAAAAAAATGCAAAACCTCGTCACCAAAATAATTCCACCACTAGTTGCTGAATACCATTAATACAATTTTTCTGTGAATAATTGTACAAAACAATAGTCGTCTTCTGTTTATGAAAATTCAGTAGGTTGGTTTTATCCTAATAGCAGCAGGCAAAAGGTTCCATATAATCAGATTTGCTATGGAACATATCCAATTACATGTTTTAATTCATTGCGCACTTTGGTGTGAAAAATTGTCCTTTAGACTTGGATCTTAACAAGCATGTTGCACAATATAAAGTTAAATCCTGAGCACTGTGTATTGATGCACCTTCTTGTCCAGTTTTTCTGTCTGTCTTGATTAGGTTGTAAGGTCTTTTGAGCAAGGACTGTCTCTTCTATGTTTTGATATAAAACTATAGAAATGATTAGTAGCAGTAGTAAAAGTACCACTTAGCAACATAACCATTTGTAATTATATTGCTTGAAAAATTAAAAGAACTGCCTTAAGGCGGAGCTTGGCCACGAATGAAGATGTCAGCATAATCTCACTGCTCTCCCCTGCCTCACACAACTGAACACTCTGAGGGATTATAAACCATCCTTTTTCTCTATTGTTTTTTTCAAGCACGGATATACTAAGGGCTCCTTATATAAAGGTGTGCTAGCAGTTTTAGCGTGCGCTAGCCGCTACCATCTCCTTTTAAGCAGGTGGTAGTTTTTTGGCTAGCGCGCACTTTAGCGCACGCTAATCGTGTGTGTGCACTAAAAACGCTAGCGCACCTTCATAAAAGGAGCCCTAAACCTTAGGTATGGCATCAGAAAAGCAAAATAAGAAAGATGCTACTTGTTCATCAGCATGGGGGTGGGGGGGGGGGGGCTAAAAGCCTGAAAGCTGATCCCCCTACTCCATCAAAGATTCCTCTGCCTAAGGACTCCACTGAACTTTTGGATCAGGTTATAATAGATCTTCAGATAATAAAAGAACTACTTAAGGAGAATACATCGAGGCTAAATGGTCTTCAAATTGAGGTTTCTAATTTATGCCATCAAATGACAGTGAGCAATGCTCGGGTTGAACAGTTAGAACAAAGGGTTGTGGCAGTGGAGGAGACTGTTTTCCAGAGTCGTTTGGATCATAAAACTGTTGCCCAGCTGTTTGCTGATCTGGAGGAGATGGAGAACAGAAGTAGAAGGGAAAATATCAAGATTTTGGGGATTCTTGAAGGTTTGGAAGGGAAAAACCCCATTACTTTCCTTACTACTTTTATCCCAGAACTTTTAGCTCTGCAATTTTTGGAACTGTTTGAAATTGAGAGAGCACACAGGGTGCCTTCTCATATTCAGAAGAATCAGAGGGGACCTAGACAAATACTGATTAAAGTATTACATTTCCAACATGTTATGAAGATTTTTGAGGCTGCCAAAAAATAAAAACTGTGAAATGGCAGGATAAGCAACTACATTTTCTTCCGGATTTTGCAAGGCAGACTGCCTCTGTCAGGAAACAGTTTTTGAATCTTAGAGTGCAGCTCCGAAATCTGTGAGCAAAATATGGTTTATTTTACCCTGCTGTTATGCGGGTTACTTTTAATAATGAAATCATCAATTATAGAGATCCTGCAAAACTTGTGGAATTTATAAATCAACAAAAGCATCGTATGGATGTTTAATGGAGAGTAAAATGTCAGCTGGTGACAGTTGGCAGGGCAGTTAGCCTCTCATTCCATTTATGCTTTTAAGTTTTTTGGTTTATTTTTTTTATTTCCTTGTTATCTTCAAGGATGGTGCTTTTGTGAGATATTGGTATGCTTTCATCATTTTTATTGATTTTACTTCTGGCATGTTTTATTTCTTTATTTTTTAAGTCATTTTATATTTTTTTCTGAACATTGGAGCGACTTGTATACTTGTATGCTCCTACCAATGGAAGAGAGTCTTTCATAGGGGCAGGACTCCTTCTCCAGTGTTCTGATTTGAGAACCTACTTTAACAGGCTCATATCTGGGCTGTGATTTCATTTGGTGCCTGCTGTGGCTGCGGTTCCCTTGATATGTACAATTACAGTGGACTGGGGACAGTGAAGAACCATAAAGTGAGAGGTAAAATTGTACTTTATACATCATTTTAGAGGGTGTTTGAATGTGTGGGAAGATGCGCTGAAGAGTGAGCAGGAGGGGTTGTGCTTGGTAAATAGGCCCAAGCCAAACGAGGCAAGGTGTTGGCTACTGTCAACTTCTATGGCTCAGAGAATTACCATTGGTGCTGGAGGTAAAGGAGGGGGACCTGCGATAATTTGAGCTGCTGCCTAGAGCCTATGGCGTGTATGGGACGAGGACTACAAGGTCTGAATGAGTGCTCTTCCTCTACTTGCTGCCAGGCCTGTCTCAGACCCGATGGTTAACTGGCTGAGTATGCGGGAATCTTTTGTGACATACACAGTATTAATTCAAAGTAGATGGGAAGTTATGGATCTGCTCACAATATTCTACCCTCAGTGTCAGGAACTGAACTATGTGTACTTTTTGATAATGCTGGAGGCACTATGAAGCATTTAGTTGTTTTCAAAAAGATCAAAAAATGGTTCTTCTTCAGCTGTCAGCATTTGAAGACTCTACCTCAATCGATTTGCATAATTACAACTTCGGAGATAACTATCATCTGAGAGTGACTTTCTCCAAATTAATTATTTGCAATTGCACAGATTGAGGGTTTAAAGCATTGTTTAGTGTATTTGTCACCAACTGTCTGGGGAGAAGTTTATTTTTTATTTTTCAATTATTATTTTTTTTCTTTCTCTTTTCTCTCGTGCTGTTATAATCCTTCAGTTAATGGGAAATAAATAAATAATGCATTAATGAGAGAAAGACAGAAAGGATATCTTCGTTTTTTGTTTTCTTTTCTACAACTGCTGGTTAAAGGCAGCCATTCATTTGTTGTTGTTGTTTAAAACAAAGTTGATTTAACTCCTTTGATCTTTCTACTATAGCTGAGGCGTGCCTTATAAAGGAGCATTAATGTTGTTGTAGAGTTTTGGCATATATTAAAGGAAAAGAATTTCATTGTTTGGGACACAATGTTACATGAGAACTAGAGTATATCTGGACAGGTGGGTGTAAGATATTAAGCTATGGCTTCAGATTTGACTGTTCATTTGAGCTTTTCATATTTTTTAAATAGGAATAGTGTGCAGAACGGGTTTTTGTTTTGTTTCTGGAACTTTGGTCTTTTGTATTTCATTCTCTTCTGTTCTAGAAACAGTTATGAATGTTGGCATCAATTTAAATGTACGAAGGATAGATAATTTACTTTATGTTTTTTTAAGAATGCCAAACCAATTCTATGAGATCTTATTTCATTATGGATGACTGGTTCATTTAGGAATTAGTTGGAAGTAATTTATGTTATTTAGCTATAAAATTTAATTAACCCTGTCTTAGTAGTTATTATACTTGATAGCTTGATAGCTGTATTTAGATAAAATGGTATGGTATGATATATTGTTAATTACTGTATATTGGGAGGGTATGTTGATAGAAAAATTTACAGTAAATGTGGGGAATATAATATAAGAATACAGTAGGAAATTAATGGGTATTTATTGTTTCTTACTGGGTATTAAAGGGTGTTTACTGATACATTTTTACTTCTGATATTCTATCTGTTATGCTACTCAGTTTATAGAAGTCGTTTTGAATATTTTGAATGAATTGGGGTAATTTATGCTGTACTTATAATTTGATTAATTTAATTTAAAATAAGGGATGGGGATATAGGGTTTAATATAAATTGTGGGGTGAGAGGGATAATGGTTTTGTGTGCCTATTCAATCCGTATCCAAGCTTACATGAATTATTTTAGGGGAAGGGGTAGGGGTGTAGGGGGATAGATGTAGTCCTAGATGTGTATAGGGAATTATTTAATAGAGTTTATTATGCTGGGAAGGGAACTGCTTTGGATTTTATTGTGAATTATTTCAAATGTCTTTAAAAATATTTTCATTAAATGTCAACGGTTTTAACCATCCAATTAAGAGGTAAAGAACACTGAACTTTCTAAAAAAGCAGGATGCTGATATATATTATATCCAGGAAACACATTTAAATGCCATGGAATCAAAGAAGTTGGAAGGGGGTGGGTTAAACAATGTTTGTTTGCTCCTACTGTAGGTAAGAAGGATGGAGTTGCTATTTTAGTTAATAAGAAATGCTTAGATACTTTTACTTTGAATTCTGCTGATCCCTCAGGTATATCAGTCCATGTGGACATGAGCTTGGGGAAAGATACGCTGGCACTTTTTAACATCTATGCCCCTAACTCGCATCAGGCTGAGTTTTTTAAGGTTCTTCAAGTTTCAAGTTTCAAGTTTATTAAATTGTTTGATTAAACGCTTTTCCAATTTCAAAGCGTTTTACAAAATTAAAAACAGAGTTTAAAAACAAAACTAACTTATACATAATGTTATACTACACAAACTAGGGTAACATCTTTGGACAAAAGAAAACTGGAAACAGTGGGAAAATAGGGACGAAATACAATTTTTGTTTAAAGAGAACATATAAGGAGAACACATTAGGGAGGTAGGGAATATAGAAAGGCCTAAAAAATGTCATTATAGAAGTATAAAGGTATATATTTAAGGGAAAAGAAGTTAACTGATATTATTGCTCAGGAATTAACTGATATAATTAAGAAAGAGAACTATCAGTTAAATGCTTCTTTAAAAAGAAGACATTTTAAGTTCTTTTTAAAAGTTTGCAAATCTTTTTCTAATCTTAAATACAAAGGGAGAGAATTCCATAACATTGGGGCAGTAACAGAGAAAATTGAAGCACGGCGGGTTCCAATAATTTTCAGTGAAGGAACATTAAGGGTAGATTGAGAGGCTGATCTGAGAACTCTGGATGAACTGTAAGGAATCAGGAGCCTATCTATAAAAGCAGGAGTATTGATTTTTAATGTGTTATGAACTAGAAGAGCTAATTTATAATTAATCCTGTAAGATATAGGCAGCCAATGAGCATTTTGTAATAGAGGTGTGACATGATCAAACTTTTTGGAACCTGTAATAATCTTTATTGCAATATTCAACAGTTGATACTACCACTGGCTGCTTCTAATGTAGTAGTGGTGGGGACTTTAACGCTGTTATGGATCCATTATTGGACAAGAAGCCAAGTAAAATAATAAAATCAATAGGGTTAGATAACTTGATACAATCCTGTGCACTTAAGGATATATGGGGGATTCTCCATTTTAATGATCGGGAATTTTCTTTCTGCTCCCAGGTTCACAAATCATTTTTGCGAATAGATTATGTTTTTATATCAGATAAATTAGTGCAGCAGGTAACAAAAGCCGCTATTGATCCAATTATTTTGTCAGACCATAGTGGAGTTTGGATTGAATTTAAGTTTGCTGATCAAGATTGTAGTAGACCTGTGTGGAGATTTAATAATACATTGCTTGCAGACTCAAACTTTCTAGAAGAATTTCAATTAAAAATGAGTGAATATTTTCAAATTAATGCCTCAGAGGAAATCTCATTAGAAACCTTGTGGGATGCTTTCAAAGCTACCATGAGGGGGCAAATAATCTCATATTCGGTACATATTAGGAAACAACTTATAAAGGAATTTACTGATTTGGAACAAAATATTAAGGATTTGGAGTCACAATTGGCCTCAAAATGGGAACAACTTACTTTACAGGCCCTCTTAAAAAGCTAAATTTAAATACAATGAGATTTCCTCTCAACTGGCTAGGAAAGAATTGTTTTCTCAACAGGCTTTGTATTATGGAAACTCGAATAAGCCGGAAAGAGTACTAGCTAATTACCTTAAAGCTAAAAAAGAAAAGAAAAGATTGTAGCTATTAAAGATGAGAAGGGTGAAACTTATTCTCAAATTGGAGATATTTTAAAACAATTTTTGAACTTTTATAAAGCTTTATATTCTTCCGTGCCTTAGTCAAATAAAGAACTAGGGGGTTTCGAGTTTTTAAACTCAATCAAGGAACCAAAAATTTCCGATCACATAAAAGGAAACCTTGAGGCGCCTAGTTCATTGAAAGAACTACAAGCAGCGTTGAAGTCCCTTAGAGTTGGATCTGCTCCAGGTGGGGATGGTTTCATTGTAGAGTTTTATAAATCATTACAAATTTCCCTATTACCTCATTTATGTTTAAATGATTTTTTATTGAGCCAAGATAACTACACAAAATCAACCAATCCTTCCTATAAACGTATCTCAAATAATTTTCAAATATACAAACACCCTCCCGCCCACCCCCGTCTGGAGTCCCACCACTAGAAAGAACAAGGAATCAAAAAGTGTACTAAAACAGTAAAACAAAGGGAAAGTACAAATATGGAGAACCACACAATCAGCAATTCAAAATCCAACTCCTGGCCACAGGAGTCATGGTGTTCCAGAAGGCCTCCCAGGTAGCCGTAAAACAGAGGCCACGTGCAGAAGAGAGGTCCAGGACGCTCCGATGTTCCCAGGCAAGCAAAGTAATCATCTGGATCCTCCACAAGGAAAGCGTAGGAGCTTCTGGCTCCAACCATTGCAGTAGAATACATTTGAAGGCAGACAAGATGGACCACCGCATGAAAACCCTCATACCCGTTTGTCGAGGGTGGTAAGGAGGAGAGACTCCAAAAAGAAGTTCAGGTGAGAAACGGACAGTCATCCTCCAAATACGTCCAATAAAAGTGAACAGGCTAGTCCAAAAGGTCTGAACCACAGGGCAAGACCAAAACATATGGCCAAGAGTAGCCTCCAAATTGCCACATTTATCACAAACTGCAGAGGGGGGAAAACTTTACTTGAAATGCCCGCCTGGGCGAAACATAAAGCTGGAATAACAATTTGTATTGCATTTCAAAAAAATATAAATATTTCCATAAAGCAGGCAGTCTAGTTACAGCAGTTATGATAATATCATCAGGCAATACTACATGGAGATCTTGGGCCCAGGAGGTCTGATATCTGGCATAGTCATGCAATGGGGTCTCATCCTTCAAATAACGATTATGGAATCTGAGGGGTCTGACATTTGAGAACCAAGGGTATAGGCCGTAGACAGTAGTTCTTGTCTACCACCTATTACCTCATTTATTAAATTTGTATCAGGCGCAACTAAGTAAAGGTTGTATTGCTGGTCCTATGGCAGAATCTTTAACAATTGTTTTGCCAAAGCCAAATAAAGATCCTACGTTGGTTTCAAATTACAGGCCTATTTCATTGATTAATGTAGATGGAAAACTTCTGGCTAAATTATTAGCTCTACGCTTGGCCAAGGCTCTCCCTTATATTATTGATATGCACCAAACGGGGTTCGTTGCTCATAGACATTCTTCAAACAACACCAGACTTGCTTGCCACATGTTAAATTTAACAAAAGCCATGGATGATCCGGCCTTCTCTGTATCCTTGGATGCAGAGAAGGCCTCTGATCGTGTATAGTGGATCTTCATGTATCAAGCAATGGATTGGTTTGGTATTGGATCCGGATTCATACAAATGATTCAAACCTTGTACAGTTCCCCTTCTGCCAGATTATATATTAATAATACTTTTTCGGAATGCTTTTGTCTGGAGAGGAGAATTAGACAAGGGTGTCCGTTATCTCCTTTGCTTTTTGACATAGTACTGGAACGCTTGTTATTGGCTATTCAGCAGGCAAAGGAGATTCAGGGTATTCCTTATGCAGGTCAGGAATATAAAGTCTCTGCGTATGCAGATTATATTTTGCTTCATTTGAGGAATACTGAAACTACCATTCCACATTTACTAGATTTGATTGATAGATTTGGGAAATTTTCAGGGTATAAAATAAATTGGAGTAAATCAGAGGTTCTTCAATTAAATGTACATTGTCCAAAAGGATTATTTGATTCATTCCCCTTTCTTTGGAAGGAAGAGGGTATAAAATATTTAGGGCTCCTTTTACTAAGGTGCGTTAAGGCCTTAATGCGCGGAATAGCGTACACTAAATTGCACCGTGCGCTAGATCATAACACCAGCATTGAGCTGGCGTTATTCTAGAAATGTACTGTGCAGTGTAGTGTGCGGTAATTTTGTGTGTGTGCTAAAAACGCTATCGCACCTTAGTAAAAGGAGCCCATAGTTATTTGGATTCATAAAACACTGGAAGAGACGATGAAATTAAATGAAAGATCTTTACTGCTGAAGGTTACAGAAATGTGTGAGCTATGGAACCCTTTACGTCTGTCTTGGTGGGGGAGAGTCTAAACGGTTAAGATGATAATTTTGCCTGTGGTTTGCTACCAAATGGGTATGTTGCCAGTGTTTTTTTCAGGGGTCTTTTTACAAAAAAATAAATAGTATACTTACCAAATTTATTTGGCTGAGTAAAGCAGCCCAAATTGCTTTAGTATTTTTACAAAAAACAATTGTGGCGGGTGGGGTAAATTTCCCAAATTTTTATAGGTACCATCAAGCCTATATAATGTGTCAGGGTATGTATTGGATCCTCCCCGAGCTTATGGAAAATCTTCTGGATTGGCTGTACTTAGAGTGGCAAATTATGTCCCCATTATGATTGTTTCATGTGTTAAGTATCAAGTTATCCAGATATGTTAAGGACAATAGTATTTTATTTGATACTTGGAAAACCTTGAAATTTATTAATAAATTAACAGATATTCCAATAGAGAAATCTACTTATCAATCCTTATGGCTAAACTCCAAGATTCAAATAATAATATAATAATAATAATAATAATAATTTATTCTTGTATACCGCCACACCCAAGAAGTTCTAGGCGGTTCACATCCATTAATTAAGATCCGTGCTGACACACGGATTTACAAAATTTTGACAAAGTTACAGCAACAAAGAAGGGAGCATGGGAGCGCTTTAACAGAGTTTTATCAAAAGTACAAGCAGCAACAAAGGTAGGGATGGAAGGTAAAAGAAAACAGGAGAGAGACCAAGTAGGGGGAGGGGGGAGCAATAGGAGCGGGGAGAGACGCCCAAAGAAGAACTGCTGTTGGGAAGGTGGAAGGAGTTGGGAGGGAGGAAGAGGAGAAGGCGATACCAAGTCTTGATATGGAGGAGAAGCAGTGGCATAGCAAGGGTGAGAGGCGCTCGGGGTGGTGGGATAGGGGTAGTTGCCGGTGGAAGGGGGTTAAAGGGCCTGTTCTCGGAAAAGGTGCATTTTGAGTAGTTTTCTGAAACTAAGGTAGGTGGGGGCCAGGGCTAGCCAGGGGTTCAGTTTAGCCGCCTGGTAAGCAAAGGTTTCGTCAAGGAATCTTTTGAGATGACATAATTTTAGGGAGGGGAAGACGAACAACTGGATTCTGCGGGATTTCTTGTTGGTGAGATTCAAAGTGAAATGCTGATTGAGGTAACTAGGTAAAAGGCCAAAAGCTGTTTTGTAGCAGAAGCAGGCGAATTTGAATAAGACTCTGGATTCAAAAGGCAGCCAATGCAGTTGATGGTAGAAAGGAGTGATGTGGTCCCATTTGTTCAGGCTGAATATGAGGCGGACGGCAGTGTTCTGGATCAATTTTAGTCTCCTAGTGGTTTTCTTCATGGAGTTCAAGTAAATGATATTGCAATAGTCCAGTACGCTGAGGACAGAGGACTGTACCAGTAGGTGGAATGAGGCGTCGTCGAAGTATTTTTTTATGGTGCGTCGTTTCCAGAGCACCGAGAAGCATTTCTTGACAGTAAGATTTTCTAGTGAAAGATGTTTGTCTAGTGTGACTCCCAGTATTTTTAATGTTTGTTCAAGGGGGAAAACCAGTCCTTTCACTTGGATTGTGGTGTCTTTGATTTTGTCATTGGGTGTGGCTAGGAAGAATTTTGTTTTGTCTGGGTTTAGTTTTAGTCTGTAGGAAAGCATCCAGAGTTCTATCTGATTAAGTATGCTTGTGGTGTAGGTGAGTAGTTCTGGGGAGAAGCTGGTAAGTGGGATGGCTATTGTGATGTCATCTGCATAGATGAAGAATTTAAGCTTGAGGTTATGAAGGAGGTTACCCAAGGAGGCGAGATAGATATTAAATAGGATGGGGGACAGGGGGGAGCCCTGCGGCACACCGCAGGAGTTATCCCAGCTATATGAGGAAGAGTCGTTTTTGAGTACCCTGTAGGATCTGTTTCGTAGGAACCCGTGAAACCAGTTGAGGACCTGGTCGGAGATGCCAATGTGTGTCAGGCATTCTAGGAGAATGTTGTGGTCGACTAGGTCAAACGCACTACTCAGGTCGAGTTGAAGGATCAAGGCACTGGAGCCCTGGCTGAAGAGTGTGTGCAAGTGGTCAAGTAAGGCTGCTATAATGGTTTCGGTGCTGTGGTCTGCGCAAAAGCCCGATTGATTGTTGCTTAGTATGTTGAATTTATCCAGATATGCTGTGAGTTCATCTTTTACCACCCCTTCTGCTATTTTGGTGAATAGAGGGATGCTAGCGATTGGTCTGTAATTAGATGGGGCATTTGGGGATTCTTTCGCGTTTTTTATGATTGGGGTTAGCATAATATGGCCTTGCTCTGGAGGGAAGTTTCCTGAGGAGAGTAGGAAGTTAACCCAGGTTAGCATGTTGGCTTTGAAGTGGATCGGAGCAGTTTTCATGATGTTGGGGGGCAGTTGTCCAGTTTGCAGAAGGAGTTAGAATATTTATTGTAGAATTTGTTGAAGGTTTTCCAGTCGAGTGTTGTGAATTGGTTCCAGTTTAGCTCTGCTCTGGACCCATGGTCTGGTTTATATATGTCGGTGTCTGGAAGAATGGGAAAGAGCTCAAGGGGATTGGACGAGGTAGGTAAGGTAGATCTTAGTTTTTGGATCTTGGAGATGAAGAAGTCGGCTATTGTGTTTGCGGTTAATGTGGATTCTTCATGGTTGTTAGTGAGTGTCTCGATGTTGTATAAGTCATTAACCAGCTTAAAGAGGTTGCTACTGTTATTAGTAAAGTCACCAATTTTGTGTGAGTAGAATTTTTTTCGTTTTTCCTTGGTGAGGTTTTTATACGTTTTTAGTTTAAGTCTCCAGGTGACTCTGTGTTCCTGGGATCCAGACTTTAGCCATAGTCTTTCAGATTTTCTGAGGTCCCTCTTCATCAGAAGCAGTTCTGCGTCGAACAATCCCTCCTGCTTTGTAGTTCTGATTTGGCGGGTTTTTATGGGGGCAATTTCGTTTAAAATGTTTGTGCTGTCAGTGATCCAGATGGTCATAAGTTGTTCTATTTCTTCGCTTTGTTTTGTGTTCTTTTCATAGCGAGACCAGAATTCCTCTGGGTCTATCTTTCCCTTGGCGGATCTGGGATACTCTGGAAGCATTGGATGCAGGCAGGTATTCGTACATTAGATGATGTTATATCTAATGGGAAACTGCTTGATTTTTTACGACTGTAACAATTATTCGGTATTTCAAAGTCCCAAAATTATAGGTGGTTGCAGTTGAAGCAGGTCATTCAGAGTGGGTTCCCTGATTGGCGAAACTTAAAAACTCATTATAGCTTGCAGATCCTATGCTTCCAGACAGATTTTTTAGGACATCAGGTTGCCCGGTGGTATAAATTAATTTCTAAATTCTTGAATAAAAAACCAAAAAATAGTGTTAGAGACATTTGGAGCATTGAGATAAAGCAGTATATTTCTGCGTCTCGATGACCACAAATTTGGACTTGGAGGATGAGATGTACAGTGTCAGCATCTATGAGACAAACATGGTTTTTTCTGTTACATAGATCTTTTTAGACCCCTGTTATCTAATAGATGCTGGTGCTGTCATCTAGACATTGGGACACTGGATCATCTGTTGTTCTATTGTCAAGTTTCAAGTTTCAAGTTTATTTAAATTTGATGGTTCGCTTAACATTTCTAAGCGAATTACATAAAAAAATACAATTGGGGTAAAAACATTAAAAAAAGAAAATTAATATAATTGCTATTTTAAGTTAAAAACAGTGCTTTCTTATCTGACAATACGGACAAAACTGGATAGGATTGGGAAAGAACATTAGGAAAAAAAGTTACAATATTTTGTTTCCTAGATAGAGGAGAAGAGAGTTGGAGGGGGAAGGGTAAAACAATAGGGTTGGGATATAAGTAAAATCAGAAATTTTTTAGAGGTTAAATACAGCTTTAAAGAGGAATGTTTTTAAATTAATTTTAAATAAGTTGAGATCTTTAATATTTCTAATATATAAGGGGAGTGTATTCCAGATAAGCGGCGCCTTGACTGAGAAGATATCGTGGCGTCTAGTTCCTATTATTTTTAGTGAAGGGACCATTAATAGCTCTTGAGTATTGGACCGGAGAAGACGATTTGAGGTGTGTGGAATTAGAAAACGGTCAATAAACTGTGGTTCATTAGTAGTTATTGTTCTGAATACTAATAAAGCTATTTTGTATGTTATTCTTTGGTTTATAGGTAACCAGTGTGAATCTATTAAATAGGGAGTTACATGTTCATATTTTTGATACTCAACTATTGGAAGTCAATATGGGGACAGATTAATCTCATTTTGGAATCAATAATTCCATTGACATATGAGGTAGTTATATGTGGAACATTGTTGCATATTAAGCCCCCCATGGACCGCTATAAATGCAAGCTTTTCTTAATTATGACAAGGATAGCCATGCAAATGGTAACTGCAATTGGAAAAATTGCGATCACTTTAATTTTCCTTTTTGGTGGGCAAGTTTATGTTTGTGCTATAGATATGAGAAGATGCTGATATGTTGGGACATAGTAATTTATTTAAACTGGTTTGGGGCCCATTGACATCTTTCATTATTTCATTATAGTTGTCTTTTAATTTTAATTTATTTCCATACACATCCAGAACGGGGGAGGGGAGGGAGATATCTCTTTGGTTTATTCTTTGATTAAATGTGTTGGAAGGGATGGGAGAGAGATTTTTTTTCTGCATTGATATTGATTAAATATAAGTGCTTATTTTGATTATTAATGTTTGTATAAATCTTGGTACTTTGTATTAGTTTTGGAAAATTAATAAAGATTAAAAAAAAAAAAAAAAGAACTGCCTTAAAATAAATATGTCTAATCCTATGTGGCTACTAATGATAGTGTTGACAATTAACAATTATAATATACAAATACATCTTCGCTGTGGTTTATATAAATAGCATCATGTTCTGCAGGACACTATAAGTCATATTTCTCTTCAGACCTCAGATTTCCGTGTGGTAACATAACTCACTTACGGTACACATTGTCACAGGTCCATCACAAATTTCTTTTTTTCTGCAACTTATTCATTGCTTGTAGTCTAGTTTATCTAAGAGACAGGTTTAAACGAGCCTCTTTCTATGATATAATGGAAAGAAGCTAGTTTAAACGTCAAAAACCCTGACCCTGAAGAAGGTTTCTGAAATGTGTTGGAAGGGGTGAAGTTTACAGACGGCAACGGAAGATAAGTGACATGGTTTTAACTTATATACAACCTGTCTCTTAGATAAACAAGTAATGAATAAGTTGCAGAAAAAAAGAAATTTGTGATGGACCTGTGACAATGTGTACCGTAAGTGAGTTACGTTACCACACGGGAATCTGAGGTCCGAAGAGAAATATGACTTATAGTGTCCTGCAGAACATGATGCTATTTATTTAAGCCACAGCGAAGTTGTATTAAAACAAATACGTCATTCAACATAAGCCTAATACCAATACGGTATAGGTGATATTTGTTCATTCCTCTTTCTTCTAGTTAATATACGGACAGCAGCATTTAAAATTATTTGAACTACATTAACCAAGAAAGCTAGGAATTGAAGAGAGAATGAGTGTAATAGTCCAGTAGAGATAAAACTAGCAGCTGCAGAATGGTCCCTAACATTAAGTAGAATTTCAGTTTTCTAAGAGGCCTTAAAAGCTGGGTTTCATAACAGGAATTAGTTCAGAGCCCCATCTTGTGGCATGTTATAGCTTTGCTTTCTATTGCACATCAAATTTTATTTTAAATTGATTTTCTATTTGATTTATTTCAGTTTGGTTCCTTATTAGAAAGAAACTGACACTGATCACTTAAGCTTAGTTTTGAATAGCTGGTATCCACTAACCCTTCTTCCTCCCTCTTTTGGCTTACAGCTTTTACTTATTCAAGGGAATATCCACCATGGAATGTGACAAAGTTTCTTTCAGCTTAAATGTGTAAGATGAAAAATGCTTTTAGATTCTAAAATGCGTTCCCTACCCCCACCCCCCCCACCCCTTTTACATAACTGTACTGTGGTTTTTAGCGCCAGCCGTGGCAGTAACATCTCTGACACTCATAGGAATTCTATGAGTGTCGGAGCTCTTACCGCTATAGCCAGCACTAAAAAACGTGCTATGGTTTTGTAAAAGGGGGGCTTATGATATTCTTGCAACCGCTTATTATTTGTTTAAGCATTTATATACCACTTATAGTCTTAAGGGCTCCTTTTTATAGTCTAAGGGCTCCTTTTGCATTTTTAGCGCACGCAGGATATTACCGCATGCTACACCACGCGCTATGCGGCTAGAACTAACGCCAGCTCAATGCTGGCGTTAGCGTCTAGCGCATGCGGCAATGTAGTAGCGCATGCTATTCCGCGCATTAATGCCCTAACGCAACTTCATAAAAGGAGCCCTAAGTGGTTTACATTCAGGTACTCAAGCATTTTCCCCTATCTGTCCCGACAGGCTCACACTCTTTCTAATGTACCTGGGGCAATGGGGGATTATGTGACTTGCCCAGGGTCACAAGGAGCAGTATGTGATTTGAATCCACAACTTCAGGGTGCTGAGGCTGTAGCTCAAACCATTGTACCACACACTGCCCAATATTTTTATAGTGAAGTATCTTGTTCTCTGATATTTTTGAATGCAAAGTTTTAAAAGGTATATAAAATTTGAGATATGAATTCAAGAACCAGTGAATGAAATGGCCATGAGATAATGTTAATATCAAACAGTCATAAAATTCTGAGGATTTTTCTGCTATTAGAACTATTAAGTTCCTGTTGAGTATTTCTCCACAGTTGATTGTGCTTTGTATTTGATTCCTGATGGGTATTTCTTCTTAGTTGCTTGTACTTTGTTGGTTGACTAATATTGCAAATAAAAATTGCGTACACATAAGTTCAACACCAGTATATACAATATTAGTATTGCTGATTATGGCATATGAAACACACAAGTTTGTTGATTGTGGACTAAGAAACACGGACTGAAGACATTTTGAAGTTCTGGATGAATGATTTTGTTTTTGATGTAAGTGGAGTTTTTTTTCAGACCTATGATGATCTCTAGTGAATGTTATATTAGTTCAAGAGCTGTTTATTGAGGTCTATTTCTCTCCACTTTTCACTTTATTATTTTCTTTTACTTTCAGTCTTTTGTGTGTATGCAGTGTTCTCCCCAGAAATTTTTTCCAGCCGGGTAGGGCGGGACAGGGAAATTTGGTGGTGGGGAAAATTAAGGGCTCCTTTTACTAAGCTGCAATAGCGTTTTTAGCGCGTGCAGAATTGCCACGCTACACGGCTAGAACTAACCGTCTAGCATGTGCGGCAATTCTACGTGAGCTAAGCGCGCGGTAAAACCGCTATCGCTGCTTATTAAAAGGAGCCCTAAATGTGTACTATTTGTATTAGTTAATTATTATTAGTTATTTTCCAATGCTCAATATGACTGCCTTTCTTAAGGTTTGACACTTGTTCCATAATATATATATTAAATTTAAGAAGAATCCAATTCTAGAATAATTAGATATTTGCCCTTTTTCAAATGGTATAGAGCAGCGTCTCTCAAACTTTTTTAACTCCGGCACACTAAACGGAGCAAATGTTTTTTGTGGCACACTAAATGCAGCAAATGTTTTTTCATGGCTGGAAGAAATTTCTGGGGAGAACACTGATGCCCTTATTTTCAAGGTCCAATCACATCAAAGAATGATACTTATCTGGGCAGTTGTATAATAAAAAGAATGGATAAGATAACATGAGAAGTGAAATTGTCATGAATCAGAGGGATACATACCCTGTAGGTCCTAAAAGCAGGCTTGTGGATTAGATATAAACTATGAAGGCAGTGGCATAACTAGCATATGTGACACCCGAGGCCCATCATTTTATGACACCCCCCCATCTGTATGAAAAACATGATTTTTAGTAACAATCCACACATCACACAAGAGTGTGCCTAGGAAAAGGCAGCATCTTACATATTGCAGTGAGCAGAACATCAATACACCCATTGTAAAACTAAACAAGCCAGACTAGTACAGATCAATCCTACACAGTCAATCCTAACTGAAAACCATGTCTTTCGAACACACCTTCGCCTAGTATGGAATATGTAATCACAAACTAACCCCTCTCCCTTTTACAAAACTGTAATGTGGTTTTTAGCTATGGTGGTAACAGTTCAGACTCTCATAGAATTCTGAGCAGTTACCACCATGGCCAGTGCTAAAAAAAATGCACTACAGGTTTGTAAAAGGGGGGATAAAATAGAAAAACGTAGACAAAGGTTAAATTGAACTACCAAGAAGCTGGACTCTGTATACAATGCAACACCACAGAAACAGCGATGCATCTCCCCTAAAGCAAAAAAAATAAATAAATATAATTTTTTTCTACATTGTCTTCTCTGGTTTCTGCTTTCCTCATAGTCTTGACACTCTCTTCCTTTCATCCACTGTCTACCCTCTCTCTGCCCCTTCTATATGGCATCTTCTCTCCTTGTATTCCCCTTCCATCTCTCCCTACACCCCTATTATTCTGGCATCCATCTTCTTCCCTTCTCTTCTTCCCTTCCCTCTCCCACACCCCCATGGTCTGGCATTTCACTCTCTCCTCTCCCTTCCCCCCACTTCCATCAGCATCTGCCCCCTTTCTTTCCCTCCAACCCAATTCCATCCAGTATCCTTCCCCCTTATGTCTCTCTCTCCTTTCCCTGCATACCAGTTCCATCAGCAACTGCCCCCTTTCTCTCCCTCCACCACCCTTCCTTACCACCCTGACCTCCTTTTTCTCCCTCCACCACCCTTCTATACTCCTCTCTCCCTCCAAACCAGCAAGGTCCCATGATGACTGCTTCTGTTGCCTCTGCCTCTGGAAGATGTAAGTGACGTTGAAGGGGGTGGGCCGGCAGACACAGGGAATTGCAGCAAGGTTCCGCAATTCCGGAGGCAGAGGCGGCAAATGCAGTCATCGTGGGACCTTCCTGCACTTCAGTGCGGCTGCTGACTCTGCTTCAGAATAAGTACGGCAGCCGTGCTGAGGTGCAGGTGCCATTTAGAGCAGCTTGGAAAGTTCTGGATCCAGCTGGCTGTGTACCCCCCTAGGGCTGGCACCCGGGGCAGTCTGCCACTGTATGAGGGGACAAAAAATAATAGAAAGAATGGATAACTTGACCAATTTACACGTCATACAATTATAACCACAAAAATATGTCATAAAATGTAATTCTAAACTCAAAAGACTCCAGACGAAAAGCATACTATAGAAAGGAAACCAGAAAAGGCCAAACCCATAGTACTAAGATCCAAATGCTAAAATCGGACATGTCCATTATGAAGAGACGTGTGAATCACCGCTAATTATAACGAGTGAGTCTTTAAAATATGAGACGGTAACGGATAGCCAGACCTGGTGAACAGAAGTGACAAATACTGGAGCCAAAACCAGAGCACCATGATGAAACTTGAATATGGATACCTTGCATTTCTTGGAGTTGAAGCCCAGCTGCCAGGTAGATGACCAACGTTCCAACAAAAACAGGTCCTGCTTCATACTATCGTGTAAATCGGAGCCGCTCACTATGTTACATAGTTTGGCGGCGTCGGCGAATAGTGTTATTTTACCTTGAAGCCCCTGAGTCAGGTCCCCTATGAATAAGTTGAAAAGGAGCGGTACTCCACTTGTCACTTCTGACGTTTTAGAGAGGGTACCGTTAACCACCACCTGTGTGGTGCAGTGGTTGGATCTATAGCCTCAGCACCCTGGGGTTGTGGGTTCAAACCCCGCGCTGCTCCTTGTGACCCCGGGCAAGTCACTTAATCCTCCATAGCCCCAGGTACGTTAGATAGATTGTGAGCCCACCGGGACAGATAGGAAAAATGCTTGAGTACCTGATTGTAAAAACCGCTTAGATAACCTTGATAGGCGGTATATAAAATCCTAATAAAACTTGAAACTTGAAACCTTCTGAAGTCTACCATTGGCTATTTTTTGGGCTTGCGAGCTACTTTTAAAATGACCAAGTCAAAATGATCTACTAACAATAAAAAAATTTTTTAAAAAACCGCATAGCACACTGTACGCAGAGAAAATGTTAATAATCATTCCTAGTCCGGGGTTTTCTCAAAGAGGTCAAAGCAGATGACTCTATGCACTGTCACCTCACTAACAACCATACAAAAATAGACAAATATACCCCTCCCTTTTTACTAAACCACGATAGCAGTTTGCTGCGCTGAATGCCCAGCGCTGCTCTTGACGCTCATAGGCTCCCTGCACTAAAAAACACTATTGCGGTTTAGTAAAAGGGGACCATAGTGTAAAATATAGACAGCAGATATAAATTCAGACACATTTTGATCAGTAAATTTAAAATAAATTCATTTTTCCTACCTTATTGTCTGGTGATTTCATGAGTCTCTGGTTGCACTTTCTTCTTCTGACTGTACATCCAATCTTTCTTCCCTTCTTTCAGCCTGTATGCTTCCTCTCCTCCTGACCTCATTCCCCTCCCCCCAACTTTTTCTTCCTCTCTTCCTGCCCTTTTTTTCTTTCTCTCTTCATGCCCCCTTTCTTTTTTTCTGTTTCTCTTCTTGCCCTCTTACTTTCTTTCTCCTTGCCCTCCACCAAGCCACTGCCAATGTCACTGCCATCGGGGAACAGGCCCCAAAGCCGCTGGCCACCGCCCCCCCAACCTCTCCCTACTTCGGGCCGACCAGCATTCCTCCCCCCGATGTCAATTCTGCCGTCGAAGAAGAAGGCTGATCGGCCCAAGATCACAATCGATTGGGGAAAATGCTGCCAGCTCCTGCCTTCGTGGAAACTGAAAGTAGGCAGGACCCGGCAGCAAGAAGAGCAAATGGAAAACTTCACTGACCTGTCTCCCGCCTTAGCCCGTAGCGAATTTATGCTTCGGGGATCTAACATGTGCGTGCCGGCTTCCCTTCTCTTCCCTCCCCCCCGGACATAACTTCCGGTTTCGGAGGGAAGAGAAGGGAAGCCGGCACACACACGTTAAAGCCCCGGAGCATAAGTTCGCTACGGGTTAAGGTGAAATCTTCAAGCCGGCTTTTTTATTTATTTTTTTTATGTTGAGCAGCAGCGGAGGCCGCAGAGTTTAGCTGGGCAGTTATCTCAATTACCTGGGCGGACTGCCCAGCTGAAAGGCCCTAGGGAGAACACTGTGTATGTATGATAGTCCCAGCAACTCTTATAGCACAGACAGTATTTTGAGTGAAAGTAATATGAAACAGTTTGGCTTGGTGATATGTTAGGAGAATGGAGCTGTAGTGGAATTAAAAATTAGTAAATCTTAGATCTGTGCTGTTACTTATAACTTGTGGTAAAGCTGCAATTATAGGGTGTTTTGCCCCAAATGCTAGAAAGATGCATTTGTTTGAAGCAATATGGGAAATGCAAATGAGATTCTCCATGTCATTTCATGTAGTTTTTAACTGAAATGACAGGAAAAAAAAATCCAAAAGTGCATTTTTAGCCATCAATAGTCTTCACAGACTACTTTAACTAATAAGGCAACCTAGAGGAGATAACTGGCTAGTCCCCATTAGGAACACAACATAGAACATGATACAGGTATTATGTGTGCAAATAAGTAGGATTTAGTAAGAACATAGTACACACTACTAGTATTATATGTGTATATACATAGGATGATTGACTATGGTATAAATGTGTACATATATGTAGGATGATTGATTATGGTATAAATGGGTCTGTACTGAAATCCATCTCAAAAAATGCTAACTCTGTATTGTAACACCTTTACAGAAGTTCATGTAAACCACTCTGAATTGACTCCCCAGTAGTTAGTAGTAGCGATATAGAAGCTTTCAATAAACATTAACATCAATAGCATTTGTTCTATTGCCATTTATCAGAAAGCACATTATTGAGCAGGAGGGTGCAATATATGATAAGCATAACATTGTTTACCTAAAACGAAAAAAAAAATTATTTAAAACCCTGAACAAAAACTAAAAATCCTATAAATGACATGAGAAACTAAACAATAAAAACATTTGGCGGGCGGGCACTGTAAAAACAGTGAAAATATGTTTTCAAGTTTATTTTTGATATACCATTTATCATACAGGTATCTGAACGGTTTACAGTAAAATGTAAAAACTTATCTAAACTAAGAAAATGGGGAGCATTTATGCATAGATATACATGATACATTAGGAGAGGAAGGGAAGGAGAGATTAATAAATACATCGAGATAAAAAATAAAAATAAAAAGAGGAGAATGGGAAAGGGAAGTACAGTTAGGTTGGAGAGGTCGCTTCAAAAGAAGCGTTTTGGTTGTCTTAGGATTTCTTCAAAGGATGATCAATTTTCATAGAAAATGGAATTTACAGAGTAAAGGCGTCTTTAAAGAGGAACGTTTTAAGTTTGGATTTAAATTTATCTAAATATCAGTAGGATGAGCATTCCACAATGTGGGAGCTGTAACAGAGAAGATGGCTTTGCGAGTGTTGTCGTAAAAGAGTTTTCGTATCGGAAGGATGGTGAACAGGTTTTGATTACTAGATCGAAGGGTCCTGCAAGATGCATATGGGATTAAAAGTTTATCAATGAAAGCTGGTTGATGGGAGTTTTATATTTTGAAAGCAAGAAGTAAGATTTTATAGGTGAAGCGGTGTGTTATGGGCAGCCAATGAGCTTTGCGGAGAGGAGGAGTAACATGATTGTATATATTATTATTTTTTTGGGTGATAGATAAGTTTAACTGCAGTAGAAGTCCCATATAAACTTGAAATGACATTGTCTAATGTGGATTTCATTAAAGGCATCTTTATCCTCAATGTCAGTTTCAGGCTTCTGCAGCACTAATATGCAGTCCCAAGGATAATAGTCACAGTGCTTGCTTTTGTGGGTATGTTTTATAATATCCAGGCCAAAATACTTAAGTTTTCAAGTTGAATGATTCCAAATTCTGCATTTATGGCATAGTAAAAATATAAAGTGAAAATAAAGATGTGCTCTCTCTAAAGGGCAGATCATCGATCCATGGGGAAGTTATCTAAATATATCAGAATAAGAGAGAATATCTCCTAAGCTTTGCTGGACATGAGATAAGTGTGTAGAAGAGAGATTTTTACTGGTGAACTTACCAGATATCAAAATTCCATCAAGCTATCTCAGATGGGTAATCAAAAGTTTCCATTTTCCTAAAACTACTTTTATCACTGCTTAAAACTATTATCATTGCTCCAAGGTTAAAAATGTGGTTTTTGCTATTTCTGTCAAAGGGAAGATTACATACTACAAGCAAGAGTCTTTTAGAAAAGATCCAGTGCACCTATTTCTTGTCTTTTGCTAACACATTTTTCTGATTGTTTAAGTTGAGACTTGCTGGACAAGAAGATAAAATGTGTGTTGGGTCAAAGAAGAGATTATTGTTCTCATAGGTTTAAGGCAGGGATGTCCATTCTGCAGCCCGAGGACCACATGCGGCCCCCGTGAAGTATTTTGTGTGGCCCTGGTCGAGGGCGATGCAGTGTTTTCCTCTGCTGCCCCCGGGTGTTTACCATCTTGCCGGCTCCCTCCTCTGTCTTGCTTCAGCGTTTGTGAAGCCCCAGAAACATTTTTTTTTGGCCAGTGCGGCCCAGGGAAGCCAAAAGGTTGGACACCCCTGGTTTAACTGACAATGCATATGGAACCATGATTACTATAGGTCCACTTCCTGTATTGTGGGCTCAGTTTGACAGAATTCTTGAATAAAGTCAATGGATAGCTAGCAAAAAATAGCAGCATTTTATTACATGTAGCAAACAAGCTATTTAGATCGACTTAGGTGATAGCTTTCTGACTCAAGATTTACTAGTGTAAATGCATTTTTTTCTAATCTTTGAATGCCATAAAAATGGCTTCAAGATGACCATAAGTAACTGATTTTGTTCATTGGAATATGCCACAATGGACAATTTTATGTCCCATTTCAAGAAATAAATCCTAATATACAAACAATATATCAGCTGATTAGAAAATTGCCAATGGAACTTCAAGTTTTTAATTTAACATAGGGGTGGTATCTTTTTCACTCAGAGATAAACTATGAATACATTTATTTCTTTTTTTTTTTTGTCATTTTAGATATATCCGAACAATGTACTTGGGTATTCAGAGCCAGAGGCAGAAGGAACACCAGCGCCGCTTTTATTGGGCTATGATGTACGAATATGCAGATGTCAACATGTTGCGCCTCCTGGAGACATTCCTGGAAAGCGCTCCCCAACTGGTGCTACAACTCTGCATAATGATCCAAAAGAACCGTGCAGACACGCTGCCATGTAAGTAAGATGCAACACTGCTTCATTCCTGAACTTTGAGATACACAGTTGTGAGGGGCCACATTTTATCTCTAACTCATGAGATGTCATTTTCTAAAAGGCAGAATGTTGCAGAATGAGCTTCTTGTTACATATTCATCAACAAGACACAGCAAGAATCTGACAAAGGGCTTTAGTATCCAGGACTCTTCATCTTGTTACAGACTGAGTAAGGGAAAGAGTAGCATCTCCTTAAAAGATTAGTGAGAACAGAAACTGAAACCCTTAACCCTAAAACAAAACAACGTCGTGAAAAATTGCAGGCATACCTTAGGAAATTGGAAGACGACCAAATGGCAGGTGAAATTTAATGTAGACAAATGCAAAATGATGCGCATTGGGAAGAATAACCCATTTCATAATTACCAGATGCTAGGGTACGTCCTGGGGGGTCAGTGCCCAAGAAAAAGATCTGGGTGTCATTGTAGATAGTACGCTGAAATCTTCCGCCCAATCTTCCTATGAGCATCAGAGCTAATACCGCCGCAGCCAGCGATAAAAAAGCCTAATGCGGCTTCATAAGATGGGGGGAGGGGGAAGTAAATGAATGTGTCTATTTAAAACAAAGTAGAGATGCCATGAAGAGTCATTGTAATAATAAAAATACATTTGCACCATACCAAATAAGACATCTACTATAATAAAACGCTAAGCGCGCATGCGCACTCTTACTGGCGTGTTCCCTGATCTGTAGTTCCATGGTCGGCAGGAGTGCGCATGCCGCTGAGGGTTCTATTCTAGGACATACGACCGCTGGCAAGTAACACGCTGCGACTCCCCCCACCCGGCACCGACCCTACCCGGCACACCCGAAACCCCCGTTGACCCTCCCAGACGAACCTCCCACCGCGAGACGAACACAAACCTCCCGGCTCCAGCAGCATCTGAGGCACAGTAAACACACTGCTTTGCGTTCTTCTACTGGCCGGATTTCCTCTACCGCGTCCATGATGACATCATCAGAGACGCGGCAGAGGAAATTAGGGCAGTAGAAGGCCGCGAAGCAGCGTGTTTACTATGTCTCGGACACTGCTGGAGCCGGGAGGTTTGTCGGCCGTCTAGCGGTGGGAGGGTCATTGGGGTCGGCTGCATAGCGGCGGTAGTGGCAGGGGGGTGGGGGGGTTAAATGGAAACATGCTGCTGAGTGGAATGGGAGGGAGGCAGGCTGACTGGCTTCGGGGGGGTGGGGGGTTAAATGGAAACATGCTGCTCAGGGGGATGGGAAGGAGGGAGGCAGGCTGGCATCAGGGTTGGGGTGGGACAAAGTCTGGAAGATAGTGATGGGGATATAGAAAGGGGCACTGAGGGCACTAAGCAGGAAAGAAAAACTGGGGGCACTAAGGACATGGGACGGAGGCACGGGGGGCACTAAGGACAAAGGACGGAGGCACTGGGGGCACTAAGGACATGGGAAGGAGGCACTGGGGGCACTAAGGACGTAGGAAGGGACACTAAGGACATAATAAGGAGGCACTGAGGGCATTAAGGACATAGGGAGAGACACAGGCAGAAAAAATGACAGACAGGCAGGCAGCGTCCAAGGAGAGAGAGACAAAGAAAAAAAACCAAAACCAGACAGACAGACATTTACTCTAGCACCCGTTAATGTAACGGGCTTAAACACTAGTATAAACATAAGAGACAATGAACATGAAGGGCAGGATTATGTATAGGACGCCCAGTTTCAGCAGCTGCCTAAGCAGCTTTTGAGAATCACACACGGGCATTCTATATAGAATCTTGTCTGTCCACCTAATCACACCTAACCATCCTGATTCTGTAACCAGCATCCATGTCACAGGCCCGGTTAGAGAATCATGTGGCTACTGAGCTCATCTTGACAACAGAATCTCCCTGCCGTGATCAGCTCAGTGGCCATGGCATGAGGGATGCCCCCGAAGCCTTCCCCCCTCCGAACGTCTGTGGCAGAAGGAATTCCCAATTTCTCCTGCCACCATCCCCTGAAGATCACCCACAGAACGGATACCCAGTCCCTCCTGCCAGAAACCCACCCTACCCACTCCTACCCCCGAAGATCAACTGCAGGAGGGATACCCACTCCCTCCTGCTAAAACCCCCCTGAAAACTTGCTCCCACCCCGACACCCCCCAAGCCCAGTTGGATCCTCCCATGCCTTTTTCTTGTAGGCTGGCTGGAGGGATGTTTACTCCTTCTGGCAGGCAGGCCCGCCTCCACAGAATAGTGGACCTTCCCCTTCCTGGTGCATCCTATTGGGAGCAAGTTTTCAAGGGGGGGTTCTGGCAGGAGGGGGAGATGGCCTACATTTCAGGTGTCTGTCGCAGCCCTAGGGAGACACCTAGGGCCACCTAAGCTCACCTAAGGCCACTTCTGGGTGAAATCACGCCCTCGCCTAACCTTGGTCGAGCTTAGGCGGCCTTACGCGTCTCCCTAGGCTCGCGAAAATGCCTACAATGTAGGCTGCCTGCCTCAGGGTGATTTTTTAAAATAATGTATGTCTAGATTGTCTGGTTAGACAGCGTCAGGATGCCTACAATTGGGACGCCGTTTATAGAATTTGCCCCAAAAAGCATAAGAGAGGAGCAACATTACCACCTCTGTAGTGTTAGTTGGTAGATTGATAACCTTGTTTCATATTTTAAAAAATCAATACCTATAAAACCTGATGAGAAAAATAAATAATTTTTAAAAATGTGACGTGATGAAACAAATATCAGCTGAAAACTGCAATAGAAATATGAAAATATAATATAAAAACAAATGTGTGAAAGTATCTTAGTGCAATTTGATTAGAAAAATATTAAGAATGAAAAAACAAAAAACCTAAAAGAACTACTATAAAAACTTCTAATAATGAATAACTAGTGAAAAAAGTTATGCCAAAAATGGAACAGTGTACAATACACGTGTGTAAACCATTAGAAAATTATAGTATCAACACACAAACTCAGAAAGTACATAAGGCAGAAACCTAAGTAAAATTTTTAAAGTGAAGAAATTATGTGAAAAGTGTGATGGAATAAAAAAAGTAAGGCCAATTTGCAATGGAAGCATTAAGATTTATATGTGTCTGATCTAGCCTTAATATGCTGACATAGAACAAGATGACTTAAGGAATGACAGGTAAAACAACCATTGTAAAAAAGCCAATATCAAAATGCAAAGTCGAATCACCGACAGTACCATAATTAAATACAGCAAAAAAGTGAAATACAACAAATAGGTGAGTGATATATACTCAGAACTAAACATTAGCATTGATTAACTCTACAAAGGGTGCATTATAATGGAAATATGAAACACAGAAACCGGAACAACATACCATGATACACACTCATAGGCGCATTAATCTATCTGTCCATTGGAATAAATAAAATAAGGGTGCAATCACATTTGAAGCCTCAAAGTGCCCCAAAAAGGAAAAATTATTTTAAAGATGATATATTTATATTTACAATTATTTATTTATGTACTAGTCCATTTATGTATATGTTTTCATGAAATGTTCATGTTTTGCAAGTACATGGATATTTTCCGTTTCCAATGGTGGATTCCTTTTATCTGGTGGATTTACTATATGGTGGATTTATCTAATTCAATTTCTATCATTGATAGGTTTTTAGGTTTCATTTCTTTTTATATCTTTTCTGTGATTGTTATGTATATTAACATCATTGTTATATTTTCACTTTTACTGTTTTTGTCCTATTTATTTTCTATTCCTGTTTCTAGCTTTCAGACTCCTGATGCAGTCATAGTGGCTGAAATATGATTTGTGTCGAGTTGTCTGTTGACTTTATACTGGAATACATTTGTTTGGACACCATTGACTTTTTTTTAGGTCTTGTTCACTTTTGGTTGTTTGTCTCCTCCCCTGTGGTGTTGCAGAGGTTTTTGTTTTCTGTTTTTTGCCTCGTCTCCTATAGACAATTCACACCAGCTTCCTTTGTAGCTTCTCCTCAACATAATGTTATGTTATATATGATCTTTATTCCACCAAATCCTCCAAGGTGGAGTTCGATGCGGGTTACAACAGCATTATCATTACATAGAAATAAATATATAGGCCTATATTCTATAAATGGTAGCTTAAGTTGAGTGCTTAACTTAAGTGAAAAAAGCTGTCTAAAAATGATTAATATAATTTTGGTTTTTTTAATGTAGGTACCTACTGGCGCCTAAAACAATGCTGCCTGCATCGCGGCTACAGAGGTGCTTTATGATGCTTAATGCAATTGCAGGTATAGATAACACCGGAAGTGGCATTTGTCATCGTAAAGTACCTCTGTAGCCGTGCTTCACCCGAAAGGTAGGCGCCAAAAATGTAGGCCTTTAAAACCCTGGCCTACATTTCCAGTGCCTACCTTTCATCAAGCTTCAATCTATAAACGGCGCTATTCTGTGATTGACATACGATTGGTGGACGTTTTTTAGGCAGATGACGGCAATGGCGCCATTTACAGAATCCAGCCCACAATGCATTATTGTTACACAGAAATAAGCATATAGGCCCAGATTCTATAAATGGCATCAGCAGCAGCGCTAACCTATAAAACAGCGGCTGATTGCGTCTAAATCACACAATGGCACCATTTATAGAATCGTGGCTTCATGAAAGGGAGGCTCTGGAAATGTAGGCCAGGGTTTTTAAGGCTTACATTTCCGGCGCCTACCTTTCACGTGAATCACAGCTATGGAGGCGCTTTATGATGTCTAATGCCACTTTTAGCATTAGTCTTGCCTATAGTGATGTTACGCGTCATAAAGCGCCTCCATAGCCATAATGTAGGTGCAATTTTTTAAGCACAGTAGGCACCTACTTTTTTCTGTTAAACACTATCATTCATTTTTAAATGGCATTTTCCACTTAAGTTAGGTGCCAGTAGGGTGCCTAGCTTAACATACCATTTATAGAATATGGGCCATAATGCATTATCGTTACACAAAAATAAACATACAGGGCAAGTTAGAATCAGATTAGACTTGTAAGAAAGACTTCTGATACAGTGAGTTACAGATAGCATTTTTCACTTCAAAAAAGGTATATGTACAGTGTAAAAACATGGTCAGCTAGACATTTAATCAGGATTTCTAGAAGTGCCATGTTTTCAGATTGTTGTGAATTTCTATGGGAAGTAAGTTCCATATTTTTGCAGTTTGATAGTTAAATTAATTGCAGTAAATCATCTTACACCTTTCAGGGATGGAAAAGACAGTATCAAATGGTTTGAGTTAGAATGTTCGACAGATCTGCCTAGTAGTTCAGTGAATCTGGGGAATCTGTCATGGGTCTCTCCATATAAGATCTTAAATGTTAAAAAGCATATTTTGACCCACTTGTCTACCTGGAGCCAATGTAGCTCCATAAACAGTGGTGTAACATGATCAAATCTTAATTTATAGAATTTAAGTCTTGCTGCAGTGTTCTGTATCAGCTAGAGTTTTTTCATTAATTTCACTGAGATTCCTGAGAGTAGAGCATTACAATAGTCTAGTAGTGACAGAATAGTCGATTATTCTGTAATGTTGTTGGAAAATGTATGGTCTGACCCTTCTTAATTGTTGTAATGTAACAAAGGACTTTTGGGACTAAGTTTTTGACATGATTTTCAAATCTCAATGAGCTGTCTAGAGACCCAGGATGATTTCTCAGTATTGAAGCTAACTCCATTTCTAGTGTAATAGGTGTATCATTCTGGACAGTAGGGTATTCTTCCCATGCTCACAAGTCATTCGGAAGGAATTCACTCCAGGTATTCAACTCCTCCTCCTACCAAGGGTTCTGTTGCCTTCTTCAGTTTTCTTTTCTGATCTGCTCTGTAGATTTCTTTATTATTTTTGGTATTTTTTGTGGCTATCGGTGCACCAGAGTTCCCCAGTGTGAGGGAGAACTCTGCCTACGTGGAGAAAAAGCAGACAGGTCTGCATCCGGCAGGTTAATCCTTTGGGGACCTGTTTGGCTAGCCTGTAGAAATCTTTGTAGATCCCAGGGTCCATTTCCCCAGTAGGTTAACTTGCCTACTAAATCGCACAGCCATTGAGGCATCCACAGGGGGCTATCAGGGCTCATCAGAGTGCCGGATGCAATTTCACCTCCCCCCTTCGCAGGTGTGGTTCTGTGGGGGTTGAAGATCAGCCCAAGCTACATAGAAAAATCAAGCTAACAGAATACTTCAGTCACACATGGCAGGAATAGTGTTAGATGAGTGCAACTAGGGCATATACCCCTGGTCTGAGAGAGCCCTAAGCTAGCTGAAAGCTAAAGAAGCACAGCCTGGGCTTTGCAGTCCCCAATTATGTCTAACACCAGCTTTAGTAGGGTGAGAGGTGGGCTGCTGGACTTGCAAATGGGGGGGGGGCTGCTGCTGCTGCCCATGATTGTGAGAGGGGGCTGCTGGATGTACGATCGTGAGGAGGGCTGCTGACTGTGAGGGGGTGAGAAGGGAGGCAATTTGCAGCAAATACTTTTCTGTGGGAACAAGGCCATTCACCACGCCAGTCTTTTTCCCCCACCATTCCTTCGGATAACAGTCACTGTGTCATTCTCTAGTTCTTACCTTGGTAATATATTTTCTAGTAGATAGATGTATCATTCTGGAATCCCACCCTGTCAGTTATTTCTCCACCTGCCTACTCTTTCAAAACAGTTCAAGTCAAAGCTGAGATTTTGATATCAGTCAGCCTTCAAGGGTATGAAGAACAGTGTCTTGCTGTAGCACATTGGGGAATGTTTGAACTCCATAAATGTTTCTTATTGGTATGTATGGTTATTCCAAAATTTGAATTGTTCCATTGCAATGTTTAACATGTTTGTTATACACACACACAATTTGTCCCATTAAAAAATAAAAGAAAAAAGTCCCCCTCCCCCATGCCAGGCACCCCCCCTCCAAACCCCCCAAAAATGGCATGAGGGATGCCCCCTTATTTGTGGACTCTCCAGCTGAGCAGCCAGAGAAGGTGGCCAAGGTCCGAGCAATTGTAAAACGGCTCATGGATATTCAAGCCATAGAATCCATACTGACTGAGGAATTGAGCTTGGGCAGATACTCTATACTTTATCATGCCCAAGAAAGTCTCAGATGACTGGAAGCCATTCATGAACCTGAAGTCAGTCAATGCAGCACTGAATAGGCCTAATTCCAGAAGGAGGCCATGTGTTCAGTCATAGCTTCAGTAGCGCCAGGAGGAATTTCTAGCCTCGCTGGATTCAACAGAGGCTTCCTTGCATATTTCCATAATTCAGCGGGACCCCGGTGGCAAGAGGGAGTGGTCATCCCTCTTGCTGATCTTCAGTTTAAAAGTAGGGGGTCAGAGGTGTGGGGGTGTCCAGGTGGCCGAAGTAGGAGTGGACTTTCCTCTTGCCAATTTTTTTTTTTTTTTTTTAAGTTTGGGGGGTGTGGGGGAGGGGGCAGTCATGACTTTTTTTTTTTATGAGCACAGATGTACATGTGTAACATACACACATCTCTGGCCATTAAAAAATATTTTAAAATCCTACTCTTTTTGCCCTGAACTGATGAGTGGCAGAAGGCTGCTTTGAGGCTTCCCGTGCCGCCCAGCTATTTGCAGCTTCCCATGCCGGCTCTGCATAAGCCAGTCAATTTATCCAATGACTGACCAGATGGGATTACAACAAACCTTCACGAAACTCCTTTGCATGTGAAATTGTTTCAACATCAATCACCGTTTTAAAATTTGACCATTTACCGGCAGCACCGCAACCCACAGGACTTTTACGGCAATTTTAGAGCATCCAGCCCTCAATTGGTGTTTTCTCAGACAAGGACTCAGACGTGGCATACTACATCAACCACACGAAATAGAAATATTCCTTCAACAAATACAGAATAAATAACCATAAACTAAAAATTGAAATATATAGACAAAAGTTAAACCGAACCCTCAGAAAGCCAGACTCTGCATACAGTGCAATACCAGAGAAAGAGAAACAATGATGCATGTCCCACTGTACTGTTCAAAATAAAAAGATGTCAGATATAAATTTCAAAATCTGACTTTTCTACTCATTAACCCCTCCTTTTACGAAGCTGCATTAGGCTTTTTTATTGCTAGCCAGCGATAAAAAAGCCTAACACAGTTTCATTAAAAGGGGGAGGAGGTAAATTAAAATTTAATAAAAACAAAAAATGGAAAATGAGTAGATACATTTTTATTGGTCTACATTCATTTTTTGACTAGCTTTTAAAGGTCAAAATCTCCTTCTTCAGGTCATGATTCATTTCAAGGGTGGGTGGAGACACAGTACCAATCTTGCAGGGTTCTGTAATCTGAGTTCAGCTGTCTTCCCTTGAGCAAGGGTCATTGACGCCATTTGTGAAAGCTTCAGGTTTGAAAATAATTATACATGCAAAATGACACCAGCGCAAGGTTTTAAAAATTATAACCAAGATTTATTGAATTATTGTTTCTATTTTTCCATTATTAGATCAAAAGAATCCAGCATAATTGCTTACCGATTGCGCTAATGGGAGATCGTTATCGTGGCCAAAATGCTGGCCTTCTCCTAACGGTCTCGTTTTTCTAGCTCCAGAGTTTCTATTATATACTGTTGGCTTTTCGGTGACATCATCATCATAACAGCCAATAACAATTTACCAAAGAGGTAGTCTTAAAAGTTTAGACAAAGGAAAAAAATAAATCCCTCCATGTTTAAAAGTTTAGAACAGTACATTTGATTTCTGAATTAACATTATTATTCAAGAGAATCTACAATTATTAACAGGGTGCTGAGAAATTCTCAGCCCTAAAGGAAAAAACTCTTCCTAAGCTGACAGGTTCAAACTGCATAGCCTTACACAGAAACCTTACTCTAGAGGAGGAAAACTGACAGCTTCATATTACACTGATGCAGTGCTAAGCGTGGGCTTCCAATGCCCCCCTTCCTATGCTGGAGATTGATACAGCATCTCAGATTCTAACTTAACTACTTCCAGATGGTACCTTAGGATTTTCCTTAGTATTTCTTCAGGTTTAAAATATATAAAATATTAGAAATTAAGTACACACCATTCTTTCATATATCTCTCATATATCAATCATTCCTTCGTTCATTCGGGGCCCCTTGCACACATTCATACTTAATGCATTTTATCTCTTAGTTTAGGACACGTGATCTTCCTAGCCAGTCTGCACTGTATGCAGAGTGGACACTTGGAATGCGCTACCGGAGGAAGTGATCAGGCAGGGTACGGTCCAAGGATTCAAACAGGGATTGGACGGATTCCTGAGGGATAAAGGGATCATGGGATACTGAGGGAGGAGCTGGGATGTAACAAAAGTATAGAAAGTTTGTCAGGTAATGAGTATAAACCAACCAGGTCATGCATGTGCAGGACCGGAGGGCTGGGACTTCGATGGGAAGGCAGGACCAAATTGGGAGGCCAAGGTGGCAGGGGAGCCCCTTCAGACGATTCAGACAGGTTGTGATCTGTTTGGGCCGCCGCGGGAGCGGACTGCTGGGCAGGATGGACCTATGGTCTGACCCGGCAGAGGCACTGCTTATGTTCTTATGTTCTTATGTTTACTTCCTTAATGAGGGATTCAAGCTGAAGACAGCTTATACATGGAACCACTCCCTCTGCATGGGTAACATTTTCTGTCTGCACAAAGACAGAAGCTGTAACCTGAGCAGCAGCTTTGGTGACATGATGTTTCCCAGCCATACTGTGGTTGCAGAAGTACTTATACCCGGAAGAAAAAAGAACGAACAGAAAATCCTACCAAAGCAATGCCCTGTTACTGGTTGGCTGAAGAACCAAAAAAGCTCTGCCTTGGGGTGGGTGAGTGGGTGGGAATTAACCTCAAGGGTCACCTGTGGAGTCTGATCTGGTGGATGAGGAGAAGAGCATGAGAACATAAGAATAGCCCTACTAGGTTAGATCAGTGGTCCCTCTAGCCCAGTAGCCCGTCTCCACAGTGGTCGATCCAGGTCACAAGTACCCGGTAAAAACTCAAACAGTAGCAACATTCCAAGCCGTTCGAGGCCTTCTGGGGATTCATTGAATCCCTGAAGCCGTGCCACTACTGCCTGATGCAATTTGATTGGTTGAGCAAACAGAAGCTACTGGGGCTCCAGAACCAACAAGGGTAAACTGGCATCTGCTACTCATCTCTCTGTGGGAAGGGGGGGGGTGTCAGGATCCTGGCCCAGTGGGAGGGGGTGGGGTCCTTGCTTTTTTAAAATTAAATTAAATTATTTTTATTTTATTTCAATGAGCACAGCTGTTGTGTATGTGTATCATACACAACCGCTCTAGAACTGCCGGTAGTTAACGACTGTAAATGGGGAGCATTCACTTTTGTGCATCACAAAGAGAGCTCATTAGAATACTACTGAGCTCCTTGCAGTGTCTTTTGAGCATTGGGAGGAAGTTTTCTATACTTTAAAGAGTCTTAATGGCATGGAAACCTTTTTTGCATCAGAGTCTGAATTCCCTTAAGCCCCATTTGTTACCTCCAGTATGTGCAAATGCCTTATCCCAGGATACTGAAAGAATTCAAACATGAAATTGCTGTTCTACTGTTAGTGATCTGTACCTTGTCGCTAAAATCGTCTGTAGTACCTGAAAATTGGAGAGTGTCCAATGTTATGCCAATTTTTAAAAAAGGTCAAGGGGGAGATCCAGGAAATTACAGTAAGCCTGACCTCAGTTCTAGGCAAAATAGTGGAAACAATTGTAAAAAATAAAATTGTGGAATGCGTAGACAAATATGATTAAATGGGTCCGTCAGCATTGGTTCAGCCAAGGGAGGTCTTGCCTCACCAATTTGCTTGACTTCTGTGAAGGTGTAAATAAACATGTGGATAAAGGTGAGCCGGTTGATGCAGTATATCTAGATTTTCAGAAAGCTTTTGAGGTGTAAGAAAATTAGTGTGTTATGGGATAGGAGGGTTGTGGATTTAGAATTATTTAGAGTTATCGAATGGAAAACAGAGGGTAGGGTTAAATGGCCATTTCTCTCAATGAAGGATGGTGAATAGTGGAGTGTCAAAAGGATCTATATTGGGACCAATGTTATTTAACTTATTTATAAATGATCTGGAAACTGGAATGATGAGTGAGGTGATTCAATTTGCAGATGACACTAAACTGTTCAAAGTTGTTAAAATGTATGCAGACTGAAAAATTGCAGGCAGACCTTAGTAAATTGGAAAACAGGGTGTCCAAATGGTAGATGAAATTTAATGTGGACAAATGTACAGTGATGCACATTGGGAATAACCCAAATCATGGTTTGATCATTTCATGTCAAGTGGTCTAAACCTCCCCACCTGACCATCTCAGAAGTTAATGAAATTTTTAGTGGAAGTACAATAGGACATGCATTGAATTTGTGGATCTCAACTTCTTCCAAAGTGAGGGGGTCTTGTTATTGGGGTCACTTTTCTCATTCCATGGAAGATAGTGCCAAAACATCAACTGTGGTTTCAGCTTGTGAAAAGAATAGTTGCTTGACCAAACTGAGAGTCATATTTCTAGTATAACTGTTTGTGCTGAGTCCAAATATACCACTCAGATCATTGGTGCATGCTTTGGTGTATCACTGGGGGACCACAGAGCTGATGAAAAAGCTTATTGTGGAATGTACAGGCAAATATTTGACACAACATAGCTCCTGAACAGAAAGCACAATAGGGTCCAGATTTTAGGAACTGGAAGAGATTAAGGCCAGATACTGCCCCAGTAAACTTAGGCATATTGTACTTTTCTTTTCTGAGATAAATCTTTATTAAGATTGATGAAACAATTTTATGCAAATTTTAATCTATATTTAATGTCATATATCACAACTGTATATCCTCCTATCCCCTTCTTTCTTGTACCATCTGAAAGAGCAATTCTTTGGCTACAAAACTCACCAAGCCACATTTTTAACCTGCTGTTCCTAATACCTAGTTTAAAATAGGCCTGAAAGTACACCAAGGTTTCAGCCTGCGTTTAATGTTAAAATATGTTGGAGATGAAGACGGGCACAGGAATAATGAGAGATGAGAGCTGTTGGAGATTTGTAGCGTTCTAATAACTGTAAATTTTTATTAGGACCAAAAAATGAACGTGATCAAAGAACAGTATGGTTTGGATAAGATTAGCAATATCAAAGATAAATCATCATTCACAGTCACTTCAAATGCTGCTCATCATGCAGCTAGTCTGAGTGCAATGCCTTGAATTTGTTGTCAATATTGAACAACACAATTTGTGAATAGCTGTATTGCCTTCCTGTTGAGATTGTCATTGCAGCCTCAAGAACCATAAAAATATATCCCTCTGAAACCCACACAGTACCTTTTTAATGGGCCATTGAAAGGATCGAGCAGGGCCTTGTAGATACAAAAACATAATTAAGTCATCATTGTTTTCTGAGGAGATTTCAGATATTTCCAATCCATAGTTGTCATACTGTGCATGTAAGCAACATGTTGGCCAGACTGCAGGTTGCCAAGTTGAATAAATGAAGGAGGATTATCAGCTTTGACATCAGCACTTTAGTGACACAAATTTTGATTTCATCAATTGGCTTAAACTGGCAATTCTCCTGAGTTCCAGCTATTGTATGGCCATTTTCAAACCTGGATTCCTGAATATGTCTTAATTTCTCAGTCTTCCTTAAGATGAATAAGAATTTGACTCCAATAATATTTTCTTCACAAAAGCTAAACAAATCGTTTGGAGTCAAGTTTTCTACCTTGGCTTGCCTTAGCCCATCCCCCTCCTCCAACATACTTTCAAAGCAGTATAACCAATTTCTCAGCCCCCCCCTTAGTCATTCCAGAAATATTCTTAAGCACTGTAATTATTGCTCACACATTTTGACCATCATGAATTGTTTGAGCCTTTAACAAAAAAGAGACTGCAGAGAGGAATGTACAAGGCGCAGGAACTTTTATTAAAAGTCATTAAATATCAATAAAATATTGTAACATAAGAACATAAGCATTGCCTCTGCCGGGTCAGACCTGGGGTCCATCGTGCCCGGCAGTCCGCTCCTGCGGCGGCCCCCCAGGTCCATGACCTGTAAGTGTTCCCTACCTAACCTAAAATGTCCATACCCTGTTTGCTTAATGTCCTGTAAAGTAAACCTCTATCTGTATCCTGTTATCCCCTTCGTTTCCAGGAAGTCATCCAGTCCCTTTTTGAACCCCAGAATTGTACTCTGTCTTATCACCTCTCCGGGAAGCGCTTTCCAGGTGTCTACCACCCATTGAGTGAAGAAGAACTTCTTTGCATTCGTTATGAATCTGTCTCCTCTCAGTTTTTCTGAATGACCTCTTGTTTTTGTTGTCCCCGCTAGTCTAAAGAATCTGTCCCTCTCCACCTTCTCTATGCCTTTAATGATTTTATAAGTCTCTATCATGTCCCCTCTCAGTCTCCGCTTTTCCAGGGTAAAGAGCCCCAGCTTGTCCAACCGTTCGGCATATGAAAGGTTCTCCATGCCCTTTATCATCCTCGTTGCTCTCCTCTGGACCCTCTTGAATATTGCCATGCCCTTCTTGAGGTATGGCGACCAGTATTGGACGCAGTATTCCAGATGTGGGCGCACCATTGCTCGATACAGTGGCAGGATAACTTCCTTCGTTCTGGTAGTGATACCTTTTTTGATAATGCCCAACATTCTGCTCGCTTTCGTTGAGGCCGCTGCACATTGCGCCGCCGGCTTCATTGTGTTATCCACAAATACCCCCAGATCTTTTTCTTGGTTGCCTTCCCCCAGTACCCTCCCTCCCATCTTATAGCTGTACATGGAGTTCCCCTTCCCTATGTGCAAGACCTTACATTTCTCCACATTGAAGCTCATCTGCCATCTTTTTGTCTACTCACTCAGTTTGTTCAGGTCGCTCTGTAGTTCTTTGCATTCCTCAACAATTCTGACCCTGCTGGAGAGTTTTGTGTCATCCGCGAACTTGATAACTTCGCACTTCGTCCACATTTCCAGATTACTAATAAATATATTGAACAGTAGCGGTCCCAGCACTGACCCTTGCGGAACACCACTTGTGACCCCTATTCAGTCAGAGTAGTGCCCCTTTACTCCTACCCTCTGCTTCCTGTCCGCCAGCCAATTTTTGATCCATCTGTGCACCTCCCCTTCCACACCATGACTCCACAGTTTCTTCAGTAGGCGTTCATGGGGTACCTTGTCGAAGGCTTTTTGGAAATCTAGATATACGATGTCTACGGGGTCACCTTGGTCCAATTGTTTACTTATCCCCTCAAAGAAATGCAGTAGATTCATCTGGCATGATCGTCCTTTACAGAAACCATGCTGGCTTGTTCTCATCAGATTATTTTTTTCTATATGCTCATTGATACCTTCCTTGATCAGCGATTTGGCCATCTTCCCCGGAACTGAGGTTAAGCTCACCGGTCTGTAGTTCCCCGGGTCGTCTCTCGATCCGTTTTTGAAGATCGGTGTGACATTCGCTATCTTCCAGTCCTCCGGGATTACCCCTGTTCTCAAGGATAGGTTGCAAATATGCCGCAGTAACTCTGCTGTTTCATCTCTGAGCTCTTTCAGTATTCTCGGGTGGATCCCATCTGGGCCCAGAGCTTTGTCAGTTTTTAATCTATCTATCTGCCTGAGAACATCTTCGAGGCTTACCTCCATGCATGATAATTTTCCCTCTTGATCTCCCCTGAAGATTTTTTCCGGTTCTGGCACACTGGATGTGTCTTCTATTGTAAAGACCGACGAGAAGAACTTGTTTAGTCTACCAGCCATCTCTTTTTCCTCTTTCACCACTCCCTTCCAGTCACCCTCATCCAGAGGTCCCACCTCCTCCCTCGCTGGCTGCTTCCCTTTCACATATCGGAAAAATTGTTTGAAATTTCTTGCTTCCTTGGCCAGTCTCTCCTCATACTTTTTCTTGGCTTTCCTGACTACTCTGTGACATTCTTTTTGATGCTTCCTGTGCTCTCTCCAATTTCCTTCGGTTTTGTCTTTTTTACACTTCCAAAATGATTTCTTCTTGTCTCCTATCACTTTCTTTACTTCATTGGTTATCCATGCAGGGTCCTTTGTCTGATTCTTTTTGGATCCTTTCCTAAATCTTGGTATATATAGGTTTTGCGCCTCGTTTACCGTGTCCTTGAATAGGGACCAGGCTTGCTCCACAGTCCAAGCTTCCTTGGAGCTGTTTCTGAGCTTCTTTCTCACCATTTGTCTCATGGCATCATAGTTCCCTTTCTTGAAGTTAAACGTTGTTGCCTTGGTTCTCTTTCCCTTAGGTAATTAATCCTACTTCCACTTTGAACTGAATCATGTGGTCACTGGTTCCTAGTGGTCCCACAACCTCCACACCCTTTGCGGGTCCTTTCAGCCCGTTGAGGATCAGATCCAGAATTGCTGACCCTCTCGTTAGTGCCTTGACAAGTTGTTCCATGAATCAGTCCTGAACAGCTTCCAGGAACTCCGTTTCCCTCGCACATTTTGAATTTCCAAGACACCAGTCTATCACGGGATAGTTGAAATCTCCCATAACTATGGTGTTTGGGTTCATGAATTCCCTTCTCAGCTCGGCTACCATTTCTGTATCCTCTGCTTCAGTTTGCCAAGGTGGACGGTAGAACAGTCCCATCTTTATTTCAGATCCAGATGTCTGTTGGTGTGCCTTCAATTCACGAATCTAAGGCCTTTATACAACATTGTTGCATTCCATGTGGTTCTCTATTAACAAAGCATAGGACAATTTGGACCCCTGAAGAAGGAGAGATCCTCAGAAACACGGACCATGTTGGGTCCATTCTCCATGTTAATGAGAGCCATTTTCTGGATTACAATATTTAATTGATATTTAATGGCTTTTAATAAAAATTTCTGCACCTTGTACATTCCTCTCTATAGTCTCTCTTTTGGTTTTGGTGCTCACCTTTCACTGCAGTCTTGTTGGATTTTTCTTTGTTTTATTTGAACCTTTACCATAACTTCCCCACAGACTTTCATTCACCCATCCAGTCCTTATCTAGACTTACTTCTTCAGGGTCCCAATCCATCTCAGGGTTACTGAAAGTGTCAGAATAATCCTGCCCCGCTTCCATGGACACCTCCTCCCCTTATAAGCAAATAGATTCCCCTCTGCTAGGAGTAAATTCGCAAGGCTTCTGCGCAGTCTGTTTTCCAATCCCCTCTAACCTCTGTCTTAGAGCAGGACTTCAAGTGCTCTGGTGCAGCCTGGAATTGTGTGTCTGCAAGGCAGAGGGACTGGAGTATAGTTCCCTGCCTTCCCCTTTAGTCTGTTATTGAGAAAGACACGGGGGAAGCCACTGCTTGCCCTATATCGGTATCATGGAATATTGCTACACCTTGGGTTTTGGCCAGGTACTAGTGACCTGGATTGGCCACCGTGAGAAAGTGCTACTGGGCTTTATGGACCATTGGTCTGACCCTGTAAGGCTATTCTTATGTTCCCCGAGGCACTCTCTGCTGTGGGTTACTGATTGCCTCCTTCTGAGAACAGCTTAGTTCAATTTATCATGCTATGCCTTCAGGTTTACTCTGTCTCCCGGGACACACTGAGTCCCAGGGAGCATCTGAGTCCCTCCCAAGGCAGGATTAATTCTTTGAGGGCCCCTAGGCACACAAGTACACTGGGCCCTCTAGCCCTGCCCTGCCCATACCACACCCCTACCCCGCCCTACCCCATCCATGCCTGCCTAAACCCCACCCCATTTAATTACCTGTTTTCTTATTTGCTTCTTTATTTCCACTTGTATTTCTTTTTTTCTTTTATTATAAAATTCAAAACAAACAACAAAGATTACCATACCAGTGCCAGTGTACAGTTTTAGTTCTATGCAAATCCCAAACATCTCTGAACAAATCCCCCCCTTCCTTCCCTTCCCACCTACTTGCCCAGGACTTTAACTCTGAACCCTTTCCATACATATATAAAAGTGTTCAAATGCATAAGTCTATTTTAATAACCAAGTTTGCAACTCCTCTCAACTGCCTTACTTTATGCTGTCCAACTTTAACCCATATGTATGTGTAAACAACCAAATCTGTAACTCCTCTGGTACGTTCCACTCCATGTATGTTAATTTGTAACAAAACAACAAAGCAAGCGGTCCACCAAAGAATCCAACATGGAACAAAAGAAGATAGGCAGTCAATAAGGAGATTCAAATCAGGTTTATTCAAGGTGCTCCCAGGAACCATGCCTGATGCATTTCGCCAAACAAAGCTGGTCAATGCTAAAAGAAAACCATGTCTTTCATACACACAGGACACAGAACTACCCTCATCCAGTATGGAATAAATAATCAGAAAATACCCCCCCCCCCTTTTTTTTTTTTTTTTTTTTTTTACAAAAGTACGGAAGAGATTTTTAGCTCTGGTAGGCTGAATGTTCTGCGCTGTTCTGACGATCTTAGGAATTCTCTGATCATCGGAGCAGTGCAGAGCATTGAGCATGCTGACTTGTGCTACAAACTGAAGGAACTATACAGTTTAGAGGGTGAAGAAACAGTGATGCATATCCCCCAATACTGAACAAAATATAAAGATAGCAGATGTAAATTTGAAAAAAGAGAAATAACAAATCACTTTACAAATTAACAAATAAAAATAAAACAAAAAATGGAAAATAAGATAATACCATTTTATTGGACTAATACATTTTTAAATTAGCTTTCAAAGGTCAAACCCTCTTTCCTTAGGTCAGAAAAGTATTACAGTATCCTGTCCTGACCTGAGGAAAGAGAATTTGGTCTCTGAAAGTTAGTCAAAAATGTATTAAAATTAGTCCAGTAAAATGATCAACGTATTTCCATTTTCTATTTATAAACATTTATCAACACAGCTAAAATACTACTTTATCCTATAGCAAAAAAAAAAAAAAAAAATTCTACCTTTGTCGTCTTGATTTTCATAAAGGTTGAATTATGTGTTTGGGTATTCCCATTTGCATTAGAGTTCTCCATAGTTTATTGTAATCCACACAGTCAAAAGCTTTTCTGTAGTCGATGAAGCAAAGGTATAGAGAGTTTTGGTATTCTTTGCTCTTCGCCAATATTCATCTAACATTGGACTAGAACTCGAGCATGAGTTGATGGCACCTAACAACCTTTGTCTCCCAGTTTCTGCTTTCCTCATCTTGTCATTTTCTTCCTTCTATCCACTATCTATCTATCTGCCCCTTCTAGAAACTGTCTGCCAACCTCCTTCCATCTTTCCATTTCTCCTCCTGCTCTCCCCCTGCCCCCTTGGTCTGGCATCCATCTTCTTCCCTCTGTTCCCCTCATGGTCTGGCATCTCTCTGCTTCCTTCCCCCTCTCTTCTCATTTCCTCCACTCGGATCTGATATATCTGTCTCCTTCCCCCTTCCCCCCATGCTCTGGCATCTCTCTCTTCTCTATTTTCTGCTTCTATCTAAATTAGATTCTCTCTTACTATTCAGTCCTCAGTTTCCCTCTTTTCACTGTGTCTACCCATATATTGCCACCCCTTTCCTTCACCCCTCCACTATCTCACTATTCTCTTCTTCCCCATCCAGCATATGCCTTTTTTCTTTATCCCCTCCTTCCATCCAGTATATGTTCTTCCTCCACTTCCATTCAGCATTTGCTCTCCTCTCTGAACTGACATCCGATTGCCCCTTCTCTCTCCCCACTTTCTCCTCACTTCCATCATCTGCCCCTTCTCTCTTTCCACCCCAGGCCCATCTCCCTCCCTTCCCCTCACCTTTGCGGGTCACCACTCACCTTTCTTTCTACTTTTTCAAATGGCAACAAGTAAGATCGGAAATGCCCCCCCTAAGATCAGCAATGCCCCCACCCCTCCGGCATCAACGGCACTTAAGATCAGCAACAGCAATGGCCCTACCATTTCCCTTCACCTCACCCTTTTTTTCTTCAAACGGCTACGGCAAGTAAGATCGACTACGGTTCCCCCCAGCACTTAAAATCAGCTATGGTCCTCCCCCCCCCCAACTTAAGATCAATGGCAGTTAAAAGATCGGCAATGGGCCCCCTGGTATCAACAGCAAGTAAGATCGACAATGCAGTGCTCAGCCCAAAGCTTCCCTCTGACACAGCTTCCTGTTTCCACCCAGGCAATTCACGTGAGTACCGTGTTGCTGATCTTACTTGCTGTTGATACCGAGGGACCCGTTGCCGATCTTGATGCCGGAGGAGGGGGGGCCATAGCCGATCTTAAGTGTGTGTGGGGAGCCATAGCCAATTTTGTGCCTGGGAGGGGGCCGTTGGAGATCTTACTTGCCGTAGCCATTTGAAAAAAAGGCGAGGTGAAGAGAGACGTTAGGCAGCTGCTCTCTGTTTGTCCTCCATCAGCAGGCCCCCTGAAATTTCAGGCCCTAAGCACGTGCCTACTGGGCCTACCCTTTAATCTGGCCCTGGTCCCTCCCCTTTCTTTAACCCTTGCTGTGTCTTCCTGCCTGTAAAGAACTTTTCTCTGGGTGCTGAAGTTAGCTTTTGGAAAGGAATTATAGGGAAGTGGTGCAAAACTCCTCCCTTTCTCTACAGCGTCCCCCTTTATGTAACTTGAATGCCCTCCTCTAAGACTGGGGGCAGGTTTTTCTCTTTTTCCTTCCTGGCTTGGTTGGAACCAGTGACAGGGGCTTTCCTGCCACAATAAACATTTGAATAATGCATGCATTTGAGACTTAACTTCTGGCCAAAACAAGGTCGGGTCAAATATGAAACAAAATGGCTTTTGCAGCAAAAAAAGCTGCTTTTTCTAGTGATGCAAAAAAAAATAAAAAAATAACAAAATTGGATGATGTACAGTTGAGATATTTGCACCTAAAAATGGCCAAAATTTGAGTAAAGCACTAATATAATTTCTTTGTATAATTATATATTTGCTTCCAATTGGCTACAAAACCTCTTAATGCAAATCCTATGTGCATGTCATGTGCCATGATTGCTATAATCAGTGGTGTACCTAGCATATGTGACACTCGGGGCCCATCATTTTTTGAACCCCCCCCCATCTATATCAAAAATATGATTTTTAGTAACAATTCACATATCGCACAACAAGAGTGTACCTAGGAAAAGGCAGCATCTTAAACACTGCAGTGAGCACTAGAACACCAACACATACATTGTAAAACTAAACAAGTCAGATCTCACACAGTCAATTGATCCTGTAGTCAATGCCAACTGAAAACTATGTCCTTTTCATACACACAGAACAGAGATACACCCTCGCCCAATATGGAATAATCACAAACTAAAAATAGAAATATGTAGACAAAAGTTAAACTGAACTGGCAAGAAACCAGACTCTGTATACAATGCAACACCACAACACCACAAAAACAGTGACACATGTCCCCTAATACTGTGCAAAATATAAAGAGAGTAGATGTAAATTTGAAAAAAATGATACATAACAATCACCACTTTACAAATTAACAAATAAAAATAAAACAAAATAATGAGAAATAAGAAAATACCATTTTATTGGACTAAACCATTTTTCAATTAGCTTTCAGAGGCCAAACCTTTCTTCAGAACAGGACAGTATACTGCTGTTATGGTATCCTGTCTTGACCTGAGGAAAGGGGTTTAGTCCAAAAAATTGCCTTATTTCCATTTCCTATTTATAAACTTTTATCAATACAGTTACAATACTACTTGATTCTAAGTAAAGCAACAAAAAAATATTTTTACCTTTTGTCTTTTCTGCTTTAATCATCTTCTCTTTGCTCTCTTCTTTCTATACAGTGTTTGTCCTTGCTCTCTTCCATGCAACATCTGCCCTCTCTTTGCTCCTTCCACCCAGCTTCTGCCCTCTCTCTCTACCCCTTCCATCTACTGTCACCCTCTCTTCCATATGACATCTTCCCTCTTTCTATGTCTCTTCAATAAACTGAATATCTGGGGTCCCTTCTCTCCTTTGCACATTTCCTTTGCACATCAGCTTCACCCCCTCTCCATTTTTCTGTCTCCACCCCCTCCCCTATACTTTGGTATCTCTCTATTTCTCTTCTCCTTTCCTTCCTTCCTTCCCACTCCACACCATGGTGTGGTATCTCTATCTCCTTCCCTTCCCTCATACCATAGCATCTCTTCTTCCCCCTCCATGGTCTGGTATCTCCTTTCCTTTTTTCATTTCCCTCCCTCCCATGGACTTAGCATCTCTGGTTCTTCTCCCTTGTCTTCCTTCTCCCTCCTTCCCTCTCTCTCCGCAATTGGGTGCTGCAGCAGCAGCATTTCTCTCCCCCCCCTTCCCTGTGCAGCAGCAGCATTTCTCTCCCCCTTGCCTGTGCAGCATTTCTTCCCCCCCTTGCCTGTGCAGCAGTAGCATTTCTCTCCCCCTTGCCTATGCAACATTTCTCCCTCCCTTCCCTGTGCAGTATTTCTACCTTCCCCCTTCCCTGTGCAGCAGCAGCATGTCTCCCCCCTTGCCTTTGCAGCATTTCTCCCCCCTTGCCTTTGCAGCATTTCCCCCTTGCCTTTGCAGCATTTTTCCCCCCTTGCCTGTGCAGTATTTCTACCCTCCCCCCTTCCCTGTGCAGCATTTCTATCCTCCCCCTTCCCTTCCCAGGATTTCTACCCTTCCCCCTTTCCCTGCCCAGTATTTCTACCCTCCCCCTTCACTGTGCAGCAGCATGTCTCCCCCCTTGCCTTTGCAGCATTTCTACCCTCCCCCCTTCCCTGTGCAGCATTTCTACCCTCCCCCCTTCCCTGCCCAGCATTTCTACCCTCCCCCCTTCCCAGCATGTCTGGCCAGTTCCCCTGCTGAAAGCCGCGGATGTCTAGACCTCACCGATCTGCGGCTGCGTTGGAAGCCTTCTCTCTGACATCGTGACGTCAGAGAGAACGCTTCCGACGCAGCTGTGGATCGCGCGAGGAGTGGATGCCTGCGGCTTTAAGCAGGGGAACCGGCCAGAAGCTGAGCAACGCCGGTGAGCACCCGCGGACACCCCTGTTTACTGCCGCTGCTGCTGGTTAAGGAAAGGCAGCAGCGGCAGAATAGGGAGGGTGGCCGGCTGTGCAACCCCTTGTGGGGTTCACCCGGGGTGGACCGCCCCCTCCTTGGTACGCCACTGGCTATAACAGTTATGACTTGAATTGAAATACAGGTCAGGTACAATAAAGGATTCAAAGTAGGCATTTAGGCCCGGATTCTATAAATGGCATCCCGATTGTAAGTGGCCAACTGCTGCCTAACCAGCCAATTGGGATGCACGTTTTCTTTTTTTTAAAAAATTTCCTGAGGCAGGCTGCCTACATTGGAGGTGCCTCCGGGAGCCTAGGGAGACATGCAAGCCTGCCTAAGCTCACCTAAGGCTAGTCATGGGCATGGCTTGGCCCGGAAATAGCCTTAGGCCAGGGGTGTCAAACTCAATCATATAAGGTGCCGAAATCTAAAACACAGGCTAAGTCGTGGGCTGAATTTTTTATTAAGATACTTAGTCTTAGTAGAAGTATAAATCCTTCCTCATCCTGAGACACAATATCACACACCATAGATGTTACCATAATTAATCCCAACTTTATTCAAATAATCATTCTTTATTTAATTGTATATTTTAACTCCAGCTTATCATACCTACTGTTGATACCGCTGTTAACCTTACTGTAAAACATTCTCTCTCACCGTACCTTTTAGACTTCAGTCACACAGAGGACTCTCTCCAGACACAGAAACAGGACAGAAAGACCATTTAGTTCAGAGAACAAGTTTTGTAGAAACTTAAGTACAAATTCCCTTAAAAAAATGCCCCTCAGTCTGAAACACCTCCCTCCCTCATCGTTACACCAAGCTACTTAAAATTAGAAGTGATACTACACTGCTACTTCCCCTCCCGGTATACCTCCAACCCTAATGTGCGTAGCATCTCACTTCTCCTTGTCTCTGGGCCCAATGTGCCTTTTGGAAAAGTCATCGTGCTTCCGGGGTAAGAGCTGTTTGATTTGCCTAGAGCAGTCTGCCCCGGCCCCATATCCACACTGCAGCTTCTGACTGCCATCTAGCACCAGCTCCTGCAGGAACCCTGGATGCCCCCATCCTCTAGCAGTTTGCCCACGCAGGACAGTTGTGCCATGCTTTGCAGGCAGTGATCCCCCAGGACTTGGTATAGTGTTGCATAATGTGATGCACACGGTTGCTAGGTAGTGGCGCTCACTTGCTCTCCCTCATTCGCAGAAAGTTCCTCAATCAGCACTTGTAGATCTAACGTTACTCAAAATTAAGCCTATTGTTCCTGCCACCTTCTCCTTATAATCAACCCAACCAGTGGAATCAGCAGAGAGCGATGATGTACCCAACAAGCCCCCATGAGGCAGCTCAATCCTTCCTGCCAGACCCCCCCCCCCCCCGAACGATCACAGCAGGAGGGATGCCCAGACCCTCCTGCTTGGCACCCCCAAATACCACCCCAATATTCCCCAGAGTGTCAACAGGAGGGATTGGGCCAGGGAATACTGGGGGGGGGGTTAGTTCGCAGGGTGTCGTCAGGAGGGATTGGGCATCCCTCCTGTCACGATCATTTGGGGGGGGGTTCAGGGGTGCCAGGCAGGAGGGACTGTGCATCCCTCCTACCCCGATCGTTTGGGGGGGTTCTGGCAGGAGGGATTGGGCATCCTTCCTGCCGGGGATGTATGGGGGTGGGAGGATTCTGGCAGGAGGGATTGGGCATCCCTTCTGCTTGTAGTCTTTGCGGGGTGTGGGGACAGGTTGCTGTTAAACCTATCATGGCAATGAGATCCCTTGCTGCGATAAGCTCAGCAGTAACCCGATTCTTAAACCGGCGCTTGTAATATGGACGTTGGGTAAAGAATCAGGTTCATAGGCGGGCTTAGGCACGATTCTCTGTAGGACCTCCATGTGCGATTCTCAAAAGCTGCTTAAGCGGCTTCTGAGACTGGAAGTCCTATACAGAATCCGGGCCTTAGTTTCTTGTCTAACATTTTTTGCCTACTTTGCTGGTTCATAATAGGGGAGGTAAACTAATGTTGCATTCCAAACTTTGCACATTAATCTCCCCTCCCTTTTATGAAGCTACGTTAGAGTTTTTTATTGCAGGCAACGGTGGTAAAAGCTCCAATGATTATAGGAATTCTATGAGCATTGGAGCTTTTACCGCCACAGCTAGCGATAAAAAATCCTAATGTGGCTGATGCTGCTTATCCTAGGAATAAATAATAATAATACCGCCATAGTCAGTCGAATTCTAGGCGGTTCACATCGAAAGAAGGCTGGACATTCAGCAAATTACAAATGTGTGAGGGGAATGTTGCAGCAGAAAGGGTTGAAGGGGAGGGAATGTAAGCGGGATTGAGGAGAGGGAAGTGAGAGGGGGTTGGGATTGCCTGAGAGATTGTTTCAGGTTTGAAGGGGGAAAATGCGTAGAGTGAAGGACGATCTGTTTAGGTGATGAATTTGTCAAACAGAGTGGTTTTGATAGATTTTCGGAATGCGTTGTAGGTCTGTCTGGTTTTATTTATGCAGTTTCCCAGCCAGGATTGTGGTCTGTTGGCTTGGAACATGAAGGTTATGTCAAGGAAGTATTTGTATTTGCAGCCAGTGATTTTAGGATAGGCAAAGATGTTTTTGTTTCTGGTTGTTCGTGTGGGGTTGTGTAGAGTAAAGTGTGCTTGCAGGTAGGAAGGTGCTAGGCCCCAGATTTGCTTGAAGCAGATGCATGCAAATTTGAACTGTATTCGCACTTCCATTGGTAGCCAGTGCAGTTTTTTGTAATATGGGCTAATGTGGTCTTGTTTTCGCAGTCCGAAGATTAAGCAAACTGCAGTGTTTTGTACTAATCTCAGTTTCTTTATTGTTTTTTGTGGGATACCCAGGTAGACGATGTTGCAGTAGTCCAGGGTGGATAGGATCAGCGATTGCACCAGTAACCTGAAGGTTGTAGTGTCAAAATATTTTTTAATAGTCCTTAGCTTCCAGATAGTATAAAAGCATTTCTTCATTGTTAAGTTTGTGTGGTCAGCCATGGTCAAGTGTGTGTCGAGTGTGACACCCAGAATTTTTATGGTTTTGGAAATCGGATATTCGTGGCTGTTTATTTTAAATGATGTTCTCGTTATTTTGTCGTTGGGGCTTGCTAAGAAGACTTTTGTTTTCTCTGTATTTAGTTTCAGTTTGAAGTTGGTGGTCCATTTTTCGATTTCTCTCATTGCGTGTGAAAGGATGTCTATAATTTCAGTTGAGATGTAATTTAAGGGGATTAGGATGGATATGTCGTCTGCGTATATGTAGTGTTTTAAGTTTAGTTTTTGTAGTCGGTGGCCTAAGGATGCTATGTAAATGTTGAATAATGTAGGCGATAGAGGGGAGCCTTGGGGTACCCCTGACGGGTTATTCCATGGGTTGGAGTGATTTCCATTGCTGGCTACTCGGTAGGATCTGTTTGTTAAGAATTCTTGGAACCATTTCTTTACCTTTCCCGAGATTCCCATTGCGTCAAGGGCAGCAGCATGATTTTGTGGTCCACTAGGTCAAACGCACTGCTGAGGTCTAATTGCAGGATCAGTGCGTTTTTTGCCTTTGCTGAAGAGATCATAGAGATGGTTTAGTATGGAGGCTATGACCGTTTCTGTTCTATATCCTTTCCTGAAACCTGATTGATGTTTGTTGAGAGTGTTGAATTTGTCTAGGTAGTTTACCAGTTGGAGGTTGACCAATCCTTCCTGTAGTTTTGTGAAAAGGGGAATGCTTGCTATGGGTCTGTAGTTGGATGTGAGTGCTGAAGAGATTTTCTGATCCTTGGGGATTGGTGTGAACAGTATGTGACCCATGTCTTTGTTTAGTGCTCCGTTTGTGAGGGCCGTTGTTAGCCAGGTGAATTGTTCCATTTTGAATTCTGGTAGGGCAGTTGTCATTTTAGGGGGACAATTGTCCAGTAGGCAGTTTGATTTGCTGTACTTGTTGAATAAATTTAGGAATTGATGCCAATTTGGGAATTCAAAGTGGTCCCAGGTCATGTCTGCTCTAGTATTCTGGTCGTGGGATTCGAGATAGTTGAGGATGGCTGGGGTGGTTAGGACATGCTTTTATCATTGTCTTTCTGTTTTTAAACAATAAATATTTACGAGTGTATTGTAAATTGCTCTCTTGTATGCATGAACAGCAGTTTAGCAAATTGTGAAATAAATACAGTATAATATTAAAATGGAATAATGTGGTCTATGATAACATGCCTGTAGGTACCCTTGGGGTTACAATCTACACCTCCTTGCAATGATTTAACAGGGATTACATTACAGTACATTACATTACATTAGTGACTTATATTCCGCCTGTACCTTGCAGTTCTAAGCGGATTACAGTATAAGGTAACTGGACATTTCCAGGAAGTTATAATTTAGGGGATGCTTACAGTTCTAAGCGGGTTATAGTATAAGATAGCTGGGCTTTTCCAGGAAGTTACAATTTGGGGGACGCTTACACAGTAGAAGATTTAATAGAAGAGGCAAAGGGGAGAGGATGGGGAAGGGAGGAGAGTTAATGAATACTAGTAGGGAAGAAGAGTTTAGGGTTGGTTACTTGTTAGGGTCAATGGGGAGGTTGTATAGTTTTTTTGAATAGTAGGGTTTTGATTTCTTTTCGGAAAGATTTAAAGTCACTTGTAATTGACAACAAGTTGGAGATATAGGGGTCCAGGTTCGCTGCCTGCGTCGCTAGGAGGCCGTCGTACATAAGTAAGAAACCTCCCCTCCCCAACGTCCACTAAAAAGCACCTCATTTAGGAGGTCTTCTCAGCACGCATATTAACATAAGAATGGAATTAAATCACTCCTATTCTGAAGTTTTATCCCTAACCTTCAAATTCTCACAAGTAAAGAAAAGAGAACTAGAGGTCCGCAGAGCTGTTTTGATGAACTGATTGCAGGAGCAAGTGGGGATCATTTAAGCCTTGGCAGTACCCTTTTCTGTATAATTGTGTAAAGAGGGGAGGGGGAAGCCAGGATAGGGGGATATCAGGGCCAAGGGGATCAATGTTGGAGAAATAGTTACAGGACATAAGGTTTTCAGCAAAGGAACAGGGCTTAAGTTTGCCCTTATGTTAGGGTGGCTTCTGGAGAGAGAACTAAGGCATATTTCAAGTGTGTGAGGGCCTTTTAAATGAGAAAGCATGTGCTAATATTCCCTTTACAACTACTGTGGGGGAAGGGAGAGGGGGGAATGGTGACCTTGAGAGTTTCAACAGGAACATTAGCTTTTTTATGCTCTTGATAAGTAAGTTAACTTTATCTCTTGAAGTGCAGTTAACTTTCAAAAAAAAAAAAAAATGCAGCTTGTGAATTCACATTAATCCAGTTTATTATTAATGAGCTGCTCTACATGCAACACTGCTTATTAATTAATCAGATTTCTTTCTTTTTTTTTTCTTTGCACAATTTTCAAATAATGTGGTAATTTGTTCTTATTGCACATTAAGAGTCCCTTTTACAAAGCTGTGGTAGGAATTCCCGCACGGCAAATTTCATGCAACCCATTCAATTCCTATGGGCTACACTGCATTTGCCATGCCAGGAATTGCTATCACAGCTTTTTAAAAGGGGCCCTAAATGCATCAAATTAGCTTTTAGCACACTATACAACCTGTTATTGCAGCTTACTAGATAGGCTTCTAACTGCGTAGAATGAATGGATGAATATTTAAGCATTTCCATGTAGATTTCAAATGGTTTAAGGGTAAATACTAGGTTTTTTCCCCCTATGATTATTAACAGATAGAAAATGCTGCATCATATTTCTAAGTTCTACATGGTATAATCAATATATACTTTTTTGTTTGATTGGTTGTTTTTTTTCTGGCAGGTGTCTCCTCTGTGGCCTCTCTGATGTCCCTTGCTTGGGTGCTAGCCTCCTATCACAAGCTTCTCCGGGACTCCAGGGATGATAAGAAGAGCATGAGCTACAGAGGGGCCCTCATCCATATATTTTGGCGTCTCTTCACCATCTCATCTAGAGTTATTTCTTTTGCTCTCTTTGCTTCCATCTTCCAGCTCTACTTTGGAATCTTTGTAGTCGTCCACTGGTGCGCCATGGCCTTCTGGATTATCCATGGCGGGACAGACTTCTGCATGTCTAAATGGGAGGAGATCCTCTTCAACATGGTGGTAGGGATTGTGTACATTTTCTGCTGGTTTAACGTCAAAGAAGGGCGGACTCGATACAGAATGTTTGCTTATTACACCCTAGTCTTGACAGAAAATGCTGCTTTGACGTTCCTTTGGTATTTTTACAGAGATCCCAACGCTACTGACTCTTATGCCGTGCCAGCACTGTGTTGCATCTTTCTTAGCTTCACTGCTGGGATTGCAGTCATGCTCTTGTATTATGGTATACTACATCCCACAGGGCCACAAGCTAAGATAGTGGCCAGCTCCTGTTGCGCTGAGCTGCTCTGGGGCATTCCTTTGCCTCCTGAAGTTGAGCCCATGGCACCTCATACTCCTGGGTACCGGGGGGCCCAGGCTACGCCCACCAGAGCGGTCACGGAGCAACAGGAGGATCTAACAGCTGACACTTGCTTGCCCGTTTTCCAAGTGAGACCAGTGGTGCCATCTACTCCATCTGGGCGCCCATACTACCCAGAAGGACCCCTCATTAAGATTGACATGCCAAGAAAGAGATATCCAGCTTGGGATGCCCATTTTGTAGACAGAAGGTTAAGAAGGACTATCAACATTCTTCAGTATGTCACCCCCACTGCTATAGGTATTAGGTATAGAGACGGACCTTTATTGTATGAGTTACTACAATACGAGTCTTCACTCTAAATCTCCTTCAAGTAAAGGAGACCTTATTTTTGTTTACGGTAAACACAGCTCATGAAAAACAAATAATTATTTAAAAATGAAATGAAAAAAAGCTTTCAAATAAGCTTTCTTTCTGGTTGTTCTGTGTATACAAAGATATTCTCTATGTTTTGTAAGTAAAAACAAAAAGAAAATCTTTTCTTTTGTTTTTTACACACGAGAAGCAGTATTTAAACTTCCATGTTATGATGCAGGGTGGAGAAAAGGAGTCTTCACCAGAAGTTTTATATAATTACACACCAGGTGTAAAATATTTACGGGATAGGTGCTGATTGAAAAAAATCAAACGAAAAAAATACCTGCAACTGCCTTATGCCCTTAGGTGCTGAGTTTCATTAAGTACTGTTACTTTTTTCATGCCGAGCTCTGATGATTTTATATCAGAATCTGCTCTTATTGAGTTAACTAGAAATAAGAACAGAGAGAGAAGAGAAAAACAGAAGTGAGAAGTCACTCGCTCCAGGTGTTCTACTGGCACTGAACCATTGAGAGCTGGCTGGTGGTCTATGATGGCTGGCTAGATTCAGTCTGCACTAAATTCACATATTCATGCCATGTTTATTTCTGGAGAAAAGCGACACCAAACAAATAAATAAAAAATTCCACTTTATCAGCAATTTTTAAATTATTTTTATATTTGTTACAATATTCAGTAATAATAAAACTCAGCATAGTAGCAAAAAGAAGTACATATAAAGGCACAATACTTGATGGGTGACTGGCAGAATGGTTTGACCATTCGATTATAAGGCTGTATATTCACACACACATTTGGATTTCATTTCTTCTGAGCCTTAAAGTGATCCTGAACGTGTTGTAGTACATCTTTTTTTTTTATTGGAAGGAACATGTCTCCGGTGATAATACATTTTAATTTAAAGATGGTGCTCCGTACTACTTCTGTTTGGACTGGCCAAGAATGGTTGTCATTTGGTGCACTCTAGGTCTACTTTGAATGCTATTTACAGCTTTGGTATGTGCCAGATGTAGACAGATGTCCACCCTGAACCTAGTGTCTAGATACAGTTCTGCTAGAGATTTAGTTGCCTGAGTTAAGGGAAAGCGCAAACGTTTACACTATGTGCTAGGAAAAGTTTTGAAAAGTTCAGCTGTGTGCTAGGCCGTTTTGGTGGTTGTCTGCACCCTTGCATTGAAACTCTTCATTTTATGTTTGAAACAACTTTTGAACAAATCGCTGCTTTTAGTGTGGAATTTGAATCTCATTGCTAAAAGTTCTGCATTGGAAGGAATGAGTTCATGAGTATTGCTCCTTTAAAAGACTATCTGGTTTTAGGGCATCTTTTCAATCCCACTATCCCTCTACTTGGCAAGAAGTCCATATATATATATATATATTAAAAGGTGTATGTGTGTGGGGTTTTAAGTAAATGCTGTTAGTTTTTTCTGTGCATATAAGTATGATTTTTTTATTATTTTTTTTTTAAGTATTATTGACTACGATGCAACCCTATCTTGAGACAAGCTGGATTAACATTCAAGACGGGGCTAGTTTGTTTTATAATCAGTGTGTTTGGGAGGGGGGTTACATTTGAAATGTTTTCTTTTTTAATTTGAAAAAAAAAAAAAAAAAAAGAGAGCAAGTTTTGTACCATTAATGAACTGAATGTTTTCTGTGCCTGAATATACCTGAATTTGAAACAAAGAAAAAAAAAACAAACCCTAACCTTGCTCAGTTATACGTTGCAGTGCTCTGCATGCATTCTTTGATGTTTTACAGACTGGATGGGCCATTTGGCCTTTATCTGCCATCGTGTATCTATGTTTCTATTTTGTGCTTCCACTCTTTGTGGGGGAGGGGTGAACAGGGCTGATTCAATGACTGTAGATACACAGCAAAGTTCATAAAGCCAAGTGGTCATATGTTACTGTAATTTCAATTAGAATCAAAGTGCTCCTGGGTTCCAATTAAACCCTGTCAGGTGCTAGACATCCATCAGAAAAGAAGGCTGGGGAATTGTGTTCCAAGAGGCAACAGCTGCACATATTTAGCATAATATAATTATTTTATTTAAAACCATTCTAATATCAGTTTGATATCAGGCTACAATTATCCTTGTTTGGTTGTACACATCTTTTTGAAATTCCCTTATCATTTCTTCCTTACCATATTGATTTCCTTCTCATTCAGTTTAAACTGGAAAATGAACTAGTGCATTTGAAAGTGCTAGGTTTGGCTAATAACACTGCCATTAAATGAGAAACCTCTATTTTCTTTCCTGGAGCAATGGTCTAAGTCAGTGTTTCCCAATTTGGACCTGGAGTGCCCCCTTGCCATTCAGATTTTCAGGATATGCATGAAAGAGATTTGAATACAATGGAAGCAGTGCATGCAAATCGGTCTTATGCATTTTCAAGCCCAAGTTCAATTTATGTAATAGACCACAAATGCAAAACCAGGGTTAAAATCTAAGCAGTTTACAAACTCATATAAAAGGTGAGTTAACCCTTTCAGGACCATAAGGATCGTAGGCCAATTTTTGTGGTTTTGACGACATTTTTATGGTAAAAAGGGCTTGCAGATGCCAAAAAATTGATTTTTTTTGTGAAATATATATATTTTTTTTTAAAAATCACACTTCTGGCTTATGGACAGTGTGGCAAGTGAATCTTCTCGTCAATCTGGCAACGACGCTAATGAATGAATGTCGGAACCAGTTTGTTTACATAAAGGCAGTATCATATGGAATCCGTACATATCAAATTTAGAACTGTAGACTATCCCAATCAAAATTTATAGGATTTTAAAGTTATGGGACAAATATGTCCCTTGGTCCTGAAAGGGTTAAGAAACAAACCAATACAAGGACAAAAACAACCAACATCAGATAAGAACATGAGGAGAGAACGAGAGGTTAATTATAATCAAATCTGAGCTGTGGAAAAGGGAAAAGGATAAAACATCAGGTTAGGGAGTAAAAGGAGTCCCTTATTTTCTCTCATTCTTTCTTTTATTTTTTGTAATCTGCTCCGTCAGATTCTGAATAAAAGGCCTGCGAGAAGTAATCAGCTTTAAGTTGTGCCTTGAATCTTGAAAGCAAATTTACATTGTGGATTTAGGGCTCCTTTTGCTAGCATTTTTTTTAGCGCATGCAGGAAATTGCAGCGAGCTACACCGCCCGCTACGCGGCTAGAACTAACACCAGCTCAATGCTGGCGTTAAGGTCTAGCGCGCGGGGCAGTGTAGCGTGCGCTATTCTGCGCGTTAAAGCCCTAACGCAGCTTAGTAAAAAGAGCCCTTAGTGTGGTAAGGAGTTCCAAAGTGTTGGAGACATGACCGAGAAAGAAGAGTTCCTGTGGATATCCTGAAAACTTGACTGGCAAGAGGGCACTCCAGGACCAAGTTGGGAAACACTGATCTAAATGTATAGCTGCATAGGTAGACCTGTGCGGAAGGTCTCAGAGCACTGCTTGGCTTTAAATTTAAAGTCAGCACTGCTATCTGTGGTAGAGGACGAGTGTTTTCTGGCTGATTGTAATGCATGCATATCAATCAATATTACATTATTCAGTTGTCATTTTTATGTGCATTTTTTAAATATGTGCTCCATAAGTGTTGATCAATGTGCTGGAAGCTACTATCCTAGCAGTGGCCCATCTTCCTCTTCCATGAGATTCTAACATATTTATGAACTCGGCATTCAAATAAGGACCTCTGTGGCCAGCTGAAAAAATGAAGTCCACAGTAGACTGTTACATTAAGAGAAAGTTACACTGCTAGGGAGTAAATGAATGTGTCTATATATATCTGCTTCACAATCAGTCACAAAAAAAAAAAATTGTATCAAATTATCGGGCATCTTTCAGCTAGAGCAGTGGTTCCCAAACCCTGTCCTGGGGGACCCCCAGCCAGTCGGGTTTTCAAGATATCTCTAATGAATATGCATGAGAGAGATTTGCATATAATGGAAGTGACAGGTATGCAAATCTCTCTCATGCATATTCATTAGGGATATCTTGAAAACCCGACTGGCTGGGGGTCCCCCAGGACAGGGTTTGGGAACCACCGAGCTAGAGCAACTAATACAGCAAAAATATAAATAGTAAGTTTATGGCGTCTCTCGCCTCAATTTTTTGCGATAAATGAAAGAAAAAGTGAAAACTTGCCAATATTCTATCTCAATTAATGGGAGTTGAGAGTAAACCTAACAAACTAACCAGTTCAAAAGCAATGACATTTTTTAAAGAATTAAATAGCATTAATAAAGTACCTTCTGAGCCTCAGGGAGTAAATTAAAATGTGAATGCCTAATTGATGCTAAATCTGTAGAAACCTGAAAGAATGTGGCTATATTAAGTAAATAAGGTGGACAGAGACCAGAAAGATTAATGACAAAAAGCAGACATAGAAAGGAAACGGCATAATCTATAAAAGTTAAAGGAGCTTACATTTAAAATGTTGCTGGTTTAAGGAATGCACTTATAAATAAATGTGGGTCATTGAACTTCAGCCGTACCTGCCAGAAAGCCACCGCTTCATTGTATTTTCCAGACAAATATATTGGGAGTTTGCTTTTCAGTTAGTGTGGTGGCTCATTTTTTTTTTTTTCTATCTGCTAATAATAATAATGGTGCTGTTTGACAGGAAATATGAAAGCTGAAAAATTACTGATGTAATCTACACTATGACTGTACTGTCTGGTAGGCAATCTCATCTGCCCCTCTCCCAAAATACAATTTCACTTGGAGCCAAGGTGCACTTAGGGGGCCCTTAACCTTCTGCAGTGTTCTAGGGCCTGCATTCTCACTCACTTCGAGGCTGAAAATTTCATAACGCCTGTTGTAAGGTCAGTAGAAAATTGTGGAAATTTGTGTAAAATGTTTTCATTTTCATCTGTCTCGCACTTAAGATGTACATTGCTATTGAATTTGGCCAAAAAGACCAAAATTTGTAGATTTCTATCTAACTTAAATTACAAAACCTAGAAGAATTCTACCGTATCTGTAAAACAACCATATTATGAAGCCATTCTGGGTTCTTCTGCAGGTAACATCTAGAATTTCCACAATTTGTCTATGACTTCAGGGTTGTTTGATTAGAAACAATGGTTACTTCTTATCTGGATTTTTTTCCTGGAATCTCAGGTGTATTCTGGTACAGATATTTCCAGCCAAGGTTTGGATTATGAGATCAGAGGTTATCCCAGATCGTATGGGCCAATATTTCATGGCAGACAGAATGTCTTGGCAAGTACTACATCATTGTGATCTTAAGAGCCTTAATCCCTGCTTAAAAATTAACCTTAGGGTGCTTTTTTGCTATAAGAAATTAGGTGCTAATTCTGTAAGGAGCTATATAGGCTGCAAGCAAACACTTAAATGGCGGTATAGCCATTTACGTGTGGCTACTTACACACAGAAATGATTTCTTATAGAGTACCAATGAGTAGAAAAGCACGTGCCATAATTTGATGGTAAATACACTTTGCTGGTGAGCGTACAAATGGGTGGAATTTGAAAGATCATGGGCAGAGCATACAAGTATACATCTGTAGTGCTCATGTTGTACAAGTAAGCATGTTTTCAGCTATTTCCATTAGTATTCTATTAAAAAATAGTAGGCTTCAAATAGGCTCTGCCACCAGCACCTTTAGTTGGCGCCCTCTTATAGAATTACCCTTTAGACCAGGGCTGCCCAATTCTGGTCCTCGAGATCTACTGGCAGGCCAGGTTTTCAGGATATCCATAATGAATATGCATGAGAGAGATTTGCATACCAAGAAGGCAGTGCAGGCAAATTTCTCTCATGCATATTCATTGTGGATATCCTGAAAACCTGGCCTGCCAGTAGATCTCAAGGACTGGAATTGGGCAGTCCTGCTTTAGACATATATGAATTAGCACTTGTTGTTAGCACCTGGCCATGAGAACAGTTAATTCAGTGGCTTGACGCTTAATACTAAATTCTATAAAGGGTGCCTAGAAATTTGGCACAAAAAATAGCACTGAACACTATTTATAAACTGCATTCAAAGTTGGGTGCCACTTATAGAAAAGCCCACTTTTAAACTGTCCAATATAACTCCTGGGACATAATGATGAACTGATGACCTACTTGAGCTTGTAACTATGTATTTGTAACTATGACCTAACTGATCTACTTGTACTAGCAATTCTATTGATTATCCGTGTCAAACTATCCATTGTAACATCCTGGGTAACTGACCCAACCTCTTGTAATATAATCCAACTTTGAACTAAATAGGTAAAGGTGGAATAGAAAACCTGATTAACTTAACACTGGGAACCACACCTAATTTTAGGCACGCCTATTTCCACCAACTGAAACTTGGTGTAAATCCTCATTCCTAAATTAGGCTTGGATCCTCCTTATTTTATAACTATACATGTAAATTGCAGAAACCCCTGAGCCACCCCTGACCCTCACATTGCCCCCTTTTTGGACCTGCACCTAAATTTATGTATGCAAACTTTAATGAATTCCAATTAGCACCAATAATTAAGATTCCAATTATCATTGCTAATTGGCTTGTTATTCAATTAATTTGTGTGTGCAAATTGGGTGTGCGCCCAAATTTTCACACTCAATTTGTAGCACTTTTAAAAAAACAAAATCTAGGGGTTAGTGCATACTAATTCCTGCACTAAGTTCATAGAGTGGAATGAGGTGGGGAATAGTGTGATCTGAGCCATCAAACAAGAAACCTCAAAACTCCTCTGTACAAGGAGAAACCACAGAAGAAGACACCAGCAAACCAAGACTGGCACAGTGGAATTGATGAACTTGAAATTCCCAGGTTTATTAATAACATAAAATAAAATACATAAGTAAGTTCATAAATCTGGGAATTTCAAGTTCATCAAGTCCACTTTGCCAGTCTTGGTTTGCCGGTGCCTTGTTCTGTGGTTTCTCCATTGTATTTTACAGCATGTTAACTGTTACTGCAGTGGATAACCTCAATAGTTGGTGTTAAGTGCATCTGCATTATCTTTCATACAATTAGAGGGCATTGAGGGGCTAATTCTGTAAGGAGCCACCTAGATTTAGGTAACAAGTATGCACATAAATGCCAGTAGTATAGTCATTTATATAAGTGGGTGTCACGCCCATGGCCCCGCCTACCCGCAGGTATAGGCCGAGTTTCCTTCCAACGACCACCGAGGTATAGGCTGAGTGTCAGTTCACTACCTATCAGGGTATAGGTAGAGTGACTGTTCACTGCCTACCTGGGTATAGACCGAATGTCCGTTCACCGCCTACAGGGTATAGGCCGAGTACCCATTAACTGAAGCTCTGATGCTTAGAGAAGGTTTCAGGCTTACTGAGAGTTAGGCACTAGGCCCGCATTCCTCCTCTCGAGAATTGTCCTGAAGCTCTTGGTTCCAAGAATTCAAACTATGCTCCTTTCTGCTAGGAGTCCATTAGTCAACCCCCCTTTCAGTTCAGGGTGAGGTCCCTCTTGACACCTCAAAATGTCCTCTAAGGATTGAGGGGGGTGCAAGCTAAAGCTCCTCTCCCTATCAGGAGTCCAGTTGGTGGCTTTAGGAGTCTCTCTTCTTTATAAATCACACCTTTTCTCTGCAATTCACTTCTCATGCAAATTAGGATGCAAATTAGTTCTTCAAGTCCAATAGCAAGGTCATTCAATCTTTACTACTGGGCAACACAATGCTCTATGGAAATAGGGGTAGCTGGTTCCTAACACCACCCACCTAGTCTTTCAGTATGACTAGAACCACCCCATTAGGAACTAGTTGGACCTGGCTATTCCCTGTTTAACCCAGGTTACCTATTGCCCATGGGAAATCTGGGGAGGTGTAGACTCCGGTGTAGCCCTGCCTTGGGAAAGTACGCTCTCACATGATGGGACATACACACCATCACATACCTCCCCCCCCCCCCATTTTTTTAAGGACTCCTAGTCCTTCAGAATCACTCACTGGTTTGATGCTACCCCCTTCCCGTGACAGGTAATCTGCATTGATGTGATTTTTCCATGCCCTATGCTCGACATTGAAATCATATGCCTGTAGGGCTAGGTACCACCTCATGAGTCTGGCATTGCTGTTCTTCATCAGACCCAACCATTTCATCGCAAGGATTCCATGGCCTATTTCATGGCTAAACATTCTTACTCTGTGGTAGAATGGTAGTGAGGTGTGTGAGGTGTTCCTCCCACGAAGAGGAGAACATCACAACATCATCCAAATACACATTGGGATATCCCTGATGTGGTCTCAGTACCAATTTCACCACTCTTTAAAATGTTGCAGGAGCCCCATGTAACCCAAAAGGGAGAACAGTAAACTGATACAACCCCCTGGGGATACTGGGTCCAATGGGATTTGCCATTATCCCTTAGTTAAGTCTAGGGTGGAAATATATTGGGCTCCTCCTAATTGCTCCACCAGGTCCTCTACTCGAGGCATGGGATATGCATCAAAGCGGGAAACTGCATTGACTTGCCTAAAATCAATACAAAAACGGGTACAATTATCTGGTTTCGGTACTAACACTATAGGGCTTCAATCACCCCAAGCCATAACATTTCTGCTACCTCCTTCTCCACTACCAGGCGCTTTGCCTCTGGGAGTCGATGGGGTCTTTGTCTTACTACCTTTCCCCTAGATGAGTACGTCCTGGTAGAGGCGAAAAAACATCTTGATAGCAAAATAGGAAGTGTTCTATCTGGGTTTTCTGCTTTGAGGTTAGATCCTCACCAATACTCACTTGAGGTTCATCTAACAGGTCCCAGATCTTCTACCCCCTCTTCTTCTATGCATTCAGTGGCAAGAGCTTCCTGATCCACCCACAGTTTCAATAAGTTAACATGGAATACCTGATTCGGTTACTGCCTTGATTAACCTCATAGTCAATAGGGCCTAACCAACGTTTTATCTGAAAAGGCCCTTTCCACTTGGCCATTAACTTATTTGCAGCTGTGGGTGACAATACTAATACCCAGTCATGGGGTTGAAACTCCCATTGCCTGGCTTTCTTATCATAGAATGTTTTCTGTTTCCCTTGGGCCTGCTTCAAATTCTCCTGTGCTATCTTAAAGGTTTTCTCTAACCTTTCCCTCAATTGCTGGACATATTCCAGAATTGTTTTGGCTGGTCTATCTTTCCTGACCCAGGCTTCCTGATCCACATCCATGGAACCTCTGGGTTGTCTCCCAAACATCAATTCAAATGGGGAAACCCCAGTGAAGCCTGGAGTACTTCCTGAAAAGCAAACAACACATAGGGAAGTACAAGGTCCCACTCTACTGTTTTCCTCTATACATTTCTTAATCATCTCTACCAGCCCATTGGTTTGGGGGTTTTATATGTTTAATACCAAACATTCGCCAAACTTCCTGCAATAGAGTAGAGGTAAAATTTGTCCCCCTATCTGTCAACAATTCCCCTGGGAAACCCACTTGACAAAAAACCTTTATTAACTCACGCACTATTACCTTCACATTTGTATTCTGAAGGGAAATGGCCCAGGAATATCTGGTGGCATAGTCCACCATCACCAGAACATATTGGTGACCTCTCACACTACGGTCCAATGGACCAACCTGATCCATGGGTCTCTCTACCACTGGTATGGGATTAAAGGGCTTTTCTCAGGGAGCCGCTGTAACACGTTCTGACACACTGTGCAGGATCTACAGTAATTCCTAACCAAAAGAACCGGGGAGTTAGATGACTGATTGTACTATGTTCTTCCAAATGGCCCGCCAGAAGATGATCATGGGCCATGATCAGAAGTGTCTTCCTAAACACCTTAGGAATCATCAGCTGCTGATATTGTTCAAGCTCCCCCTTTCGCTCTACTCTGTATAACAGCCTACCTACTTTAATAAAGTAAGGTGCATCTTTACCCCCCTCTCCTGGGTCCTCTACCACCCAGTCACAGTACATTTTAAGAGTTGGGTCTTCCCCTTGTTCCTGGGAGAAATGTTGGAACTGATCTATTGTTTCTTGGCTAAGAGCTTCTACTTGGGTCGGGGGCAAGACTCCTTTCTACTTTTCTGCTCTCCTGGTGGTCTTACTTTTCCGATCTTTACCAGGAGTTCCTAGGAAATCTTGGGTTGAAAAAGGAAAGATTTCTCCCAGGGCCAACTCTTTCTCCATACTATAATCTTTAGTTTGAGTGGCCACCCAAGTCTCTTTAACTGCCATAACTTCCACCATTCCTCCCCAGTCTCTTCCTAATATCAGAGGACAGGGTAGTTTGTCTACTACAGCTACCTTTAAGGGAACCGTTTCCCCTGCCCCCCCCCCCAGGTTAAACCAGTTTCATATACCGGTTCCTTTTCAACATCTCCATGTGCACACCAAACCTGTTCTATTCCTTTGAAACTCCCTACCCCTTTTCCAACCTTCAACCGCCTTGCTAAGGCCCCAGATATAAGAGATTGATTACTACCAGTATCTATAAGGGCTTCAATTTCTATCCCAGCCACCTGAACCCCATGCTTTAGGGTTGGCTTCTCCCCCATGGGCCTCCCCACCTGCCCTATTCCTGTTACCGAAAATGAACAGTCCATCTGAGGACAGTCCCTTTGGTAGTAGCCCTCTTTCCCACATGCATAACTTTCTTAAGAGATCAGATTCCACAGGTGACCCTTGAAGGAAGGAATGCTGGCCTAGTGCCTAACCCTCAGTAAACCTGGTTCTAAGAGGGAGGTTGTAGAGAATCTGCATTAAAGATAGTTTTCACAGCAACCTATGAACTACTATTTGTCTGTTAGAGAAGGAGGGAAGAGGACATTCTCTTGCTGAGACGAGAAAAGTAGAAGACATATCTTTGGGTAAGTATATATTATTTTGCTCTGAGTTTTGATAGGTTTGAGGAGAAAAGCTCAATTTTAGGTTCCCTTTTAAAGAGTTTTGGGGAGAAAAGCAGAATTGTAGGTTCCCTTCTAAAGACAGTTTAGATCTCAAAAGAACAAACTTTTAATAAAATCCTAAGGCTCTCTATACTAGTCTAATATATTCCTAGTAGCTTAATAAGGTTACTTAATTAGCTCAATAACAAGATGCAGACAGTAGTCCAGCAGTAAGAGGGTTGCTATCCAGTCTTTTGCATTGAGTGTCACATGTATGACTTTTTTCCAGTTGGTGAGAAGTTATATGTGTGTGCTCACTGGAAAGAGCTCCTAGCTCTCAGAGAATGAGTACATTCCCTTGAGGCTAGAGTAGCAAACTTGGAGGAGCTGAGGGAGACAGAGAAGTACATAGAGGAGACCTACAGGGATGGTATAGAGAAGTCCCACCTCCAGTCTGGTAGCCCCTGTGCTGCCTTGGAGGAGAGAGGTCTCCTAGAAGGAGAACATCACCTTGATGAAGTAGGAAATAATCCTGTAGCTAGGACCCGCCCATCAGGGGATGCAATATCCTCTCACACTGAGAATGTGTCTTCAGGGGCTTCTGCCCAGGAGAGAAAAGTTAGGACAGCAGTTGTAGTTGATGATTCGATTATTAGGCATGTAGATAGCTGGGTGGCTGGTGGGTGTATGAGGATCGCCTGGTCACTTGCCTGCCTTGTACGAAGGTGGCGGACCTCACGCATCACATAGATAGGATTTTAGATAGTGCTGGGGAGGAGCCAGCTGTCCTGGTACATGTAGGTACCAATGACATAGGAAAATGTGGGAGGGAGGTTCTGGAACCCAAATTTAGGCTTTTAGGTAGAAAGCTGAAATCCAGATCATCCAGGGTTCCATTTTCAGAAATGCTTCCAGTTCCACGCGCAGGACCTAAGAGGCAGGTAGAGCTCCACAGTCTCAATGCATGGTTGAGACAATGGTGCAGGGATGAGGAATTTAGATTTGTTAGACACTGGGCAACCTTCTGAGAAAGGGGGAGCTTGTTCCGAAAGGACGGACTACATGGGAAGGAAACAGGCTGCTGGAGCTAACGTTTAAAAAGGAGATATAGCAGCTTTTAAACTGAGATGTGTGGGAAAGCCAACAGTCGCCCAGGAGCGGATGGTTCGGTGTGAGGTATCCTTGGAGGATACTATTGAAACAGGATATTTAGGGAATCCTGGTAGAGAGGCTTGAATAATGGTGAAAGAAAGCCAGGAGGGTTGAAGACGAAGGCAGAGTAAAAGACTCAAATTTTCCCTGTCTTCTCATCAGACTGTAGTTGCAAGGGAAAAACACAATTTGACGTTATCTGTATACAAATAAAACATAGTAACATAGTAGATGACGGCAAGTAAAGACCTGAATGGTCCATCTAGTCTGCCCAACCTGATTCAATCAAAAAATTTGTTGATTTGTTATTTTCTTCTTATTAGCTATTTCTGTGCAAGAATCCAAAGCTCTACCCAGTACTGTTCTTAGGTTCCAACTACTGAAGTCTCCGTCAAAGCTCACTCCAGTCCATCTATACCCTCCCAGCCATTGAAGCCCTCACTAGCCCATCCTCCACCTAACAGCCATATACAGACACAGACCATGCAAGTCTGCCAAGTACTGGCCTTAGTTCTTCTATATTTACTATTATTTTCTGATTCTAGATCCTCTGTGTTTATCCCATGCTTTTTTGAACTCCGTCACCATTTTCATCTCCACCACCTCTCTCAGGAGCACATTCCAGGCATCCACCACCTTCTCAGTAAAGAAGAATTTCCTTACATTGCTGTTGAGTCTATCATGACTCAACCTCAAATTATGCCCTCTGGTTTTACCATTTTCCTTTCTCTAGAAAAGATTTTGTTCTAAACTAAACTAAACTAAACTAAACCTTAAGTTTATATACCGCGTCATCTCCACGGAAGTGGAGCTCGACACGGTTTACAGGGATTAAAAATAAAGAGGAGGAACTACAATGGAAGGAGGGAGAGGTAAGGTGAACAAGGACGGAGGAGGTACATAGAATAATGGAGAGGGAGGGAGTGGTTACATTTTGGTGAAAAGCCAGGTTTTCAGATGTTTTCTGAAATGTTGGAGGGAGGTCGAACTCCGAAGATGGGCCGTAAAGCTGTTCCACAGCTCAGTGATCCTGAAGAGGAGGGATGTACCATGTTTTCCTGTATGGGAGATGCCAATTAGAGAATGGAAGGATAGTTTGAATTTCTGAGTGGATCTGGTGGAGTGAGTGCTCGAGAGCCAAGATAGTGGGAAGAGGGGAGGAAGGATGCCGTGAAGAGATTTGAAGGTAAGACAAGCGCATTTGTAGCGAACCCTGAGGAAGACTGGGAGCCAGTGAAGCTTAGACAGAAGCGGGGAGACGTGGTCAAATTTGCCTTTTGCGAAGATTAATTTAGCTGCGGTGTTCTGAATCCGCTGAAGTCTGAGAAGATGTTTCTTTGTTAGGCTTAGAAAGATGGAGTTGCAGTAATCGAGTCGGGATAGAATGATGGATTGGACAAGGACGGCGAAATGTTGTTGGTGGAAGCAGGATCTAACTTTTCTTAGCATATGGAGATTGAAAAAGCATTTTTTTACTAGGGAGTTGATGTGGTCATTAAAGGACAGTGTGGAGTCAATGATGATTCCCAGAACTTTGCTAGAGTGCTCAAGCTGCAGATTGATGCCAGAGGAAAGTGGGATGTGGGAGGGTAGCTGATCCAGTTTCGGGCCGAGCCAAAGTAGTTTTGTTTTGGCCTCATTTAGTTTCATTTGAACAGTGAGGGCCCAGGATTGTAGACTTGTTATACAGGATGAGATGTTAACCGAGAGGTTGGTGAGGTTAGAGTCGGTCTCAATAAGGACGAGGATGTCGTCGGCGTAGGTGTAAAGTGTCTCCGAGGTGGAAAGTTGGAGGAGTTTCAGGGAGGACATATAGACATTGAAAAGAATCGGGGATAAAGGTGAACCCTGCGGGACTCCGCAGATCGGTTTCCAAGGGAAGGATGAGGAACCCTTCATGTTAACGAGGTAGGAACGGGACCGTAAGAATTTTGAGAACCAATCTAAGACCGTGGAATTTATGCCAATTTCAGAAAGTTGGAGGATTAGTATGTCATGGTGGACAATGTCGAAAGCTGCGGAGAGGTCAAATTGGAGAAGGACAGCAAATTTGTTGCAGGAGTGAAGTTGTTGGACCTTTGAGATTAAAGAGGCTAGAAGGGATTCAGTGCTGTAGTTGGGTCTAAATCCATGTTGGTAGGGTAGGAGAATGGAGAATCTCTCGAGATAGGATGAGAGTTGGGTGGCTATGATGGATTCCAGCATTTTGGTCAGGAGAGGGATATTAGCTATTGGGCGATAGCTGGAAGGGATGGAGGGGTCGAGATCAGCTTTTTTCAGAAGTGGGGACAGGGAAATGTGTCCCATTTCTGTAGAAAACAGGCCTGAGAGCAGTGCGGAGTTTAAGATTTTGGTGAGAGATGAGATGGCCTGTGCTGGAATGTTCTCATATAGGTAGGAGGGGAAAGGATCCAAGGAGCAGTTGCAGGCTTTTAACTTGAGGCAGAGCTTAGAGACCTGAGAGTCGGAAACAGGCTCGAAGGCGGTCCAGGATCTGTTGGCTGGGATATGGTTCACCTCGGTTAAATTGGGGTTGGAGGTAGTGGGCATCAGAGAGTTGTAATCGGGTGTGGGGGGGAAGGAGCTTCGTAAGGTAGACACTTTCTCATTGAAAAATTTTGCTAGATCGTTCGCGGATGGAGAAGAGGGGAGTGGGGAGGAATCGTGTTTGGAGGATATGGAACGCCAGATGTTCTACGTTAATACCTTTCAAGTATTTGAACATCTGAATCATATCTCCCCTGTCTCTCCTTTCCTCTAAAGCAGTGGAATCCTTATGGATAGAAATTCCATGTGTGAAAGGAAGAAATATAAAGGTAGAGTTATACTACCGTCCCCCGGGACAAAGTGAGCAGACAGATGAAGAAATATTTTCTGAGATTAGGAAAGCTGGTGAAATGGGCAACACTGTAATAATGGGTGATTTCAATTACTAACTCACTCAGGAAAAGGACATATATAATCACTATCAAGCACAGCTATGTCTCAAACGGAATATCAGGGGCCCTTAAGACACTGCAAGGCCACACACTCTACCACACTCACACAGGCTCACACACACAACCCAATCATTCAAGAAAAAGAAAAGTGGAGAAAAAGCCTAAGTTCAGCTTCATCTGGCAAAAAACTCCACTTTTTTAAAGAACAAACAAGGGTTGAAAAACACTTGCACACGTGTGGTAAATAATCAAAGGTGGAAAAGCAGGTGCAGTAGCAGCCCTCAGGGGAGCCACCCATATGAAGAGGCAAGCAAAAAACCAAAACATCAATTTCTGTGGGAAATCCTGCACAATAACTCAGTCACCAACAACTTCCATAAAACTTCATAAGCAGAAAAAAAATGATGAACTTAGCGTCCAACAGGGTCTAGGCTTTCTAAAGCACTCCCAATCAGTGATTCACCTTTCGGACACCGCAGCAAATTGAACCCTACGGGGAAATCTCCATTTCACTCTGCTGCGTCAGGGGTTAAGGTCTTCCTGCATCACAGATAAGAAGTCGGGACCCTCCATACAGAGCACACAAAGTCCAAACACAAAAGTCTTCTGTGTTGGGTCGCTGTAAAACAGTGATCATAACATGATCAAATTTGTGCTGATACTGGGAGTAACGTCGCAAAAAAAAATCTACTGTAGGGGCATTTAATTTTTGAAAGGGCAACTATGATAAAATGAGGAAAATGGTTAAAAAGAAGCTAAAAGGATCAGTTGCAAAGGTTAGGACTGTAAACCAGGTGTGGATGTTATTTAAAAATACCATTGTGGAAGCCCAGACCAGATGTATTCCACGGATTAGCAAAAGTGGAAAGAAGAGGAAACGAGAGCCGGCGTGGTTATAAGATGAAGTGAAAGAGGCTATTAAAGCCAAAAAAACATCCTTTAAAGAATGGAAAAAGGATCCAAATAAAGAAAATAAGAAGAAACACAAGTACTGGCAAGTTACATGCAAAGTATTGATAAAAATAACTAAGAAAGAATATGAAGAGAAACTTGCAAAAGAGGCAAAAACTCATAGCAATTTTTTTAAGGTACATCAGAAGCAGAAAACCTGTGAGGGAATCTGTGGGACCATTGGATGATCAAGGAGCAAAAGGGTCGCTCAGGGAGGATAAGGCCATAATGGAAAGACTGAATGAATTATTTTCTTCGGTCTTTACGGAAGATGTAAGAGATCTACCTGAACCAGCAATGGTTTTCAAGGGTGATGATGTGGAGGAACTGAAAGAAATCTCGGTGAATCTGGAAGAGTTACTAAGCCAAATCAGCAAGTTAAAAAGTGATAAATCACAAGTACCGGATGGTATACATCCCAGGGTACTAAAAGAACTCAAACATGAAATTGATGACCTGCTGTTAGTGATCTGTAACCTGTCGCTAAAATCATCTGTAGTACCTGAAGATTGGAGGATGGCCAAGGTTACACCAATTTTTAAAAAGGGCTCCAGTGGAGGATCCAGGAAATTACAGACCAGTAAACCTCACTTCAGTGCCTGTCAAAATGAAAGAAACAATTATAAAAAATAAAATTGTGGAACATGTAGACAAACATGATTTAATGAGATGGATTCAGCATGGGTTCAGCCGAGGGAAATTTGACTCACCAATTTGCTTGACTTCTTTGAAGGTGTGAATAAACATGTGGATAAAGGTGAGCCGGTTGATATAGTGTATCTAGATATTCAGAAAGCTTTTGATAAAATTTCTCACGAGGCTCCAGAGAAAATTAAAGTGTTCTGGGATAAGTGGCAAAGTTCAGTTGTAGATTAGGAATTGGTTATTGGAAAGAAAACAGAGGGGAGGGTTAAATGGTCATTTTTCTCAATGGAGGAGAGTAAACAGTGGAGTGCCTCAGGGGTCTGTACTGGGACCAGTGCTAGTTAAATTACTTATAAATGATCTAGAAATTGGAACGACGAGTGAGGTGATTAAATTTGCAGATGAAACTAAACTGTTCAAAGTTGTTAAAATGCATGTGTATTGTGAAAATCGCAGGCGGATCTTAGGAAATTGGAAGACTGGGTGTCCGAATGACAGATGAAATTTAATGTGGACAAATGCAAAGTGATGCACATTGGGAAGAATAACCTGAATCACAGTTACCAGATGCTAGGGTCCACCTTGGGGATTAGCACCCAAGAAAAGGATCTAGGTATCATCGTAGACAATATCATGAAACCTTCTGCCCAATGTGCGGCGGTTGCCAAAAAAGCAAATAGGATGCTAGGAATTATTTAAAAAGGGATGGTTAGCAAGACTAAGAATGTTATAATGTTCCTGTATCGCTCCATAGTGCAACCTCATCTGAAGTATTTTGTTCAATTCTGATCTCCTTATTTCAAGAAAGATATAGTGGCGCTAGAAAAGGTTCAAAGATGGTAATGGAGATGGAACTCCTCTCGTATGAGGAGAGACTAAAATGGGTAGGGCTCTTCATCTTGGAAAAGAGATGGCTGAGGTGAGATATGATTGAAGTCTACAAAATCCTGAATGGAGAATGGGTACAAGTGGATTGATTTTTCACTCTGTCAAAAATTACAAAGACTAGGGGATAAGTGATGAAGTTGCAGGGAGATACTTTTAAAACCAATAGGAAGAAATATTTTTTTCACAAGTTCCTGGAGGAAAAGTCCATACTCTGTTATTGAGAAAGACACAGGGATATCTCAATAACAGAGTATGGACTTTTCCTCCAGGAATTTGCACCTTTATCGGTAGCATGGAATATTGCTACTCCTTGGGTTATGACCAGGTACTAGTGACTTGGATTGGCCACCGTGAGAACGGGCTACTGGGCTTGATGGACCATTGGTATGACCCCAGTAAGGCTATTCTTATGTTCTTATCTTAAGCCAGGGTACACACTAGGCCTAGGTTTGGGGTCAGGGCCTTCCCACTTTATCCTACCGGGGTCCCAGGCCTTAGGGCTCATTCTCTTTCCCCCAGAACCCTCTTCTTTACCACTGCTCTTCCCTTCTACCAGCTTGCTTGGGCTCCGCTTGTCTCTGAGATATCTCTTCTGTATTTCTTAATTTCTCAATCTAGTTGTCTCCGCCTGGCACTTCTTCCTAATCAGAGTCAACGCTGCTGGAGTCACTAGATTTTTTTTGTGTCTTCTTATTTCTCTTTGACTTTTTTTTCTGTTTCCTCTTCTTCTTGATTTTCTTTTTATTATCCTCATCATCACTTGAATTAACGCTGATTCTGAGTCGCTGTTGCTGTCACTGTCTTCCGAGTGCTTTCTGTTTCTTTTTAGCAGCTTTTCTCTTTTTCTTTTCTTCTGAACTAGAGTCCGAGTCACTGCTTTTCCTTGACTTGTCGTCCTCTGCTGGAGTATGTTCATCTGAATCAGGATCAGAAACCTTTGGTGAAAGACCCCACACTTCTGGAGCTCCAAGTTCACCAATCCTTTCTCTCTCATGCAGTCTCCGTGTGAGGAAGGCCTCCTGATGTTGTTGCAACCGCTCTTCCTCCTTCTCATAGTACTTTGCCCATTGCTTAGTGTGCTGAGGCTGGAGCTGTGAGGGACTGTAGTGTGCTCTGTCTCGGGAGCGTTTCAGCTGCTTCTCTGTTGCTTTGTTGCTCCGGTGCAGGGGGCTGTGGGAACCCTCATTGCTACAGCTACTACTGCTGCTGCTTCTTCTTCTCTCGCTACCATGGCATCGTTTCCTGCCACCCGCTGCCTTGACGCTGTGACTCTGGGAGCAGTGAATGGGGAACATGTACCCTACAGTGAAAATAAAAAGTACAACTTCGTCTGGTGGATCCTACTGCTGCAACAAATTGTCACACCCCTGGCCCCATCTACCCGCAGGCCAAGTGTCCGTTCACCGCCTATCGGGGTATAGGCCAAGTGTCCATTAACTGGAGCTCAAAGGTTTCAGGCTTACTGAGAGTTAGGCACTAGGCCTGCATTCCTCCTCTCAAGGGTCACCCTGGAGCTCTTGGTTCCAAGAACTCAAACTATGCTCCTTTCTGCCGTGAGTCCATTAATTAACCCCCCCCCCCCTTCAGTTCAGGGTGAGGTCCCTCTTGACCCCCCTCAAAATGTCCCCTAAGGATTGTGGGGATCCAAGCTAAAGCTCCTCTCCCTAACAGGAGTCCAGTTGAAGGCTTTAGGAGTCTCTTTTCTTTATAAATCACCCCTTTTCTCTGCAATTCACTTCTTATGCAAATTAGGATGTAAATTAGTTCCTCAAGTCCAATGGCAAGGTCATTCAATCTTTACCACTGGGCAACACAAATACTCTGTGGTAATAGGAGTAGCTGGTTCCTAACACCACCCACCTAGTCTTTAACTATGACTAGAATCACCCCATTAGGAACTAGTTGGACCTAGCTATTCCCTGTTTAACCCTGGTTACCTATTGCCCATGGGAAATCTGGGGAGGGGTAGACTTTGGTGTAGCCTTCCCTCGGGAAAGTACTCTCTCAAATGATGGGAATATGTACCCCATCACAGTGGGTAAATGGCCATATTCCTACTATGGGTTATTCCATAAGCACACAACAGTCTTTGACGGTGCATAATTTGCAAGTGGGCATTCATGTGGTCGACGTTTGGGTAGAGCATAGGTGGGGCGCATATTCACACACAGAAATGTTAGAACGCTCTAATCTATGTTGGCACTTTCCCAGACTAGGTGTTAACATTTATACCAGCTCTATGGCTGGTAGAAGAACTCATATATAAAAACATACGTACTTATGTGACCCGGTACCAGGGCCGGATTAGTGGATAGGCCCAATAGGCACGTACCTAGGGTCGAAGTTGGCAGGGGGGCCCGCTGAAGAAAAAGACTACTCAAATTTTTAGGGGGGTTTCAAACGGCAACATGCCCCCCCCATGGGAAAGATCGGTAACGCCGCTCCCCCTCCCGGGAAAGATCGGCAACGCTGGGCCCCACCCCCATAAAAGATCAACAACGCGCGCTGGCCCCCTCCCATATCGGCAACAACCTTCTGTTGCAAGCGGTGCTCAACCCAAAGCTTCCCCTCTGACGTAGCTTCCTGTTCCCGCCTGGGCGGTTCACGTCATATGGCAGCTTTGGCCGAGCAGCAGCCAGCAGCACTGCTTGCAACAAAAGGTTTGCCAATCTTGGTCACTGCTGGCGGGCTGTGAGACCCATTTTCTTTTGGGAAAAACCACCCCCCACATCAGAAAGAAGGTGAGTGAATTATCTGGCCATCTTCAGGTCCCAGACGGAATGACATTGGATGGCTGTTAGGACGGATGCATGCACGGGGATGAGTGTGTGAGGCATGTGAGTTGGGAACTGGATGAGGACTGTAAGGGATTGTTTTCCTGGGGGTGCGGCTGTTGTGAGGAAGTGAGTATGTGGGTTACAACAAAATGCAGAACTGAACTCGGGTTGGGGATCAGTTGAGCACTGTTCATATTTTTGTTATCTTTGTATTGTACCCTATTAAGCATGCTTGTTTTGTTTACTGATTCTACAGCCTGCGTTTCAATTCACAATAAAGATAATTTTTTAAAAAAGAAAGAAGGTGAGTACTACTGTAGTGGTGACTGACCCATGCCAAGGTGAGGGGGGAGGGAGATGGGCCTAGGGTGTAGCTGGGAGAGCTGTTTGGGCCTTGGTCTGGGCTGGCACTGAGAGTAGTAGCAAAGCAAAGTAAGTGGGGCCGGGGCCTGATTTGTGGTTTGAACCATTCACAGGACACCTATAATTTGGGGGGGCTACCATTAGTTTTTTTAGCAGACTTCACCAGTCATCTTTACTCCCAATCTAAGGCTGCAAGAAGGGGGCAGGGCAGATGATGGAAGTGGGGAGAACTTGTGCCGTCAGCATCAGGCGCATATGAGAAAGCAGCAGCAGCAGTGAAGAGGTGAGGGGCCCTCATCTCCTCACCACTGCTGCTGCTTTCCCACATGCTGGATGGGGGGCATATGCTGGATGGGGGGGAAGGAGACACGATAATGTGATGGAATTGCCTGGGGTGGAGAGAGAGAAGGGGCAGATGATGGACGAGGGGAGAACTTGTGCCATCAGCGTCAGGTGCATATGGTAAAGCAGCGGTGAGAAAGGGATGGGGCCCTCACCTCCACTGCTGCTTTCCCACTTGCTGGATGGGGGGGAAGAAGATAGACTTAGTGAGATAGTGGAGGGGTGAAGGAAAGGAGTGGCAAGCTGTGAGTAGGCATAGTGAAAATAGGGAAACTGAAGACTGAATTGTAAGAAAGAATTTAATTTAGGAGGCAGAAAATAGAGAAAGAAGACCAGAGAAGAAAAGGAAGGGAAGAGAGAAGAGAGAGAGATGCCATAGAACGGGGAAGGAGACAGAGATATTAGAGTGGAGGAAATGAGAAGAGAGAGATGCTAAAAACCACAGGGGGGGGAGGGACAGGGAGATGGAAGGAGAGAGATGCCAGACCATGAGGGGAACAGAGGGAAGATGATGTATGCCAGACCAAGAGGGGGAGGGGGAAGACATTTTCTAGAAGGGGCAGACAGTGGATGAAAGGAAGAAATTAACAAGAAGATGAGGAAAACAGAAACCACATGACAAAGGTAGAAAAAACATTCTATTTTTTTATTTTATTGCTTTAGGATAAAGTAGTATTGTAGCTGTTTTGATAAATGGTTAGAAATAGAAATGGTGATCCTTTTATTGGATTAATTTTAATACATATTTGACTAACTTTCAGAAAACAGGTAAATAAATGGGGGCGGGAGTGGGGTGGGGCTAGGGGGCCCAGTGTATTTGTGTGCCTAGTGGCCCTTGAAGAATTAATCCTGCCCTGCCCGGAACATTAGAATTCTATAAAGAAAAGGTACCTGCTGTTCTCTGTAGAATAGGCTCTAAATAATGTTCTTGGTCCCTAAAAATAGGTGTCATCTTACAGAATTACTGTACACGGGATACCATTAAGACGTTTTATTGTATTGTTAACCTCTGTTGGTCTTAACTAGGTCTCATTGCATAAAATGGAACCTGAAGTAAAACAGCACAGGTTAGCAGTAGCACATGTTAGTAAATATGCACTGGGCCTCTAAATTTATTTCTGTGCATTAGTTGTATTGGAAGATGCTGGGAAGGTCTACAGCAGTTACTGCAGACTTTGCAGCTACCATACAGTAACTTCAAAAAATGCCCCTAAGTTATAAAACTTGTTGTTAAGTGGTATTTTTAGAACATGATGAAAATCAGCTAAACTTGATGGTGTTCCTCTACTTTTGCAATTGGCTTTTAAAGTCATGACATCATCTATTCATTTCTTCCAGGAATAGATGATTGAAAGGCAGTAGCAATGTTTGTCTGTCCCCGTGCTTTACATTTAGCCTGTCTTTTAAACAGAGGATAACTGAAGGATCCAGTCACTGAAGGATTTCTCCTATAATGTGCCTATAGGAAAATTCTTACTGAATAAGGACCCTGATTTGCCAAACCAGTAATATACTGTATAAGGTTCCTATCATTTTTTTAACTCTACATATGATGCTGCTTTTCTGTATACTGTATTGGATTATATCCCTATATGTCACACACAAACACGCTTCTAAACAATACAAAGATTCCTGTGATATATTACAATATGTTGTATATTATAATATGTTGTAATATATCCAGGGATAAATATGGAAATAAGTCATATCACTATTGTAATTACCCACTTAACAACAAAACTAAGGGAGAAAAAAGGAAGATGAGTCTCGAAATAATGCGATGACGTGTTCTCCTTTAAACTGTTTTTGATTCTTCAGTGGCTGACTTCCCTTCTTAAAGCAGTGAAATATTGGCCCAAGTTGTCCTGGAATAACCTTCACTCTGTAAGAGGCTGGTACACTGTTGTTTGCTGGGGACTTTTATTAATTGCAGAGCACGAAAGACTCGACTGAAAATATATTTGTGTCTTATTTTTTTGTTTCTTGACTGCCTAATACTATGATAGGCCTGGCTTAGTTTATGATGTAATTTTTGTGTTTTTCTTTAAATGGGGAGAAAAATACCTCTTAGGACTTTATGAGAGCAATCCTGGGATTCTAAACAAAGCATGTATGAAACTGTTTTTGATAGTGTTTTCAAGGTATTTAGTCTTCACCGTGCTCACAGTAAAATCTGTGAAGCAGGTTTTGGGTGTAAAATAGAACCACCCAAAAAGTGTTGTTTTCAAATCATTATATAATGCCACAGTAGTGTGTTCCTGTCTATTTTGTTCAACAATCACAGTTGTATGTTTTACCAAAAATATTTTTTAAAAAGAGAGAGTTTGAAGCGAGAGACCCCTCCCCCTACACACACAAATTTTAAAATAATCATATTTGTATGATCTTGTTCCTCTCTGCACCGTCATTGAGTTTAGCATCCGGAAGGGAATACATGCAGCAGTATCCTTCAGAACAAAAACTGATACTGAGCATTTCCTTTCATTTCCCCTTTTACAAGCAGAAGCTTCAATAAGGATATGATAGAGATTTTTTTTGGGGGGGAGGGGGAGCAAGGGACATTGGCACACTATTTTGATTGGAGGGGCAAACCAACCAACCTAGGCCCTGCCCCTAAAACTCCCTATTTGTGATGCTGGGTTGGAAAAACAGTTGGTTGGCCCCCATCCCCTCCATTATACTGCCTATGTCTTTCACCACAGTTGCTTAGTTGCTTGAACCTTTAGATCCTGATGGTCTGGTACATGGGGGTAATGATATTTAAGGGGGGGAGTGATGTTGAAGAAGTATATACCACTAATGTCTCATGAATGTCTTTGTGTGGTACGTACTTTCATTTACAGTACTACCCAACTTGGCATGAGAAAGTTTGACATCGTGGTCAGGCCAAGACTTTCTCATGCCAAGTCGGGTAGAGTAATTATTGGTGGCTGAGTTACCATTTGTCATTTCACATTTCTTATATTCCTTTTAAAATTATTCAGATTGATATTTGTGCCATTTCAGTTCTAAAACATCTGTCAAGTGTTTTCCCAGTGAGAACTGAGAATGCTGTGACTTCATCCCTTTTGTGCCTTTGGGTAGATGGCGGCGGTCTGCCTGAGTGTTACTCATGTGACCTTTGAATGCATGCCATACGTCATGTCTAGGGCTGTACTGTATAGCTATCGTGCTTCTCATGGAATCTAGAGCAGTTAGGATTTAAAGCATTTTTGATGACTTGGAGGATTTTCCCTGAGATTTCTCATACGTTTACTTCCTCAAGGGTTTGAAATATATATAAATATATCCCCTTATATGAAGTCACGTAAAGCTTTTTATCGCCAGCCATGGTGGTATTAGCTCCGGTGCTCATTAGAATTCCTATGAGCGTCGGAGCTAATACCGCTGCGGTCGTCAATAAAAAAGATTAACAGGGCTTTGTAAAAGGGGGATTATTTTTTATTTCTAACATTTTGTAATGTTAAGATTGGTCATTTTTCCATAGCCATGTACTATTTTGAACATACTTTTCTTTTTAAATTCTTTATTTCAACACTTAAAAGTACCTTGATTTTTAAGTATTATAAAATAGAGCAAGTTTTACACTTAGGATTTTTTACGGTTTTTGTGTTGCTTTCCACAACGAGATGATTTTATCATCACTAATTTATAATTTTTCTGAAAATCTGTCAAAATTGTAGCCCTAGTCATGCTGGTTCAATCACTTAGACAAACCTTCCAAAGGTGAGATTATAGGCATGAATAGAGACATAACACTTTAGAGATGAAGTTGATCATTCAGTTAAAAAATATAAATATAGTTATCTTTACGCTAATTATGGGCTCACATGCAGGCTGTTACATACAATGCATATAATATCAAGGGTATTATATAATAGAAATAATAAAGAAACAAGTTTGTATTATTGGTCAATAATGCTCTCTGGTATATATACTGTAATATGCTTTAAATTTTAATTTGCAATTAGAGAGTAACAGAAATGCAGTTTGCAGCGCAAAGGACATACTGTAGTTGGTTTGTATACATGTGTATATGTATACTGTAAGGTCATATACATGTTCTAATTTATATGCATCACTGTAAATTTAGAGGGCCTTCAAAGTTAATGAACATAAACTAATTATATAAATTGGGGCTTTGCATGACTTGAAGTAAACCTTTTGTCTTCGTCTTTCTCCTGACTAAGGTAGATCTGAAATAACTTGTGAACCCAGTTTTGGATTTATTTTACCTAATATTGTAATATAAGCTTTTAAGTTGAACAAGCTAGGCAGAATCGCCTATTATGCTAAAATCAATTTCATAATAAACATGAACATGCGAATTGCAGATTTCTAACTGGACCCTAAATTCGCCTCCCCTGACATGACTCTACCTGTCCACAGAGTTACAAACTCGTATTAAAATAAAAATGAAACGGGACCACCAAATCCTAGTTTTGCCAAAGAGAAACAAGCTAGTGGCACTGGTGGTGATTTGACAATCCATGAAGTCCTGATAGCATAACCTCTAAATTATCCAATTTTTATCAGGACTTCTACAATAAAGCCATTTATCCAGTATATGGCTAACAGTGATGAAATCTGTGTCCTCATAAATTGGTTGCTCTATTATTCAATTAAGTTTTATTGAGTATTTCTATCGTTCTTCATTTCATGTTCACTTGGCAAAAATATAGTCTCTCAATCACACTGATCCATATGTCTTGCAGCAAAAACAAAGGGAAAACTTTTGCTTTTTACAACCAGTGAGGCTAGCTTATAAGTCCAAAAGGTGTGAGTGAAAAATACCCAGAAACAGAACGGAATTTAGATTTCAGTGTGGATCAATTCAGGTAACTTGAGCGGAGAAACAATTAATGACGGCTCTTCTAAAAAATTCCGATGACCTTTGTGCTCAAGAAAATCAGAAAACTTATGACATTTTGAAACAATTCAAAGTACACATTTTTAGCTTTAGAAATCACATATTTTTGTAATAAAAAAATTCTTGAGCATTCATTTATAAATAAACACTTTCCATTGTTCAATTTTAATTTTTTTTGTTTATGAAAAAAATGACAAAATTAAAATTGAACATAAGAATTGCCGCTGCTGGGTCAGACCAGTGGTCCATCGTGCCCAGAAGTCTGCTCATGCGGTGGCCCTTAGGTCAAAGACTAGTGCCCTAATTGAGTCTAGCCTTATCTGCATACGTTCTGGTTCAGCAGGAACTTACCTTATTTTTCGCTCCATAAGACTTGACCATAAGACGCACCTTAGATTTAGAGGAGGAAAACAAGAAAAAAATATTCTTCATACTTAAGTTACCCTCATCATAACCTCACCAGAACTACTTTCTTCTAAGGAATCTTCTTGATGTTTCATCCAATTAAACAGATGTAATAGTACATAGCCACACTGAAATCTTGGTGAGCTTAACTGTGAACTTAGCATTGTTCAACACACGTCCCTGCATTGTGCCCACAGACACATGTATATGCTGCAGAGTCAGCAATTGGTAAAATAAAGGATAACCTTATCTTTAATGCACAGCTTGTTACCCCCCACCCCTCATGCACCCATTCTCTCTCTCTGTGTTGAAACATTTTATTGAATTTAATATAGCACACAAAATCCAAACAAGTAACAAATACATCACAAACAATCCACCCCCAACAATCCCCCTCCCCCCCCACAGTGACAGCCAGGCTAGCTCAACATTCAGGGGTAACAGTCCCCCGAACAACCAACCAACCAAAACACCCAAAAGAATAAACAACTCGTCCTGTGACCCATCCCTAACTCATAAGAGACCACCAAACCCACCATTCTCTTTCTTAATAGGAAAAATATACTGGTAAGCAAAAAGCGGTCGTGAAGCAGAATCAGCAGAGGGGTTGTGTATGAGCACGCTCCGGTACCTGCTTGGCTCCCTGGAAGCAGATCTTACACATGTGGGTCGGGCTGAAATTGTCGCTGCTGCAGACAGAGCCGAGTCGGCTTTGGGGGCTCTGGCATTGGTGTGCTGCTTTGGTTAGGGAATGCGGCTGCCCCTGTCGCCAGCTCCATCGGCTGCAGGTGCCGGCGGTTCTTCGTCCTTGGACTCTGCCTCCTCCCCAAGCAGGAGAACAGTCACAGTCCCAGTTCACTGCCTGGGAAGTTCTTAATAGAGACCAGCGGTTGCATCTGCGGCGGTGCCTGTGCTCTCCTCCGAGCTCTTCACGGATGGAGGGCGAGGTCAGCTGTGAGGGCTCAGCATCATCATCCTGGCCTCCTCACCCCGACGGTTGCGTCTATGGCAGTGCCTGCGCTCTCCTCCGAGCTCATCGTGGAAGGATAGCGAGGTCAGCTGCGAGAGTTCAGCGCCACTATCCCAGCCTCCTCACCCTGACTGTTGCGTCTGCGGCGGTGCCTGTGCTCTCCTTCGAGCTCATTGCAGACGGAGGATGAGGTCAGCTTCAAGGGCTCAGCGCCACCATCCCGGCCTCCTCACCCCACCCTCACTCATTCACCTAGACACCAGCAGAGGCGCATGAGAGCAGTGTCCAGGGACCCGGGAGGGTGTAATTCTCTCTGCGGCTGGGTATATTCGTTCCATAAGACACACCCTTATTTCCACCCACTTTATTGGGGGGAAAAAGTGTGTCTTATGGAGCGAAAAATAAGGTATCTAACTTTTTCTTGAATCCCTGGAGGGTGTTTTCCCCTATAACAGCCTCTGGAAGAGTGTTCCAGATTTCTACCACTCTGTGGGTGAAGAATGTCCTTACATTTGTGCAGAATGTAGAGAGTGCCCTCTCGTTCTCTCCACCTTGGAGAGGGTGAACAATCTCTCTTTCTCTGCTAAGTCTATTCCCTTCAATATCTTGAATTTTTGATCATGTTCCCTCTCAGTCTCCTCTTTTCAAGGGAGAAGAGGCCCAGTTTTTCTAGCCTCTCATTGTATGGCAACTTCTCCAGTCCCTTAACCATTTTTGTCGCTCTTCTCTGGACCCTTTCAAGTAGTACTATGTCCTTTTTCATGTACAGCGACCAGTGTTGGACGCAGTATTCCAGGTGGGGGGCACACCATGGACTGGTACAGCAGCATGATAACCTTCTCTGATCTGTTTGTGATCCCCTTCTTAATCATTCCTGGCATTCTGTTCACTCTTTTCGCCGCCACAGCGTATTGCATGGACGGCTTCATTGACTTGTCTAAAAGTACTCCCAAGTCTCTTTCCTGGGGGCTCTCTCCGAGTACAGCACCGGACATCCTGTATTCATGCATATGATTTTTGTTACCGACATGCATCACCTTGCACTTATCCATAGAAACATAGAAAATGACAGCAGAAAAGGCCTCAGCCCATCAAGTCTGCCCACTCTAATGACCCACCCCCCAACTTCACCCCCCAAGAGATCCCACATGCCTATCCCATCTTCTCTTAAAATCTGGTACACTGCTGGCCTTGATCACCTGCAGTGGAAGTTCATTCCAATGATCAACCACCCTTTCGGTGAAGAAATACTTCCTGATGTCACCATGAAATTTCCCGCCCCTGATTTTCAGCGGATGCCCTCTTGTGGCCATGGGACCTTTAAGAAAGAAGATATTATCTTCTACCTCGATATGGCCCGTGATATATTTAAATGTCTCAATCATGTCTCCTCTCTCTCTACGTTCCTCGAATGAGTATAGCTGCAATTTACTCAGCCTTTCCTCATATAGGAGATCATTGAGTCCCGAGACCATCCTGGTGGCCATTCTTTGAACCGACTCAACTCTCAGCACATCTTTTTGGTAATGTGGCCTCCAGAATTGTACACAGTATTCCAGATGAGGTCTCACCATGGATCTGTACAATGGCATTATCACTTCAGGCTTCCGGCTGACGAAACTTCTGCGGATACAACCCATCATTTGTCTAGCCTTGGAAGAAACCTTCTCCACTTGATTGGCAGTTTTCATATCTTCACTAATAGAAACATAGAAACATAGTTTGGCGTCATCGGCGAATAACGTTATTTTACCCCGAAGCCCCTCACTCCTAAATCTCGTTCCGCTGTATCCACGTTGAACCTCATTTGCCATTTCACGGTCCATTCCTCGAGTGCGTTTATGTCTCGTTGTAGGTCTTCGTAATCCTTCTGTGTCCTCACTACTCTGAATAACTTTGTATCGTCCGCAAATTTAATCACCTCACTCGTCGTACCAATTTCCAGGTCATTTATAAATATGTTGAAGAGCACGGGCCCAAGCACCGAACCCTGCGGCAGTCCACTCGTGACGCTTTTCCAGTCCGAGTATTGTCCATTTACCCCCCACTCTTTGTTTCCTATTCACCAACTAGTTTTTAATCCACATAGTTCCATCAAGGAAGGCCAGGATTGGACTTTGCAGTGCTTTTGTCATCTTGAGCTTTACCATGCATAAGTCTCAACAGGAGCAATGAATGGAAAAAGGGATCACGGGTCAAAAAATAATTCAGCACTACCATTTCTTAGGTTTTTAAAATAGATTTGGGTTGGTGTAACTGATTTAACTTACTTTGCTTCAGGTTATTACTGATAGCTGCATACTTTTACTCTAACTGATAATATTTAGGGCCGGAACTTCAAGTTTTCCAGATCCCATTAATGTATCATCTTTGACCTTATCTTTCTGGGCTCTTGTTCGCAGCTAATTTGCAACAAGAATATTCTCCCAAATTTTCTTTCCCACTTAATTCTGCAAAAACTAGCTGGGAGTGAGAAGGGCAGTTGATTGTTGGAGTTCACTCTGCATGTTTCCATTTGATTTACCATGTTGCTCTGTATGGTAGTTTGCGGTTGCCCATGTAATCTCATCATCGCTGTCTTACATGATTCAGTGACGTTTAATTGAAGAATCATATTGTACTGAAAAATAATTAAATGATGCCTAATATGTTTCCCTGCTATTTGACTTCACCAACATTGTTCTTTCTACGCCATGACCAGCGGTGTCCTGCGTTTCAGAGCAAGATGCCTTCCACAGTGCTTACATTTTGAGTTATCTTGATGAAACAGTTGATGATACTGTTTGCTTTTTATCTTCAGTTTTCATACTCTCGAGTTCATTGGCATATAACATTTTGTTTCTTTCTGGATCATATGCCTTGTTTTCAAACCAAAAACTAGATTTTGAGCTTGTACAACTACAGAGTTTGTGAAAGTGTGGGATGCTCCATTAAATCGTTTGACATTATATACGTATATATTAATAACCATGAGAGGTGATTTTTCTTGCGCTTTCTTATTAATTTTCTTTAGGCAGGGTTTAAATGTTATCTTTTTTTGGAATGGGACGAGTCATCGCAGCCGTTTCATCGCAGGTCGTTTCATCGCTGCCGCTCTGAATCATCCTCTCCACCTTTCCTTGTCACTGTTGGTGCCTCGTCTCCTCTCAACCTCAGTGCCATACTAAGAGGGAGCGGGGATGTGGACGGCGCCTCTTGGTGCCATTTTGCTGGGACCATCGGTGCCTTTTCTCCTCTCTGCTCTTTTTCACATTTTTGTTTCACCAAATGCATTTTTAATGAGCTGCTTTACATGTGTTTTGCATTTCTGCAGCTCATTCATAAGGAATTTAAATAAGTTTTCAAGTGTATTAGAAGCTACTATATGGAAGGCACAAAATTTGCTTTCTCTTTTTTTTCACAGAGGCCCTACCATACCAGCATGAGCATACTAAAAGATGTAGTCATTAACATGGGTTACTGCTAAGAGATGTAATTTTACTATCTACTTGCGCTATTTTAGTACAGTCCCCATTTTAAGCATTGAGATCTAGTTATAGTAGTGTCTCAGTTAACCGGGCCTCTCACACAACCGGCAAAAAAAATTACCGGTAGAAAAAAATGTCCCCCGGGCCGCAAATCCTCCCTCAAGCCCCGAAGCAACTTCAAACACCCTCCCTCCTGCCCCAAAGCACCAGCGTGGCAGCGGTCCTGAGTTGCAAAGCCCTCCTCCCTCAAGCCCTGAAGTGGCAGAAGCAGGCACCAGTTCTGAGCCATGAACTCCCTCCCTCCCTCTCTCTCTTCCTTACCCGAAGTGCAGCAGTCAGCAGGAAGCAGCCTCAAAACAGGCTGCTTACAGCCAGCCCTGGCAGGGCCTTTCCTCTGATGCGTCTGTGCCTCCTGCTGACCACTGCACTTCAGAGAGAGAGAGGGAGGGAGTTCACAGCTCAGGACTGCCACCTGCTTCTGCCACTTTGCGGCTTGAGGGAGGGAGAGGAGGGCTTTGCGGTTCAGAACTGCTGCCATGCTGGTGCTTCAGGGCGGGAGGGGAGGGAATTGAGAGTGTGTTGGCAAGGTTTCTAACACACTCTCAATTAACCAGAAAAACAGTTATCCGGTATCCACTAATCCCCGTGGGTGCCAGATAACTGAGGTTCTACTGTACTAATTACTGGGGTAACTGAAAAATAGCACATTTTAATATTTACAGAGAAGATTGCAAACCTGTCTACATTTAGTTTACTCTCTAAGTAAATATGATAGGGTTACTCCATTATATATCTTACAACACTGGCTACTGATAGAAGCTAAAATTTTGCATAAGCTTTTCTGCTTGATATTCAAGATCATTTGTGGAACAGCAGCATATTATATGCATATATTGATTTGCTTTCCCTGAGCAATCCAATGAGGGTTAACCTTTCCGAACCCCCAAAATGTAGCTCTGTTAGATTACTTAACTCATCTTTTCCCTATCAAGCGGCAAAAGCCTAAAATTTACTACCAAATAATATAAATTCTCCAACTAATACTGATGTTTACAGAAAACCTAAAACTATTCTGTTTTGTGAACTTGTTTTACCTAACCAATCATATTGTTAGTTTCTGGATATATATCCTAGCTGTCTGTATGTAGTCCGCTTAGAACTTTGTCGTATAAGCGGACTATGAGACTTAATGGAAAGTAATAATCCCACCCCATAAATGTTTACCTGTCCCTATCTTTTCTTGTTTTGTATTTTGAGCTACTCTGGTAAACAAGGAATGGTACAAGTACTTGGGGCCTTTTTACTGCTAAGATTCCACACTAAATTTCATTATTTATGGGATATTTCCAGTGAGGTGGTGGGTTTGATTCTCTTCTGCTACCAGGTGTTCACTTCACTAACAAAGCACTTTCACAACCAAAATAAGCTGGCCTTCTTTATCGTCAGATTCACCAAAAGCCAGTGATTGAGGGCATAGAAGATGAGTTACTCACTAATTCTTACAGGTTGGCCTCTTTCTGTGTGGATAAACAGAAGTCTTTCCTTTCCACTGTTTTCAGTCTGGCAGCTTTCACAAATGCCAAATGATGAAAAATCAAGCCAAGTGTTGGGCCTAAATTGCACAGCTTGTACACTGAGCAAATTTGGAATCCAAGAATATAAGTGAATTTTCAGGAGAAAGACATATACAAAATACTTCTTGTACATCTGTGACCTGACTTTTGAAAAATATTTGACTTGATAACATCGACAAAATAAATTGGCAGATATGAAGTCTGTAGAGATAAGCTCATGGTGTGAGGTTTCTGGTTCATGACGCCAACCACTAACTAAATGAAGGGTCTGGCTTATTTTTTTATTTGCTGAAGGATCATTTTATTGCTATTTGAAATTCAAGTCTCAGATTGTGGACAGCATTTTTATAAATTACATTATGACCATTAAAAACCTTCAGCTCAAGCATAGAATGAAACTACAGTAGGCCCTGCAAACAAGTGATTAGGTTTTGTTTAGTTAAAGAGAAGCACATGGATTGAGGGGGGACAGATATATTTGCAAGCTCTGGTTTATGAGTGCCCCTCAGACTCATGAGTGGCTGATCTCTCAGTCCTTTGGCATAAGTAACTTGTATTTTCATTTGACTCCTAAAGATGGCCTGCTTTTGCTTCATTTGCAACCAACCTTCTAGGTGTCAACCTAGTTTAATAACAATGGCCTAAGATACATTGGTGCAAATATTGAATGGTGCTATTCTCTGGCAACCAGTGCCTGTTGACCTTTTTAGATTACCTAGCAAGTTTCTTACTAAGTAAGCAGTGTGTCATTAATATATCTAGAGTATTGTATGTAGTGGTTAACTTTACAGGAGGGCCCTAAGTATGTTCTCCAACTTATTCTCAAAATGGTGCTTCTTATTTTTGAAATGCTTTAATATTTCTCAATGCAGGAAAAAAGTTTAGGACTATTTGCTTTCAACAATAATGAAGGGTAGATGTGATTACCCAGCATGGTGTTTGCTTAAGTATTTCTGACTTGTATAGAATGAAATCTTAAATGGGGGAAGGGCTTTTTTTTTTTGCTTTTTACTATCCCATCTTCATTAACTATGAAAGCCCTATTGGTTTACAGACCATAAGAAAAGAGGAGGGTAACAAGTAGAGAATGACACAAGGACAAATTTTTCTCCGTCTCCGCAGGAACTAATTTTCTGACACCCATGGCACCCATACCGGTGAATTCTTTCCCTGTCCTTGCCCCATTCCTGCAAGCTATGTCCTCATTTGCACAAGCCTCAAACGCTTTAAAATCATAAGTATTCGAGGTTTGTGCGGTTAAGGGAGAGCTTACAGGAATGGGACAGCGACAAAACTCACAGGGATGGGACGGGGAAACTGAGTTCCTGCGGGGACGGGGACAAATTTGTCCCCCGTGTCATTCTCTAGGAACAAGAAAACAACAACTTCTCAAAACCTTGTGGTGCCTTTTCATATGGTGCTTATTGCTCATACCAGAACTCCAGACAAGGCAACCACTTACAGCAAACAACAATGCCAGTACTTTTTCCTCCTCGTATTACGTGCCAGTGCAGTAACAGAATTTAAATGTGTATATATAAATATATATATATATATATCTCTCTCACATTAGTTACATAGCATATATAATATTGAGGTTCTGATGCAGCTGTATGGGGAATGAAACATTCTCCTACAGAAATCCACTTTTACCAAGTGAAACACAAAAGCTATCTGCCAGTGCTCAACATCCTACAGGCCCCACTTTCAAAAGAGTTCCAACCATTCTGTGCCTACGGCCGAGCTCTTTTGAAAATCGGGCTCTACTAGGGGGGGGTTGCAAAAATGAGACATTCTCAAAGGTTTTGCGCAACACATTTTGTGAAAGTTGCTGCATTTGCACATACGATCAAGTTTGAAATGTTTGCGTTTTCATTCTGTCAATCACTGATCCTCAAATTTTCATATTGCCATCCCTGCAGTTGCCTCTCAAACTGGCCCAACAAACAATCCCAAAGCATAACTGAAAGGAACTGCGTCTGTGATGCACCGATGCAGCAACTTGCTTCCATTTGAACAGTTATGTTCTCTATGCTGCTAACAGTTTGATGTCATCTTTTTTTTTTCCTCTTCCCTTGGGCAAAATCTTTGAGCAGCAGGATGTTGAGTGGTGCACTTTTCTACCAAGGGAACAACATCAATAAAAACAAGGTGCTAGAATCGAACCTCATTTTATATACTTTGGTTCTATGAAACAAAAATACAAAATACACAGAATTCTTCCTGTGAAGCCTTACTGTTTATCCCAAAAAAAAATGGAAAAAGCAGAAAAGAACAAAAAAAAGCGTGCAAAAGACCTTGTACATAATGTAACAAAAACTTTGGTATATCTGTATACAAATGTATATGATTCAATGCGTATCAAGGAACACTTGAGGCAGACAGCAAGAGTGACAAGCTTTTGAATTATACATTAAAAAGTAAAATCGTTATCTGCCTTTCAGTTTTGTTGTGACTTCCTTTTTCAAAACTTTTGGCTATAGTGAAAAAGAAAAGGCAAAAAGGCATTTCAGTTTAATTGATTCACAGATTTGGAGCAAAGAAAATTAAAGGCAAAAGACAAATTAAGAAAGGAATTAATTTGCCATCCTGTCTACTCATACTGAAGTGGGGGTTTTCTTAATCTTTCATCTCCTCTCAAAGGCTTTGAAAGCTTTGTAGTTTGCCATGGGTGTCAGTACATAACTTTACCTCAAGACAGCTGAAAAGAAAAAATACAGTTGCATGTTCCCATCCCTTTAATAACATATAAAATCCACTTAATGAATGGAGAAATCAAAGAGTGAAAGACAAGCTGAGGTTTGGTGTAGAAGCCAAACTTTTTGGTGCTGTAATTTTGCTAAGGGAAATATACACCAAGATGGGTTAAGCAACTTATGATCATATGACATAACTAAAAATGTATTTTTAAGAACTGCATGGGAATTCATTAAGATGAGAATCATTAAGGAATGGTTATTAACATCCGGTGTTTAATGTTAACTTGTGTACTGTATAAACCTTTCAGTTTGCCAAATGAAGAGTTGAGAGAAGGGAAAAGATACACAGAATCTAAAATTGAATTAGATATCCTATCAGATGCACTTTTTCACCTTGATGACAAGCCACTGTTCACTGCTATGCAATCTTCCAGTCTCTCTTTCTCTATTCATCCAACCTCAGATTTACAATTAGTTTGCATATACAACCTTTTTTTAACCTCTGGTTCAAGGTGACATGCTACAGTGACTTTTCTGAAATGGTAACAGCTAAGGTATACTCAAGCAAAGTTTGATTTTATTTTTTTTTAATGTCTGTAAAATCTTATTTGATGTAATACTCTTTCTGTAATTCTGTAAATTGAATCAGTATTTTTGACTCCATTATTACTTGTTCCCCTTGAATTGTTTCAAAACATTTTGTATTGTAGTTATTAGGGATATGAAAACCAATAACCAAATTTGGCTTAACTTTCACATTGATTAAAAAGTTCATCTTCTGTACATTATACACATTGGGTATAATTAAAACATGTAATTAGATTTGATGAGCCACCTGAAGTAGTCTCACTGCTGTGGGGAGTCTTATTCTCCAGTTTTCCCTATCCCATTCTAAGGGTTGTATTTATCAACCCATGAAGTTTGCTAGCATATGTCATTTACAGGGGTTCCTGTGATTTATGCTAGGTTTGCTACATAGGAGCCAGCTCTGTGGCTGCAGTAATGCCCAGTAATGAGCATTCATCGTCAGTGTGCCCAGAAAGAGGTGATTTGTGTTAATTTTAGCAATCCCAATCATTTTGAAAAGTTGGCTCCTACGGGTTTATAAATAAAACCCTGAGTGAGAGCCCTCATCCCAGTGCTTCTCAGACCTTTCTTACCTTTGTTCCATTCTCTCTCATTTTAAAATATAGGGGGTCATTTTAGAAGGCTTGCCCTATACACCAAAAGAGCAATTTTAGAGTACTACTGTTTACACATTTAGATCCACAGTATGCACAGTTTGGAAGGGGGCAGGGTGGGGGATGTTGTTGGCAAGCTGGCAAAGATATGATTTGTTTGATTTTACAATGGCAGTACATGTGTACTTTAAATATTCTGGACTTCAGCATTTACGCCTGTTTCAAGACAGGTATAAATGACAGCTGACACGACTCATTTGGACCTACTGTATGTTTGTGCTGATAATTAAAGAAGCAATTGTGCTTACCTCTCTGGTGTTACAACCCATTTCAAATTTTCATTAAAAAAGAGGTTCCTTTTTTCCACTTGGCTCCTTAACTAACTCTTCCTGAACATTTAGTTCTACAAATTTGCTACTTTCATGTGTAGATGCAAAATTGAAATTTACACCGTCAAAATGTCAAGCAATGTGGTTCTCTTTTCTTCCACATTTCTTACTAAAATGGCTGCTCTTGTTGGATGTGCCAGAACCTAAATACCATATTTTTCGCTCCATAAGATACACTTCCCCCCCCCCCCCCAAAAGTGGATGGAAATGTCTGTGCGTCTTATGGAGCGAATAGAACAGTTTTTCACACACACACACACACCTTCTGGTGGTTCAGAGGTGTATCGGCAAGAGTGAGCTTTCCGTGCTCCTATCCTCCCTCGCTGGACAGCTGCCTCATCATATCTTACGGCCAGCAGCGCACAAGGCAGGAGCAAACTTTTCGCACTCTAGCATGGCTCCGCACCACTCCCTGAATGGCTGCCATTAGTTCTCTCAAAGGCAGAAGGTGAATAGTGAAGTATTGCAGGGATTTGTACTGAAAATAGTGCTTTTAATACATTTATGGAAATAGGAACAATGAACAAAGTGATTATGAAATTGCACGCTGACTGTGAGAAATTACAGGAGGAATTACAAGACTGGATGACTGGGCATCCAAATGGGAAATTAAATTTAATGTGTACAAGTGCAAAGGGATGCACATAGGGAAGAACAGCTCAAATTGTTGCTACAAGATGCTATGTTGCACAAAGGAGTCACCAGCTAGAAGAAGGATCCGAGTGTCATTGTGGTCATGTTGAAGTATGCAGTGGCAGTGAAAAAAGTCATCAATGTTAGGAATAATTAAGAAAGGAATAGAGAATAAAATTAAAAAATATCATACTACTGCTCAATCATTTGGGTCACTCTTTCTAATTCTGGCAACCAGAGTTGCATAGAGTACTTAAGGTGTAATTGAATCAGAATGATAAAGGGGATGGAATTGACACTCATATGAGAAAAGGCTAGGGAGGCTGGAGAAGAGACACCTGAGGGAAGATACGATAGAAGTCTATAAAATCCTGAGGAGAATGAAATGAGTACATGCAAATTGATTGTTCATTGTCTCAAAAATTAGGGGACATTCTAGGAAGCTACTAAGTAGTACATTTAAAATAGAGAACATATTTTTTTTCACTCAACACACAGTTAAACTTTGGAATTTAAAATGTTTGAATAAATTCCTGAAAGTTCATAAATGTTTATTAAGCTAGTCCTGGAGAACGCCACTGCTTATCTGTGGATGTTAAATATCATGGAATGTTGCTACTTTTAAGGATTCTGCCAAGTTCTTATAACCTGGATTAGCCACTGCTGGAAACAGAATGCAGGGCTAGGTGGTCCATGCTCTGACCAAGTATGGCAAGTTTTATGTTCTGCTTAGTTTCAAGTTTCAAGTTTAATTTTATTTGATGTATCGCTTATTACAAACTAAGCGATTAACAAAGTATAACAATCATCGTTAAATTATATAATATTGAACACTAAAGGGGTAATATGACAGTATTATAATATTTCTTTAACTAAAAGGAATTTGACACACAAAACAATATTGACAGACTATGACACATATGGATTGAACATAAGGATTTAAAGTTACAAAAATATTTTCCCTAAAAAGGGAGAAAGAGAGGTCTGAAAGGGGAGGGAAAAAAACAATGGGGGGGGGATTGAAGGTTCTCAGATAGAAATTGGCAATGAGGTGAGTTTAATGGTCAAAATAAATTTTAAAAAGTGTACCATGCCAAATGCTTCTCTAAAAGTATTCCATCAGTTCAAGAAGCCTTTATGCAAAGAACACCATCTCCCTAGGTTTTCTGCTTTTTGCTGTAGTAGAAGAAAGGGTAGAAGCCAGTGGCAGACATTGTGAATGACACTTCTGTCTTGTGTACAAATATAGGTCTTTTCATACCTTATTGCTGGCCTCTGCTGTTCACATCTGTTATGTCAAGTGTAAAACTTGGATCTTTTGTTGTCAACATTAGGTTGCAAATAAACTTTGAGAACATTAGTGAAGAAGAAAACACAGGGACATAGTCTATAAACGGAGTCCCGATTGTAGGCAGCGGTAGGCATCCTACCACTGTCTAACCAGGCAACCGGGATGCACATTTTAAAAAAAAGACATCCTGAGGCAAGTCGCGTACATCTATTATCACAGTTGAGGGAGATGCGTAGGGACACTTATGCTCACCCAAGGTTTCACCCAGAAGTGGCCTTGGGCGAGCGTAGGCGGCCTTACGTATCTCCCTAGGACCACGCTAGGCCCCTGAAATGTAGGCCAACAAAAAACTGGTCTACATTTCAAATAGACGCGCCCTCTATGCTGATCGCGGCAAAGAAATCTCACTGGCACAATCAACTGAGCGGTCACATCAGGGAACTTGCCCCTCCTCCCCGCCCCCCTTGCAAAGTAGGGCAGCAGGAGGGATGCCCACTCCCTCCTGCCACCACCACCTGAAGCATCCAAATGTGATCCCTAGTTTCTGTTACCATTTCTGAATATAGATCTTCATGCTGTGTAGTTCTTAGGGTGGTTTTCAAACTTGGGTGAGCTGTGCTTTGATAAGCCCGTGATGAATAACTTACTTGTATGGCTGTAAATCTATTAAATTTTTTAATCACATGATTAAACATGATTAAGCGCATAAAGTGCCCCCTCACTTTTCTTCCTGTATAGTACAACATATTCATAGCAGAGGTAAATTCTCAAAATTTATATATTTCAATTCAGTTGTCCCATAGAAAGGCAGTTTATCAAATCCCATTACCCCCCCCCCCCCTTACTAAATTAAAAATAAAATAATTTATCATACTTTGTCGTCTGCTGATTTTATCTTTCTAATCATCTCATTCTGCATCTCTGGTTCTGCTTCCCTGTGCTCTATTCACTCTTTCTTTTTTCTCCTCTGTACTTCCTGCCCTAAATCTATCTTTCACAATCAGCTTTTCTTCCATTTTTCTTTCTCCTTTTCAAATCTGTTTCATCTCTTCCCTTCCCTTCATGGGCACCATCATCTCCCTCTCCTTCCTTTTTATTCTCTTCCATAGGTACCTTTCCTCCCCTCCCTCTCCCCACCACTCTATGCTCACCATTTATCTTCTTCCCTCCTCTGTCACCATTTCCCTTATTTTTCCATCTCTATTTCCCCTCTCAAACATCAGCCTAACCCCCGTACACCTCTTTCTCCCACAAATCTTCCTGTGCTCCTACCCTCGCCCTCCCTCCATGGTCATATAGGTATCTCTCTCCCTCCCTCCCCCACCCATGTCAGGTATTTCTCTCTCTCTCTCCTTCCCTCTTCCCTCCTTCCATTGTCAGGTATCTCCTTCCTTCCTCCCTCCCTCCATGGTCGTGTATCTCTTTCCTTCCTCCCTCCCTCTCCCCCCCCCTTGGTTTAGTTGGGTAGGGTCTCTCCTTCTTCCTTCCCTTTATGGTCAGGTCTCTCTCTCTCCTCCTCCCCTCCCTCTAATCTTTCATAGCCTGTCAGCAGTGCTAGCAATTAAAGCAGAGTACTACCAGCAGGCTAGCTGGCTCCAGTCTCACTGTCTCTTCAGTCCCTGCTATATCGCATTTAACTGAACTGAACCGAGCAAGGTGATGTACAATCTAATAAACTGGAAAGAGAACAAGGAACTACAATAATTTGGATAGGAAAGATGTTTGCACTTTATGTGTGAACTTTTACACCTCCTCTTGAGCAGGTATAAATGTCTGCTGCTTCATTCTAGGCAAGATGTTTGCCAATTTGTCTCTAGTATTTTATAAAGACACACAGGTGCTTATATGCCTTTATAAAATATGCTACTTTTTTGTGAAGGCCAAGAAGGCACGTATTTCTAGCCTGTTATATTCCCCTCCACATCTTTTTACTTTTCTGTCCACACTGCATGCCTTGCAGGTAAGGTAAACTCTGTTTTCAACTTCAGATATGCAGATTGACTTGCTTCTTAAGATCCACACGTTAATTATAGAACAACGGAATATATCGAGAACTTGCTGTAAGATGGAATAAAAATAGAAATAATCATACACAAAGAATGAAATCTCATAGCTGTGATGAATCTCTTCACTTGAATGCGGCGTAGAAAATCCATAGATGGTAGATTTCAAAGAGGCATGGACTAGTCACAGTCCAACTCTCATGACATTTATCAAGAACCATGTACCCTTTAAATTTACCTGAGTTAATCTATATAGCCACCAGATGATGATATAACAATTGCAGGTCAATATTCAGTGCAGTTTACCTGGCTAGAAACAGTTCCTAGCCAGTTAAATCAATTGTTCTGGGCTAACCACTAAGTGCTGCTCAAAATTACCAGTTAGTGCCAAACTGAAAACTGGCTATTTGGGGAGCATTCTGGGGTCTTAACCGGCCAAGATCACTGCATAAATAAGACCGCATAAAAGTCAGTCCTATCTTTATGTGAAGGCCCATAGCTGGTAGCTGGTTAAGTGCTAAATATTGCAATGAACCAGCTCTGCCTTAGTCAGCTCCACAAATCCAGCAATTCAATCCCGGACCCAACCTGTCATTGAGTTTCCAGGTTTAATGTCAGTGGTGTGTATACAGAACAAGAACTCTTTGAATGCATTTAATTTAACAGGACCTGATTTGCTATGATTTCTCCTATGGGGGAAAACAAATTTTGTAAATTAGATACTCATATGTTCATGTAATGTACAAAGTTTGGCTGAATTTGAGAAATCATCCACAGAGGGCAGTCCCAGTGGTCTTTAGCCTTACTCTGAATCTTACCCTCTTCTGGATCCTAACCATGAATTTAATCAGGTTCCATACAGTTTAAATGTACTAAATGATAGCATATATTTTACTGTTACCATAGCAAATATATTTCATATTAATAACCACGATTATGTTAAGCCAGATTTGGTAATATAGTTGTTTCTATCCCTAGTTGTGTATCTACCTCACTATGAGTTCTTTAATTTGTCTGTACTGTAGTGTTACATGAAATGTCAGAGTTGATATATGGAAATATATATATATATATAGATATAAAGATATATATACACACATACACAAACATATATTTTTTGCTTTGCAATAAAGCTAAAAAGTTAGAATAATGAATATTCCTTAAAAAAAATTAACCTTACCATTTCAGTTCTTCTATGATATTTCCTGATCTGATTTTTTGGAGGGGGAAGGGCTCAGTTCAGTCCTGTTGCATTTGTTATTCTGTGTGTACTCAGGATTTTTTTTGTTGTATAATTCTAAACATGAAACAAAATGTCTGGTTACTCATCGTTCTTGGTTCAAAAATGGTGCTTTGTTTTACTTTGGCTTGAGTGGTGAAATCAAGAGAGAACAAAATTGCAGTCCTGATCCTTCCTGGATTTTGGTGCTATTCACAACAGTTAAGGAAATAAAGCATAATAAGGTCTGATTCACTAAGAATTTTTCCTCATTTTGTAGCTCTGAGAAAGAATGTTAGTGGATGAGACCCAAAATGGACTAAATGCCTGATTAATGATTAGAAAACCTGACAGTGGCATTTTTGTGGTTTTCTTCCTTGAAATGAGATCAGCAAAATGAATTTTTAAGTATCATTCTTTGAGCTGGCTGTATAAAACTCTTATTCCAGTATAACACTCTTCAAGCTACATGGTACACACTTGGACATAGGTCAAGTGCACTGGTTGAATTCTGTTAATTGCTCACTCTAAAATAAAAATCTGGTTGTTATTTTGGCTGCCTTATTTATGGTTATTCAAACCAAATGCTTTATAGTTTTTGGAGATCCCTAGCCTGCAATGCATGCCATAGGAACTGAGGTCTTGCACAATGATGCTGACTGAGTACCTGGTAGGTTATCCTGTACAAAACTTCTGAAGCTAATGTCGCAACTCAGTAAGTTACCTTTCTTTTATTTCCTGTCTAACAAAGTTAATGTCTGTGTGGATGAATCAGATCTAGCAGTTCCCCAATATTCCCCCAACTGTTTCATAAGCACTTGTCTTTTTGCCATTTCCCAATAAATGCATGCATGCACCCAAAACATCCCTTCCCATTGTTTCCCTATCATGTAAAAAGAGAATGAAAATTTCATTTTGAAAAATATTTGATGGCAAGAAATTATTTGTATTGTAGATATAAAGTTGCCCTGAGAACGCTTTGGTTGTTGCTGGTTTTGTCTTCCTGAGGAGATAAGACAGTGAAATCTTGGAATCTGGAAATTCAAAATGTAGAGAATTTGAACTAGCACTGTGAACTAAATTTGAATGGTGGATTATTGTGAAATGTTCTTTGCTTTTCTGAATCTCTTTGCTGCGTTCCCTGTAAATATAGCAGGACTATACAAATGGGATGCTTTGCTATGATCAATTTCATGAGACCCAGCTGTATTAATCCTTTCTGCTATCCCTCACAGCTTGTAAATTCACTATAAATATATCTTTATTACTAGTGTTGCTGAAGTTGTCCATAGAATCCCAGCTCTGTTCTTTGCTTGTTCTTAGCTATCTAATTTTTGACTGTTTAAGTATTTTGTCTTTGGAATAAGATAAAGATGTATCCATGAAATGTGTTAAAGTTGCTGGAATACTGGTTGGAATTGAATAAGGAAACAAAAATGACTTCAAGTACAAAACATGATAATGCTAAAAAAAGATGCTTCCAAAGTTTGTATTTGATTTTTTTTTTTTTTTAGACCTTTGTCACTCTTTTGAGCTTCAGTAATAGGATCTGATTTAACCAATATTTTGAATATTCCTTTAAATGTTAGTTTTAATATAGTTTTGTTCTTCCCTATGGGTCACATTCTTTTTGTCTTCCTAAGAAAAGAGTACAACTCTGCTTGGTTTGCCATGGTGTCCATGAATTTTTGGAGAGCTCTTTTAACTTGCATTTTTTAAATTTTTTATTTTTTTACAGAAGTCTATATTTCCAGTTTTGATTTCAGACTATCTGTAAATGAGAAAATGTTTCTTGGTAGAGTGGTATGCTATGCAAGATACAGTAAGCTAATGATGAACAGCAAATGGATCTCAGAAATAGTGTTCTAAATTAATCAATTTTGCAAATGGGCTAGTAGATGTAATGGAAGAGGCTCGTATGAGTACTCGTTTGAGCAGGAAAAAAATGCATTCAGTTTTTGTCTTGATGTAAAAACATTTTATCATAAACATATACTGCCTTCCCACTCTCCCCCCCCCCCCCCCCCACTCCCTTTTATGAAGCCGCATTAGGGATTTTTATCACCAGCCGAAACGGTAAAAGCTCTGACACTCATAGGAATTATTTGAGCTTTTACCAGCATGGCCGGCGATATAAACCCTAACATGACTTCATAAAAAGGAGGATTTGTTATGATACTCATGAGCTACTTAAGTTTTATCTTTAGTTCTATAGCTGAAACTGATTCACAAAGACCCCAGATGACAGCATGGGTTTGCATTCATCAGCAGAGAGATAAAGATGTAATAAAGTTTATGATCATTGAAATGAAAAAAAAGAATAAATTAGAATGCATAAGCAGTGGACCATCATTCCTGGGAAAAGAGGGCATGGCACTTTGCTAAAATTTAGCTGTCAGTTCTTTATATTGGATCAGATCAGCACTTTGTCTCCAACAGTGGTCAATCCATGACAGAAGATCCATTTATTTATTCACAACTATTTTAAAGCATGTTTAAAGCCAAGTTATATAAATGCTAAGCAGCTAAAAAGACATCTTCAGTCCAAATCGGATATACATTCTCCCAGTACATTAATAATAAAAAAAAAAACCAACAACTAAACTCCACTAAAGAATAATTAGGAGGCTAAACTCTATCTTGTCTGATTCTGCAGAAAAATGTGCATAAACAATCACTGTATTACAGCTCCCTAACTTGTGCAGAAGTATCCACACAAGTTCCACCAGTTTTGAAAGGGAAAGTATACACAATGTTACCCCATGATAAGTATATGCACATGTTTAGACTTGCTCTTTAGTACATACAAATTTCCTAGCATATTTTACATGTATTCTCATGTGTTTTATAAAATGTGCATGTATATACTAGTCTCTCCCCAATCCTGCCTTGGGGGAATGCCTCCAGCCAGTTCAGCTTAAACATATACAGGCTATATGCACCTTATTTTCCCTCGCATGCACTCCAGTTCTATCAACAGATATTAAATGGCCATCAGAGAAGCCTGTGTGGACAGATTTCTAACATGATCAAGTGGAATATGTCTGGGAAATCTGCTAAGAAGGATACAGATACACATAGATGGTCAGTATATTAAATTATAAATAAACTTGGAATACAGACCGCAGTAAGGCCCTGGAGGAAACGATAGCAGACTCAACCCCAAACTTGGTGGGGCAGTTTTCAGAAGCCGCATTGGCTGAAGTATCTAATGCAGTGATGCAGGCTCTTGACTCGTGACTGCTACAATTGTCTAGCCAGTTATCGAATCTGGAAGCTTTACTTGCAGAAACAACACAGTGAATGATGGAGCTTGAAAATAAAGTTTTGATGGTAAGAACATAAGATTTGCCGCTGCTGGGTCAGACCAGTGGTCCATCGTGCCCAAAAGTGCTCTCACGCGGCGGCCCTTAGGCCATAGACCAGTGCCCTATTTGAGTCTAGCTTTACCTGCGTATGTTCTGTTCCCGTAGGAATTTGTCCAACCTTTTTGTGAATCCCTGAAGGGTGCTTTTCCCTATAACAGCCTCCGGAAGAGCGTTCCAGATTTCTACCACTCTCTGGGTGAAGAAGAACTTCCTTAAGTTTGAACGGAATCTTTTCCCTTCTAACTTTATCGAGTGCCCTCTCGTTCTCTTCACCTTGGAGAGGGTGAAGAATCTCTTTTTCTCTACTAAGTCAATTCCCTTCAATATCTTGAATGTTTCGATCATGTCCCCCCTCAGTCTTCTCTGTTCAAGGGAGAAGAGGCTCAGTTTCTCTAGCCTCTCATTGTACGGCAACTCCCCCAGTCCCTTAACCAATTTTGTCACTCTTTTCTGGACCCTTTCGAATAGTACTATGTCCTTTTTCATGTACAGTGGCCAGGGTTGAACACAATACTCCAGGTGGGGGTGTACCATTGCCCAGTACAGTGGCATGATAACCTTCTATGATCTGTTTGTGAGCCCCTTCTTAATCATTCCTAGCATTCTGTTTGCCCTTTTTGCTGCCGCCACGCATTGCGCGGACGGTTTCATTGACTTGTCTACAAGTACTCTCAAGTCTTTTTCCTGGGTGCTCTCTCCGAGTATAACACCGGACATCCTGTATTCATGGATTTGAATTTTGTTACCGACGTGCATCACCTTGCACTTATCCACAATGAACCTCATATTCCTCAAGTGTATTTATGTCTCTTTGTAGGTCTTCGCAATCCTTCTGTGTCCTCACTACTCTGAATAACTTTGTATCGTCCACAAATTTAATCACCTCACTCATCGTGCCAATTTCTAGGTCGTATATAAATATATTGAAGAGCACGGGCCCGAGCACTGAGCCCTGTGGCACTCCACTCGTGATGCTTTTCCAGTCCGAGTATTGTCCATTCACCCCCACTCTTTGTTTCCTATCCGCCAACCAGTTTTTAATCCACGTGAGTATATCACCCTCGATTCCATGGCTCGCAATTTTTCGAAGTAGATGTTCATGCAGAACCTTGTTGAACACCTTCTGAAAATCTAGACATACGATGTCGACTGGGTCACCCTTGTCTATCTGCCCATTTACTCCTTCGAAGAAGTGCAGTAAGTTTGCCAAGCAAGATATTCCTTTGCTGAAGCCGTGCTGGCTGGTCCTCATCAGTTTATGTCTGTCAAGGTGATCGATGATGCAGTCATTTATCAGCGCTTCTATCATCTTTCCCGGTACCGAAGTCAGACTCACTGGTCTGTAGTTTCCCAGATACGATGAACACACTAGAGGAGGGTTTGGAGTCTTTACAGGTGTTGGTAAAGTTAGGCAATCTGAAAAGTAGACCACATAGAGGGAACCTATAGTTCTTGGGCATACTCAAACCTATACCAGAAAAACAGCTTTTATCGGAGCTAGAACATTGGATGGAGTCTGAACTTCTGATGCACGCTGGCCTGGGACCTGCATGGCTGGAACTCACATGTCGCTTGGGCCAGAAATTGACTTGCAATTTGTGACCCCAGATTGTCATTGTCAAGCTCCATAATTATGTTCATAAGGTAAATATCTTGCATCAATATAGATCCAAATGAGACATTTTAAAATATAATAGCAATCCAGTACAAATCTTCCAGGATTTTTCTCCTGATTTGATGGAAAAATGATAAGCATTCCAACCGCTCTTTTCTACTTTGACGAAGAAAAAGATAAGGTTCTTGTTCTTATATCCTGCTTTATTACAAATGGATCATGAATGTCAATGGGAAGTATTAACACTATCTTATCCTCCACTGACTCATACTACTATTTATCATTTCTATAATGCTGAAAGGCATACTCAGTGCTATACATTTGACATGGAATAGACGGTCACTGCTTTGAAGAGCTTACAGTCTAATTTGGACAGGTGGAGGGGCATAATCGAAAGGGACGTCTAAGTCCGTTTGCGTCTAAGTCGCAGGTCGTCCAAACTAAAAAACAGCCTAGGACACATTTTTGAAAAATACATCCAAAATTTTTTTTTTTTTTTCGAAAATGGTCTAATTATACGTCCTGCTGATCTGATCATCCAAGCCGATAAATCGTCCATCTTTAAACCACATTTCCGTCCAACTTTTCGTCCAAGTCAAAAATGCCTAGAACAAGCCCTGTTGGACGTGAGAGGGGTCTGCAAAGTGATGGACTGAACACCCAGACATGCCACCTAAATAGTGGGGTAACTTACAGGGCACTGCTGTGAACTTCACAAAAAGGATGCTGTGTCTTCTCCTCACTACAGCTCTCTTATAGGTCATGGTGAGCCCCCAAACCACTTCCAGAATCCCCTAGACCCACTTATCTATCACCCCAATAGCCCTTATGGCTGCAGGAATCACTTATATTCCAGTATAAAAGGGTTTTGGGGGTATATAGGGGAGTGCACATGTTTAAGTATCAATGCAGTGATTACAGGGGCTTATGGACATGGGTTCTCCTCTCCATGAGTCCCTAACCCACCCCCAAGATGGCTTAAGCCGCCTCTGTGCTGAACGATTAGGTTTTCCTTTGCCAGGTGGCTAGGTGATGATGTTCTGGAGGCTGAATTTTAAAGGTGTGATTAATATTTTTATGGGGTTGGGGGGGTCGGTGATCACTGGGTAGTGTGTGGAGGTATGTTTTATGTGTTTGCAGTGCTTATCTGGTGACTTTAGGTGGATTTTTGTAACTTAGACCATGTTTTGTAACTTAGACCATATATATGCCCATTCATACTCTGATTCTTCCCTCTCTCATTAAAGAATGACATGGACATGGTTTCCTGTGATTATCCACGGGCACGTGAACGGTGATGAATTTTTGACACAGTTTTATTCTCCTGCCCTTTTGTGTTTCTTTTTTGGACATCCATTACTTCTGCAGTGTCAGCTCTTGGCAACCTTCTCCATTAATGTTTCGTCAATACAGAGTGCTCAACCCACCTCCTACAGGAATGAGAGAATTTTTACATCAGGATGCCTTATTTTGGGAAAAAGAACATCTTACATTGCTGGATGTTGATACTCCACCCACACTGGCCAAATGGCGTTCATTAATTATTTCTCAAGCATCAATGGAAAGATGAGACTTCTTGGATTTGGATTCTAAAATAGGAAAGCAGTTAACACTCACATGGGAACCCTTTTAGAATTATTTGACCCCTGTGACAAGAAGTCATTTGTTAAACAGATAATTTGTATGGTTTGTTGGTTTTCTCACACTTTGCCAAGAGAGAGGATGGGGCTGGGAAGGTAGCGAGGGAGGGAAGGAAGTTGCTATTATAGCTGGTGTTTTTTGAAAATAGTTCCTGCAAATAGTTTAAATTGTGTTTTAAGTCTTATTTGATTGTACATTCAGCTATCATGTTCTGATTTGGGGGTTTTTACTCTCAATTTCTTGTAGAAGCAGCACAGGACTTAGAGATTGTTCTCTGTGCTTAGGCTTTAGAACTAATTCTGATCCCCGAAGTTTGGTAATCGTATTTTGCTTATTAGCCGACCCATGTTGTAGGTGTTGTACACCGAAACAAGGCTCGTGTTGGGTCAATAAATACAAGTCCCTTTGTGCTTTTTTGCTGTATTGTGTTTGATGTGCTCTGTCCCTCTCTATGCCGGTTTATTTGTGTACCATGTGTCAGAACTCAATAAAAATATAAAAAAAAAATACATGGTGAAATGGACATCTGTGGCCAGCTGTGTGCAACAGTACATCCATTTTACCAAAACAATCATATCCAAACTATAGATGGCCGAAAAGCAGGCACATAAACGTCCTTTTCACAACATGTGAACATCTATGCAATGAAATAGCAACATGAATGTTTATAATGGCCCAAGCTGTCACCTAACCACCCCACTGTGAGTACTGATCCCCCCCATTTCAATCCACCTCTTGTACCTCCCTCAACTTAATCCCAATTGCCCTATATAAAACCCAGCTGCAGACAAAAGAGCCCAACTCTCACCCACTCACACTGGATGTAGATTTCTGATTGCACTGGTTCCAGGCCACAGCAGTCCCTCACTGCCTTGGCCTAGCATGCCACCAGGATCAAAGTTAGTGCCTCTGCTTTTCAACACTGCTAGAAATACTCCTGCTGTTGACCTTTATGGACATGGACGTTCCTTCCCTTTCTGCAATAGAGAGTAAACATCTGTATTTTTAGCTCACCCAAGTTTCACTCCCAAAAAGCCCTGACTACACCCCCTTGCCAGATGCACATTCTTCAGTTTGAGAAGTTCATATCCTGACTTTGTAAAATCAGGATTTGGATGTCTTAAGGATCAATTTATGGATAACACAAATAGTTCTTCTAAAATAGGCCCCACAATAAGAGGCACATAAAAAGGCTGAATTAGCACAAGTTTGGTAGTTGTGAAGAGTAGCGGTGATCATCAAGGTTTCAACTTAATCTACTAACTCGGCATTTTCCATTCATAATGAAACCACCTTACAATGTACAACTAAGAACATGAATTATAAATCTTTCACTCATTGACCACCTGCTTCTGTGGATTAAGAAAAGGCTGGGCATGCTGGTTCAACATCTTTTATGAGTTTGTATCAGACAGTGTAGAAAATGAAAAATGATCAAAATGTTACCAGTGCACTACACTCTATTTTGTCAAACTGTCACATATTTTCTGCAGAATCAGTGCACTTCCATATGCTACCTTCATCCTGGCAGTTGTGTAGTCAAGCAGCACACTTTAATTACTGTTAACTCGACTGAAACGATGCTCTGTAGTCTTCTTTCATAGTTAAAGGGCTCCATATTGTTTGGCTTTAATTCTGCCCCTGAAACTATCAGTTCTTCAAACTTGGATTATTTTTTTGGCTACAGTATTCTTTGAACTGTTTTCAGGTTGAATTTATTTTTATTTTATTTTTGTATTTATGCAATTATCAAATATTACAAATTTACACTTGATAAATAAAATAGATTACACTTGGAAAATTCCTTTTTTTAAAAATCTTTATTCATTTTCAGAAGCCAACAGTAAGTGCAACAGGTAAGCAAACAAATCATACAATAATCGGCAGTCAATACAATCAAATGATATAATAAATGTATATCACCCCCCTCCCATAACCTCCCACCCACCCTTCCTGGAAGTGCATAACAGAAATAGAAAGGGAAATATGTATGATCAATTCATACAAAATTTTGCTAATGGATCCCAAACCTCCTTGAATTTATTATAGTGTCCCAATTGTACCGAATTCATACATTCAAATTTATAACTTTGACATAGGGAAAATTCCAGTAGCAATTAATTAAAGTAATTCAAAAGAATAAAGTGTAACTCTATATTAACCTCAGTTTAAAGAAAAAGAATAAGAGGAGGCAAGATTACAGAAATCTTGGAGGAGAAATATACAAAACAAATATTAGAAGAAAATTATCTTATTGGAACGGAACCAACAAGAATCACTTTTCGATCGCGAGATTAACATCACCATCTGAGGGGGTGGATATAGGTATATGAACCGGAGGTTGCTTTACCTCAAGAAAATTCTTAAAATGTTTCAGGTCCAAAAATACATTGGGCTCCTTTTATTAAGGTGCGTTAGCATTTTTAGCGCATGCAGGATATTACCGCGTGCTACGCGGCTAGAACTAATATCAGCTCAATGCTGGCATTAGCATCTAGCGCGTGTGTCAAAGTAGCACGCGCTATTCTGCTCGTTAAAGCCCTAACGCAGCTCAGTAAAAGGAGCCCATAGGTTCTATTAGACATTTTAACATTGAATTTATTAATTATGAAGAATGATCAGATTATAATCCAGTAGCCTCATTAGGAGGCCTTATTTCCACATGGGCCCCCCACATGTCTAGTTACTCATAGCTTAACTGATCTACCTCCATAAACTGCTTCTGCCCGTGTTGTGTCCCAGATCAGTCCCATGGGTTGCAAACTGACTTTTTATTTTTATTTTTTTACACAGTGGCAAATCAATTTTCTTTTGGCAAACAAATTGTCATAGTAAATGTGTGCAATTTAGTTATTTATTTTCTAAAGGGTGTACTGTGCTCAGAAGAGTGACAAAGCCTGGGAATCAAACTGTACATGACCTTTTCCTCGTTCTGACTTTTACATTTAAGTGTTGGAGTTGGAAAATACTCATGGGTTTAAACTACAGCAAAATATGTGCTTGTGAAATTGTGGACTTGATGTGTTATTTTGTAAATGTTTAAAGCACTTGTATTTAGTAGTAAAAAAAAAAACACAATTATTATGGTGCAAGGTTCCTCTGAAACTGGTGCCCAGAAACTACTAACATCAGGGAAATAATCTACATAAGGATAAACTAACTGCACTTACTGTACTCACCTCCATACCTTCTACAGAAATAGTCAACCTTCCACCATAATAGTTCATCTCTTAAAAAAAAAATTGTCAAAACTAATTTTGTATCTTTGATTATAACTAAAACGTGTAACAATTTTGTATACTTCCATTCTGAAAATAGCATTTGGACAGTTGATTTTCAGCTTTCATCCCATCTAGCTCATGCATTGCTCTAGGATGTTGATGAGCAAGAACTGGTCCCAAAGATTCAGAAATGGGAGCTTGATCATCTCCTTAGTTGTAGCTTCAGTTCTCAAATATTCAATAAATGAATTGCACCAACCAACACTTTTGCAGCAGTGTTGTCGCAATCAAGGTTACATATCATATGCTCAGTGCGACAGTGGATTCCTACTAATGATCATGTGCCCTTTCCCATGCATTGGGGAGCTGCCTTGCCTAGCAGTGCATTGTGGGATAGATTAGACTTCTCTCCCCCCTCCCCCATAAAACCATAAGCTAGTTTTGTGGTCACATTTAGATTGTCTCATTGTATTCAACCTTTTTTTTTTTTTCTTTTGCAATCAAAAGCATGAAGTCACAATCTTTTTCTTCCTTACAGTATCAACACACCCCTAGATGTGTTGTCTTGTTTCCATCCTAGCTGAGAACATTTTAGATGTGGGAACTAAAGTTCAGCCATTTTTCCATGTGTACTGTGATCTGGATTATTTCTATAGAACCATAATTTGGATATAGGACCTTTTTACAATTCTCATTATTTATTATGACAATAAAAAGGGACAAATGTTTTCTTTCGGTTTCTCTAGGATGTGTGATGTTGTGTTGTCTGGATTCTGTACAAAAATATGTATAAGATGTATCTGATATTTTGCAGCCACTGGCTGTGACTTAAACCAATATAATTAACAAAGAAATGCATAATGTTGGTGTTTTTTAAAAGGACAAAAAAAAAAAAAAATACCCTAGTTAAGATGTTTATGTAATCTTGCATGGTTAAAGATGTACTTAGTGCATTGAGAAATGTTGTCAAGGTCCTCCATGAAAAGAATGGTTTTCTTTATGATTTTAATGATAATTGGTTTAATGAGAAATATTCCCCTATATTCGGTGTCTTAGTTAATTTAGCATACTTTTGTCCCCTCACGTTGCAACATAATGTATCTTATATCTTTCTCTGTAATATTGTTCCTTAAAACCAGGTTGTGAAAGCTACGATATGTATGTCTGGCAGAAAGAGAATCCGGTGATCTGTGTCACAGTTCTCATTCAGTCACATGGATTTCATTTGATATTTAGTCCAGATCTGAGGCAGCCCCCATCTACCGTAGCTCATTGCAGAAAACTCACAGTGAATGCGCAGTTGCACTCGTAGCAGTCTGTTATATAAGTGCGGCAGAAGCAGGCACTCTGCCATGCTATTAAAACACTGTGTGTTCCACTCTTAATGGCACCATTTATTTTCCAGATGGCAAGTCTAGTTAATCCAAATCAATGGCGAAAGCATTTATCTTTGACTGACAGCACTTCCCGATCTGCAGTTCTCCAGTCGGGTTCTATACACACCCAATCATGCAGATAAACTTAATGTGGCTTAACAAAGTCTAATTATTGCAAGTAATAGTTTTACCTTCACACACTGTTGTCGTCGTCCCCCCCCCCATCTCTGATACCCCACTTACCCCCACCCCGTGGCTTTTCCTCAGCACCTTTCCTTGCAGTCCTTAAAGAAAGGGACAACCAGAGTCTAATTAATTCTATGATTCTAAAAAAGGTTTTTCTCCCATTAAACACATGCTGACTTCGGAAGTGGATACAGCCATTTAGGTTTGCTCACTGCTTTTATTTGACTGCAGAAATGGATACGAACGTTTTAGTGCTTTTACTGAGTTCTCAATATTCTTTGCATCACATAGGTCCTAGCTATTCAAGGTGCTCCCATTAAAACGAGAAGTTCAAGTTTCAAGTTTATTTTAATTTGATGAGTCGCTTAATTTAATTTTTGCTAAGTGAGTTACAACATTGAAAAAAATAACATTTATTTTAACATAACGTTTAAATTTTAAAACAATAGTTAAGACCAACAGACTTACAGACCAACCAAGACACTAGGTAAAAAAAGGGCAGAACTACAATTCAATATTTTTAGAGTGCAGGAGAGAACCATAAATGGAAAAACATTAAGGGGGGAGAGGTGGAAACTTGGAAGAAAGTAATGTACAATTTTTGAACGAAATTTAAAGATTAAAAGCATCTTTAAAAAGAAAACTTTTTAAGTTACTTTTAAAATGACTCAAATTATTTTCCTCTCTCAATTGCTGAGGTAAAGTGTTCCAAAGTTGTGGAGCCATCACCGAGAACATATCTTGTCGTCGAGTTCCAATAATTTTCAGGGAGGGAACTACTAAGAGCTTTTGGTTAGTAGACCGAAGGGAACGCGACGTACTATAAGGAATAAGTGATTTATTGATAAATTGGGGTTCGTTAGTGACAAGAGTTTTGAATACTAATAATAAAATTTTAAAAGTGATGCGGTGATTAATAGGAAGCCAGTGAGATTTTATCAGGAAAGGAGTAAAGTGATCATATTTTTTACCGTTATGAATACGTTTAACGGCAGTGTTCTGGATTATTTGTAATCGCTTCTTTTCCTTTTGCATAATATTTATTAATAATGAACTATTGCCTTGCACTTCTGCACCATTTAGGTTAACAAGAAAATGTATACAATACATATACAAATCATTTAATACAACAGCATGCAAAATGTACAAAAACAATTAAGAATTTCTATCTGTTGGAAATCTGCTTTTGTAACTTTTAATAGTAGAGAAGAACATGTTCTTTTTCCAAAATTAAAGCTGAAGAGAGGAAAGCTGAGAAACATTTTGTTAAAAAGTAGTAAGTTCTGTTTATCTGGTGCTCATAAGTTAGGCATTAGCTGTTCTTGGAAGACATTTTGTTACAGTTTACCATCCTACGCAATAACGGTTCATGCTTGTCACTACCGCAGCCCTTGCATCAATGCTACCTCTCAACACCTTAAAGGAAAATCCTCAGTTTCTCTTGGAAACTCATAGTTTACAGAATGTTTCACGCTTTAAAGGAAATAAGCATGTTTATTAGAACTTTTATGTTTTCATGGCTCAGGGAGTAAGAACCTTATCTAATTTTTCAGTCTAGTCAATTGAAAGAAAGCACAAAATATTTGGAGGCCCCTATTTAAAAGATTTATGCAGATAAAAATCATTGTTTACCCATATACCCTTGATCTTTTAAATATTTCTACCCCACCCCCTTTGTCTGTGTAACTTTGCGCAAGCCTTTTGTGCAGAAAATGTTATCTGAAGAAAAGAGGGCAAGCTTCAAGGCATGGCCGGACCAGGCTAAAGTATTAGTTCTCAACATTCCACTGTTGAGCTATCTGGCTAAATTTCTAAAGTCACATTAGTTCACACACATAGCTATTATAAACTAACCCAGAAAGCAGAACCAAACGTTCTGTTAAATATCTGGACAAGTTACCCAATCAACAGCTTTTTCTAATATTCGATTTCTACTATATAATAGGAGTCAAACTTAGGGCCTCTTCTATTAAACTGCGCTAGTAGTTTCTAGCGCGGGGAGCCGCGCTGAATGGCCCGCGCTTTCCCGACGCTCATAGAGTTCCTATGAGCGTTGGAAGCAGCGCAGGCCATTTAGCGTGGCTCTCTGCGCTAAAAACTGCTAGCACAGTTTAATAGAAGAGGTGGTTGGTGTTGTCATACTTATTTTATTTTTGTGACTTTCTGGAGAAGAAAATTAGCTGAGGAACAGGTCAGAATTCTAGTGCTTAATGAACATTTAACACACATATTGGGCCTATTTACTAAGTTGTGTCAGCTGATAATGCGGCAGTTAGCATGTACTAAAGGTTAACTTGGCACCTTAGCATTTAGCATGCACTTATGTCTGTGTTAATAGATAACATGGAACAGGGCAGAGAATGGATAGGGATTGTTCCTTATGGTTAATGTGGCCATAATGTGATGCAATTAGCATCACTTAAACAGGTAAATAGATAACCGCATAACATTACCTGTAATCTATCTGACATGTGGTAATGGAATTGTCTCTGTATTAAGGGTATGATACTCGAACACCCCCAATAGTTAGCATAGAGGCTGCATGGAGATTTTGACAATTACTATACAGGAAATGCACATCTTTTGCAACACTGTAATAAATAGGCCCTATTATCTCCTTTTCTCTCTGTATTTGTCACTTTGGTGGCAAATAGCAATAGTCCAATTAAATGTGGGTGGTTCAACATCCATATAATTCTGAAATACTACGCTATCTTTGCCCATTTTGCACTCTGACCTACAGCAAAACACCTTTAAAGGCATCTTGCTTTGCAGTCATGCAACGTACACTTCTATGAAACTAGCAGCCCCTATAGAAAGTATAGCGCATTCTTTGCTTTTGAATATCTTCACAGTACCAAAAATAACAATGGTAGGTGGTCTGCAAAATCCAAGATGGTAGTCAAAACCATAGGCAGAGGAATGTTTTTTTGTTTGGGTGGCCCAAAAGCTCCACCCCAGACCCCCACCTCCATAATAATAGTACTAACTGTAATGTCATTTCTTCTATTCATTCTTCATATACACACAATATATTCTTTTTAACAGTGCATAATGGTAACCACATAATTGAAATACACAAAGCACACTATATGCAGAAAAAATTTTGTAGGATTCTGTAGACTTCAGTCGTATCTCCCCTCAGCTATTTCTTTTCAAAGCTGAAGAATCCTAACCTCTTTCGTCTTTCCTCATACAAGAGGAATGGGGAAGATGTGGCTCACTGGTAGAGCTGTTGCCTCTGCACCCACTGGTTGTGAGATCAAATCCTAGTGCTGCTCCTTATGACCTTGGGCAAGTCACTTAATCCTCCAGTACTCACAGCTTTGAATGTAGCTTTGAATGCCAAAGCCACAAAAAGGCAGTATACAAGTCCTCCTTCCCTTTATTAATTTGGTTGGGATAGCATAGTCTAGTGGCAGGCAGCAGCGAGCACAGCAGTGCTGAAGTGGATCCTGGACCTAGGGGCAGTCCGGCAGCAGCAACAATGAGATGCATGCAGGAGGCAAGCAGAAGAGAATAGCACGGTTACAAAGTTTATCCCCACCCCCACAAGCTCAGTCCCCATCTCTGCAAACTATCCTCACAATCTCAGTCTGATCCCATATGCACAAGCCTCAGGTATGATTTTATATTTAAATCAGCTTATTAAAGTATAAAAAGAAACTATTCTGTAAAACTGTCATTTTATAAATCACAAATACAGAATGAGGATCAACAAATCGTCTCCTCTCACAAATATCCCCTCCACTATCAGGAAAACTGAACAAGCCAAATTACTACAGAATGCTTCATAGAAAATTATTTTAATAAAATACCTCGGTTACACACAGAGAACACAAATGCCAAATACATAATAGCTGACCAAAAATGATAAACATGAATTAAACCAATATCCCAAGAAGCCACACCTTCCAAATAGTACAAAACCAAAGAAAGATCCATTTCCACTTATACTGTGAAAAATATAAAGTTCACATATGCTAGGGATGGTATTAGGGGACTGCGACTAGGGCAGGGGTCTGCAACCTTTAAGACATAAAGAGCCACTTGGACCCGTTTTCGAAAAGAAAAAAAAACTTGGAGCCGCAAAACCATTATAAAAAAAATCTAACACTGCATATATTGTTTCTTATCTTAATGCTATATACAGGATCACTAAATTGAAAATAAAATCATTTTTCCTACCTTTGCTATTTGGTGATTTCATGAGTCTCTGGTTGCACTTTCTTCTTCTGACTGTGCATCCAATCTTTCTTCCTTTCTTTCAGCCTCCTGTATGTTTCCTCTCCTCCAGACCTCATTCTCTCCCCCAACTTTTTCTTTCTGTCTCCCTGTTCCCCCTTCTTTCTGTCTCCGTGCCCTCCCCCAAGCCACTCAGTTTGCTGCCACCGCAATCGGGGAACAGCCCCCAAGCCACCGCTGTCCCAAGCTTTCCCTGCAGAAGTGTTGCGCTGACCAGCATTCCGCTCCCTGACGTCAATTCTGACGTAGGAGAGGAAGTTCCGGGCCAACAAGGCATTTCTCCTCATTCCATCCAGCCTGAGCCCCATCTCTCCTTGATCCAGCATTTCCCTTCTGTGTCTGTCAGAATTACCATTCCACCTATTTTCCAGCATCACCCTTCTTTGTGTCCATCTCACCTATATCCCTATCTCACCACTTTTTCAGAATCTTCATTTGTCTCTGTCCTTATCTTTACGCCATGTTCACCATTTGCCCTTTCAATGTCTTTATCTCCCCCCCCCCACTTTTTCAGCATTACTTCTATGTCTCTATTTCATCTCCTCTTCATGTCCCCTCTGTATCTCTATCCTTATTCAGTAGGTCCTGCTTACCCTTTCTCTTCTTTGTGTCACTATCTCCATTTTCAGCTTTCCCCCCCTTTTCCTTTGTTACTGCACCCTGTAGCTAGAATCTTTCCACCCTCCCTTCACTCCGGCCCAGCCCAGTATGAAAGATTTCCTTTTGTTTCCCTCCCCTCTCTCTTCTCCTCCCTCACCCACGAGTCCTGCATCTGGCCCTCTCCCTTCTACCTGCACCTGGCAACACCCCCCTGCTCCGCGGCTCTCTTCAGCAACTCGTCAGCAGCAGTGATCAAGACAAGCTGCCGACATCGAGGCCTTCCCTCTACGAGTCCCGCCTTTGTGGAAAAAGGAAGTTGAAACAAGCGGGACTCGCAGAGGGTAGGCCCCGACGTCAGAAGCTTGTGTCGATCGCTGCTGCTGAGTTGCCGAAGAGAGCCGCGGAGCAGGGGATGTGGCCGGAAGCAGGTAGAAGGGAGAGGGAGATAGGAAGGCTGTAGATCTCCAGAGCATGACACCGACCCCGGCCAGGATGATTTCTTTTTCAGGCACCTTACAAGTCCAGCGTCGCGGCGGGAAATAGCCATGCTGAGCAGTGAGCTCAGCACTACACAGATGAAAGCCTTGCTTGCTGATTGGTCCGGCGGCACGGCGGGGTGGGGCCGCCGGACCAATCAGCAAGCAAGGCTTTCATCTGTGTATGTGCTGAGCTCACTGCTCAGCATGGCTATTTCCCGCCGCGACGCTGGACTTGTAAGGTGCATGCCTGCGTGACACACTACCGGAGCCGCAGCAAAGGTGGAAAAGAGCCGCATGCGGCTCTGGAGCCGCAGGTTGCCGACCCCCGGACTAGGGCAATTGCCCACTGGCTAGAGAGAGCCCTAAGCCTGCTGGAATCTGAAGATAGCACAGCCTGATAATGGGCTTTGGGGCCTCCACCCAAATTTCTGTCCATGTCTAGCACCGGCAGGATAAACATTTCAATTCTGACATATTCAAATCACAAAACAGAAAATAAAATTATTTTTTCTACCTTTTGTTGTCTGGTCATTTTATTTTTTAAGTCATGTTGGTCCCAGGCTCTGGTTTCTGTTTCCCTCTGTCTTCTTTTAATTCACTTGCTAGGGTCTCCTCATTAACATTGACAAAAAGAAGCTCTATGTTCACCATTCATCTTTGTGTCCCCATCTTTCCCTTTTCTGTCCCCTATACTTCCCAGTCCAGCATCCCCCCTGAGTCTATCTCCCCATGTTTATCATCACTATTCTGTGTCCCTCCCCCTACATCCCTTTATCCTCCCAAGTTCAGCATCTTTCTTCTGTGTTCCTATTATCCCCCATATCTAGCACCTTGCCTCTGTGTCATATACCTCCTTCCAAGTCTGGCATTGCCCCTCTATGTCCATGTAGCATTTCCCTTTCTGTCCCTATTCTTCATGCCCATTATTTATCCTCTGTTTCTGTATATCTCCCTGTGTCTCTCTCCCTCTCTTCCTTCCTTCTTTGTGCTGTATGTTCAACATGTCCCTCCTGCTTCCTTCATCTGCTTAGTACAGATTCTCTCTTTCACTTCAGCTCTCCCACCCCCCAGGTCCAGCACCTCTATACCTTCCCTGCAGCAGCCCCCCCTTCCAAAACAGGTACATCTCTTTCTCTTTCTCTCACATCTCCAGCATCTTCTCCTTTTCCTTCAGCTCCAGCACCCTCTCCCATCCCTCCAGCTCTAGCACCCTCTTCCATCCCTCCAGCTCTAGCACCTCTCTCCCTTTGCTTCAGTTCCAACCTCCCATTACATGAGTCCAGTACATCTCTCCCTTCCATCCAATTCCAGCCCTACTCCTGTAGGCCCTGTAGCTCTCTCCCTTCAATTCCAGCCCCTGCCCCTCCGTGGGTTCAGCACCATTCTCCATTCCCTCCAGCACCAACACCTCTCATGTTCCAGACCCCTCTCCTGTGCCCTTCCCTCCAGCCCCCCTCTGCCTTGCATTGCATTGCCTCCTCTTCCCTTCTGTCCTTCCTTCCCATGGGTCTAGCATATCTCTGATCTCCAGCCGCCTCCCTCGCAGGTCTAATGGCTTCAGTCCCCCTTCCAGTATCCAGTGTCTCCAGTGCCCCCCTCGGTATCCAGCACTGCACCACTCTCTCTCTCTGCCATGAGTCTTCTTTCCTCCCTCCCTGCCTGCTGCCAGTGATACCTTCCAGAGCCAGCTTATCCCACACAGTCCTGCTTGTGACTTTTCCTCTACCAGGTCTCCCCATATGATGCAAGTTCCTGTCTTCGCAAAAACAGGAAATTGCATCATAAGGACGGGACCTGGCAGAGGGAGAGCCGCAAGCAGGCCTATATGGGATCGGCTGGCTCCAGAAGGTATGTACCGGCGTTAGGGAGGAAAGAAGCACAGGGTGGGTCGGGGGGTTCTCCGCACAAGTAAAGCTATTTATTGTTCCCACATGGCGGTAAAAAGCTTAGCTCTTGCATCCACAATTTGGGGGGCCATGGTCCCCCATTCTGACGCCTATGGTCAGAACAACAAATTAGCCAAAGTGAAGTAGCCAAAGTCAGTTTATTGTTGCAGAGACACAGAACATGTACAAAAACTTGACACAGGCCATGTTTCGCCCTCACAAGGGCTGTGTCAGGGGTTAATATAACTATATAATAATAACAAAAAAAACAATCAGTAAAATCATAATGCAAAATCAATTTAAATATGTAAAAGGAGTTTTAAAAAAGTACTACAAAGAGATTACAGTAGGTTCTTACCTTGATAATATCTTTTCCATTAGATAGAGATGGTATGCTGAATCAAGGGTCTTGCTCCCACTCCTGCGAATCCGTTGCAGAAGATTCCTTTAATGATCACTGTTTTTAGCACCTCCTCCTTATCCCTGCTCTCTGCTGCCCCCAGTCAGTTAGTTTTAAAGCTAGTGACAGCCCTACAGGAGAGAACAGAAAAAGGAGACTAGGGAGAAGACCCCCCCAGCAAGCCTTTGATCTGCTCATATAATAATAATAATTCAAGGCGGTTTACAATGAGAAAAAACTGTACAATCAGTGAATCACATACTTAACATGTCCAAATATAAGAAACACAAAGCACATAACATTGCCGTGAAGAGGCAAGGAACCAACAACAAACTTTATTAACAGTAAGCCACAAGTAACTGTGGCACCTAGGGGGAACCCTTAGGGATCTATACACATTCAATTGTACAATATACTCCAATTTACCACAACTGGCAGAATGATTAGAGAAGTAATCTTCAGGCAGTAGATGGTCCAGGCAGGCACATCAATAATGATGGGCAGGGGGTTCAGCATAACATTCCTATCTAATGGAAAAGATATTATCAAGGTAAGAACCTAATCTCTTTTTCCAGTGCAATAGGGATGGTGCTGAACCAAGGGCTGTACCTTAGCAGTCCCTGAAACCCCGGGTGGGAGAGATAAGCCTGCCTTCAAAACTGAGGCTCTAAAGGAGGAGTCCTCCTGAGTCACCACATTCACTCTCTAAAATTTGGTAAAAGTGTGAAGGGATGACCAATTTGCTGCCTGACAAATCTCATCCAGGGAAATCGTCCTAGTTTCAGCACAAGAAGAGACAAATCTTCTCGTTGAATGCACTTAGAGTGAAAAGAGGCTGCTTTCCACAGACAATTTAGGGGAAATAGCTGACCTGATCAATCTTGAAATGGTGACTTCCCTTCCTGGCTGGATTCATCAAATCGAAGAGGTGGTCCAAAAGATGAAAATCATTCATAACCTCCAGGTAACATAAGATAGCCCTCTGGACATCCAGCTCCTTCAAGACTTTATCCTTCTTCTTAGAACCGGAGGGCTGGAAATCTGGAAGTCGACTTCCTGGTTGATGTGGAATGCCAAAACCACCTTTGTCAAGAAAGAAGGAACAGTCCACAGTGATAAGCAAGGTATGTGTTCTAAACTAAACTAAACCTTAAGTTTGTATACCGCATCATCTCCACAGAAGTAGAGCTCGACACGGTTTACAGGAATTACAAAAGAAAGGAACTCCTACAAGACAAAGCTTGTAGTTCAGACAGAAGCCGTGCAGAAGTAATGGCAACCAAAAAGATCATCTTGATAGTCAGGTCCAGGAGGGCGGCATCTCACAAGGGCTCAAAAGGAGGTTGTAAGAGCCACTCAAACATGATGTTAAGATTTCAGAAAGGACAGGGCTGGTGAACCGGAGGTCTTAACTTCAGAGCATCCTTGAAAAATCTGACATCTGGGTGCAAGGTGAGTGAAAGTCTGGCACCTTGTAACATGAAACAGGAAGCCAAGGCCACTTGCACCTTCAGAGAAGAAACTGCCAGTTCCATATCTAGCCCTTCCAGCAGGAAGGACAGTGCAGCCGATACAGAAGTCAGGTCCAGCTGCTCCTTGTGGCACCACCATTGGAAGGCATCCCAGGTCTTGGTGTACATTGCAAATTTGGCAGGTGTCTTGGCTTTCAGAAATGTACACACCACCAGATCCAAGTAGCCCTTCTGGCTTAAAGTTGAAGAGCCATGCCATGAGACCAGAGTGCTCTGGATCTGGTAGAATGATTGAACCTTGAAGCAGGAGTTCCTGAAGTGGCTGCAGCCTCAGAGGGGAATCAATCTGGAGAAACACCAGATCCATGTACAGGGGCACCGGGGCCAGTCCAGAGCCACCAGGATGACACTTCCCTGATGCCTAGCCACTTGTCTCAGGACTCTTCCCACCATGGACCAGGGAGGGAATACATACAGGAGTTCGTCCACTGGCCAAGGCTAAACCAGTGCATCAAATCCGGCTCTGTATCTGCAGCTAAAGAATCGGAATGCTTTCTTTTTTTTTTTTATGTTCAATAATGTTTATTAGAATTTTCAATAAACATAATACGAATGAGGTTGAAAGTAGGGATATCCCAATGGTTGACACCTGATGCGAGAGAGATCACTCTCCCAGGTCCAGAGTCTGTCTGCTGAGAAAGTCCTTTTGTATGTATTACACGTCAGCTGCAGACATGGCCAGAAAATGAGCCTCCACCCACCAGGAGAGGTCCTGTGCCTCCTGGGGCCTGGCACTCCTGGGGCTCCTTGCTTGTTGATGTACACCATCGGAGTGGTGTCTGAACACAGTAACAACCTTGTTCGACTACTAAGGCTGAAACCGTTCCAGTGCCAATCAGAGGGTTCAGATATCCAGCCTGTTGATGGACCAACGGCACTGCAACAGGGACCACTGCCCTTGAACTGAATACACCCCCCAGCCCAGAAGACTGGCAACCATTGTCAGCATGGTCCAAGAGTCTATCTGAAGAGGCATCTCCAAGGCTAATGACTAAGGATGCAGCCACCAGGCCATGCTGCTGAGTGCCACTGTCATCTAGGGCAGCCAAACTTGAAGAGGGTCCTTCTGCAGAGACTAGTGAGAGAGAAGGGAGTTTTGCAGGGGGTGCATATGCACTTTTGCCCAATGAACCACCTCTAGCACGGCTGCCATCGAGCCCAGAACCTGAAGATAATCCCTGGTTAACAAAGATTGCTGTGCTAGGAGAGCTGAGATTTGGTACTAAAGTTTCAATCTGCGCACCTCTGGAAGAAGCATTCGACCTCTCTCCATGTTAAATTGGAAACCCAGGAACTCTAGGGATTGAATAGGCCACAGCTGGCTCTTCTTCAGGTTGATAATCCAGCTCAAACCTTGAAGGTTCATCAGGATGGTCTGAACCACTCACTCCACTTCCTCTCTCAAGGGGGCTCTAATGAGCCAGTCATTCAAGTAAAGTCATCCAGTTTGCGGAGATATGGGCCACCACCACAACCAATACCTTGGCGAAGATTTGAGGGCCTGTAACTAGCCCGAAAGGGAGAGCAATGAACTGAAAATGCTATTCCAGGACATGAAAACATAGGAAGCGCCTATGATCTGGAAATATAGGAATGTGGAGTCGAGAGCCACCAGGAACTCCCCTGGCTGCACTGAGGCAGTGACTGACCGAAGTGTCTCCATATGAAAATGAGGCATTTTGAGAGCCACATTGACATACTTGAGTTCCAGGATCAGCCTCCAATCTTCTGAGCCTTTCTTGGGCACAACAAAGTATATGGAGTATCTGCAGATCCTGAGACTCTGTCTGGTACCTGTTCAATCACCTCTGTAGGGTCGCCTGGACCTGGGTATCCCTCTCCAGCCAGCCCATTGGTGAGCCCACAAATTAGGCAGAGAGGGGACAGGTGAACTCCATTTTGTAGCCATCCCTGATAACTTCTAGAACCCATTTGTCAGTTGTGATAGCTTCCTATGCTTCCAGGAAGTCCTGTAGCCTGCCTCTGATTTTACATGAGAGGCTGTAGACCTGGCATCATTATGACTTCTAAGGCTGCCCACCCAGATGGGGGTAGGGGATGGAGCCTTGGGACTTCCTATTCCCAGAAAATCTCTGCCAGGGGTTCTGAAAGGATCTCTGGGAAGAAGATCCAGAGGAGAAAAGGCATGAATGGTGTGAGCCTCAAAAGGACCCATGAGCCTGTCCTTTAGAAGTCCTGGGCCTGCTGTCCGAGAGCAATTTTGGATGGCGGTCTTGGACCCTAGCCATGAGGTCATCCAACCCCTGGCCAAACAACATATTATTCCTGAAAGGAAGCCTACTTTGAACATGGAATCCCCAGCCCAATGTGCAGACACAGAATAAGCCGAGACCTTGCCCACTACCCTCAGCAGATCATACAGAGCATCTGCCACATTGTCCATTCCCAGGCTACGCAATGTAGAATGGCATGCACAAGCTACAAAGTAGGCTGCCAAAGTAGCCTTCACCACCAGAGTCAAGGCCTCAAACTGCCTTTTAGCAACATGTCCAGTCTGTGGTCCTGCTGATCCTTGAGCACCACACCTCCCTCCGTGCAGACCGAGACCATCCCACAGCAGTATACTACGGTCTCTACACAGACAGAGGGGGTCGGCCAGCAGGATGACGACATCATGCAGGAACTAAGGAGCCTCAGGGAGGAGGTGAAATGTCTGAGGGGCATTAGAGAGGATGAGGCCTATATCGATGGGATAGTGCAGGAACTATCCCAGATCACAGAATGGGCCCGTGACGGATCTCCCATGGCGACACCAGGGCCATCAACACAGAAAAACAACTGTTAGAGTTCAGGAGATGGATGGAGACACTGACTCCTGGCAGTTAGTGACCTCCTCCACAGGTAAACGTAGGAGACCCCCCCCCCCTTTACAATCTCTTCACCTTCTTATTCTTTCTCTCACCAGGGCTGATCCACACCGACTCCACATCTGAACCTGAAGAACAGATTCCAGGTCTTGCAGGAAGAGACTACCGACGTGGAGCAGGACCAGGATCAACACACATCTCCATCACCGGGAACAATGGATCAACCCCCCCAAAAGAAGCGTAGAGTGATAGCCATTGGGGACTCCATGTTGAGGGGCACCAAGGGACCAATATGCAGACCGGATATGCAGTCGAGGGAGGTCTGCTGTCTGCCCGGAGCCAGAATACGAGATGTGACCGCCTGTCTTGATAGACTTCTCAGGCCCCAGGACCACTTCCCCATGCTACTCATCCACGTCGGAACGAATGAAACTGCCAAGAACACCCTGGAGGACATAGCTCGAGACTTCATAGTTCTGGGAAAGAGGCTGAAGCAGACAGAAGCACAGGTAGTATTCTCTTCAATTCTTCCTGTCAGGGGCAGAGGAGAGGAAAGGAAAGGGACGAACGTATCCTGAAGACGAATGAGTGGCTACAACTATGGTGCCGGGAAATGAACTTCGGATTCCTGAATCATGGAGAGGCGCTACAGGGACTAGACGGACTCCACCTGACCAACAGAGGTAAGAACGTATTTGGACACCGACTAGCCCGCCTACTTTGAAGGGCTTTAAACTAGGTAAGTCGGGGGTTGGTACCCACTTTTACACCAGAGCAGTAAGTAACAATCCTGATGTGGCGAACCAAAACTCCGCTTCTAAGTTCGAGGTAAGTACCTTTACTGCAAAAGATTCGCTAGGAGAAACTTTAACTCAAATGGGTGGCTCTCCACAGGAGCTTAGTAAACACAAAGAGTGGAGAGCTATGTATGTTAACGCACACAGCCTAGGGAATAAACTTCTAGATCTGGAAACAGAAATAGTTAATGCAGACCTAGACATAGTAGCTATATCCGAAACATGGTTCACAGACTCTCATAGGTGGGATATAACTATACCAGGATACAACTTGCTTCGCCAAGACAGAGAGGGTAAGTTAGGAGGAGGGGTAGCACTTTACATCAAAGAGAACATCAAGACAACCAGAATCAAGGATGTCAGGTATACTGGGGAATCCATCTGGGTAAACCTGGCCAGAGGCGGAGAAAAATGCCTGTACCTTGGTGTGGTATACAGACCTCCAAGACAATCGGAGGACAAGGATGCAGAATTAATTGAAGACATTGAGAATATCACCTTAAGGGGGGACGTTCTGTTAGGAGACTTCAACATGCCTGATGTAGACTGGAACACGCTCTCAGCGACAGCTTGTGATAGCAGGAGGATATTAACGTCCATGAAGGGAGTACGGCTCAAACAAATGGTGCTAGAACCCACTAGGGCCTAGGCCATCCTGGACCTGGTACTTATGAACGGGGAAAGCGTCTCGCAGGTCTCAGTGGGAGAAACACTAGCCACCAGTGACCATAACATGGTATGGTTTAACCTTAGGAAAGGTTTCCCTAGGTCACATACAATAACAAGGGTACTCAATTTCCGGGGCACTGACTTCGCACGCATGGGAGATTTCGTCCATCAGACGCTGCAGGTTCAAGAAGTAACTGATAATGTGGAAGCTATGTGGTCAACCATGAAATCGACCCTTCATGAGGCAACTATCCACTATCCAATGGTTCACTGATGAGGTCTCGTACCGAGTCAAGGAGAAGAAAAGAGCATTTCTCTCATACAAACGCACGGGGGAAAAAGAAGCAAACATTGAATACAGGACAAAGGCTGCAGCGGTCAAAACAGCAGTCAGGGAGGCCAAACTCCGTATGGAGGAAACTCTAGCGAAGAACATTAAGAAAGGGGACAAATCCTTCTTCAGGTACATTAGCGACAGGAAGAGGAACACAAACGGGATAGTACGCCTTAGAACGCCAGACGGGAATTATGTGGAAACAGATTCCGATAAAGCCAAACTGCTGAATGATTACTTCTGCTCAGTCTTTACCTGCGAGGCACCAGGGCACGGGCCACAGCTGGAAGCAAAGCAAAGCAAGGAAGACCCATTTCAGAATTTTGAGTTCACATCAGCTGATGTTTACAGCGAACTGTCAAGGCTCAAGGTGAGCAAAGCCATGGGACCGGACAAATTGCACCCAAGAGTGCTCAGAGAGCTGCGCGACGTACTGGAGGAACCGTTAGCCATGCTCTTCAATCTCTCTCTAATTACGGGGAGAGTCCCCCTGGACTGGAAAACGCCTAACGTCGTTCCTCTGCACAAAAAGGGTTGCAGAGCAGAGGCTGCGAATTACAGACCAGTGAGTCTCACATCAATAGTGTGCAAACTCATGGAAACTCTACTTAAAGGTAAATTAGACACGATTTTGGATGAGGGGAACCTAAGGGATCCCTGTCAACATGAATTCACTAGGGGTAGGTCATGCCAATCCAATCTTATCAGCTTCTTTGATTGGGTGACGGGAAAGCTAGACTCGGGAGAGTCTCTGGACATAGTGTACTTGGATTTCAGTAAAGCTTTTGACAGTGTCCCACACCGTAGACTATTAAACAAGATGAAGTCGATGGGGTTAGGTGAGAAACTAACTGCATGGGTCAATGATTGGCTGAGTGGAAGACTTCAGAGGGTGATGGTCAATGGCACCCTCTCTGAAACATCGGAGGTGACTAGCGGAGTGCCACAGGGCTCAGTCCTGGGACCATCCCTTTTCAACATATTCATAAGGGACTTGACCCGAGGGCTTCAGGGTAAAGTAGCACTATTCACCGACGCCGCCAAACTATGTAATATAGTAAGTGGAAGCAATCTCAAGGATAGTATGACGCGGGATCTGATCACGTTGGAAAACTGGTCCTCGACATGGCAGCTAGGCTTCAATGCTAAGAAATGTAAGGTCATGCATCTCGGCAGCTGAAATCCATGCAGAACTTACACCTTGAATGGAGAAACACTAGCTAGGACTTCGGAAGAACGGGACTTAGGAGTAATCATCAGTGCAGACATGAAGGTTGCCAAACAAGTAGAGAAGGCCTCATCCAAGGCAAGGCAAATGTTGGGATGTATCAACAGAAGCTTCGTCAGCCGCAAACCTGAAGTCATAATGCCACTTTACAGAACTATGGTGAGACCTCACCTGGAATACTGTGTGCAATTCTGGAGGCCACATTACCGTAAAGATGTGCTTCGAGCTGAGTCGGTCCAGCGGATGGCTACTAGGATGATCTCCGGACTCAAGGGTCTCTCATACAAAGAAAGACTGGGCAAATTGCAGCTCTACACTCTAGAGGAGCGCAGGGAAAGGGGAGACATGATTGAGACATTTAAGTACATCACAGGTCGTGTCGAGGTGGAAAACAACATATTCTTTCCCAAGGGCCCTCGATCACAAGGGGGCACCCGCTCAAACTCAGAGGAGGGAAATTTTACGGTGACACCAGGAAGTATTTCTTCACAGAAAGGGTGGTGGATTACTGGAACAAACTTCCGGTGCAGGTGGTCAAGGCCACCAGCGTTCTCGACTTTAAGAATAAATGGGACATCCACGTGGGGTCCCTACGAGGGCTGAGTTAAGGTACTAGCATTAGCACTCAGACCTAATGGGGTGGGTCAGTAGAGTGGGCAGACTTGATGGGCTGTGGCCCTTTTCTGCCGTCATCTTTCTATGTTTCTATGTTTCTATGTGCTTGGTTACCTGAGCCAATAGAGAGTCCACTTCAGGCACACCAAACCTCTGCTGTAACTCCTGGTCCTTAGGGTATAATTTGGACATGACCTTAGCTACCTTCAGGACCCCCCCAGTGTTCTCTCAGTGCTCAGAAATAAGGACTTTCATGTCAGGATGCCATGGAAAGGTGGTAGGCTGAGAGTGGATCTTGCTGTGAACAACCTGCAAACTGAAGAGTCCTTGCCTTGATCCTGATCCATTGCACCCAGTGTCGCATTGTTTCTGAATGAAGCTTCATTCTGTGAAAGAGGATAAGTGTCCAGATCATCATCTTCAATGACCCTGTCCGACCAACTGCCGGAGTCTGGAGGAGACGCAGGTCTCCTTAGAGATGCAGAATTATGGGAAGGCTGCGTAGATGGTCACTCTCCAGCTGACCCAGAAGGTGCACCAGCGCCACTGACCTAGGCTTGACAGAGCAAGTTCACCAAAGTCAGGCATACAGGGCATAGAGGACCGAGAATCCACTTCAAGAGGAGGGTCAGAGTGCTTTCTTTTACTTTGGAGTCATCATTACATTACATAAGTGATTTCTATTAGCGCCCTTAGTAAGCACTAGCGCTGTACTATGGACTCAGAAAGGGCAAAATCATTCTCCAACCATCCCAACAGTTGATTGGCAGCATTAATAATATGGTCAGAGGCTGAATCTGAGGTCCCCCACCTCCGCAGCCTGCATGGCGGAACATGCAGTGCAAGGGCGCTCTTCCGGTGCCCATCTAGCACAAACAAAATGAATTCATGTTATTGGAGCCTGAGGACTCCATCTCTTGTGGTTGGAATAAAAAATGAGGCTTTTTGAAGAAGTGTGAGAACTTAAAATTCAAATTGGAAAAAAATCCAAGATGGCCACCACAAGGATTTCCTGCTGAAAAAGTGGCTATACCTCCATTGGAGGACCATAAAACCCAGTGATTTTAGGATTTTTGGGGTGGGGAACAAGATTACAACAAATTATCACCACAAAAACATCAAATTCAGGGCTCCCCCCCAAAAAAACTGCCCTGTGGGCTGTGGCAGCCCTGCTCACAGACCCTCTTAGGGTAGCTTGAATTAGGAGAGGACCTCTGCCACCAGGAAAGCTGCCTCTTCTGACTCCAGCTGCCAGTCAGGAGACAGCTTGACTAAGCCTCAACTCCCGGGACCAGAATCCAAGCGTCGTATAGATGGGGGAGGAAAGTGCAGCTGACACTGTGTGCACTCCAAAGAAATGCAATTGGTGCCCATATAGCCTGTACTAGCACTCCTGATCAAGTCAAGGAATGAGCAAACAGAAAGGGAAACCCCCAAGCTCCACAGTTCAAGCAGGCTGGCTGAGCAGGTCCCTGCAGGATCCACCCTGTCAACTGCAGACTGAAGTTTGCCTCTCTCACGCAGGCTAGGCAGTCACTGGAGCTGAACAGGAACACAAATCCCATGAAAAATTGCAAAAAAAAAACCCTTGAAAAACAAAAAAGAAAACCAAGCAGATCAAAGTTTCTCTTGCAGGTTTGCTTGCAGAAGTTTCAAGTTATTTGATGTACCGCAAATATAACCACAGTTGGAACGATATATCATGATCCACTAGGTTGAAGGCCGCCAACATGTCCAGGGAAAACAAGACAGCATCACAGCCACTGTCCAGTATCTGCCTTAAATGATTTAGTAATCCTAGAAGGGTATGCTCTGTTGAATGATTTGAACGAAAACCGGTCTGACGAGGATGTAAGGCAGCAGAGAGAAGAAGGAGGTGCTGAAAACAGTGATCAGTATCTCCTGCAATGGTCTCAGTAGCGAGAGCAAGACCATTGGTTCAGCATACTATCCCTATTGCACTGGAAAGAAACATTTAAAACTACACCTTGAGAAAGGGCATAAAACAGTGTATGAAACCAGGGCAGCAGCACATATAAAATAATAAAAATAATTGAATCCTTAAACTACACCTACAACAGGAAGCCTGTAGGGGCTGCATAATATACAAATGGAGTAAAATCACTCATGTGTACAAGAAACATACTTAAATAGATAAACTGTAATTTAAAAAGTAGGTGTACATGGGCAGCATTAGAAAATACTTATAAAAAACAAAATGAGAGTATATATACGACTAAATCAAAGGAGAATAGTGCTCCGATATTGACAAAAACAAGAAAGTCCTCTTTACCATTATACTCCTAAAGATGGCAGTGCTCCACAACCAGAGTCAGCAGCATGGCTGATTGTTCTGAGACTCATAGAGGGGCATAATTAAAAGAAACATCTATGTCCATTTTGGGCCTAAGTCGCTACTCACCCAAAGTCGGACATGGGAAAAGGTCCATTTTCAAAAAATACGTCCAATATATATATATATATATATTTTTTTTTTAAATCATCTAACTGTACAACTTTAATTTTCAAAGAATCACAATTTATCAACCGATTGCTTATTCCTCATAACACTTGTCGCTCTCTTCGTTCGACGATCAAAAGCTCCTTACAGTCCCTTCACTAAAAATCATAGGCACTAGAAGGCATGATATGTTCTCTGTAAAGGCTCCCCAATTGTGGAACGCCCTTCCCCATTACATTAGAGAAGAAAAAGACCTCTGTCAATTTAAGAAACTTTTAAAAAGCCGTCTTTTTAAAGACGCTAACACTGAATTTTTATATTTAACTTTTAACTCCCTTTTAGATACAAATATTAGGGCTCAAATTTCTTACCATGACCTATTGTTTCATCCCTTTTTTCTCTCTCTCTATAAGCCATAAACATGTAACTTTACCCCTTATCCTCACGTTCCATGTACGTCTTAAAATTGTTTGTCCCAAATCTTGTGTCTTTATTTATTCATTGTAACCCGTTTTTATGAAATTGTTAATCGCTTAGTAAATCGAATAAGTGATCCATCAAATATGAATAAAAACCTGAAACCTACATCCAGACTGCTAAGTCGTCCATCTTTATACCCCATTTTCGTCTAAAAAATTGTCCAAGTCAAAAACGCCTAGAAAAAGACCTTTTAGGTGCAGGAGGAGCCAGAAAAGTGATGGACTAGACACCCAGACATGGCACCAGAGTAGTGGGGTACCTTACAGGGCACTGCTGTGAACTTCACAAAAAGGGTGCCACATAAACATTTCACTACAACTCCCTTATAGGTCATGGTGAGCTCCCCCAAAACATCCCAACTAGACCCATCTATCTACCACCTGAATAGCCCTTATGGCTACAGGTGCCACTTATATGGCAGTACAAAAGGGTTTGGGGGGGTTTGGGGGTGCACATGTTTCATAATGAATGCAGTGATTGGAGTGGCTTATGGGCCTGGGTCTTCCTCTTCATGGTTCACTAACCCGCCCCCAAGATCACTTAAGCCACCTCTGTGCAGCTCTACTAGGCTTTCCTATGCTAGGCTGCCAGGTGCTGATGTTCTGGAGGCAGATATGTAAAGTTGTTGTTACGATTTTTATGGGGGGGGGGATCAGTGATCACTGGGGCAATGTGTGGGGGTCTGTACTTTGTGTCTGCGGTGCTTATCTGGTAATTTTGGATACCTTCTATGGACTTAGACCTGGGTTTAGATGGCCTAAGTCACAACGTCCAAGTTCCGTCTAGGCAGTGTTGTAAAACTTTCGGCTATACATGCAGTACGACTAAGTCTAGGACAGCCCACATCCCGCCCAAATCACGCCCTTGACACTCCTCCTGAAATGCCCCTTTTAGCTCTGAGCATACTGCAGCACTGTGAAGGCCTAAGTCATTTTTAGATACGTCTAAAATCCAGTTCAATTATCAGCACTTGGACGACTTGTGTTACTGATCGTCCAAGTGCCAATTTAGGCCAGTTTTTAGACATATTTCTGTTTCAATTACGAGCCCCATAGTCTTTTATACTAGCTTATAGGGTTCAAAAATCAAGGCACCAAAATGTATTTAAAAAGGGTAAAGGGGATGGGACTTGATATACTACTTTTTCTGTGTGGTTACAATCAAGTTCAAGTTTATTAGTATTTGATGAATCGCTTATTCGGGGTGCTAAGCGATATACAAAATTATAAAAAGAAGTAAGATTACAAAAAAGACGAACCAAATGACAAAATTCTTGAAGATAAGACAAACTTGAATTGGGAGGAAAGGAGGGGAAAGTTACAATTTTTTTAGAGGAAATAGACAAAAAAGGAAGAGAACAATGGGGAACGGGAAAGATAAAAATCTGAGAATATTTAACAAATCTGAAATTTAAATGTTAAAAGCATCTTTAAAAAGAAAAGATTTTAAGGATTTTTAAAGGAGGTGAGATCCTTTTCATTTCTAATATATTGTGGTAATGAGTTCCACCATTGGGGGCCCATTACGGAGAACATATCAGATCTTCTCGTGCCTACTATTTTCAAAGAGGGGATGGATAGGAGATTTTGGAAGGAAGATCTGAGTGGTCGTATAGTGTTATGGGGTATTAACATTCTAGCTATAAACTGAGGTTCATTAAAGGTTAAGGTTTTAAATATTAACAGCATGACCTTAAAGGAAATGCGATGGCTGATTGGGAGCCAATGGGAGTCAATCAATAATGGCTTAACGTGGTCATATTTCTTGGCATTGTGGATTAGTTTAATAGCTGTATTTTGGATAATTTATAGTCTTTTTTTTTCTTTTTGGGAGATGTTAAGTAATAGTGAGTTACAGTAGTCCATTTTAGCTATAATAAAGGAATGAACCAGAATGTTAATCGATTTGGGCTCAAGAAATTTGGCGATTGATCGTATTAAATGTAATTTACAAAAACATGTTTTGACTATATAAGTGATGTGTTCATGGAACAATTATGACCCCAATAATTTTTAAAGTGGAGACAGACTCTAGGGGGATGTTATTAAGGACAAATGGGGTCTTCAAGCCTATGTCCTTTTTCCAGGTAAAATCATGGATTTTGTTTTTTTTATGTTTAATGCTAATTTGTTTGAATTGAGCCAGTTTTGTATTGTTTCTAGTTTTTTATTTATAGACAAAATATAATTATTATTTTCTGGGTCAAGAGGATGGATAAGTTGAATATTGTCCGCGTAAGAGAAAGAAGTAAAACCAATTGACTGGCAGATGCTCAGTAATGGAGAAAGAAAAATATTGAACAGGAGAGGCAACAGAATAGAACCTTGGGGAATCCCAAAGGATGAAGAATAGACTTTAGAATATTCATTATTGAACTTGACGAGTGAAGTAAGGTTGGAGAGATATGAAGTAAACCAGTTAAGTACGTGGTCACTAATGCCTATCGATTCTAGCCGATTAAGAAGTAAATCATGGTCTATTGTGTCGAACGCTGCGGATATGTCCAATGAGAACAGAACAACAGATTTGTGGTGGTCTAAAAAGTAATGGATATTAGTTATTAATCCTATCATTGAATATTCGGTGTTGTGAAATTTGCGAAAACCTGTTTGATTGGGGTGCAAAGCATTAGTTGTTTCGATGAAATCAGAAACCTGATTAAATATCAGTTTTTCTGTTAATTTGGCCAGGAAGGGAATGTTGGCAATTGGGCAATAGTTTATAGAATCATTTGTACTGATTTTGTGGTCTTTGAGTATCGGAGTGATGATAGCGGTTTTCCAGAGGGAAGGGACTGATGAAGTGAGTAAGCTTTTTAGGATGAGTGAGTGAATAAAGGGCCCAAAACAAGAAAATAATTTTTTTAGGTAAAATGGGGGAATAATTTCAGATCGGGAACCTTTTAAGTTGATTTGTTGGAAGAGAGCTTCAATATCTTTGAGGGAGGGAATTTTGAAATTGGAGCATTTGGTTGTCGGAATAAATTCAGTTTGGTGTTTGTTCGTAAGACTGCTAATTGAGTTAGAATGAAATGTACTTCGGATGGTTTTGATTTTTTGGTTGAATGCTTCGGCTAAATCCTGTGCTTTTAAGGTGGACTTCTGAATGGTATTACTTCCTTTATTCTTCGGGATAATGGATTTTAGAATGTTATATAGGATAGATGAGTTTTTTGCTTTGTGGATTTTGTTTGAATAATATTCATTTTTGGCCTGGTTAATTTTGGTTTTATAGATGGATGCCTTTTCTTTATAATTTTGAAGATTTGTATGGGATTTAGAATGACGCCATTTTCTTTCTAAAGAACGAAGCTGGTTTTTCATGAGATAAAGCTCTGCCATATACCAGAGGTTAGATATTTTCGGGGCGATAAAGTTTTAGAAATTATTGGCGCTTTACTGTCTAAAAGAGATTGTAAAGAGGAGTTCCAAGTTGATAGTTGGTCTTCAATCGAGTTAAATGTGGCAGTTGCAATGGATGGGTCAAAGAAAGGCAAAATGTCTATAGTTTCTAATTTGGAATAGTCTCGAAATGAAGTAAGTTTGAAATGATATTGGTTTATGAAAATAAAGATTTAAAGATATAAAGTGATGATCAGACCAAGGAACTGGTGAGACTAATGGAACAGAGTGAACAAAATATTGGGATTTAGGAGAGAAGATCATATCTAAAGTGTGATTGGCCAAGTGAGTTGGACCCACTATTATTGGTTGTAAGTTTAGAGGATTTAAGATGTATAATATGTCCATGGTATTTGGATTAGAGAGGTCGTCGAAATGGATATTAAAGTCACCTAAGATCAGAGGAAGGGATGTAGAGGAGCAGAAATCAAATAGTAGGTCTTGGAGCAGAGCAATTTTGTTTTGTCCTACTGGTGGAGGGACATAGAGTAGTAAAAAGTTGAGGTTGGTGTTCGAATTGAGCCTAAGGTGGAGATATTCAATGGTGGCATTTCCAGTGGAGTGGTCGCTGAGATTAACGAGATTATTTTGAAATATGACAGCTAGGCCACCATCTTTACGATTATGGCGGTGATTCGAGAGGTAATCATAGTTAGGAGGACAACAATAGGAAAGATATGCTTCATCACCTTTGGTAAGCCAAGTTTCAGTGATAAAAAGAATGTGTAAATCCTGATAGAGGATGGCATCTTTTAAAAGGTGATGTTTGTTTTTAATGGATCTTGCATTGATGAGTCCTAGTTTCAAGCTTTTATTTTTGAAAGAGACGTTTGTAAAGTGGGTTGAAACAGTGGTTACTGTACTAAGATTTATAGACGGAGGAGAAGTTGGGATTTCTAGTAAAGATGGGTGTCAAGGTGTTATTATTCTGTGATTTGAGGGACGATGGCCCCAAAGAACTGGAATGTTGTTAGTAGTTGTAGGCATGTTAAAATTTGGGAAAATGTTAAAAGGGTGATTTAGGAATCCTGTAAGAAAAATGTAGAGAAAAAAGAAGACTATATGCCAATGTTTATGGCTAGCTGGAACCAAAGTGTGGGTATTAGATTGGAGTAGAAGTTTAATTATAGCGGCGTCCTCAGCTTGCGCACGAAGGAGCGCACTAAGGAGCAGGTCAAAGCTGTTTACATATTTTAGACAGGTATTTATTTTGTATCTGGGGCAATAAAGTGTTAAGTGACTTGAACAGAGTCACAAGGAGCTGCAGTGGGAATCAAATTTATAACCTCAGGTTGCAGAGGCAGCTCTAACCACTAGGCCACAAAGGCAAAAAATACCCTCAATAAAAATGAATTATAAACAACCAAATTATGCTGGGAATCACTTTCAAATGTAAAAGAGCTAAAAAACAACATAATTGACCTCTGGGAGCCTAAAAATATTGTGAAAAATCATGATTAAAAAACAGTCTTAAAATCAACCAAAAACCTCAAAATCACTAATTTTTAATCGATGATATCATCAAATCACAGATTTGAAAATTGCAATTTTAAATGCATTTTTTAACAGTTTTTCCCATGGTCAATGCTCTGCTGTCCCAGAACACACCCATACCTCTATATCCTAGCACTCTTTTAATCTCTACAAGCATCAACCCCCCATGACAGCCTATGCATTCTTTCTTCCAAACACCACTAGCACAACCCCTGTGCTTCCCTTCCCCCCTGACTACTAGCTGCCTACATGCCACCAGCATAGCCCATATACGTTTCCCCCATTATATCCCTAGCACCCCCCTCCATTTGATTCCTCCTCCCACCCACCCATTTAAGGGCCAGTCTTTGCATCTTTGTCAATATTCTCTGAAATGCACAGGCCAGGCTCTGAACCAGTGCACATTCTGCTCCTGGTCCACATAGCGGTTGGGAGAAGAGCACATGCTGAGTCAGTTTCCAGCATGTGCTTCTTCAGATGCTATGACAAGAGCCTCAGAAGCTATGTAAAAGGTCTGCAGGGAGGGGAAACTGGGGTCTAGGCAGTAGCAGTGTTTACTACTTAAGGGGGGGGGGAGAAGGAGGGAGTTTTTATTGGCATTTAAACCAGTTGTTCTTAACCAATATGTCAGGATACACTGGTGTGTATCCTTAGCCTTCCTTAACAAACATGGTCTTCAAACATTTCACCTCACTAGGCTGCCTGTAAGCTGAAACATTCAGAGAGCCAGGTATCTGAAATTCCCATAACTGGTTCCTATTTCTCCTTTCCCAACACCCCCAATGATAACTTCTACCACTAGCCTCATGTCTATGTTTGTTTTATTTGATATACTGCCTTTCATAAAAAGGCAAACAAGACAGTTTACAAGTCAACTAAAAGAAGAGTGAATGGAATGCCACTAAAATTAATGCTTTGGTTAGGTCAGCCTGTTTTAGGCAGCAGCATATAGCTCAAGAATCAATTTAAACTGCTCAGTGCTCAAAATAAATTTATTTACTACAACTATGGCCAGGCCTCGGAGGTGACTCATTTCACAGGAGCTACGACTGACCGTGATTCACCTAAATCATCATCATTGGCCTACCAAACAACATTTTTTGGCATTTAAGCTTCTAAAATTTGATTACTTATTCAACTCCAGACTTTAAACATAGTAGCTCCACTTAACTTTAGTAGTCTTTAATGCTGGAAACCAGAACCACAAAACTTCTGAGGCCTCTGAAGAGTGTATGTTACTTTTGTGGACATAGTTGCAGTAAATACATTTTATTTTGAGCACTGAGCAGTTTAGATTAATTATTGGAATTAATACAGTAGGACTGAGACAGAAGGAGAGGGTAGGCCCTCAGTTTTAAGCCTGGGGGAAGACAGATGTTTTTAGAAGGATTTCTTAAAATAATGACTCAAACTATAAATCCTTATTATAATGTGCTCCTTCAATGATTTAAATATTTTCTAATACTCATCATATATAGAAAGTGACTTTAAAGCAGGGGTGCTGTTAGATATGCTGTTTATCATACCAACAGGAAATAAAGATGTCTAAAGATACCACTTCTCATGTGCATAAGATTGTTAAATGAACCTTGACTATGCTCCCTTTTTATTCCAAATTAGCTAGAAGCCAGCACATTATTGTGGAAAGGGATTGTTAGAGCAGAATTAAATTGTTAGAACCTCTTATATATTTGTGGAAACTAGTAATTCAGTTTTTCACACTTGCAATGTGGTTGCTTTTCTAAGTATGTATCATAGAGATTTTCTTTGAGAAAAGTAACATAGAAACATAGAAGATGACAGCAGATAAGGGCCATAGCCCATCAAGTCTGCCCACTCTACTGACCCACCCCCAAGTCTACTATCCTAGGTATCCCACTCCTGGTGGCAGGTTCCCTTGGTTTAACCCTCTAAGGGATCCCACATGGGCATCCCATTTGCTCTTAAATTCTTGCACGCTGTTTGCCTCTATCACCTGCACCAGGAGCTCGTTCCAAGGATCAATCACTCTCTCGGTGAAGAAATATTTCCTGGTGTCGCCATGAAATTTCCCACCCCTGAGTTTGAGCGGATGCCTTCTTATGGCTGAGGATCCTTTGAGAAAGAGAATCTCTTCTTTTATCTCGATACGGCCGGTAATATACTTAAACGTCTCGATCATGTCTCCTCTCTCCCTACGTTCCTCGAGTGAGTACAGCCGCAAATTTTTCAGCCTTTCCTCGTACGATAGATCCTTGAGCCCCGAGACCATCCTGGTGGCCATCCGTTGCACCGACTCTACTCTCAGCACATCTTTTCGGTAGTGTGGCCTCCAGAATTGCACACAGTATTCCAAATGAGGTCTCATCATGGTTCTGTATAATGGCATTATGACTTCAGGCTTCCGGCTGACGAAACTCCTGCAGATGCAACCTAACAACTGTCTTGCCTTAGATGAAGCCTTCTCCACATGATCAGCAGTTTTCATGTCTGCGCTGATGATCACTCCCAAGTCTCGTTCTGTTGAAGTTCTAGCTAAGGTCTCACCATTCAAGGTGTAAGTTCTGCACGGATTTCTGCTGTCGAGATGCATGATCTTGCATTTCTTAGCGTTGAAGCCCAGCTGCCAGGTCGAGGACCAAAGCTCCAACAAATGTAGGTCCTGTGTCATACTATCGGGTGAATTGCCGTCTCTCACTATATTGCATAATTTGGCGTCGTCAGCGAATAACGTTATCTTACCTTGAAGCCCCCTGAGTTAGGTCCCCTATGAATATGTTGAAAAGGACCGGGCCCAAGACTGAGCCCTGCGGTACTCCACTGGTCACCTCCGATGTTTTAGAGAGGGTACCGTTAACTACCACCCTCTGAAGTCTGCCATTCAGCCAGTCATTGACCCATGTAGTTAGTGTTTCTCCCAGCCCCATTGATTTCATCTTGCTCAACAGCCTGTGATGCGAGACACTATCGGAAGCTTTGCTGAAGTCTAGGTATGCTACGTCCACGGATTCTCCCAAGTCTAGCTGTTTTTTTACCCAGTCAAAGAAGCTGATGAGACTGGATTGGCAGGACCTATCCTTAGTGAATCCGTGTTGACTGGGATCCCGTAGATTCTCCTCATCCAAGATTGCGTCTAATTTACGTTTGATTAGTGTTTCCATGAGTTTGCATACTATTGATGTGAGACTCACCGGTCTGTAGTTTGCAGCCTCTGCCCTGCAACCCTTTTTGTGCAGTGGAACGACGTTAGCTGTTTTCCATCGGTTGCATTTATCTCAGAGCATACTTAAAATTGATTACTTTTACTTACCCCCTCTTCTGTTAAACTGTGCTATCAGTTTTTAGCACAGAGAGCTGCGCTTAATGACTCGTGCTGAATGACCCACGCTGCTCGCGATGCTCATAGGAACTCTATGAGCGTCGGGAGCGACGCGGGCCATTCAGCGTGGCTCACCGCGCTAAAAACTGTTAGTACAGTTTAATAGAAACGGGAGTTAGTTTCTGATTCCAAGTGAAATAACAAAAAAGAGTTAACAAGCTACACCAAAAATAGTGATGCACAATGCTACAAATTAATGAACAAATAGCAAGATGGGAAAGATGAGCTTCGTGTAGTACACAAAAGAGGGAGCTAGGTAAGAACCACTACCAGAGCAACTGGAATAATATGGGAGAGTAGGGTGACACAATGGATTTGAAATGAAGACCAGAGGAAAGCCCGTGGGTACACAACATTTCTTTATATTGAACTCTAATTTCCTTTTTTAACCTACATGTGTCGCACCTGCCCCATTATTTGGCTGATATTGCACCAGGTGTCTCACAAAAGTAGAAATAATTATTTTGCTAACCAAAAAGCAACAACTCAGTCTCTTAAATACAAGGGAGGAATATTTCACTTCAGAGCTTTTCCCCATTTCAGACTCTTGAAGGGTGTACAGTATGTACTACCATATAAAAGATATAATTTTATCTTCAATTCATTCTCCTTAACTCTTTATCCACCTATAATGGTTAAGGGGTGGAGGAATTGCCATACAGTGAGAGATTAAGGAAGTTGGGCCTGTTTTCCCTTGAAAAGAGGAATCTGAGAGGGGACATGATCGAAACATTCAAGATACTGAAGGCTTATAAAGACAGGTTGTTCACCCTCTCCAAGGTAGGGAGAACGAGAGGGCACTCTTTAAAGTTAAAAGGGGATAGATTCCGTACAAACATAAGGAAGTTCTTCTTCACCCAGAGAGTGGTGGAGAACTGGAACGCTCTTCCGGAGTCTGTTATAAGGGAAAACATGCTCCAGGGATTCAAGATAAGGTTGGACAAGCTCCTGCTGAACCGGAACGAACGCAGGTAGGGCTGGTCTCGGTTAGGGTGCAGGTCTTTGACCTGGGGGCCGCCGCGTGAGCGGACTGCTGGGCGCGATGGACCACTGGTCTGACCCAGTAGCGGCAATTCTTATGTTCTTATAACATGTGTAATGATGTAGGATTTTTTTCCCCCTTATAAACTCAGGAAATTTAGGGCTCTTTTTACTAAGGTGTGCTAGCATTTTTAACGCGCGCTTAAAATTAGCGTGCGCAAACCACGTGCTAAACAAAATATACTAACGCAAGCTCTATGGAGGCATTAGCGTTTAGCGTGCGTGGCATTGTTGCGCATGCTAAAACCGTTAGCGCACCTTAGTAAAAGGAGCCCTAAGTAATCCCAACTCTAAAATTAGGTTTCTCTTGCCTAAAGCAAAAATACTTCAAAACTTAATATAAAAAAATTATACTGGAAGACAAAATTGTAATCTGTAATTAATTTACCAGGAAGTTCTATCAATCAGCTTGCCTGATTATTTACAATAGTAGCTTTCTCAACTTTCATTTTGGCTTGTTCAGCATCATAGTTTCAAATGTATTTTTAAATATAAATTTATAGAAACGAGCTGACTCGCAGAATATGAAGACACAATGGTCGTCAAACATTTTGCCTCAACAGGCTGTGTCAGGGATAAAGCTGTTAATATGAGCATATAAAAATTAAAACCATATAATAATCATAAGATGTATTTGTTTTATCATCTGTCTATTTTAAATATTAGGGAGCTCATAATCGAAAGAGAAATACGTCCAAAAACCGGCCTAAGTCGGCACTTGGACGAACATTTCTCAAAAACGTCCAAGTGCCGATACTAAAAATGGGTTTTGGACGTATTTCTAAACGACCTAGGCCTTCATAGTGCCGCTGAATGACCAAAGCTAAACGGGGCATTTCGGGAGGAGTGTCAAGGGCAGGAGTTGGGCGGAACGTGGGCCGGCTTAGACTTAGTCGTACTGCATGTATAACCGAAAGTTATACAGCCCATGATCGACGGAACTTGGACGTTGTGACTTAGACCATGTAAAACATGGTCTAAGTCACAAAAACCCACCTAAAGTCACCAGATAAGCACTGCAAACACATAAAACAGACCCCCCACACACTACCCCAGTGATCATCAACTCCCCCAACCCCATAAAAATATTAATCACACCTTTAAAATTCAGCCTCCAGACCATCATCTGGTATAGGAAAGCCTAGTCGTCCAGCACAGAGGCAGCTTAAGTCATCTTGGGGGTGGGTTAGGGACCCATGGAGAAGAGGACCCATGTTCGTAAGCCCCTGTAATCACTGCATTGATACTTAAACATGTGCACTCCCCTATACACCTTCCAAAACCCTTTTTTACTGGCATATAAGTTCCTCCTGCAGCCATAAGGGCTATTGGGGTGGTAGATAAGTAGGTCTAGGGGATTCTGGAGGTGGTTTGGGGGGCTCACCGTAACCTATAAGGGAGCTGTAGGGAGGAAAAGACACAGCATTCTTTTTGTGAAGTTCACAGCAGTGCCCTGTAAGGTACCCCTCTATTTAGGTGGCATGTCTGGGTGTGCAGTCCATCACTTTACAGACTCCTCCCACATCCAACAGGGCTTGTTCTAGGCGTTTTGGACTTGGATGAAAAGTTGGACGAAAATGTGGTATAAAGATGGACGATTTAGCGGCTTGGATGATCAGATCGGCCGGACGTATAATTAGACGATTTTCGAAATGAAAAAAAGTTGGACGTATTTTTCGAAAATGTGTCTTAAGCTGTTTTTTTACTTTGGATGACTTGCGAGATGGACGTAAACGGACTTAGACGTCCCTTTCGATTATGCCCCTCCACGTATACAAATTATGTAAATTGCCTAGTTTTAAATGATATATAAATTTTTAAAAGAAAATAAATAATAATAAATAAAATAAACAAACCATACAAAACTCCACAAATATGAGACATACTATTTAAATGTATGAAATCATAAAAAAGGCAGAACAAGTAAATGTGAGAAGGGTGTAAAGGGTCCCCATACATAGCCAGTTTTCATTTAAAGTGTAAACTATAGCTTGTTTCATAAGCTTTCAGTGCAGCAGTCAGACTTGCTTGTGTTTGTATAACAATGTGAGCGCCAAACAGAAAAAGGAAATGCTCAAAGGGATACATATCTAAAGGAGAATCTAGGCACAGTTTTCCCCAGAAGACAAATTGCAATCCTCAAACTAAAAAGTGTTTCTAAAAAATAATATCAAAAACTGATCACTCTCTATTTCATAAATCACAAACCAGTTAAAAAATTCATTTGCTCACAAGTTTTCCAAACAAAGCAGCATCATTCCTCTCAGTCAGCATTCAGCAGTATTTGCCATTTTGTTTTACTAGTTAGCTTTATTACTCACAGATCCAGTTCTGAGCACTGCACAGCTTATAAGCAAATGATCGTGAAGCAACTGGTGGATAAAAAGGAACTCCTAAGGGCTCCTTTTACTAAGGTGCGCTAACGGTTTTAGCTCACGCTACAATGTCCCGCGCGCTAAACGCTAACGCCTCCATAGAGCTTGCGTTAGTATTTTTCATTTAGTGTGTGGTTAGCGCACGTTAATCTTTAGCGCGAGCTAAAAACGCTAGCGCGCCTTAGTAAAAGGAGCCCTAAAACCACAAAGATATGCAGTACTGGCACCAAGTAAGAGCATAAGGACTGTTTTTGAGCTGTTTGTAGCAAAATCAGGATTGTTTCCAAAAGGTTGTTTTTAAATTAAAACGGATTATGGATTAATAATCATTGAAAATGCTATTGGATTGCATAAAAAAAAATTTTAATGACCATTTAAGTTTTACATAGGACACAGATTTCATCCATTGGTCTAATGACAACAAGATAGGTGTGCCCTTAATTTGTTTATAAAATTTCTGTTCAAAATAAAAATAGTTTTCTTGCAATGCTAACGTTGCCAATTCCACAATATATTTAGTGGGTACCCTTAAGTGTGTAGTTCTGCTTCTCAGTGCATTTCTGATCACATTTAGTGCTTCTGATTGAGGTATTTTTGTGTATAGAGATGCAATATCTAAAATGACTAGAAAATTGCTCATGTTCACTGTGATACCCTTTAAGATGTTCATGAGGGAAATGGCAGAATAAGTGGCCTAAAAAAAATGCCTACACATATGGATAATAGTTCTAACAAGGAACCAATTGCTGAAACAATTGGTCTGCCTGGCAGATTATGTAAAGATTTTTGTATCTTTGGTAGGATATAGATAACTGAAGTCCTTGGAAATGATACACTGAGAAAATCGAATTCTGTTGTCAAATAACCGTCTTATAAGAACAAAAGAATTGCCATACTGAGAAAGACCAAAGGTCCATCAAGCCCAGCGTCCTGTTTCCAGCAGTGGTCAACCAAGGTCCCAGTACCTAGCTAGATCCCAAATAGTAAAACAGATTTTATGCTGCTTATCCTAGAAATAAGCAGTAGATTTCCCCAAGCCATCGTAATAATGGCCTATGGACTTCTCTTTTAGGAAATAATCCAAATCTTTTTTAAACCCCACTAAGCTAACTGATTTCTTTTTTTTTTTTTTTTAATAAATTCTTTATTCATTTTCAAAATTACATTAAGTGTAAAATATATTCATTTATAGTAACAATAAATACATCACTTATAACAATCATTGGTACATTATATAAATTTTTATCCCTTCCCCTTTCCCATCCCTCCCATCCATATATTCCATTATTATATAATATATGTAATAATAAAATACCCCCCTCCCTACATCCTGAACTGATAAATAAAAGGGAAATAATTTTACTTAATCCTTACAATATTTTGTTAATGGTTTCCACACATCCTGAAATTTCTTAAAGTATCCCCTTTGTAAAGCAATAAATCTTTCCATTTTATAGATATGGCATAAAGAATTCCACCAAAAGTTATAATTTAATCTCCTCCAATCCTTCCAATTATAAGTAATTTGCTGAATGGCAACACCAGTCATTATTAGTAATAATTTATTGTTGTTAACAGAAATCTGACTTTTTGCTCTCATTTCCATACCAAATGTACGGTGTCTGCATCTATGAGACAAACTTGGTTTTTTCTGTTGCATAGAGCGTTATGGACCCCTGTTAGGTTGCAAAAATTAGATAGTTCTTTGTCTAATAGATGCTGGCGTTGTCATCTAGAAGCAGGAACTTTAGATCATTATTTGTTTCATTGCCCATATATTATGAATTTTTGGAAATCAATTTGGGACCAAATTAATAATTTATTAGATAACCCAGTGGCATTATCCTAAGCTAACTGATTTCACCGTATTCTCTGGCAACAAATTCCAGAGTTTAATTACACGTTGTGTGAATAAATATTTTCTACGGTTTGTTTTAAATCTACCACTTAGTAGCTTCATCGCATGCCCCCTAGTCCTAGTATTTTTGGAAAGAGTGAACAAGTGATTTACATCTACCTTTTCCACTCCACTCAGTATTTTATAGACCTCTATCATATCACCCCGATCCATCTCTTCTCCAAGCTGAAGATCCGAGCCACTTTAGCCTTTCCTCATAGGGAAGGCATCCCATTACTTTTATCATTTTCGATGCCCTTCTCTGTACCTTTTTTAATTCCGCTATATCTTTTATGAGATATGGTGACCAGAGCTGCTTATAGTATTTGAGGTGCGGCTGTATTATACAGTGAAACAAGGCCATTATAACATTTTCATCTTCGTTCCTTTCATTTAGCTGCCCCCTATGCCTGGAATAAATTACTCGAGTTTTTCCGTCAAGCCTCATCCCTTCCCTTGTTTAAAAGCAGACTGAAAACCCACCTTTTTGATATAGCTTTCAATCCTTAATCCTACTGCTCTACCCTCCAACCCAGCCAGCTGATTAACCATTCCCCTTAACTGTATCCATGATATTGTTTGTCTATCTAGCCTGTTTAGATTGTAACTCTTTCGAGCAGGGATTGTTTTCTTACTCTTTGTGACTCTGTACAACGCTGCATGCATCTGGTAGCGCTAGATAAATAATTAATAGTAGTAGTATTTATTTCCTGTTAATTCCTAACATTCTATTCTTAGCAACCACCACACATTGAGCTGAGGGTTTCAACGTATTCTCAAAAATGACACCTAGATCCTTTTTCTGGGCAATGACTCCTAACATAGAACCCAGCATCACATAGCTATAGTTCGGGTTCTTCTTTCCCACATGCATCACTTTGCACTTGCTCACATTAAACGTCATTTGCCATTTTGATGCCCAGTCTCCCAAAGTCCTTTTGCAATTTTTCACAATCCTCTTGTTATTTAACAACTTTGAGCAACTTTGTGATATCAGCAAATTTAATTATCTCACTAGTTATTCCTATCGCTAGATCATTGATAAATGTGTTAAAAAGCAGTGGTCCCAGCTCAGACCCCTGGGGAACCCCACTAGTTACCCTTCTCCATTCAGAATATTGAACATTTAAACCCACTCTCTATTTTCTGTATTTTAATCAGTTCTTAAACCATAATAGAACATTACTTCCTATCCCATGACTTTCTAATTTTCTCAGATGTCTTTCATGAGGTACTTAGTCAAATGCCTTTTGAAAATCCAAATACACAATATCAACTGGCTCACCTTTATCCACATGTTTATTCACTCCATCAAAGAAATGCAGTAGATTGGTGAGGCAAGATTTCCCTTGACTTGGTTTTCTAAATTCTAAAAGTGAATCTGTTTTCTTTAGTGCATTTATAGGACCACACTTCAAATGCCTGTAAAAGTCAACATCTTGAATTGCCTGTTAATTTCCTTTATATAGCACAGTTACTTACCATATCAGGTGTTATCCGGGGACAGCAGGCAGATATTCTCACATGTGGGTGATGTCATCCACGGAGATCATTACAGGCAGTGGTTAAACTGTATTACCACTTTTAAGTTTTTAGAAACTTCGTAAATGCCTTCCCACCTGATGCTAGCTCGCGGTACCTCAGTTCCATAAGCAAGCTAAGAAGCCAACCAGGGGAGGTTGGAGGGATGTGAGAATATCTGCCTGCTTTCACTGGATAACACCTGTTATGGCAAGTAACTGTGCTTTATCCTAGGACAAACAGGCCTCATATTCTCACATGTGGGACTCCCTAGCTTTCTGTAATGGGATGGAGGGAGAGTTGGCCATTAAGGGAGTTGGCCATTAAGAAGAAAATTAATTCTGTAAAACTGCTTGGCCAAAATGATTATCTCGTCTGGAATAGGATTCTAAACAGTAGTGAGATGTGAATGTGTGAATTGAAGACCAAGCAGCTACTATGCAGATTTCATCAATGGGAGTGGAACGTAAGAAAGCTACTGAAGCTACCATAGCTCAGACCTTGTGTGCTGTAACACATCCCTTAAGCTGAAACCCAGCCTGAGCATAGCATCAGGAAATAGAGGCTGCTAACCATGTGGAAATAGTTCTCTTGGTTACAGGGAGGCCCCAATTTGTTAGGATCAAAAGAGATGAACAGTTGAGATGAAGTCCTGTGTGGCTTAGTCCTTTGTATGTAATAAGCCAAGGCATGCTTATAGTCCAAAGTGTGTAGAGCTGTTTCTCCAGGATGAGAATGAGGCTTTGGGGAAAAAAAAAATTAGAAGCACAATGGATTGATTCAGGTGAAATACTGTGACTACTTTTGGGATGAATTTAGGATGGGTCCTGTCATGAAATACTATGTACGGTGGATCAGAAACCAATGCTTGAAGTTTACTCACTCGACAAGCGGAAGTGATAGAGATCAAGAAGACCACTTTCCAAGTGAGAAACTTAAGATGCCAGTGGTTCAAATGGCGTCTTCATCAAACTTGCGAGGTCTACATTAAGATCTCAGAGAACTGGAGGCAGCTTGAGTAAAAGTTTGGAGTTGAAAAGTCTTTTCATAAACTGGGAATCAAGCTGATGAGTGACCAAAGGCTTATTGTTGACAGGAGCATGGAAATCACTAATAGCACTAAGATGAACTCTGACTGAAGTGGCTTTAAGTCCAGAATTAGATAAATGGAGAAGATAATCCAACACTTAAGGAAGAGAAGAAGAGGAAGTAGCTTAGTCATGGAGAATATACCACGAATTGAAGCATGTTCACTTCTGTTGATAGCACTGCTGAGCATAAGGTTTTCTGGAAGCAGCTATAATGGCTTGTACTTTCAGACTGAGAAGTCAGACCAAGAGGTACCAAGCTGCAGTGATTGCAGATTGGGATGTAAAAGAGATCCTTGACCCTGAGTGAACAGAGATGGAAAGATCTGTAAAGGAATTGGGTCCTTGGAACTCAGCTGAAGCAAAAGGGAAAAACAAGGTTGTCTGGGCCATGGAGGAGCTATAAGGATTGTGGTGGCTGATTTGTACTTGAGCTTGACTAAGGTCTTGAGAATGAGAGGGATTGGTGGAAATGTACAGAGAAACTTGTTTGTCCAATCCAGAAGAAAGGCATCTGCTTCAAGACGATGATGAGAGTACTGTATGGAGCAGAATTGAGGCAATTTATGGTTGTGGAGTTGAGAGTTCACTCATGTGGCCGAAGAAATCTGCTGAGCTTGTTGGCTAGAGTATTCTGTTTTCCTTGTACATATATGGCTTTGAGGAATATGTTTCAAGCAGTTGCCCAGTTCCAAATGTGCTTGGCTTCTTGACACAGAGGAAGAGAGCCTGTTTTCCCCTGTTTGTTGATATAATACATTGCTACTTGATTCTCTATTCAAACAAGGAGAATTTGGTTGGAAAGACTCTTGAAAAGTTTTTAGAGCATTTCAAATTGCCCGCAGCTCTGACAGGTTGACGTTAAATGTATTTTCTTGAGCAGACCATCGACTTTGTGTCTTGAGACCATTCAGGTGAGCCCCCAAGCATACATGGACATGTCTGTGGTGAGCTCCTTCTGATGTGGGAGGATGTGAAACAACAAACCCCTGGAGAGATCTGTCAAATTCATCCACCACTGAAGAGATTGGCAAAGAGGTGAGGTGACTGTGATTCTTCAGGATAAGGGATGAAGAGCTTCAGACCACTGAGACACTAGGGTCCACTGAGCTGATCTGATATAAAGTCATGCAAAGGGGGTAACATGAACTGTGCATGCCATATGATCTATGAGTCACATCATCTGTCTTGCTGAAATAGTTTGTAGAATGGAGACCTGAGTGCAAAGACGAAGTAAGGTATTTGGTCTTTGGTGAGGTAGAAGCGCCTGTAGAAGAGTGATGTTGAATAGTAGCAGTTGAGAGAGTTGAAGCTATGACTTGGGGAAGCAGACTTCGAACCCTAGGAGCTGGAGAAAAATTATCATCAACTGTGTTGCCAAGTGTACTGCTTGAGATGTAACTTTTTTAGCCAATTTTCCAGATATGGAAACATTTGAAATCCATGAGTATGTAGGGTACCATGACCACTAGGCACTTTATGAATGCTCTTGGAGAAGAAGCTAGGCCGAATAGCAGAACTTTGTCTTTATTGATATAATTAATTTTTAATATGTCTGGATTTCCCTGTTTTTTGTTGTTTTTTATTATTAGCCGCTTTGTAATTTGAAAAGGCGGGATAACAAATTATTATTAAACTTGATGAGCTATACAAAAACATAGACACTTTCTGTGATCAGGATGTATGAATATGTATGTGTAGGCCTCTTTGAGGTCTAGAGAGTACAGCCAATCATTTCATATTAAAAGTGGGTATAGGGTCCCTAGGGATAGAACGCAAAACTTTTCTTTCACTAGATATTTGTTTAAAGCTCAGAGGCTGAGTACTGGATGAAGACCTCCTGTCTTCTTTGGAATTAGGAAATACAGTAAAACCTTGGTTTGCGAGCATAATTTGTTCCGGAAGCATGCTCTTAATCCAAAGCACTCGTATATCAAATTGAATTTCCCCTTAGGAAATAATGGAAACTCAGACAATTCGTTCCACAACTCAAAAAATTTAATATAAAATACTGTATGCTGTGAGCGCTTGAGCTATGAGTAAATTGGGTGTGACACTTCTATTACATTCAGCTGCGCTCGGCGTATGATGCATGTATGTTGTGTGTGCTTGAACTGTGGGTAAATTGGACGTGACACTTTCATTACGTTCAGCTTTTATTACGTTCAGCCACGCTCAGAGTAAGATGTGCGCGGTTCAACTATGGGTTCTGATGACGTGATGTGCGATATGTCCTCGTATTGCAAGACAACACTCGTTTATCGAGTTAAAATTTAATAAAATGTTTTGCTCATCTTGCAAAACACTCACAAACCACGTTACTCGCTATCCAAGGTTTGACTGTACCTGGAGTAGAACCCTTGATTTTTCTGAGAATGGGAATATACTTCAATAGCATTTAACTGAAGTAAAGCTTCGATTTCCTGAAGAACAAGGGATGTCTGTTGAGATGTGAAAGAGGACTCTCATGGAGGGTGGTCTGAAGAAATGGTTATAAAATGGAGAGAGTAACCTTCCCTAATGGCCTTGAGGACCCACGTGTCTGTTGTGATGAGAGCCCAGCGCCCATAATATAACAGAAGTCAACCTCTGATGGGTTGGAGAAGAGGCTGAGAAGGAGGAATTTTGGCTACGCTGTCTAGAAGCATATCAAAAAGGCTTTTGAGGAGCCAAAGACTGGGGCTTCTGAGGTCTCTGTTGTTTCTGTCTCTTCTGTGGTGGAAGCTTGGAAGAAGCCTCTGTCTCTTATAGGAATAAGAAGTAGATTTTTGAGGAGGCTTAGATAGTTGAGCCTTAGTCTTAGATTTTGTTAAATAATTCCAATTTTGCTCATGTTGAGTAAGTTTTAGAGTAGCAGTCTCTATCCTATCACAGAAGAGTTCTTCACCGTGACAAAGGATGTTGGCTAACCAGTCTTGAATACTGAGAACCATGTCATAGACTCGCAGCCAAGCAAGACATCTCTTAGCAACAGACATGGCAGATGCTCTGGATGACATTTCAAATGTATCAAATACTGTTCTTGCTATATATTTTTGTGTTTGAAGTAGACTATGAGTAGTCTGTTGAAAATCTGTTAGGCAGTCAGATGGAATATGCTGCTCAAAATCAGCCAACTTCTTTATGAGATGTTTAAGATAAAAATAAGCACATATATATATAAGCACATAAGCATCGCCTCTGCCGAGTCAGACCATAGGTCCATCATGCCCAGCAGTCCGCTCCCGCAGTGGCCCCCCAGATCAATGACCTGTAAGTGATCTATTACTCTAAAGCATTTTGTACTTTATAGTAACTCTCTAATTGTACCCTTCAATCCCCTTTTCCTTCAGGAACTCGTCCAATCCCATTTTGAAACCCAAAATCGTACACTGCTCTACCACCTCTTCTGGAAGCGCATTCCAGGTAGCTACCACTCTCTTAGTGAAGAAGAACTTCCTAGAATTTGTTCTGAATCTGTCTCCCTTCAATTTTTTTGAGTACCCTCTAGTTTTTGTTGCCCCCACCAGTCTGTAGAATCTGTCCCTCTCTACCTTCTCTATACCCTTCATGATCTTGTAAGTTTCTATCATATCCCCTCTAAACCTCTGCTTTTCCAGGGAAAAGAGCCCCAGCTTCTCCAGACTTTCAGCATATGAAAGGTTTTCCATGCCCTTTATCATTTTTGTTGCTCTTCTCTGGACCCTCTCGAGTATCGCCATATCCTTCCTATGGTACCTCGACCAGTATTGAACGCAGTACTCCAGATGCGGTTGCACCATCGCCCTATACAGCGGGAGGATAATCTCCTTGGTTCTGGTAGTGATACCTTTTTTGATAATGCCCAACATTCTGTTTGCCTTTTTTGAGGCCGCTGCGCATTGTGCCGCCAGTTTCATTGTTTTATCCACCAAAACCCCCAAGTCCTTTTCTAGGTTGCCTTCCCCCAATATCATCCCCCATTGTGTAGTTGTACATCAGGTTTCCTTTCCCTATGTGCATGACTTTACATTTTCTACATTGAAGCTCATCTGCCATTTATTTGCCCACTCACTCAGTTTGTTCAGGTCCCTTTGAAGTTCTTTACATTCCTCAACAGATCTAACCTTACCAGAGAGTTTTGTGTCATCCGCAAATTTTATAACTTCGCACCTCGTCCCTATTTCCAGATCATTAATAAATATATTGAACAGCAGTGGTCCCAGCACTGACCCTTGCGGGACACCACTCGTGACTCCTTTCCAGTCAGAATAGTGTCCATTTACTCCTACCCTCTGTTTCCTGTCCGCCAGCCAGTTTCTGATCCATCTGTGTATGCTCCCTTCCACCCCGTGGTTCCACAGTTTCCTTAGTAGGTGCTCGTGAGGTACCTTGTCGAAGGCTTTCTGGAAGTCCAGGTATACTATGTCTATGGGGTTACCTTTGTCCAATTGTTCGCTTATCCCCTCAAAGAAGTGCAGTAGGTTTGTTTGGTATGATCTTCCATTACAGAAACCATGCTGGCTTGTTCTCATCAGCTTATTTTTTTCTATATGCTCATTGATACTATCCTTGATTAATGATTCGGCCATCTTCCCGGGAACTGAGGTTAAGCTGACCGGTCTATAATTCCCTGGGTCGCCTCTGGATCCTTTCTTGAAGATAGGTGTAACATTTGCTATCCTCCAGTCTTCCGGGATTACCCCTGTTTTCAAGGATAGGTTGCAAATCTGCTGTAGTAACTCTGCTATTTTGTCTCTAAGCTCTTTTAGTACTCTCGGGTAGATTCCGTCTGGGCCCAGAGATTTGTCAGTTTTTAGTCTATCTATCTGTTTGAGTACATCTTCGAGGCTTACCTCCATGCATGATAATTTTTCCTCTTGATCCCCCTAGAAGAATTTTTCCGGTTCCGGCACGTTGGATGTGTCCTCTTTTGTGAAGACCGACGAGAAGAACGTGTTTAATCTGTCCGCCACCTCCTTTTCCTCCTTTACCACTCCCTTCCTGTCTCCATCATCCAGGGGTCCCACTTCATCCCTCGCCGGTTGTTTTCTTTTCACATATGTAGAAGTCGTAATTAAGAACTCGGTTGACCAACATAAAGACACAACTAAATTTATCCATAGTATGACCCTCATATCCTGGCGATGCAGAGGCATAAACCCTGGAGCTTGAGAATTTTTTAAGTGTCGATTCAACAAGCAATGATTGGTGTGGTAGTTGCAGTTTGTCAAATCCTGGGCAAGATATTATTCTATAAAGTGAGTCAATCTTTCTAGGAGCTATAGTGACAGAAAGAGGAGTCTCCCAGTTCTTAAAGAGTGCCTGTTTGAGGAGATTGTGCAAAGGCAACTTAAGAAGCTCTTTAGGAGATTCATTGAAATTTAAAGCATCAAGGAGTTCTGCTCTGGGCTCAGTGTCTGCCTCCAATTTGACAGGTAGAGCTTCCCCAATTGTCTGATATATTTGCTAAAGGAAAGTCCCTCAGAAGGAGATCTTCTTTTTCTCTAGGAAATGGAGATAGATCTGAATGGATACCATAGGATTCAGGAGCAGATAAAGTAGGCTCATACTCCATATCAGTATGGTGACGGGACAGGTCAGAATCAACTTCTTGTACCTCAGGTGATTCTCTGTAGGATGAAGATTTCCTAGGTGGAGGAGACCAATGAGTGTGAGAGCATTGAGATGAACTTCTTTGACAATGTCAATACCGATCCAATGATGATGATGATGAGCGACACAATGATTTTTGGTTCTGGAAGCATGCGATATTGATGTACACCAATGCTTCGATGAAGAACTTCAATGCTTCGATGTAGATCGTCGATGTCTTGATGAAGAGTGTCGATATGATGTAGAGTGTTGCCTCAATGCAGACCTGTAATTGGTCCCATGTGGCCTCGGAGTGCTAAGCTCAGGCTGGGCCGGTACCAAACTGATGTAAGCACTGGTGTCAAGTGCAGCTTAAAGAGGTCACCAAGCTCCCTCTGAAAAACTCATTGAGTTGTTCCTTGAAGATTTGCACTGGTACCCTTGGCTCAACAGCCAATACTATCAGTGCTGCAGGGTATTGAGGGGTGGGAGACCTTGATGAGGATGTACACCCCTTAGGAGACACAGATCAATGGCATCAATGCTTGGCCTGCATGGAAGGACTTGATGCTGTACTCCATGCTGTAACGCTTGCTGGGAAGAGGATGCCTTATTAGCAGGCTTGTCCAATGGAGGAACAGCTTCCGATGCTGGTGCCACTGGTACCGATGTCTCAGATTTATTACCGGAGTCCATGGTCGATCTGAACAGCTTCTCTTACTGGATACGTTGAGACTTCAATGATCGATTCTGTAATGTAGAACAACGAGTACAAGTGTCTACTCGATGCTCAGGCTCCAAACACTTTAAGCACCAACTATGCAGGTCGGTGATTGAAATAGGGCACTAGCATCAACAGCACTTTTTGAAACTGCTCAAAGGTTTAGACATGGATGGAAAAATATCAGCGGCGAGGTAAAAAAAACTCAAGCGTGAAATGAGAAAGAACCACCGAGATAGGAAAAAAGGGTCAAAAGGCCCAACTTGAGGCACAAAAGAAAAAAAAGGAAAAAATATAATCTTTTTGTACAGACCAAAGAAGCATAAGTAAAAATAAAGAAATAAAATAATAAGAAAGCTGAAGGGCCAAAAGTAGCAAAAATGTTGATGGGAAGGCAATGTGCTTTGGACAGAGTCTTTGCTCCGTGGAAAACGAAGAACTGAGGTCAGGAGGGAAGGCACTCGTGCATACGTGATGCGGACAGTTATGAAGTTTCTAAAAACTTAGAGGTCCTTTTACTAAGGCATGCTAAATGCTAACGCGTGGCAACACGTCCATAGCGTGCCTTAGTAAAAGGACCTCTTAGTGGCAATACACTTTTACCACTGTCTGTACCGGGCTCCATGGATGATGTCATATGTGAGAATATGCTCCCTGCTTGTCCTAGGATAAATTCCTTTTTGTTAAGAACAACCACCTCCACTCCTTTATCTGCTTGCTTTATAACAATACTAGTTTTTTAGCCTGTTACATTAACGGGTGCTAGAATAGATGTGTAGACTTTTAGCACAATGGGGCACTGAGGCGTTTCTTTCTTTCTGTCTTTCTGTCTTTCTCTCTCCTTGCCCCTTTCTTTCTGCATCTTTCTTTCTTTCTCTCTCCCTGCCCCCTTTCTTTCTGTCTCTCTCCCTGCCCCCTGTCTGTCTTTCTTTCTGTCTCTCTCCCTGCCACGTCTTTCTTTCTTTCTTTGTCTCTCTCTCTCTGCCCCCTATCTGTCTTTCTTTCTTTCTGTCTCTTTCCCTGGCCCCCTGTCTGTCTGTCTTTTTTTATTTCTGTCTCTCTCCCTGCCCCCGTCTGTCTTTCTTTCTGTCTCTCTCCCTGCCTCGTGTCTTTCTTTCTTTATGTCTGTCTGTCTCTCTCCCTCCCTGCCCCCTGTCTGTCTGTCTTTCTCCCTGTAGTCTCGCACACCAGCTTGTGCTTCTGCACGTGCAGCCCTTGCTCTCCCTCCTCACACAGTGGATCTAACAGCTGAGGCGGCTCTAAATTTGTCTCCGCGGGCTCCCTGCAGTCTCACGCACCGGCTTGTGCTTTTACGTGTACAGCCCTTGCTCTCCCTCCTCGCACAGCTGAGGCGTCTCTGCAAGCCTCAGTGTGGCAGGTGGCACGTGGAGTGAGGAAGGAGCAGGGGAGAGTTGTATTGTACTGCGCATTCGGAGGTACAGAGGCACGCTAAGGGTTTTATTATTATGGATTATCATTCTTCAAAGAGTTGATGGCTAATTTTTCCTCTTTGGTCAAATTATGGAATGGCTTTCTGGTTTTTCTTTCAACTTCTTCAATTTATTTCATGACTATCTTTTCAAAATCATAAATAAGAGGGTTCAGATTCCCAGGAAGGTTCCAGGTGTTATCTTCTTTCACTATAGACATGTCCACAGATAGCACTGATTGATTAGAAAAATAATTTCTAGGATTCACTTTAAATGTACCTGCCTAATTTTCAAGATCCTACATGGCATTCTTTCTCCCCTAATCCCACTTTCCTGGAATTCTTCGAGACCTGACACTACCAGATCCGCCCACATACTCAAACTATCTTTTCCCTCGTTAAAAGGCGTCATGTATGCAGGTAAATTAGGGAAATCACTGAGATTTGGAATAACCTCCCTGCCCCACTGCGGAACCTAGGCTTATTCCAATTATTCCTAAAGCATCTGAAAACCTGGCTTTTCTCCAAAACGTAAAGCTATCTATTTAAAATGTAAAGCTAGCTATCCTCTTCATAACCTCTAATTTCTTATTATGTCGTTCCCTCATTTATTGAATTACCTGTAAACCGTGTCGAGCTTTATCTTTATGGAGATGATGTAGTATACAAACTTAAGGTTTAGTTTAGTTTAGTTTTATTTCTGAGTTAATATGGACAAATTAAGTTGAGTGTTCAGAGCATTATATTTGGGAGTTGGTACAAAAGACATACCCTTCCTGAGAACAGATATCTCTGACTGATTCATTTAAAGTCCAATCTGATAAGTTGAATATGTTCTTTATCACTGTACAAGAACTATATGTGGTATTTACTTCCAAAACATGTCTGCATTCCTGTTCTCACTGCACACAGGATCTCTTCCTCCCTCCCCCCACCCCCATCTCCCCTTTCTTCCTCTATAATAAGGTAATTTACCTTTTATAGGTCTCTAAGGTTTTGGTGTTTTTATTGTTGAGTCTTTTTTCCATAGTTGCCTAATTGAAAAACCTGTTCAAAAGGTTTTTGTCGGGGTGGTGTAGTGTATAGGGATGCAGAGGAGTTGAACACTTCATCTGAATTGCTTCTTTTCCTCTTACTCTTTCTGTCATGGGCTTTTTTGCTTCAATTACAGTTTTGTGTGTCATACTGTCTAGATATCTGATTTTATCTCTTAGTCAATCTTGCCCTAATATTTTTCTTATGCCACAGATTTTCAAAGCAATTGTCATGCTCTTTAGAAATCTGAGTTCTTTGTTTATATTTTCCTTCAAGTTTTCATCTTTCTTAGTTGCTCTCTGTATGATCAAGACCATTAAATCAAGATAACATTTATTTAAAATTACTTCCCATTTCATCATAAAATCTTCCTTATTCATTCTCAAACCCCTGGAATCCTCTTATTTTTGCAATAGGCCAACAATGTAGATGAAGGTAATTCAGTTTACACCTGTCTTACTTAATTTGATGACCTCTTCCCAGTGTTCAGTTTGGTTGTCCATATAAATGTTATTCTTGAAGAAAGGTTCCTTAGGTAGTAACGCTTGTAAATGAGCATAATTGTAACTTCCAAGGGGAGAATACCATGTTGCTGAACTGCTGGCTGATTATGATTTATGAAATAGAGAATGATCAGCTTTTGATATTATTTTTTAGAAACACTGTTTGGTTTGAGGAGTGCAATTTGTCTTCTGGGAAAAACTCTGCATAGATTCCCCTTTAGGTATGTGACTCTTCTTTATCTGTTTGTCATTCACTCTTTAGGTATGTGTCTATGTTTCCTTTATCTAATCAAACTCCCATTTAAAAAAAATCCTTGGGTAATAAATAAGTTTCTTAATCTTGATAGTTTAAATGTACTTTCATTACTTAAAGCCTCAGCGGAGCCACTCAGGCCCAGATTCAGTATAGGGTGCCTGTTCTCAGAAGTTGCCTAAGCGGCTTTTGAGAATCGCACATTGTGTGCCCTATACAGAATCACCCTAAGCCGCCTAACCACCACTCTGACTAGTGACTATATTACAGGTGCCGATTATAGAATTGCGTTGCCGCTGAACTGATGGCAGCAAGGGATCAGTTTAACGTTCCGTCCCCCCTTCACTGCAAAGACTACCAGCAGGAGGGATGCCCAGTCCCTTCTGCTGGGACCCCTGAAGCCAGCCCTCCCACCTCTGAATGTCTGCAGCAGGATGAGTGCCCAATTCCTCCTGCCACTACCCCACTGACACATCCCCCGATGCCCAGTCTCTGCTGCCCAACACCCCCCCCCCCCGCCCCCGGAATGACCGTACCCAGGAGGGACCCCCACCCCCCTATGAAGGTAGGCTGTCGACCCCCCCCAAACAGGAAACCCCCCAGCCCAGCTGGACACCCCCCCAGCTAGCCCAGCCAGCCCACCCAGCTTTAGTAGTTGGCCAGATGGATGGATGCTTCCATCCGGCCAGCAGGCCTGCCTTCATCTGAATGGCGGGTCTCCTCTTCCTGGTGCATTGTGGGATATACTGGGGAAGGGCCTAAGGGCCTGATTGGCCAGATGAATTAGGCCCTCCCCCATAGAAGTGTGTGGAGGGGTGTCCGGCAGGAGGGACTGGGCATCCCTCCTGCTGCGGTCATTATGGGAGTGGGGGGGGTGTCCAGCAGGAGGGATTGGGCATCCCTCCTGCCAGAGGATGTGTCAGCGGGGTGGCGGCAGGAGGAATTGGGCATTCCTCCTGCTGCAGACATTTGGGGTATGGGGTTGGCTATGAGGATCCCGGCAGGAGGGACTGGGCATCCTTCCTGCTGGTAATCTTCCCGGGGGGGGGGGGGGGGAAAGCCCTGTTGTGGCTGCTAAACTGATTATGGCAAAAAGGTTCCCTTGCCAATCAGTTCGGCAGCAGCGTTTACATGAAGGCGCCAGAAATGTAGGCCAGCATTTTGCTGGCCTACATTTCTGGTGCCTTCCACTGACCTAGGGAGGAGCCTAGGGTCATCTAGGGCCACCTAAGCTCGCCTAAGGCCACTTATAGGCAAAACCATGCCCATGCCTAGCCTTAGGTGAGGCCTTATGCACCTCACTAGGTTCCTGGAGGTGCCTACAATGTAGGCGGCCTGCCTCGGAAGTTTTGGGGGGTTTTTTCAGTTGATTTTAGGCAGCGGTAGGCTGCCTAAAATCAGGACGCCATTTATAAAATTTGCTCCTCAGTGCATAAGAATAGCCTTACTGGGTCAGACCAATGGTCCATCAAGCCCAGTAGCCCGTTCTCACAGTGGCCAATCCAGGTCCCTGGTACCTGCCCAAAACACAAGGAGTAACAACATCCCATGCTACCGATCCAGGGCAAGCAGTGGCTTCCCCCATGTCTTTCTCAAGAACAGACTAAAGACTGTTCCTACAGGAAATTGTGCAAACCTTTCTTAAAACCAGTGTTCAAAACATCTCATTTGCACTAAAATTTACACCCCTACTTTGTCATCAGCTTTTATTTAGTAAAGTTTAAACTTATTTTTTCTGGCTATTTCCTAAACACATCTCTTTAAAACATTTTATATTTTTCACTTATCTTACAGACTTCTGTCCATTGGCCAGGGGTAGCTAATCCAATATGTTTCACTACATCATGGCTTTATCAAGGATCTCACCTTTTCCTACTGAGAAACCAGTCCTTAAGATAAGTGAAAAATATTAAATATTTTAAAGAGATGTGTTTAGAAAATAGTCACAAAAAATAAGTTTAAACTTTACTAAATAAAAGCTGATGAAGGAGGGGTGAAAATCTTAGTGCAATGAGATGTTTTGAGCACTGAGTGGCTCTGCTGAGGCTTTAAGTAATGAAAGTACATTTAAACTATCAATGTAACCAGCTTCCACTTTTTAACTACCTCGTAATCGTCCTGCTTCATCTGACGTTTTCCTAATTTTTATACCTATCTTGTACTCTCTTCTCAAAACTTTATTATGAAACCAGCTCCTGAATTGTATAATGTAACCAGCTCCTTAATTGTAACTTTTTTCCTGGAAATGTCCAGTTATCTTCTGATGTAATCCACTTAGAACTGCAAGGTACAGGCGGAATAGAAGTCAGTAATGTAATGTAATGTAAGAAACTGTTATTTATTTTCCGAGGGAACTTTACCTGATTGGCTCTCACACTGTTACACAAACACGTTAGACTGCTGCACCAAAAACTTTTGATACAAGTTATAGTTTATACTATAAATTAGGCTTGTCCAGCCTATGGCCCTGGGGCAGAACCGAACCCTCCATGTGCTTTTTCTGGCCCTCAGAAGCTTGGTAATTCATGCGGTGCTTATAGCAAGATTCATAACAGCCAACTTTTGAAAATGATTAGGGGTGCTGAACTCAAATCTCACAACTAATTTCCCCTTAGCCAGCAAAGGAAAACAAAATATATCTGGTAGTGAATGACCAGCCTGTATCTAAATGTCAAGAGCAGGGCAGGTATTGTTAACAGATCAAAAGTAGGGCCCTGCTACTCTCTTCCCCACCTCACAGCTTATCAGCACCTCTTCATTCAAGCTACCTACAATACTTTTCTCCCTCAGTCTATTATCTATACCACACCTTTTTCCTTCAAATTGTTTTTTCACTTTCCCCTAATTTATTTTTCATCCTCTTTCCCTTCCTTCCTACTCCTTCTGCGCATTTTCATTTTTCCTCCTTTTGCACAGGCATAATTTGATGTTTTATATTTGGGAGTAGGGAATTTTCTCCCTAAATCTTCCTTAGCCTGTTCTGCTTCTCATTTCCCTATGACCCAGACCTCTTATTTTCCTATACTCCCCAGCAAGCTCCAAAGCACTTTTCCCTAACCAGTTACTGTTCAATAGAGGTTTAGCTCACCTATCCCTTCACTGCTTCCAACTTTTCACTCTTCTCTACTGGTGAGACTTCCTTTCCTTTGCAGATGTATACTCATCTTCAATTTATGATGCCCTATTGACCACAGGCATGGATTATTTCCCTGCTCTTCTCTCCCTGGCTCCAGGCGTAGTCCTGTTTTCTGGGACTGCTTCTCCATCACTTTTTTCACTGCAGCACTTCCCTTGGTATTCACAGGTTCCAGGGCCAGGCCAGTGACCACCCTCTGCCGTAGAGTCTACATGAGGTTCTTTACCACAGCAACGATCACAGTTTGAAACCTCAGAGATTGCATGTTGAGTGGAAAAACATATTCCAGCAGCTCAGGGCATAGATGTATGTGCTCATACTAAGCCACTATGTTTGGGCTGCCTACATGATATTGCTCCAGTGGCCAAGGATCAATAATCTAGCTCAGGAAGTCAAGTTGAGATCTGAGAGATGGCTGCAAAGTTTTACTAAGAACAAATAATTAACAATTAACATGGGGAATTCCAGGGAGCCAAACCAAGAAACACGCAGTGTTTGTGAGACAAATGTCCTTTCTCTCCCTCCCTCCCTTCAACTTTGATCTCCTGCCACCTCTTCCTACTTCTACTGTGCTACTTTTTTAGGCTCACATATCCCAGTGCTCAGTTCTGTCTCCTGTGGGATATAATGGGGAATAACATTTGTCTTTTTTTGTAATTGGAACAGTGCTACTCTAAATACCAGAGCTGCCAAGAGAGAGTAAGTTTTAAAAAGGGAGATTTCTAGTTCTTGTTTCCCCATCCTTATAATGAAATACCTTATTTATCCCTGTGACTGCAAGGTTGGAAGAAAAGAACAGATTCCCAAATCTGACCAAGCTCAATTAACAATATAATACATTCCTTTCCAGTGATTCTTGGGCTTGCTCAGTTGTGGGGAACAGCTGATAGATTCGAACCATGCCTCCAAAAATCTGAAAATTATCTTTTTCTTGATTTTTTTTTTTTCTTCCTAGTTTCACCTCTCCTGCCACTTCCATCCCTCCAACCTGATCCTCTCTCTTCAGAACCCTTTTCTCATCCCCCTTCTCACTGAACCCCACAGTTCCTCTCCCTGTCCTCATCTCTATTTATCTTTCCTCAGCCCATCCCTCACCCACTTATCTTTGTATCATAGCCCATGTCCCCCACCCCAGTTTACATTCACTTCAGCTCTATTCTCCCTTTCATAGGCCATGTGTCTTTCCTCAGCCTCTCTTCCCCTGACAACCCATCTCTTTTAGTTCTCAGTGATGTACTACTCTTTGCTTCCTCATTCCTTTCCCAGAGCCTCCCTTACACTTCTCCTCCTTTCTACAGTAGCTCTAAGGCTGGAAGAGTATCTGAAACTGCAGCTCATCTCTGTTCCCTGCTATTAACCCATTGGTCAGATATTCCTTAGCCAGCCAATAGGCTGCAGGGGAAGGCAGGAGCAGTAGCTTAGAAGACAAATTTCCGTCCTGCTTTTCCTTGTGGCCTATTGGCTGGCTAAGGAATATCTGATCAATGGTGTCTCCTAAGCTTCTTTTGCAGCTTCTTGGCTAGCTAAGTAAGGTCTGACCAGTGGGGGCAGTAGCTACAGTGACATTGCCTTTCTTCCTGCTTTCCACTGCAGCTCTACATTGAGAAGATTTCAGTGTGATTCAGATATCTGTAAGTCTGAGCTGAGCAGTGCTATAAGTTTGGATTGATGTTGTGGTTTCAAGTCTTATGAGACCTGAAACCATGAGACCAACCTGAACTGCTGGCACCATGCAGCTCAGACTTGCAGAGAGCCGAGTCACGCCGGAGAAGCAGGAAGCCCATTGTTTTTCTGCAACTAAAGCCAGGTGAAGGGAAAGAGACTGGGTTATAGCCAGGGGGGGGGGAGGTACATGAGAGAGAACAAGTAGACTAGGTAAAGATTGCGGGTAGATGAAAGAGAGAGAGAGAGACTGACTGGGAGGGGATGACACACTGTTGTATTCTGTCACCATTTGATGAAGCACACGGTAAAATACAACGGTGTGTGTTTTAGCCCTCTAAATGATACAAAATATAAAATCTGTCCCAATAGAAAAAAGTTATACAAGCCTGATTTAAATAAAAACTGGCTTTGGTTAGACAAGCCTGATTTAAATGAAAACTGGCTATATATAAAAATGCTTGAGTACCTGAGTACTTGAGTATAAATTCATGTAAACCGTTCTGAGCTCCCCTGTGGGAATAGTATAGAAAACTGAATGAATTAATAAATAAATACGGGGACTCTTTACACCTTTCTCACATTTGCTTGTTCACCTTTTATCTCACATTTAAATAGTACGTATGTCTCATATTTATGGAGTTTTAAATGGTTTGTATTATTCATTAATCTTATGATCATCATTATTTGGTTTTAATTTGTATATGTTCATATCAACAGCGTTACCCCTGACGCAGCCTGATGAGGCAAAATATGGCCACATTGAGTGTTTGTTTTAAATAAATTGTGCTTTGCTATTATTTGCTGGTCTGTTTCTTCTTGTCATCTGCTAGAAATGAGATAAGCCACATCTAGAAATACATAGGATCTCATTTTTAGCAGATTCTGTGAAATAAATTTCTGAAAGGTGCTATATTAAAGCAATAATTCCCTCCACAATGTGCAGTTACTCATCAAGCAGAAGCTTGAGTGATGTGACAAGTTAATGTTATGGACGCTTTGCCCCTTCTTGCCCATATATGTTTCGTAAATTGCAAATAAACTGTTGCTTCGGGAGCATTCTTACTCTGTAAAATGTCCTCTAGTATTTTACATGTTTAAATAATATACTGTAAATATCAAGAACATATTTTAATTTTTCAATCATTGTTGTAGAAAACTAGGGCAAAATCCCTGGCAATGCACCACCCGAGCACAGGATTATTCTCCCTCAATTCTATAAAAGTTACAATTTCGTACACTAATTTGTTGAATAGGATTTTCTTAAATTGAAACGGTAGTTTGTAACTTAATTTACACGGTGCTACTTGAGGAGATGCAGATCTAGAAAAATAGGGATAAGGGGCATCAAATTGGTTAAAAACATCAATAAATCTAGCTAACCAAAATGTCAGCTTAATAAATCAAAGCCATAAAAAGCTGCTACAGTAGTCTATGAATCTTTTGTAGACGTTTTAGTGGGGAGAGTGAAGGGAAATTTGCATTCATCGGAGTTGAATGTTACAACTTCTAGAACTGATGACAGAGGCAATGGAATTCCTTTGTGGTTGGAGGGACCAAACAAGCCAAATGCTGACCCCACCCCTGCCCCGCTGTAACCCAAGCTCTTTAATTGCTGATGCCATGTTGGGTACACTATTAGTAAGCTCACGGCCCCAGTAGTCCACATCATTCCATTGTCTATGGTTTATGATGATAAAAGAAAATGATCTATGAAAGTCAAACCTCCTCTGCCACATGGCAGTGGAAAAAAAAAAAAAAAAAAAGAAGCAAAATTGGGCTTCCTAAGCCTGGAGACCCCACAACTAACTAGATTTTCTGGATATCCACGATGTATATGGATGTGAGAAACTGCATATACTGGATTTCAGTGTATTGAGCTAGCACTCTTACATATTCATTGTGGATATTTCAAAACCCTAATTGGATGTAGAGTCACCAAGACAGGTCTGAGAAGCCCTGAAATAAACTTCATGTCAAAAAGAAGTATTATCAGTAAATGTTCAACTATACCATGCGCAAGATCAGTCCTGGAGGGCTACAGTCAGGTTTTCAAAACATCCTTAGTGAATATGCATGAGATAGATTTGCATATAATGGAGCTAGTATACATGCAGATTATCTCATACATATTTATTAGGAATATCCTAAAGACCTGACTGTTTATGGGCCTCGAGGACTGACTATGTTCACACCTGTCCTGTTTGCTGTGTTCAACCTGGAAAAAATAGTTACCCCTCCCACACACACACTACTCCTTTTTTCCCCCAGAGTTAGGTTGATAGAGTTTTGGACACAAATAATTTGGTTTTTCAAAGCCTTAAAGCAGCGCAATCTGAGATGATAAAGGGTGCAGGCAGGGTCCCCAGCAAGATCAAGCCCTCACTAACACTGATGAGCAAAAAGCTAACAAGCAACCCAAGTTTCAGATCTGTACTAAATACCAGTCTCTGCCTTATGCCGTCTTATGACTTTATTTCCGTACAGTATTTTCAATGTTGAATTTTAAAAAATATATGTTAACCGTTGTCAGCCACAACATTTCAGGAAGGGGGCTCGGTTTAGCCTCTTTCCCACTAAGCTCTAAATAAAAGTCAGTGGCTGTCTTCCCTTGGGCAAAAATGAATGTATATATCATAACTGCAGACTACACAGGAAGTGGCTGAGTCATGACCAGAAGAGGATTTTGTAAAGCCTGTTTATTTTTTTAATATGTTAAACATTTAGATTTTTCCATTCACATTGTTTTGGGGAACCCAGACTGTGTCAAGATACCATGCCAAAATAAGCCAAAAGTTTTTATTTAACTTTTCTTCCTTGAACCATATCTTAAAGGATACTTTAAATGTCATTTTAAATGTTTTATTGAAACATGTACTGCTAAGAAGAATCATCTAGACAAAACAATTTATACATGATTCAGAAAGTATTTATTTCAATTTTGTACCTTTCCATTTTAATACATTATAATGTATTGACTCAACTGAAAAAAATATAAACAGTTCATTTTAATAAAATGTTTGCTCATTGTTTTCTTTCACTTCTACATTGATAAGGGGGAAAAGACAGATTTAAGAGCACTGAAAAATCATTTTAATCATTACAAAAACAGGGGCTGAAATTTTAGCATAGAAGCTGGGATATAATCCAAAGGGAAAACCTGAGTGTGAAGTCTGAACTGCTGGCAGATATACAGAAGACTTTTCTAGCATTTTAGCTCAGTTAAATTATCTTTTCAACTCTGAGGTTCATAGCCTAACTGTAAAGGGAACATCTGAGCGTAAGATTGACACTAGATGATTGATAATTTATAAGAGACCCTGCACACAAAAATACCGAGGCTGATTTTTTTTTTTTTTTAAAAAGCTGAGCTCCTACATTTTTACTTTATTTTACTAAGCCATGGTAGGGGTCCTATGAGCATCGGAGTATTGTCGGAACATTTAGCACCTCGGGCCATGGTAGAAACCTCTATTGCAGGTTTTGTAAAAGAGGGCCTTAAAGCTGAAAGTACACTTAAATTTAGGAGCTTAAAAATTATCCAGTCAATATTCAGCTGTTGGAATTCCCTGCTGTTGTCTATTAGAGGGGAATTATCTTGAAAACTATTTAAGATAAAAGTGAAGACCTGGCTTTTTCAAATAGAATTGATGATAACCGAACTGTTGAGATTGGTGTTGGATGGCACTACCTTATATATATATATAAATGTGTGTGTGTTTTAAATATATATATATGTGTGTGTGTGTTTGCTCTCTGTTTTGAATGATTGATTATACTTTCCTACTATGGATTTTGGAGTTCTTTTTCTTTTATATGGATTTTAGATTGTAAAATGCTTTGATCTGCAATGTGGTAATTAAAGGCTGTATAGAAGTCCTGATAAATAAAATAAATAATTCAGTGCTTAAGAAAACACTGACCAAGCTACTAGCTAAGTTAGACCCAGATAGTCAGTCTGGGCCCTATCCAGTGACATAGTAAGGGGTGGGTGGTCCACTTCGGATGCCTTCTTTAGTGGGGGTGCCTTCACCCATCCTCCTCTCTGCCCACCCCTGCACCTTCACTCCCCCTTACCGTACCTCTAGTTCTTCGCCGGCACTAACAGCAACTCCAACCTGCTGCTTACACCAGCATCTGATATCACCCCCGGGTCCTGCGCCTAGGAAGTTATGTCAGAGGGAGAGCCGACGCTGACAGCAAGTTCGTGATGCTGCTCGCGCTGAGAAAGTTAGAGGTACAGGGGGAGGGAAAGGGCGCGCACATGGCAGGGGGTGGGATGGGGAAGAAGGGAGTGGAGAAGAGGGTAGAGGAGGGTCTCCTCAGTGATGGGACAATTACGCGCCAGACACCAGCGCGCCGACAATCGAGCACTGACAATTCGGCACAAGACACAAGCGTGCCACGGGAAAACTTAGTTTTAAAGAGCTCCGACGGGGTGGGGGGTAATCCCCCCACTTTAAAGCATACTGTTCACGCTGTTGTTGGAGGTGTGTGGTGGATGCAACCCCCCACATAATAGAGAAAATGGAACTTTTCCCCCCCAAAATTGGAAAAAGTTCCATTTTCTCTATAATGGAGGGTTCCAACCCCCCCCACCCCCCCAACAGCAGCGTGAACACTGCAGTAAAGTGTGTGTGTGGGGGGGGGGGTTCCCCACTCACACCCTGCTTCGGAGCTCTTTAAAACTAAGTTTTTCCACGGCGCGCTGGTGTCTTGCACCGCATTATCAGTGCTCAATTGTCGGCGCGCTGGTGTCTCGCGCACGACTGACTATGAATCTACGCCTCTCGCCCTAGCTATGCTGCTGGCCATATCCAAGCTCTGGTACTGAATATGTGGATCTTTGGCAGCACCAGGAAATATCTGGGTATGGTTAATATTAAGTGCTACATCCACATAGCTAACTGGGCGTAGGACTACGTCTTTCCTACAGTCCAACACACCTGGTTAGCTATGCAGGCACTAGCACTGAATATTACCTTTGCCTGCAAAACTCCCAGCACTGCCTGACTCTGCCCCCAAATGCCCAGCATTGTCTGATTACATTAAGTGCAGCTAAATATCAGCTCCTGAGCAGGTTGTGCAATTTAACTGGGCAGCAGTCCCTTGAACAAGAAGTCCTAAATTTAGACTTACCACTCGTTTGTCTAGATTTAGAAGCCAAATTTAGGTTACTAGTGCCAAAAATCATCACTAAGCTCCTATCTCTGGAATTTAGGAGTTAAGTGAAGCTAGGAGCAAAATTAATGCACTTAGCCAATTCAGGAGCCTCATTCTTACAGTTAGGAGCTTAAAGCCTTTGAGAACTGACCCCACTAAATTTTAGATTTCCAATGGGAAAAATGTTTGACAACCGTTTACCCATTTAAGGGGGAGATGATCAAGGTGCAGTAGAAGGCAAGCTTTTACCACAGCTTCATTTTTCCATGCGAGCCACCAAACTGCAGTATAATAGTCCCACAGGCTAACAATTATTGGGAGTGAAACTGAAATCTTTAGGAATGGATATACTGATCTATGTAGATGATATTACAATTTTACTCCCCATATTTGAGGCTTGGGATGAGGTATCAGAACAAGGAAATATTAGGTTCTTACCTCAGTAATCTTTTTTTTCTAGTAGATAGTGCTTGGCCCATCTGCCTGATAAAGTTGGTAAATGACAGACTTTCAGGTGGGGATCTGCGTTGAAGAGGTGGTGGTGAAGGAGCCAACAGTATTCCATATGACTCATCAGCAGAAAAGTCTGGGTAGCTGTCGGAAAAATGTTGTGACAAAGTAAATCTGATTCTTCAATGATAACTCTTTTGGAAGAAGAATGTTGAGGAGGGCATTAAGGAGAGTGTTGAGAGGATTGTCGAGAATGGGACAATGAACTTCAATGAGAAGTGCTTCGCTCCCTGGAAGACGCATTGGTTAAAAGCTTAAGAATTGCTATATTGAGACAGACTGAGGGTCTATCAAGCCCAGTATCCTATTTCCAACAATGGCCAACCCAGATCACAAGTAGTAAAACAGATTTTATGCTGCTTATACTAGGAATAAGCAGTGGATTTCCCCAAGCCAGCTCAATAATAGCCAATGGACTTCCCTTTTAGGAATGTATCCAAACCTTTTTTTAAACCACATTATCCGGCAATGAATTCCAGAGTTTAATTACACAATGTGTGAAGAAATATTTTCTCCAGTTTGTTTTAAATCTACTACTTATTAGCTTCATCGCATGCCCCCTAGTACTAGTATTTTTGGAAAGAGTAAACAAGCGATTCACATCTACCCCTTCCACGCTACTCATTATTTTACAGACCTCTATCATATCACCCCTGAGCCATCTCTTCTCTAAGCTGAAGAGCTCTAGATGCTTTAGCCTTTCCTCATAGGAAAGTCATCCCACCACTTTTATTATTTTCGTTGCCTTTCTCTGTACCTTTTCTAATTCCACTATACAGTACATGTATCTTTTTTGAGATATCATACCATAGAGCAATACAAGGGCATTATAACATTTTCTTCTTTGTTTTCCATTTCTTTCCTGATAATTCCTAACATTCTGTTTGCTTTCTTAGTCACTGCTGCATATTGAACTGAGGGTTTTGCTTCTCTTTGACAGAGATGCTCGATGTTGAGCAGTTCAAGATCAATGTCTTGATGGACTACGTGGTCAATACTCAGACTGGGCTGAGGCTGGGAGAGATGATAGTGGAACTTGCACCGGGTGCAACTGCAATAACCCAGCTAATTCCTGGTGTAAAAGCAGTCAAAGATGATCCTGCAGTAATGGTTCTGGTTTTGATATTGGCAAGGGTACATCGAGGCATCGGGGAACTTGATGTCGAGGCTTGCCCTGGAGAAGACACTAATTGTAGAGATGGTGATTGGGCATCAGAGCGTTGATGCTTAAAATGCATCAATGGAGAAAATGCCTGAAACGATGCTGATGCATGCTTCAAGAGGGAGACATGTTTATGCTTTTTAGCTCACTTACGAGGCTCCCCCGATGTCACTGGCACTGAAGACAAAGATGTGGAATGCTTCATCAATGAAGTCGGTCCTGGTGTCGATGCTAGAGTAGTTTACGGCTGTGCATCAAGGTCAGAGTCTCCAGCTATACTCGATGTCCCTGAAGTTGTACCGAAAAATTTCTCATAGAAACATAGAAACATAGAAATAGACGGCAGATAAAGGCCAAGGCCCATCCAGTCTGCACACCCTAATGACCCTCCCCTACCTTTACCCTGTGAATAGATCCCACATGTCGATCCCATTTGGCCTTAAAATCAGGCACGCTGCTGGCCTCAATCACCTGAAGTGGAAGATTATTCCAGCGATCAACCACCCTTTCAGTGAAAAAGAATTTCCTGGTGTCACCGCGCAGTTTCCCGCCTCTGATTTTCCACGGATGCCCTCTTATTGCCTTGGGACCCTTGAAAAAGAAGATATCTTCCTCCGCCTCGATGCGGCCCATGAGATACTTAAACGTCTCGATCATGTCTCCCCTCTCTCTGCGCTCCTCGAGCGAGTATAGCTGTAATTTATCTAACCGTTCTTCGTACGGGAGATCATTGAGTCCCGAGACCATCTGGGTGGCCATTCTTGGGACCGATTCCAGTCTCAGCACATCCTGGCGATAATGCGGCCTCCAGAATTGCACACGGTATTCCAGGTGGGGCCTCACCATGGATATATACAATGGCATAATGACCTCAAGCTTATGGCTGACGAAACCCCTGCGTATGCAACCTATGATTTGTCTTGCCTTGGATGAAGCTTGCTCCACTTGATTGGCAGCCTTCATGTTCCTATCTCAGGCTCTCTTGAATTCAGACACAGTCTCTGTTTCCACCACATCTTCTGGGAGACTGTTCTAAGCATCTACCATCCTTTCCATAAAAAAGTATTTCCTCAAATTACTCCAGAGCCTATCACCTCCTAACTTCATCCCATGCCCTCTCAATGCAGTTTCCTTTCAAATGAAAGAGACTCGACCCATGCACATTTACATTACAAAGGTATTTAAACTTAGTGGCTTTAAATGATCTCTTCTGCATTTGAAAGCAGAGAATACATACAATGTCTGGATGATCAGGACCCAAGCACTAAACACACTAATTATGCAAGTCTGTATCTGAAATGGTCCTTTGATATCAAGTGCACCGGTTGAAACCGCTAGGAATCTTAGACATCTATGGAAAAATTGCCAATGCAAAGTCAAAGGGCTCAATGGCATGGGGAGGTTGAGTAGATGTGAAACAAAAAAAAAAGAGTCACGCTCCTGGCTTGGGGATGGGCTGAAAAGAGCCTGAAGGCCTGAAAAACCTAAAGTGGGGAAAAAATGATATTTTTTGATAAACCAAAAGAAAATAAAGGAAAACAAAATATTATGAAAAATACTGAAGAAAAAAATCAACGGGAAGGCACAACAAAGACTAGAGTTTGTCAGTCTTAGATTGTAAAACTCAGCTTTGCAGCTCCACGGAAAACTAAGAACTGCAGGTCCCATGAGCAGACAGTGGGCAGGAAGGCACCAGCACATGCGTGGTTCGGGTGGTTTTCAATTTTTTAAAGTGACATTACACTTTTTGACTGCCCGTGCCGTGTTCTGTGGATGATGTCACCCTTGTCCTAAGAGAATAAAGTTTTTAACTGAGGCTTTCTGTGCTTATTAACTGTGCTTTATACCAGAGTTTCTCAACTTCTTCAAGCCAAGTACCCCCTAAGTCTAACAAGTATAAACAGAGTACTCCTGCCCAAACTCTGCCCCAGACCTGCCCAAGCTCCGCCCCTAACCCCACCCCCCATAATAATAGTACTAATTGTAATGCAATTTCTTCCATTCATTTTTCATATACACACTATACGTGTATAATCTTATTAATATATAATGGTAACCCCAAAATTTAAAAAAACCACAAAGTACACTATATGCAGAGAAAATGTTAATTATCATTTATATTCTGTTTTTTTGCCAAAGAGGTCAAAGTAGAAGACTTTAAAATATGCAATGTCACTTCAGTAACAACTATAGAAAAATAGACAAATATAGTACAAAATATAAACAGCAGATATAAATTCTCAAAACTGACACATTTTCTTCACTAAATTGAAAATAAAATAATTTTTCCTACCTTGTTTGGTGATTTCATGAATCTCTGGATCCAATTTTTCTTTCTTTCTTTCTCCTGCACGCTTCCTCTCCTCCGGACCTTATTCCCTTCCTCAACCAACATCTCTCTCTATCCCTCCATGAGTCCAACTTTTCTTCCTATCTCCTTCACCTCCATTGCCAACATGTCTCCCTCTCTCTTACTGATCTTCTCTCATTCCCTCCCTTGCCGCAAACGGGGGTAGGGAAAGAGAGAGAGAGAACCAGAATGCATCTCTCCCACTCCCTTTACTGCCACATCCAATATTTTCCCCTCCTTTCCACTAATCCAACATTTCATTCTCTCTGTCTCCTGCACGCTTCCTCTCCTCCAGCCCTCATTCTCTCCCCCAACCAACATCTCTCTCTCTCAATCCATGAGTCCAAGTTTTTACTCTCAGCCCTCTCCCCCTTCCCCTGAGTGTGACATTTTTCCTTTCTGCCCTCCCCATCCATCTCTCCCTCTCTCCATGAGTCCAACACTTTCTTCCTTCTGCATGCTTTCTCTCTTTCTCTTCACCCCTCAAGTGTGACATCCCTCTTTCCTTACCCCAGTTCATCTCTCCCCTACCCCACTCAAATGTTCTCTCCTTATGCCCCATTTCTCCCTCTCCTCCAAACATATCCATTTCTCACGCTCATCACTCTCACTTGTCCTGCAACAATTTTTCTTCCTGGGATTTGATAATGCCCCTTTAAGGAGAATCGGATCATGGCTTTGTGGCCCTAATACTTCAAATAGGGCATGAAGGAATGCAGCTTGTGTAAGTTGCATTCTTTATATGCTGTAAGAGACAGTAACCTGTGGGTCTGAAATAAGAGAGGTTTGTGACCCCCATGGTAAATTAAGGTGCAGTAAAAGGCCACTCTTAACTGTGCTTTAATATTTATTCTCCTAATGCTTCTAACTTTGAAAATTATGCTTTCAAATTGGCCTATGTGAAAATTTAGTAGAGCTGAGTCCCTAAATTTATATTCTAAATTTCACTAAACTCCTAAAAAGTGGATGACAACAGAGGCACATTGGCAAGGAAAAGGGAGAGGGTGAAAAGGTTAGGAGCTTAGCACTAATTTTCAGCAGTAAGCTCATAAATTGCACTCATAACCTCCCCACCCCTTTTACAAAGTTGCGCAAGTGGCTGCTGCATGGTAAAAGCCCTGAAGCTCTTTAAATCCCTAAGGTCTTTGGGACAGTTACCGCAGGAGCCTGCATTAATCAGATTCATATAAAAGAGGCCCACATTTAGGTAAATAAATCTCAGGTTTAAATATCAGGGCTGCATTTTGATTAAAATTCTAATCATTAATCGCATGATCAAAGGTATGTTATTCCCCCTGCAGCTCCTAGTGGTTCTGGGCAAATCATTTAATCCCCCATTGCCCAGAGTCACAAAGAGCTGCAAGGGGGGAAGGGGGGGGGGGGGAGAACCATAACTTTAATTGCAATTGCAAATTTTAATTGAAATGCAGACCTAAACAAAATGTAAGAATAAAAAGTAATGAAAAATACAAAATACAAATTTGAAAAATTACAAATTAAAGAATCTTAAAACAACATGCAGAATAGCTATAAACAGCCTTACAGTTTTACAGCCTACTTCAGAAAAGCAAGCCTACTTTTAAGCTCCTAAATGAAGATGAATTTTCAGTCAAAAACATAGGGTCCAAATTTAGTTGAAAATATGGCACATAATATACGCTGTGCAGGTGCTGGGTATTATGGCTCTGTCAAAGTTTGCGAAATAAGTTTGGTGCAGTAATAGAAGGAGGCATAGCCCCTGATGAAACCTGAGTGTGAAACGGTTGGGTAGCCGTCGGGCACAAAAAGATAAGTGCTTTCCTTCCTCTAGCACCTTATGCACCTAATGCACTTTATTTTTATTAAAATTGATATTAAAAATATTTAAAAACAATCATAGCACATGTCACTTTACCAAGACCAATGATGAATTTACCACCCCAGTAAGGGCACTAAAGATTATTTAAGTAGTGCCTTGGGTATTTGAGGTCTGGTAATTTAATACAAACTTGATATGAATTTGTTCTCTGGTTCATATTACATATTTCTGAGACCAAGTTTATTAAAATCTAATCTAATCTTCTATTTGTTTGTTGCACATACCTATTCAAGCTCTAAAATATAGGGTTTTACAATTTTAATACTGTCTGGGCAATATCCTGGAATTATTTGGCATTTCAGTGGCATAGCTGCAGATGGGCCTTGATGAGCCTGGGCCCACCCAAAATTCTGGCACCCTTGTTATGGCTGGTGTGGATCCCCCATGCCTTGCCAGCTGAAGAGGTCCTTTAGTGGTCAAAACAGATAACTCCCCTATATTTATGCAGCGGCAGCATTGTCCATGTGTCACTGCTGTGCCAACCCCCCAACATGCTCAAAAAATGAGCATATGCAAGAAGGGAGAGGCTGATGTCACAACAGAAGTGACACTAGCTGCAGCAATTTAGAGGAGTTACTCATGGCCATTGGAGGAACTCTTCAGCTGGTGGGGCTGGGGGGTCCCAGCTAGCTGGTATAGGGAGAGGGGATGGGGCAAGAGGTCCGGGCAATGGAATTGTGTGCCCACCCACTTTCAACTCAGGCCCACTCAAAATATCATGTCTGGCTATGTTACTGTCTCAGATATTTTTAATACTGATGCGATGGGATATAAATCCCATCACTGAAAAAAGGGAAGTAAAATATCTATATTCCAGGCCACAGCTTCCAAGCTGAGACCAGGGAAAATGGAAAGCTGGTTCCTGAGGCAACTAAGGAGGGAGTGCCCTGAAAAGGTGGAGCTAACCACAGTATAAAAAGCTGAAAACAGGACAAGAGTCTGCTGAAGGAACTGGAGCTGTGAAGATCTGCTGAAATAGTTGCCTGTCTGAAGCCATCATACAAGGTAAAAACTTTTTGTTTGTTTGTTTTGGTAAGAGGTTTGGGGTAAAAAACTGTTCTATTATATGGAAGAAACTGTATTTTTAATTTATTAGATGCCTGCATGATTCAGAAGTGAAAATAAAAGGAGGAGGTCTTAAACTTAACCGAGGTGTCAGGAGAGCTACTTTGCAGCTAGGCCAGGACTATGATGTAGAACAGTGGCTCCCAACCCTGTCCTGCGGGACCCCCCAGCCAGTCAGGTTTTCAAGATATCCCTAATGAATATGCATGAGAGAGATTTGCATATAATGGAAGTGATGGTTGCTGCTATACCCATTTGTAGGGGTGAAACATTTCATGGAAGTTTTAACAGTTGGGTGAATGAACTGGGATGTCTCTGTGATGGTGATATATTATGTATAGTTGAAGAGATTTGTATATATTAATAATAATAATAAATGATTAACTATTTAAATTGAAAATAAATAGCTCTTTTGAGTAATATTTAATGCATATTCATTAGGGATATCTTGAAAACCCAACTGGACGGGGGTCCCCCAGGACAGGGTTGGGAACCACTGATATAGAAGATTACTTAGAGGACTACACCAGGATTTTTTTTTTTTTAGACTGGAATCCTAGTTCTCTGTGAAAGACTTCACCAGGAGAACTGGCATTTGTAAATTACATCTAGATAAATAGCCCTCAGGATAGATAAGGGGCTAGCTGATGAATGTTGCTGGGAGATCTCCTGGACAATGTTCTAAGGATTGATGGCTAGCATGCAAACTTTTCAGCCCATGTGCAAAAATTTCCACTGACCAGATCTGTGAGTAATTTTGTACAGAACCTCTTGATTAAAAATTGTAATCCTAATTGTTTCTCAAATTATGGCCGGCTTTTATAAAGCAGCGCTAGCGGTTTTTAGCACGGGCCAGTGCAGTAAATGCTCCGGCACTCATAGAATTCCTATGAGTGCCAGAGCTCTTACCGCTAAAAACCAATAACGCAGCTTGATAAAAGACAAACAATAAAACTGAAAGGTTACTTTGCTCATTTTCATTTAAAGAAGTGCAAGGACATGGAGTATGCCATTGAAATGTCCCTTCCCCACTAGCGTCCTGAAGTTTATTTGAGGGAGGGGCATAGCTGAAAGTTCACCTAGGGTGCCCACCACCCTTGCATTGGCTCTGCCTGGAAATGCTTCTTCACAATACAAAAAATTTACCTGCATGGTTCTACCCCCCCCAAGCAAGTAATTAAAGACAAATAATTTAAATACAAGTTCTAACAGTAGGCAATAACATAATTGTTTGGTTCAAAACACTGCTATTCCTGTATATTTTTCTTAAAGCATATTTTTGGTGTGCTGGAGCAGAATTTTTATATTGCATCTTGCTGAATGGTGGCTTTTTACTCAACTTGCTTTTTCCAGTGCAATCTGGGTATTGTCTTTATGATTTTGTATTTTATTATAATCTGGTGGAAGACAAGTTACCTTATTCTCAAATGATTTTTTTTGTAGATACAGAAGGAAGGAAGCAAGCTCTTTTCAAATTAAGGGCAGGAAAGAATTCTGAGATGTATTGGGTTCTGTTGTGTGGGAATATTTTTTTGTCAAATCCTGTGGGTATTTGGAACTAATCTTGAACAGATAAGGGTCACAAGTTATTTTCTGTGGTCATGACTGCCCTATTGCTTCTCAGTCAAATCATAAAATGTGGAATGAAAAGTGTACATACCATGAAACCGATAAAAGTCAACTGAAAAAGCAATTTCTGTGCTATTGCCATGCTTACAATTGTAGTTTGGACAACAGAATCATGACTTGAAAACCAATAAAGTACACCTGCAAATGAGACCATAGAATAAACATATACATTTTATGTCATGATCCAAGCATGTATTTTATCCTCAATTCAGCATCTCAGCCTCTTTTTTTTATAACTGGCTATAGCTTTATTCTGATAATCTCTCACATAAGATTCCTCTAAATTTTCAAGGCCTTGCACCTTTTTAAGTGTTCTGTTTTCTGGGGACAGATGCTATGAACAGCATGCATACTCGTACTTCCTAACCTTCTCTGCCCAAACTAGCTTCTCTGGTTTTGACTCCATAAATGTAGAATACAGGGAATCAAACTAATAAAAGTCTTTTTTCAGGACATTCATCAAAGTTAAGTAGTGGGGGGAACCATGTAAGTAGTAAGCACAGTAATGCATATATTAGCTATTCCCACCTGCCAAAAGCATGACAGAGCTGCTGTCTAAAGCACAGTTACTTAGCTGTAAATTTACCTATAACAGTTGTTATCCGAGGACAGCAGGCAGATATTCTCACATGTGGGTGACATCATCCACGAACCAGTACAGACAGTGCAAAAGTGTACTGTCACTTTAAACTTTTTGCAAGTCTTAAGACTACCGGTACCATGCATGCACCGGTGCCTTCCCACCTGATGTTGGGGACCATCAGTAAAGTAAAAAAGCTAAGAAGCTAACTAGGGGAGATGGGAGGGTTGTGATAATATCTGCTGGCTGTCTTCGGATAACACCTGTTATAGGTAAGTAATTGTGCTTTATCCTAGGACAGAGAGTATATTCTCACATGTAGGACTCCCTAGCTTATGATCCTGGTGAAACCAAAAGGGCTGGAGGGAAGTTGATATTTAAATGGAGAATAAATTCTATCATGGTTAGCTAAATTTATTAATAGACTGCTAGCTGAAGGTTCTCTTCTACAAAATATGGGTAATATTGTTATTACACCTATTCCAAAACAACAAAACAGTGATCTGGCTCAACTATTGAGTAGCTAGCCTTGCTCTTAGGTGTGCAAAGTGTGCAGAAATAATGGCAATGACGCAGATTTTCCCAAAAATATATTGATTTTATTAATTTCCATAACAACTATCAAAAGGCTATTTGCGTCATAGGGATTATTACAGAAGCCAAAATCTGGCATTTCTAGCAAAGAACCCCACTCTGTACTAATTGTTCACCAATATATACCTTCTGACCTGTATCACATCACACTTGTCAACCAATCAGCCAACAGAGGCTGTCCTTAGGTTTGAACAAAGAAAATTCCTTTGACATAGAAAAAAGTTTCACAAATCATATTTTTTGTTTACATTAATTCTGAATATGCATAAAACATTATAACATACCCAATGCACTTTTTGTCATTCTCAAAAAGCTTAAATCAAACAGCTTGTCTATGTCAGATGAAACTTGCGTTGGAAAACTGACAGTTTCAAGTTTCACTGACACACATTCCTAAGTGAGCTACAAATACCCTCCCTTCCAAACTAGCTGACCTTTCCTGCTTTGGGCCTCTCAAAGACTGGTATTGTCCTAGTAACAGTGTCTCTGGCTTAACTTAACCATTTCCAGATGTTGCCTCTTAGGCTCCCTTAAAATTTCTTAAATCTTATCCTATATAATAAAACCTTACCCGCGCATGCACTTTTAAAACAGCGTGATCCCTGCCACTGTGGTGTGTGATCTGTGGCCACGTTCCATTTTAGAACGCGGCGGCAGGGATCACTTTGGCCACTCCCCCCTCCTGCCCTCACTCACCAACCGCTGGTGGAAGCGCAGGCAAGCTCTCTCCCTGCCCTTGTCCTCGCGGCCCCGATTAGTGCTGGTGGACACTGGATGAAAAGAGAAGAGAGGGCAGTGAATGGAAGGGGCAAGATAGAGGGTGAACAGTAGATGGAAGGGGTAGAAAGAGGGAGACAGACACTGAATGGAAGTGTGGGAGATTGAGGGAAAAGGATAGAGTTAGAAATAAAGATAGACAGACAGGGGGCCAGGGAGAGACAGACAGAAAGAATGACAGACAGACAGCATCCAAGAAGAAAGAGAGAAATAAAAAAAAAACCAGACAGACAGACATGTACTCTAGCACCCGTTAATGTAATGGGCTTAAACATTAGTATATATATATAAAACATTTCAAATTAAATACAAATCATTCTCACACATATTCTCACACATTCTAACATACATAGGGATCCCTTCACATACCCACATCCACAGCAATACTCATATTTCATTCCTAATCAATACTGCATTCAAAGCCTATTCAAGATTCTTCTATACCCAACAATGGAATATGAAATTATGCTCCAAACTAACCAGCTCAAGCACATCTGTTATCAATTAGACCATGAGGCTCAAGGCGGGAAACTGCACAAAGATGCAGAGAACAAGAGAGACAAAAAACAAGATGGAGTCATTAAAACAAAATGGAGTCATTAATACCTCTATGTATATCTATACCTGATTTCCTCTATGGTCTGGCTTAATAGCAAAATACATAAAGAGAATATTATTATACTTTTTCTTAATATTAATCTGTAGTGTGCTTTTTCTGGCCTTGGCTACATCCATATTAAGATTTTCATGCGTCACGGCGGAGTTTTTCAAAGTGATTGTTTTATTGTTTCTCGCGTTTTCAGAAAAACTAAGTTTTTGTTTGCGGTTCGAATTGATACCTTATCCACCTGGGACCCCTGATGAAAGAGTGTTCACCGAAACACGGACAGTGTCGGGTCCCTCAGTTTGGTTCAAGGTAATATTAACCGCATTCATGCTTTTGGTTTAATAAATCTAGCCTGCATCCTTGTACACCTGTCTGCTGTTTTCTTTGTTTTAGTTAAGGAATTTCTTACAAATCGGAGCTATTGTATGATCAAGGATGGAATTTTCTCTAAAAGTTGGAACTCTTTTTGTAGAGTTCCACAGGGTCTTCTATTTCTCCTGTACTTTTAAAAATATTTTTATGAATTCTGTGCAGACATTGGTTCGGTCAGGTGAAGAACTTTTACTCTCTTATGCTGATGATATTTTGTGGTTAATTCCAGTGAATAGGGATATTGGAAATGTCAATATTAAGATCAGGGATTGTACTGGAAAGATGAGGTTTTCCTGTAAACTAAATCTAAATACAAATAACACAAATTTTTTATGGTTTAATAATCAATTATCTTTGGTCCCTATGTTGATTACATTAAAATTGAAAAAACAACCAAATTATTAGGGTTTATTTTGGACCCCTCATTGACATACAAGGATCAAATTGCAAATTTATGGAAGAAAACCGTGTATAAGACAGTTGAGATTGGTAAAATCTTATTTTTTTAAACATCATTTTGTATTGGTGGTTCAGATGCTGATATTATCACAACTCGATTATTGTAATTCTTTATATTTGAACTTAAACTCCAAAATGGTTAAAAAAAATTGCAGCTGATTAAAAATACTGCAGTGAGATTGATATATGGTCTGAAGAGATATGATAGTGTTTCTATATTTTATAAGAAACTTAATTGGCTGCCTGTAGAGAAACGTGTGGAGGGGCATAATCAAAAGGGACGTCTAAGTCCATTTACGTCCATCTTGCAGGTCGTCCAAAGTTAAAAACAGCTTAAGACACATTTTCGAAAGATACGTCCAAATTTTTTTACTTTCGAAAAGCGTCTAATTATACATCCTGCCGATCTGATCGTCCAAGCCACTAAATCATCCATCTTTATACCACATTTCCATCCAAGCCCAAAACGCCTAGAACAAGCCCTATTGGATGTGGGAGAGGTCTGCAAAGTGATGGTCTGCACACCCAGACATGCCACCTAAAAGTGGGGTACCATACAGGGCACTGCTGTGAACTTCACAAAAAGGGTGCCATGGCTTCTCCTCACTACAGCTCCCTTATAGGTGACGGTGAGCCCCCCAAACCACCTCCAGAATCCCCTAGACCCACTTATCTACCACCCCACTAGCCCTTATGGCTGCTGGAGCCACTTATATGCTAGTAAAAAGGGTTTGGGGGGTGTATAGGGCAGTGCACATGTTTAAGTATCAATGCAGTGATTACAGGGGCTTATGGGCATGTGTCCTCCTCTCTATGGTTCCCTAACCCACTCCCAAGACGACTTAAGCTGCCTCTGGACTGGACAACTAGGCTTTCCTATGCCAGGCGGCCAGGTGATGATGGTCTGGAGGCTGAAATTTAAAGTTGTGAATAACATTTTTATGGGGGTGGGGGGGTTGGTGATCACTGGGGTAGTGTGTGGGGGGTCTGTGTTATGTGTTTGCAGTGCTTATCTGGTGACTTTAGGTTGTTTTTTGTGACTTAGACCATGTTTTACATGGTCTAAGTCACAACGTCCAAGTTCCGTCGATCCTGGGCTGTATAACTTTCAGTTATACATGCTGTACGACTAAGTCTAAGCCAGCCCATGTCCCGCCCAACTCCCGCTTTGACACGCCTCCCGAAATGCCCCGTTTAGCTTTGGACGTTGAGAGGCACTATGAAGGCCTAGGTCGTTTAGAAATACGTTCAAAAACTGTTTTTATTTTCGGTGCTTAGACGTTTTTGAGAAATGTTCGTCCAAGTGCTGACTTAGGCCAGTTTTTGGACATTTTTCTCTTTCGATTATGAGCCCCATAGAGTTTAAAACTGTCTGATTCATCATATTATACAAGCAGAGGCTTCCAATCATCTCAATTTGTTCTTTTCATGTTTGGATTATTCATCTAATAAACTGAGTAATACATTTTTATTGCAGTTTCCCCCTTTTAGAGGTATATGTTTAAATGTCAGTTTAATTATTCTTTTACGTATGCTGCTATTGTTATTTGGAATGATTTACCTATACAAATATGGACAGAAGTTAGTTATTGGAAATTTTGTAGAATGTTGAAAAACAAGCAAACAGACAGCAAGTTTGGCTGAAAAACCACATAAACGAACCCAATCTGACATACAGCGCATTCCGAAAATCGATCAAAACCGCCCTTTTCGCCAAATTCATTGACTAAAACTGTCCCCTCCCTCACTGTCCCCTCCCTCACTAGGACTTCCCCCCCTATAAATGCCTTTTTTCTTTCTCTCAAGAAGCTCCTTTCATGTATTCAGGTATTCTCTACCCATAGAACTCCAATTAATTCGTAAGTTTCCCTTTAGATTATTGTTTATTATTCAGACTCATTGTATGGTATTGTACTTAGACTTATTGTATTGTATTGTATTTAGACTCATTGTAATATATTGTATTGTATTGTTATTTAGACTCATTGTACAGTATTGTAAGTAGACTTATTGTATTGTATTAAGATCTTTTGTTATTCGCTGAATGTCCAGCCTTCTTACAATGTAAACCGCCTAGAAGTCGCCTGACTATGGCGGTATAGAAAAATAAAGTTATTATTATTATAGATTATAAAGTTAATACTTTTAGTTAAAGAATTGTAAGGACATCGTTTTATCTAAGAAATTGTTTTTTCCCATAGAAGAATTATGGCTTCTTTTTTATGTAAATCACCTTGAACTAAATGGTATTAGAGCGATTCAGAAATCTTGTATTAGATTAGATTAGAATTGCTTGGCCAAACCAACTATCCCATCTGGAATGATTCTCCAAACAGTAGTGGGATGTGACTGTATGAACTGAGGACCAGGTAGGTGCTTTACAGATGTCCTTAATGGAATGTAGGTGAGCTACTAAAGTCGCCATTGCTCAAACTTTTTGTGCAGTAACATGACCATCCAACATCAGCCCTGCCTGAGCATAGCAAAAGGAAATACAGACCTCCAGCCAAAATTAGATGGCTTTCTTGGTGAAAGGAGCTCTGAGTCTTTTGGATCAAATGAAAGGAATAGTTGAGTGGATGTTTGGTGCGATCCAAATAATATGCAAGAGCATATTTACAGTCCAGTGTATGGAGTGCTGCTTCATCAGGGCGAGAAAGTGGCCTTGAAAAGAAGACAGGAAGAACTATGGATGATTCAGATAAAATTCTGAGATGATTTTTGGGAGGAACTTGGAATGTGTGACGATAGAATGTTGTATAAGGTGGATCTGACACAAGCGCTTGAAGCTCACTGACTCGGCATGCTGATGTGATACAGAGAAGAAATACTACTTTCTAAGTTAGAAACTTGAGAGAAGATGTAGAAAGTGGTTCAAATAGTGGTTTCATCAGAGAGGAAAGGATAACATTAAGATCCCAAGCGACTAGAGGAAGCTTGATTGATAGTTTTGTATGAAAAAGGCCTTCAATGAATCTAGCAACTAAGGGAGTTGACTTTTTATCTAGAAGTGAATGAAAAACTGTAATAGCACCGAAATGAACTCTGACCGAAGTAGTTTTGAGACCAGAGTTGGAAAGATGTTGAAGGTAGTCCAGAACCGAGAGGAGAGAACAAATTCTTAGCTCTAATGAGTTGAGATTACAGCAGACTGTGAAGCCAGTCCACTTAAAGCAATAACAGTATTGTGTAGAAGGTTTTCTAGAAGCTTCAATGATGGCTGATACTGGTGTAGAGAGTATGAAAGCATCTACTAATTGGGAGATAGATACCATGCTGTGAGGGCTAATGAACAAAGATTGGGATGGAGTAGAGATCCTTTATTCTGTGTCAGCAAAGTTGGAAAGATTTGAAGGGTGATGGGTTCCCTGACACTGTATTTCAGGAAGAGAGGGAATCATGATTGTCACAGCCACCCTTGTGCTACAAGTATCATAGTAGCCTGCTCTTGGCGAAGTCTGATTAGAGTTTTCCTGAGCAGAGGAACTGGAGGGAAAGCATAAAGGAATTTACTGTGCCTGTTGAGGAGAAAAGCAACCGAGTCTGGATAATTGGGAGTGTAGATTCTGGAACAGAAGACTGGAAGTTTGTGATTGTGGGGGAGAGCAAAAAGATCCACTTGTGGAGTTTCCCAGTTGAGAGTGTGGAGGTCCAGAATTGAATGGAGATCTCTGGTCTTTTCTGGTATGAGGAAATACTTTGAGTAGAACCCTCGGCCCCTCTCCTGCAGATACTTGTTTGATGGCATTAGCTGGAGGAGGGCCGAGAGCTTCTAGCGAAGGAGGGTAGTCTGATGGGAGTTGAAAGAAGACTCTCTTGGAAGGGTGGATAGGAGGTGTTTTGTGTAGATGAAGGGTGTGACCCTGTCTTACTACCTGGAGGACCCAGCAGTCTGTTGTAATAAGGGTCCATTGATGGTAAAAGTGAATGAGGCGACCTCCTATAGGGAGAGTGTGAGGAAATGGTGATATTATACTGGCAAAGCTCTCTCGGAGAAAGTCAAAAGGACTGCTGAGACTTTTGATGAGTTTGGGGCTGAGATTTCTGAGGTCTTTGTTGTCTCTATGGAGGATCTCTGGAAGACATATATGGTGGAACATAACTGCATTTGGCGTAATAAGAGGAAAATTTAGGATTATAAAAGTGCTTGGAAGATTGAGGTTTTGAAGACTTTGAGGATGACAAGGTGGTCATATAGTCTTCATGCCTCTTTATTTTTTGGGTGGCCTTCTCAATCTTTTTTCCAAACAATTCATCTCCCAGACATGATATATTGGCCAGTTGGTCTTGGATATTGGTATCTAGGTCGGACACTTGTAGCTATGCATGCCGTCTCATAGCAATTAAGAGTGCTAACGCATGTGAGGTGACATCAAAAGCGTCAAAAAGAGTACATGCTATATATTTTCATATTTCTCTCCCCCCTTCTACACATAAGTTCATGTAATCCTTTTTCTTCTTCTCGACCCACTATTTTAAGTTCTTGTAAACCGTGTCGAGCTCCATTCTCATGGAGATGATGCGGTATATAAACTTAAGGTATAGATTAGATTAGATTAGATTAGATTAGGTCATTGGAAACTTGTTGATAAGCATTCAGTTGGACCTTGGGAATGTACTGTTTGTAGTGGGTTAACTTTTTAATAAGAGACTTCAAATAAACAGTCATATAAAAATTGTAGCTGAGGATCCTGCTGGTCAACTTGGTGTTCTAAAAAAGTCGATGCCCAAATTTGTCCAGAGTTCTGCCCTCTCTGCCAGGAAGAGTGCTGGCATGTATTCTTGAACTGCTGATCTTTAGTGCTGATTCCAGAAGAAGAGGACGGTGTTACAGTTGGGGCTTACTGAACCCTGGACAAGACTGAACTTTATATAAAGTGTCCAGCTTACGTGGAGCCACTGGCACTAAAAGGGGAGCTTCCCAGTTAATTTCCGGGTCAACCTACATACCCGGATATGCAGTGCTAGAAGCCGCATTTGCCCCAGCAGGGTTGCTTTAGTTAGCAGCTGCAAACGGTTCACCAGCTGCTTATCATCATGAACTAAATATTGAGCGCATAATGCTTAGCCCCTCCATCTGTTGCTTGGGGATTAATACTGAGAGAATCTAGCAATGAAAGAAAAGCATGTTGTTTTGAAAACTAATTAGATAGATAAAACCAAATTTTGACAGATTTGGATCTCTGAACAATGCTACAAGCAGCATAAATGCACAGCTAGCATTATTGCAATCTAGCCTATTTGGGGGATCACTAAAAATTAAAACTCTTGCCAGAGTACAAACGATTCAAACATTGCAGCAAAAATAATATAGAGACTCACAGATGGGAGAAAATAACCCCCTTAATGTAGGAGCAACACTGGCAATCTATCAAGTATCAGCTAAAGCACAAACTTCTGCCAATAATACGTACCTAAGATCACTTGTGGCAACAGCTCAGCCTATATGAATAAACAAATTCAAGTGTATATACCTGTATGGCCATTGAGATTGAAGAGGGATATGCTAATATAAATCCCCACTGAATGACAGCAACCAGAAATTATTCTCTAAGGGGAATGAAGCTTTGCTTTGGAACTTATGCCCGAAAATACTGCAATAGGAGGTGAATTTAGAAAAAAAATTGAAAATGTGGCTATTCACATAGTCAAAATTAGCTCATTTATAATTGTTATCACCAGAACATTTTTAGATGAAATAAAATCGGGAATGCTAGTTAAGAGCTAGTTATGATTATACATATGTGTATTAGCAAAAAATGAACAGCTGTGGATTGTGTATTAGCAAGAATGAACAGCTGTGGGAATGTATATACCGGTAAATGTGCAAACTACTTCAAATCCAAAAAGGGGAAGAAATGAGGTATAAATGCCTCTTTGAATTAAAACAAATTACATTCTAATCTGTGGTTTGTACAGATATTATCAGGTTTACCCAATACTTTTTCTGTTTATGTTAAAAACAAAATACTGCTGTCCGCTGAAATCAGTCAGTCCCAGAGTCCAAAGGAAAAAAAAATTGCAGTTCTCAATGGAGTCTGTTTTTCTTTTCACAGCTCCAAGGCAAAAGCCTCTACACAGTATTTTTTTTTTTTTCCTAAGAGTTCTTGGAAGTTAATTCTACAACTAGGCACTTCCATTTAGTCATCCTGAGGACATATAATTCTATTCCGGCATTTGGACATCCAGATTCTATTACAGAATGCTAGTGTTACCACGTATTGATGCACCTAACATTTACAAATCCACAGGTACTAGTATAAATGTGGGCATCTTAAAGCACAAGGAAGTACATGGCTTACAGTATTTTGTAAGTTACCATATAATACAATTTTTATTTATATACCGCAGATACCTCAGTAAAGTTTACAGTGGTAAACATAATAAGAATTGGAGATAATGGGCTAGATTCACAAAGCAAACCGATTGTGTACCTTTGCGACCTGATTTCCCTCCGCCCAATTCACTTATCTCTCTGCCGACCATCCTCCAATCCACGCATTCAAAGAGGGGAACGGCATGCAAAGTAGGCAGGGACGCGATTCACTAAGCAAAACCCTGCAACACCGACTGGGCTGGCCGATCACAAACAAGTGACTGCCGAGGACCAGTTGCTCAAGCCCTTTCTGACTTCCCTGCATTCTGCCGCCCTGCTCTCTGCCCTGTCAGCCGCGATCTCCTGCTGCCCCGAACGCCTCCTGCAGCCCCGACTCTTCCACTGCCCAGGATCTCCTGCCTGCCCCGATCGCCTGCCTGCTCTGACTCTCCCACCCTTTTCCGCAGTGCAAACTCGTGGTTTTAACCCGCGGGCTTAAGCGGGTTAAAACCACGGGCTCCAAAAGAAGTTTAAAAAAAAAAAATCTCTGCCGGGCCCGGAGGTCCAGTGCATGCGCAGACCATCTACAGATGGTCTGCACTTGCGTTGGAATTGCTATAGAGCGATTCGGGGAGACAGAATTACAATCTAAAAGCAGCGCAAATTAAAACAGATGAAATTACTCATTTAACATGCATAAGTAAGAACCCAGCCCATGTTCCACCCGCATATATACTCCTTGCATTTACACATGCTACTGTAGAATACCACTTACAGTAGATGCACTAATGGCACTTTTGTGGTAAGTGTATACTTGGGTGAGAAAGTGTTAGTATTCTTTAGATTTAAGCATTCAAGGGCTATCTAAATGCAGACACCTAGGTTATAGGATTGCCCTTTTGATGTCTTGTTAAACTACATGAGCTCTTTAATTCCTACTCTGGCACTCTATACTGCACAGCGAAAGATTAGGTTCTCACCTCGATAATCTTGTTTCTGTTAATATACACAGGAGTCCATACTTTAGCTGATGATTCCCACTAACCGCGAATCTGCAGAAGGGTGTCACTTTAAGATCTTGAACTGTTCCCCTTCTGCAGTGAAGAACAGCTCCCTCTTCAGTTGGTACCAAAGCAATCAAACTTCATTGAAACTGAAGAAATGAGAAGGAGGGACAAAGGGGAGCATCCCCGGCAACAAACATATTCTGTTATGCTCTGAAACTTATGCAATAGAACAAAGATCAACAAACAGTTAACACTGAACAACAAATCACACACCAGTAGCTAGGAACCAACCTGCTAAGTGCAACTAGCAGGGGCTAGAGACCCCCCCCCCCACCAGGAAAAAGGAAAAGGGAGCCTCCTGTTCCTGTAGTGATGGCTCAGCTGAATCTTAAATACTGTAGAAAAGGTTCCAGAATGGACTCTGACAGCGTTCGAGACAGAAATCAGGTGAATCAAAAGTCCACGCAGGGTAGGCTGTATGGACTCCTGTATATATTAATAGAAACAAGACTACTGAGGTAACCTAATCTTTCATTCAGTTAATATACACAGGAGTCCATAAGTTAGCTGAAGTACCAAAGCAGTGCCAGATGTCTAGGGAGGGACAGATGAGCCTGCTCTCAGAACTGATGCATCCTCTCGAGTAAGGTTACCAGATTTTCTGTTTGGAAAATCCAGACCCCTAGACCCGCCCCTAGACCTGCCTAGTTCCACCCATCCCTGCCCTCAGTCCTACCCCCTCAGTCCTACCTCCAATCCCACCCTAACCCCACTTCCCGATGCCTGCTCTCGCCGGCAGGAGGGCATTCATGCATGCGCAGATGCCCTCCTGCCCGACAGCAATTTGATAGAAGCTTTTCAAAACCTGGACAAAGTGCTGGGTTTTGAAAAGCCGTCCAGACCCCTTGACATGTTCTCAAAAGGAGAACATGTTTGGGGAAATCTGGACATCTGGTAACATCCACTCCATAAAATTTCGTAAAAGTATGAAGAGTAGCCCAAGTAGATGCTCTACAGATTTTCCATAAAATTTCGTAAAAGTATGAAGAGTAGCCCAAGTAGATGCTCTACAGATTTCTTCAGGTGAGACAGCCCGGGACTCTGCCCAGGCAGCTGCTATACCTCTTGTTGAATGTGCTGCAATAGAGATAGGAGGCTGTCTCTTGTAGGCAATGTAGAAAGAAGAAATCACCATGAGAATCCATCTAGCAATCAAGGCCTTAGAGGCCAGCTTGCCTCGTCTAGAGTGGCTGGTCAGTACAAAAAGATGATCAGAAAGTCTGGAATAATTAGTCTTCTCTAGATAATCAGGGCTTTGTGCACAGCCAGCTTCTGAAAGAGTCTGTCCTGTTTCGCCAAACCCATAGGATGAAAGACGGGCAAACGGAGCTCCTGATTGACATGGAAAGCAGAAACTACCTTGGGCAAAATGAAATATAAAAAGTATCTGTCTGAGATCGACTCTTCTTTGGGAACTGGTTCTATTGCAAGAATTTCAAAAAGTCATTACACTGTCACTCGGACTCTGACCTCATTCTCCGGCCGTTCAGCTGGAGAGTCAAGGAACAGATCTGGAGGGGGATGGGAAAATTCAAACTTGTGCGCCTCCTGAATAATGTCAAGAACCCAATGATCAGATGAAATCTGTCCCAATTCTTCCAGAAAGTTGACAGCTGGATCTTCCAGGAGTTTGAGGGTTCCAAGGTCTTAGAGCCCAAAGCTCCTGCAGCACCTGGAATAAAGCAGCTCCTCAACCAGTAAATCTGCACCAAAAAAACATAAGATCCAGGGCTAGAATGGCCTGGGGCATCCATGAAAAGTGAGTGTTTGTGAGACAGAAAAAAATGAAGTTTAAAAAAGATTGCTAAAAATCCAAGATGTCCGCCATCAGAAAATTCTCACCAAAAAGGGGCACTGGAGTTAAACCCCTAAATAAATAATAGCAATTTTAGGGTTTTGGTAGGAGGCGGAACCAAATCCTAATCTCAGAAACCCTTAAAAATGAAATTTCCAGAAACCACCCCCACCCCACTCCGCCTCCCAATTTCCCTATACGGAACAATGGGAGTACTCATTATGACTTCTGGTGCCTTTCAGCTTGTAGCAGCCTGCCTGCAGAGAAAGGATTTCTGCCTCAGAAATTGGGACCATTGATGGAAATCTACTGGCTGTCAGTTGGAAGAACCTCAACCACTGACTCCCATTCTCAAAATTCCTCACACAGCAATGGGGAGAAAATCGCAGCCAGCATCATGATACTCAGGGGTTTGTTACACAGGGGCCCCACAGCCTGTACTCAAGTCCCTGATTACATCAGTGGGTGAGCAGCTGCCAGGGTAATGAAGGGACACAAAGTAGGCTGGCTCCATAGGTACTTTATGAGCGGCCTGGGAGCAGCAGTCCTTCCACGTGGGACTGCGTCCTTTCCCCTGTGGAGTAAGCCCAAAAAGGGACTTCCGAGCACTGAATCCACAATGAAATTTGAAAAACCAACTGGAAAATACACTAAAATAACAAAAAGAAGCAGAGCAGATCAAAACACTCCTTCTGAATTTGCTTGCAGAAGGAAAAACTGAAGAGGGAGCTGTTCTCCACTGCAGAAGGGGAAGAGTTCAAGATCTTAAAGTGACACCCTTCTGCAGATTCACAGTTAGTGGGAATCAACAGCTAAAGTATGGACTCCTGTGTATACAATACGTAACAGAACTCTGTATTTTATCCTCACACCACCCAGTGGCGTACCTAGGTTATGTGACACCTGGGGTCCATTACTTTTTGACACCCCCTCGGCCCATCATTTTTTGACAATCCCCCCAGCCAATCATTTTTGACCCCCCCCCATGTAAACAAATATTTGTAGTAATAACCCTTGCCAGTCCAATGCTTTACCTTCCGTCAAGCTGAAAAAACTGCCAGCCTCGGCAGTGATTCTGCTACATTGCCTGTGGCTCCCCTTCCTGCTTTCCATCTGCCTCTGCTGCGATCCACCTGGGTGGAAACAGGAAGTTGCATCGTTGGCAGACGCGGAAAGCAAGAAGGGGAGCCGTGGATGACGTAGATGAATCATTGCCAAGGCCGGCAGTTTTTTCAGCTTGACGGAAGGTAAAGGGACATCGGACCGAACGAGAAAGCTGGGAATATACTGGGCCATGGGGGCATCTAGAGCCTTGGGACCAGGCCATGACTCCAAGGCCGGGAACACCCCCTCATAGCTGGCACCTGGGGCGGTCCGCCCCCACCCCCTTAGTACACCACTGACACAACCTACCCTGGAAGAAAGAGGTACTGATGCAGTAAGCGCAAAGAGCAGTAGTTTATTCAAAATATGTCCCATGTTAAGCATACTCTTAACCAATGCACTAAAGAATAGTGCCTTATTTGACAGACTGACCCTGTGTAGTGCTATGCAATGCACAGGGTCAGGCATTACTATTTTTCATGATGATGGTGCAGAAATGTGAACCAGGATTTTTTATGAGGTTGAGGGAAGAAGGCAGAAGTGTCAGAAGTTCTGAGGTCTACTAAGCCACCAGGGATCTTTTATGAGGTGGGTCGGGGAAGGCAGTCCAAGGATTATGGTATATTTCCCTTACCATAAGTGTATTAGCAAATCCCTGTTCACGCTCTCACAGGAAGATATTTTACTTTCAATGCCGCAAACAACTGCATCTTATATAGTGATGTTTGGGGTTATTTTTTCTGACAGCACACACTTTTTTAAAAAAAATTCTGCAGAAATTTGCATGCTATTTGCTTAGAGCACTGGGTAGCAAAATTTTGCATTCCACAACTGTGAGCTGAGCTTTAGCTCTTGGCTTTAATGCAAGGTAACTTCATCAGCCCTAGAAGCCTCTTCTTTCTCTTTACAAGCTTTGCTGAGTTTTCTTTTCTTTGTTCTTCTGCAGGCTCTGATCATCTTGGGATGGCTGGCACCTCACATCTTAGACATTTGTGCCAGATGTATTTTCACAATGTCTACCTGGAACTGCAATACATTACTGAGGCCAAGAAACATCTGGCTAATACTTGGCATTTTACCCTCAACTCCTACAGATCCCATAGAAGAATTGATATACCAGATTGCTATACTAATTGATACAGCTGTGCAGGGTAGATAAAATCTGAGGAAAAGGTAATAACTACTAGGAAAACAACTGACTGTAAAATCCATTATTATTAATAATAATAATAATAATAATAACAACTTTATTCTTCTATACCGCCATCACCAGCAGTTCTAGGTGGTTTACACTGAAGAGAAACTGGACAATTAGCTAAAGTACAATAACACAGTAAATACAATCTTAAAAATTCATAAGTTAGGTAATGAATTTGTCAAACAAAGTGGTCTTAACTAATTTTCGAAAAGAACAATAAGACAAAGATTGATGGATGCATTCACCTAACCAAGATTGCAGTTTGCCTGCTTGAAACGCCAATGTCCTATCTAAAAAAGTCTTAGTGATGCCTCTTGTAAAGCTCGTATGAGGCCTTACTGAGGGTATGAAGAACAGTGTTGAGATTCTACATCAGGAATGGCTGTCACACAGGAGGATGCAACCATAATGCTCCCATCAAAAATCTGGCTACATCAGAATAAGAGGCCAAAGAAACTTTCTCCACTCAATCCCTAAAGTACGAGAGGCCTGCCACCTGTACTTTGAGGGAACAAACCGCCAGACCCTTCTCAAGCTAGTCCTAAAAGAACACCAGGACCACTAACATCAGAGCCTTAAAGGGCTCCGCATCCTGCTTAGCACACTAGTACTGAAATGTCTTTCAAGCCTTAGCATAGGCTTTAACAGTCACTGGTTTCTTAGATCTTAGGAGGGTAGCTTTGATCACATCCCAGTAGCCGTTTCATGCTAAGGTCGCATGCTGAAGAGACATTCCATTAACCCAAAGCATTCTGAATCCTCCAGCGCAATCAGACCTTGTGAGAGAAGAGTTGGATGAAATGGCAATTTGAGACACATGTCCCTCTGTAGCCAAACCAGATCCATGTACCATGGCCAACATGGCCAATCATGATCATCAACCTTGGGTGGATTGCTATTCTGCAAATAACCCAGCCTATCATGGCCCATGGGGGAAACATAAACAAACCTTTCTCTGGCCAAGGGCATACATGCCGGTGCTTCCAGGCTTGAATTATCGACTGAAGAACCGAAAAATTTTTTGTTGGTTGCCAATGCCATTAGATCAAATGTCAGATGCCCCCAGCAACTCACAACGCTGTCGAAGTCTCATGAGAATCTCGGTGAGGGTGAGATCCAGAAGGCCTTGAGCATGCGCAGATGCTTAAGGCCCAGCAGCAGACTGGCAACAGGCACTTTCTAACACCGGCGGCACACAGGTAAGGATAGGGCCGGTCAGTGGGTGGGGAGGAGGCGATCACAAAGGGAGGGAGCAGCACCGGTGGCCTTGGGGGGAGCAATGCTGCCGGTTCTCGGTGTCGAGTCGGGTCGGGCGGACAGGTGTGTGTGTGTGGGGGGGTGATGCCGGTTCTCAGGGGGCAATGCCAGTTCTCGGGGGTAAGGGCTTGCATATCGAGTCAACACTCGGTTTGCGAGACAAGATTTGCGAGAATGTTTTGCTCATCTTGAAAAACACTCGCAAACCGTGTTACTCACAAACCGAGGTTTGACTATAGTGGTATCTATTGATACCAGGTGGAGAGTGTGTTTTGACCCCACTTTGTGTGCACATTTGCTCAGTTTCTTATGCAAGAACAAGTTTAGCATTTTATGTTAAGATGCATGAGTAAGGTGTGCTCTGTGGACTTAATTCCCAGAGGGCCTTGCTTCTCCCAGAGAGCTAGGCTGCATTCACAGAGCTGAAGCCCTACCCTTCTTCTCCAGTGTGAGAGAGAACAATTGACATTTTTGTAGGACTACATGGTAGCATAATTCCTGTGTCTAGCTTTGTGGTCTCACCAGGTTCTTACCTTTATTTCTAACGATCTAACACAGCTTAGGTTTTTAATCTAAGTCTGGAGAACAGTGTTATTTTCACAAGGTGGACACTCCCCCAGCTTTCCTCTGATGGTAGAGTAAGAAGATTTGTGACAGGCTTGAACTGCATTGAATCCATCTAATTGTGAGTGTTTATTTTTGCTTCAGGTCATTAAAGTTGTTCAAATCACTTCAGAGTCTGGCTGATAACATTAAGATTACAGAAGTAAAGGTTAACTGTATGGGAACTTCATACAATTGTCAATAACTTCAGAGTGAATTAGCAGTGTTTTTTGCCGTTAAAGGAATGTTTTTACAGTACATAATACAATCATAATAACAAGATAGCATACATACATACAGACAAATAAAACTGGATTGATTGTGGATAAGTGTTTTCCAAGAGACATTAAACTGCACTTTGATTTTTGCACTAATAATTTGGCACTTTAAGGAGAACATGGTGATTTAGCGAAAGGTTAAAGACACAGGGTAGAGTTGATTAATATTACAGACAAAAAATGACTCAATTCTTCCCCTATAGATCCCCTATAGACATTGAGGCCCTGATTCTCCAAAGTGCATCCCGATTTTAGGCATCCTACAGCTGTCTAATCAGCCAATCGGGATGCACGTTTTTTTAAAAAAAATGCTCCCCAGGCAAGCCTGAAAGCGCCTCCGGGAGCCTAGGGAGACCCGCAAGATGCCTAAGCTCATCTAAGGGCCTTAGGCGGGCCTTAGGCTGAACCTAGGCGGCCCTACGCGTCTCCCTAGTAGAGGAGAAGCTTAAAATGTAAGCCAGCAAAATGCTGGCCTACATTGTAAGTAGACGCGGCCGCTATACTTATCGCGGCAAGGGATCTCTCTGCCGCTATAAGTATAGCGGGCCGTGGCCCCCTGATCAGGAGGGTGCCCAAACCCTCTGCCCGAAGACGCACCCCCCCCCACTACCGACCGCCCCCCCCGACATTACCGATCTCCCCCCCCGACAATATCGATAGCTGGCAGGAGGGTGCCCAATCCCTCCTGCCCGAAGACGCACCCCCCCCCCCCGGCGCTAACAACCCCCAAACCTCCACTCCACCAAACCTGTTCTTAGATGGGTCTTGCACGTCTTGAGCCGGCAGGCATGCCTCGTCGAAATGAAGCGGACCCGCCCCTTCCCGGCCCATCCCGCCGAAGCCTAAGGCCTGATTGGCCCAGGCTCTAGAAGCCTGGACCAATCAGGCCTTAGGCATAGCGGGTCCGCCCATCCCCACTAAGTCTAAGGTCTGATTGGCCAATCTGTTTGGCCAATCAGGCCTTAGATTAAGTGGGGATGGGCGGACCCGCTATGCCTAAGGCCTGATTGGTCCAGGCTTCTAGAGCCTGGGCCAATCAGGCCTTAGGCTTCGGCGGGATGGGCCAGGAAGGGGCGGGCCCGCTTCATTTCGACGAGGCGTGCCTGCCGGCTCAAGACGTACAAGACCCATCTAAGAACAGGTTTGGTGGAGTGGAGGTTTGGGGGTTGTTAGCGCCGGGGGGGGGTGCGTCTTCGGGCAGGAGGGATTGGGCACCCTCCTGCCAGCTATCGATATTGTCGGGGGGGGGAGATCGGTAATGTCGGGGGGGGGCGGTCGATAGTGTCGGGGGGGGGTGCGTCTTCGGGCAGAGGGTTTGGGCACCCTCATGGTCAGGGGGCCGCGGCCCGCTATACTTATAGCGGCAGAGAGATCCCTTGCGATAAGTGTAGCGGGCCGTGTCTAATCTAACCCGTTTCTCTAACCCGCGTCTGTAAAATGGACGCCGGTTACAGAATCGGGGTTTAGTTTAGGCCGATTCTGAATAGGACGCCTCTCCCGGGCGTCCTATTCAGAATCAGGGCCTAGGTGTCTTGCGGGCCTCGCCTTCAATATAGGCGGCCTGCCCGGGGAGCATTTTTTTAAAAAAACGTGCATCCCGATTGGCTGATTAGACAGCTGTAGGACGCCTACAGCTGCCTAAAATCGGGACGCACTTTTAGAGAATCAGGCCCTGAATGCAAAACTGGGTACTCATTTTGTTTATTCATTCATTCAATTTTCTATACCGTTCTCCCAGAAGAGGTCAGAAATAAATACAGGATGTCTGGGGCGGTACATGGAGAGACCTCCTAGGAAAGAGACTTGAGAGTTCTGTTCGACAAGTTGATGAAGCCGTCCATGCAATTTGCAGCGGTGGCAAAAAGGGCGAATAGAATCCTAGGAATGATAAAGAAGAGGATCACGAACAGATCAGAAAAGGTTATCATGCTGCTGTACCAGGCCATGGTGCGCTCTCACCTGGAGTACTGCATCCAGCACTAGTCGCCATACATGAAGAAGGACACGGTACTACTGAAAAGGGTCCAGAAAAGAGCGACTAAGATGATTAAAGGGCTGGAGGAGTTGCCGTACAGCGAAAGATTAGAGAAACTGGGCCTCTTCTCCCTCGAACAGAGGAGATTGAGAGGGGACATGATCAAAACATTCAAGGTACTGAAGGGAATAGACTTAGTAGATAAGGACAGGTTGTTCACGCTCTCAAAGATAGGGAGAACGAGAGGACACTCTAAAATTGAAAGGGGATAGATTCCGTATGAACATAAGGAAGTTCTTCTTCACCCAGAGAGTGGTGGAAAACTGGAACACTCTTCTAGAGTCTATCATAGGGGAAAACACCCTCCAGGGATTCAAGACAAAGTTAGACAAGTTCCTGCTGAACCAGAATGTACACAGGTAGGGTTAGTCTCAGTTAGAGTGCTGGTCTTTGACCAGAGGGCTGCCGCGTGAGCGGACTGCTGGGCACGATGGACCACTGAGCATTTCAAAAACTAATACCCTCCTTTTCCCAGGAAAAGAGGGAGCTCAACTAATTTCCCCAATCATTATTGATAACATTCCACTATCATCAGTCACTACTACAAAAATTTTAGGTGTTCTCATAGACAATAAATTAACATTTCGACCTCAAATAAGCGCCTTAGTTAAAAATTGTTTTTATAAACTGAGAATGATCCGATCATTAGCCCCCCTTCTCGACATTAGTTCTCTCAATATTCTGATACATTCACTCGTTATATCGAAATTAGATTACTGTAACTCACTTTTAAAAGGAATATATCATAAAGACTTAAAACGTTTGCAGCTGATTCAAAATACTGCTATTAAGATAATTTCAGGAGCAAAGAAGTATGATCACGTAACCCCTCTTCTACAAAATGCCCATTGGTTGCCAGTCTCACAAAGAGTAACATATAAAATCGCCCTCTTAACATTCGGAACTCTGCAGTCAAATGCCCCAACCTTCATAGACAGATTACTGATTCCATACGACCCACCAAGATCCTTAAGGTCTATATCTCAATTTAACCTCAACATTCCTTCCCTAAAAAATATTGGCACACGCCATACCTCAATTTTTTCAGTTACAGCCCCTACAATCTGGAACACTCTTCCACTATATTTAAAAATGGAAAAAAACTTAAAAAAAATTTAAAAGCAACTTAAAATGTTTCCTTTTTAATGAAGCTTTTAACTGAAAAAAAAAAAAATAAAAAAAAGAGGCACATTTTAGAGATTAAATAATTAATATTTGTTTTTAATTTATACCCTTCCCCCTAATTCCTTTTGTGTTTACCTTAAATGTTTCTTATTTTTATTTTATCAATTGTATTTCTTACCCCCTTTACCAATCGTGTCTATTGCATGCCTGTCTATAATTACCTAATACGTCAGTCATGTTGATATTAAAAAGTTTGTATTAAATGTTTTATTAACTTTTTTCTGTAAAGTTATTTTTATTCTGTACAACGCTTTGAAGAAACGAAAAAGCGTTTAATCAAAAATTGAATAAACTATAAACTATAAACCCAGCAGCAGCAATTCTTATGTTCTTATGTGTCATTGTAGACAATATGATAAAACCTTCCTCCCAATGTGCGGCGGCAGCCAAAAAAGCAAACAGGATGCTAGGAATTATTTTTAAAAAAATAGGGATGGTTAACAAGACTAAGAATGTTATAATGTCCCTGTATTGCTCCATGATGCGACCTCACCTGGAATATTGTTTTCAGTTTTGGTCTCCTTATGTCAAAAAAGATATAGCAGCACTAGAAAAGGTTCAAAGAAGAGTGACCAAGATGATAAATGGGATAGAACTCCTCTCATATGAGGAAAGACTAAAAAAGTTAGGGCTCTTCAGCTAGGAAAAGAGATGGCTAAGAAGAGATATGACTGAAGTCTACAAAATCCTGCATGGAGTAGAACAGGTAAAAGTGGATCGATTTTTCACTAGGTCTAAAATTGCAAAGACTCACTTCGATACCGGGAAAGATGGTAGAGGCGCTGATAAAGGACTGCATCATCATCACCTTGATGGACACAAACCGATGAGGACCAGCCAGCATGGCTTCAGCAAAGGGAGATCTTGCTTGACAAACTTACTGCACTTCTTTGAAGGAGTAAATGGGTAGATAGACAAGGGTGACCCAGTTGACATCGTAAATCTAGATTTTCAGAAGGCGTTCGACAAGGTTCTGCATGAACGTCTACTTGAATAATTGCGAGCTATGGAATCGAGAGTGATATCCTCAAGTGGATTAAAAACTGGTTGGCGGATAGGAAACAGAGTGGGGGTGAATGGACAATACTCGGACTGGAAAAGCTTCACAAGTGGAGTGCTGCAGGGTTCGGTGCTCGGGCCTGTGCTCTTCAACATATTTATAAACGCCCTAGAAATTGGCACGAGTGAGGTAATTAAATTTGCGGACAATACAAAGTTATTCAGAGTAGTGAGGCCACAGAAGGATTGTGAAGACCTACAAAGGAACATAAATACGCTCAAGGAATGGGCTGCGAAATGGCAAATGAGGTTCAATGTGGATAAGTGCAAGGTGATGCATGTCGGTATCAAAAATCATATGCATGAATTTAGGATGTCCGGTGCTATACTCGGAGAGAGCCCCAGGAAAAAGACTTGGGAGTACTTGTAGACAAGTCAATGAAACAATCCCCACAATGTGTGGTGGCGAAAAGGGAAAACAGAATGCTAGGAATGATTAAGAAGGGGATCACAAACAGATCTGAAAAGGTTATCATGCCGTTATACCGGGCCATGGTACACCCCCACCTGGAATACTGCATCCAACACTGGTCGCCGTACATGAAAAAAGACAAGAGAAGAGCGACAAAAATGATTAAGGGACTGGGGGAGTTGTCGTACAACAAGAGGCTAGAGAAACTGGGCCTCTTCTCCCTTGAAAAGAGAAGACTGAGAGGGGACATGATCGAAACATTCAAGATATTGAAGGGAATTGACTTAGTAGAGAAAGAGAGGTTGCTCACCCTCTCCAAGGTGAAGAGAATGAGAGGGTCTGAAGAAACAAGTCAGACTTCTGGAAGGCAGAATACTGGAACTAGAAGCAGTGGAGGAGGAAGACAGAGAGGCAGAAAACTTCAAGACAGAGGAAACCATTGAGGAAGAAGTCTGGGAGTTAGAAAAGTTCATTGAGGAGGCATACAGAGAGGCCATGGAGAATCACCAGCAACAGTGGAACTGTCAAGATACACCTACAGTGAGTAAGGACCACCTGGAGGAAAACCACAAGGAAGAAATGGGTGACACAGCAGCGAGACCTGGAAGCAGCGGAGGGAACCCACAGGAAGCTAATGCCAGGATGAGGGAAGATGGAAGTGCACAGAAGACACGGCCCTTCGGCTGGAGAGATGGACATACACCAGGGACATGGACCTGCAGCTGGAGAGACAAGAGAAGATAGAGAGGATAGTGATTGTTGTGGGAGACTCCATCATCAGAGAAGTCGACAGCCACATAGCAGGAGGAAGACAGGATCGGCTGGTGACCTCCCTACCCGGAGCTAAGATAGAAGATATAGTGAGCCGCATCGACAGGATCATTGACAGCATGGAAGAGGAAGATACGGTGGAGGTGATCCACGTGGGGACAAACAACTTGAGCAACAGGAACTACAGCAGAGAAAGACTGAAGGACCAGTTCTGGATGCTAAGAGAGAAGCTGAAGACCAGAACGCTGATGGTAGCTTTCTCAGAGATCCTGCTGGTACCCAGGGCCGACGAGAAGAGGCAGACCGAACTGCAAGCAGTCAACGCGTGGATGAGGCACTGGTGTGAGGAAGAAGAATTCTACTTCGTGCGCAACTGGACGACATTCTGGGGAAAAGCAAGCTATACAGGACCAAGAGTCGATGGTCTACCCAGAGGAAATGGTATACCCAGAGGATACCATGCAGGAAGATAGTGGGGAAGACTCACCGGATCATAGGCAAGACAGAAATCCTGATGGATCAAAAGGGATACACGAGGGAAGGAAATGCAAGTACAATTTATGTACGCCACCATCATGGAGTCCACCCCAAATGATTTTTAATCAAATTGAGGGTTTTGAGGCAGAAATCAAACTTAGAAAAAAGATTGAATAAAATCCACAATGGCCGCCACTAGTGAATTTTTGGGTGGTTTTTTGTTGGTCGATGTGGGGTTTGTCCTGACTCTTGGGTTTAGTAAGCTCAGGCTGTTAGCCATAACTGCAGCTCTGGTTCCTTGTGAGCGCAAGATAATGCTAAGCCGCAGAGAAGAGACCCAAGTACCATATTTTTCGCTCCATAAGATGCACCTGACCATAAGACGCACCCTAAATTTAGAGGAGGAAAACAAGAAAAAAACCATTCTGAACCAAATTCTCCCTGCCAGGCTCTGCACCTAACCCCACACTCCTTGCCAGGCTCTGCACCCTGTCCCCCCTCCCTGCCATGCTCTGTACCCTGTCCCCCTTCTGGTGGTCTAGTGGTAGGCCGGGACAGGGCACAGGGCGAGTAGGGACAGGACACAGAGCAGGCAGGCTCCTTACTATTTCCGGGCAGCAGACGCACGACTCAGGAGCGCGGATGTCAGGACCAAACTTTACACGCTCATGCTTGGGCCAGCACCGCTTTCCGAATGGCTGCCGGCAGTTCTTGCGAGCCCCGCGAGAACTGCAGCCATTCAGAAAGCGGTTCGGGCCCAAGCGTGAGCGTGTAAAGCTTGGTCCTGAAATCTGCGCTCCCGAGTCGTGCGCCTGCTGCCCGGAAATAGTAAGGAGCTGTTGAGGGAGGGATATACACTGGACCACCAGGCTGCTTGAAAAAGGTATGGTGGCGATGGCGGCGGAGGTGGGTCAAAAATGTGGTCCAGCGGCGGTGTTTAAAAGGTGGTGCGGCTGCTGCACGCGAGGGATGTTTTACAGCTGTATGGGAGGGTGGCGTTTAAAAAGGTGGTGTGGCTGCTGCGCAGGGGGGGGGGGGTGTTTCACAGCTGTACAGGGGATACAAATTTTGCATCTTCGCTTCATAAGACACACCGAGATTTCCACCCACTTTTGGGTGGAAAAAAAGTGCGTCTTATGGAGTGAAAAATACAGTACTTCCTTTTTTACCAGGGGAAATAATGTCAATGTTCTCAGCCCATCCAACAAAGTTGGGGCAGTCTCCATCAAGGGCTATACACTTATTCCAGCAAGTTTCCACTTTTTCATTCTGTCAGAAAAGTACTGAATGGAAAAAGTGAAAACTCATTGGATTAAGTGTATAGCCCTTGATGAAGATTGTCCCAACTGAAGTTAGTTGGGCTGAGAACTTTTCAGCACCCCCTGGTATATTGGCTGTTTTTGGGCTGTATTTTCAAGGTACTTGGGATTGTAAACAAGTATCTGGCAACACTCAACAGATTCTTGATCCTCTACAATCTGGCTTTTGCCTCCAAGACTCCACAGAGACTGCCCTCACCAAAGTCTGCAGTGACTTGTTCATGGCCAGATCTAAGGGCCTTTATCCGATCCTCATCCTTCTTGACCTGTCTGCTGCTTTTGATATTGTTAATCACAACTTACTCCTTGACATGCTGTCCTCACTTGGATTCCGTGAATCTGTCCTTTCCTGGTTTGCCTCCTACATCTCCCATTGCACCTTTAGTTTGTGTGTTGGTGGGTCCTCTTCTGCTGCTACTCCGCTAGTAATTGATGTACCCCAGGGTTCTGTCTTAGGACCTCTTCTCTCTCTACACTTCTTCCCTCGGTGCCCTGATTTTCTCCCATGACTTCCAATATCACCTATACTGCATACTGATGACTCCCACATCTACCTCTCTACACCTGAAATTTCACCTAAAGTCCAAGAAAAAGTCTCTGCCTGTTTGGCTGACATTGCTGCTTTGATATTCTGTCATCATCTGAAACTAAACATGTCCATGACCAAGCTGCTTCTCTTTCCTCCTAAATCCTCTGCTCCTCCTCCTCCTATCTCTATCTCGGTAAATAATACTGTCATTGTTCCAGTCTCCTCTGCTCGCAACCTTGGAATTGTATTTGATTCCGACCTCTCATTTTCTACAGACATTCAACAAATTGCTAAGACCTGTCACTTCTATCTCTACATCACCAAAATCTGCTCCTTCCTCTCTGGGCACACTATCTGGACCCTTGTCCACACTTTTGCAACCTCACATTTAGATTACTGCAATCTACCTCAAACTGGTCTCACACAGTGCCACCTCTCCCCCCTGCAATCTGTGCAAATCTCTGCTGCATGGCTCATCTTCTATCAACCTCCCTACACTCATGTCACCCCTCTCCTTAAATCACTTCATTGGCTCCCTATCCGCCTTTGCATACAGTTCAAGCTCCTATTGCTGACCTACTGTATGTGTGTTCATTTTGCTGCCCCTCAATCTCTCTCTTCTTTTCTCCCTCCTTATACACCTCCCAGAGAACTCCATTCCTCAGATAAGCCACTCTTAGTTGTACCCTTCTCCACTGCCAATTCCAGACTTTGTTCCTTTCATCTAGCTGCCCCCTTTGCCTGGAATAAATGATTGGAGTTTGTCTGCCAAGTCCCTTCCCTTGTTTAAAAGTATGCCCACCTTTTTGATACAGCCTTCAAACCATAACCTTACTCCCCACTGCCCACCAGCCCAGCCAACTGATTAACGGTTCCCATTAACTGTATCCATGACATCCTGTTTGTCTGTCTGGATTGTATATTCTTTCAAGCAGGGACTATTTTCTTTGTGACTCTGTACGTCTGGTAGCGCTATAGAAATGAATAGTAGTTGTAGTACTAATAGTACACAATGAAAGCAGGAACGATTAACTATGTGAATGCCTTCCTGCGGACAGCTAGTAAACAGAGACAAATTAATAGCGCAAGCACAAAAATGCCCTCTGCATTTTGTTCAAAAAGACAGGCACGTACAGGATGCGCGCGCAAACCATAGCCTAACACGTGCATCCAAAAAGAACCCCCGATAATCCCCTTATATGATGTCACTGCCCCCAGAACAGTGGAAAGAGTGGAGACAGAATGGGGGTGGAGTTGTTGGGATTCATTGGTCCGGAGCATGCGGAAGGAGGCGGGACTGATTGTTGGGGGTGGAGTTGTTGGGATTCATTGGCCCAGAGCATGCGGAAGGAGGCGGGACTGATGGTTGGGATTCATTGGTTTGTCTGACTCTGCTTCCGAAAGATGGCGATGTTGGCGGAGCGTGAGTAGTTAGTTTTTATTCTTGGATATTTGCTGAATGCATCTCCGTTCGGTGTGTGGAATGTGAAACTAGGGTTGACATGGTTCTCAGAGACGGGCGACCGAGCTGTCTTATGCGCCGATTGCTTATGTGTGTGGTTTTTCGACCGTTCCACGTGTGTGCAGTCGTTTTCGTGATCAGGTTCAAGCGATCCCGAGAGATTTTGTGGATTAAATCGAGGAGAAACTTGGGGGGGGGGGGGGTTGTGCTCCAGGTTGACTGATTACGTTGTTTTAATCCTCCCTCAGTACGCGTTTTAGCTATGACTAGCTGATGCCCCGGTGTTGCACGGGTATTTAATTATAGCAATAACACTGTAAATGGATTCAAATAAAGATACTTTATAGTGCTGAATGAAATTATTTTTTTACAGCTTAATAAAAAGTACAATATTCAAATTATAATGTGAAATATTTGACAAAATGAATACAATACAACTAACACAAAACTTGATTATAAACAACATTTTTAGTTTCACCTCCTGGAGCAAGAACATATAAATTCTTGGGTGAACCCACCCTTGAGCAAGCAACATAGAGTTGTGGGCCGCGAGACCCCCAGAACATATCACCCCAGGTAGTGAGGGATCTGCATACCAAGTTTCGTTCAAATCGGTCAAGCCGTTTCTGAATTACTGTGAGAATGGCAGCTTTTTACATTTTTTCCATTGACATGAATGGGTGAAATCTGATTTTCTGTTTGTAGCTCCGCTCACGTGTGCAGGTGGGCCGCAAGACCCCCAGAACATATCACCCCAGGTAGTGAGGGATCTGCATACTAAGTTTCGTTCAAATCGGTCAAGCCGTTTTTGAATTACTTTGAGAATGGCAGCTTTTTACATTTTTTCCATTGACATGAATGGGTGAAATCTGATTTTCTGTTTGTAGCTCCGCTCACGTGTGCAGGTGGGCCGCAAGACCCCCAGAACATATCACCCCAGGTAGTGAGGGATCTGCATACCAAGTTTCGTTCAAATCGGTCAAGCCGTTTTTGAATTACAGGGAGAAAGGCAGCTTTTTACATTTTTTCCATTGACATGAATGGGTGAAATCTGATTTTCTGTTTGTAGCTCCGCCCATGTGTGCAGGTGGGCCGCGAGACCCCCAGAACATATCACCCCAGGTAGTGAGGGATCTGCATACCAAGTTTCGTTCAAATCGGTCAAGCCGTTTTTGAATTACAGGGAGAAAGGCAGCTTTTTACATTTTTTCCATTGACATGAATGGGTGAAATCTGATTTTCTGTTTGTAGCTCCGCCCACGTGTGCAGGTGGGCCGCGAGACCCCCAGAACATATCAGCCCAGGTAGTGAGGGATCTGCATACCAAGTTTCGTTCAAATCGGTCAAGCTGTTTTAGAATTACTGTGAGAATGGCAGCTTTTTACATTTTTTCCATTGACATGAATGGGTGAAATCTGATTTTCTGTTTGTAGCTCCGCCCATGTGTGCAGGTGGGCCGCGAGACCCCCAGAACATATCACCCCAGGTAGTGAGGAATCTGCATACCAAGTTTCGTTCAAATCGGTCAAGCCGTTTTAGAACTACTGTGAGAATGGCAGCTTTTTCCATTTTTTCCATTGACATGAATGGGTGAAATCAGATTTTCTGTTTGTAGCTCCGCCCACGTGTGCAGAACATATCACCCCAGGTAGTGAGGGTTCTGCATACCAAGTTTCGTTCAAATTGGTCAAGCCGTTTTTGAATTACTGTGAGAATGGCAGCTTTTTACATTTTTTCCATTGACATGAATGGGTGAAATCTGATTTTCTGTTTGTAGCTCCGCCCACGTGTGCAGGTGGGACGCGAGACCCCCAGAACATATCACCCCAGGTAGTGAGGGATCTGCATACCAAGTTTCGTTCAAATCGGTCAAGCCGTTTTTGAATTACAGTGAGAATGGCAGCTTTTTACATTTTTTCCATTGACATGAATGGGTGAAATCTGATTTACTGTTTGTAGCTCCGCCCACGTGTGCAGGTGGGCCGCGAGACCCCCAGAACATATCACCCCAGGTAGTGAGGGATCTGCATACCAAGTTTCGTTCAAATCGGTCAAGCCGTTTTTGAATTACTGTGAGAATGGCAGCTTTTTACATTTTTTCCATTGACATGAATGGGTGAAATCTGATTTTATGTTTGTAGCTCCGCCCACGTGTGCAGGTGGGCCGCGAGACCCCCAGAACATATCATCCCAGGTAGTGAGGGATCTGCATACCAAGTTTTGTTCAAATCGGTCAAGCCGTTTTTGCGTGATCGCGGCACATACACACATACATACACACATACATACCTCCAATTTTATATATATAGAAGATTAAGAGGAATCAATGAAGTACATTGAACCACAGTTTCATGCATGCAGTGGAGTAAAACCGGTACTGGATATGTCTTCTTGACCTGGGGCGAGTTGGTAAATCTTGTGCATCTGCACTAAGAACTCCTGCAAGGCTGCAACCCCCATCATCGCCATGAAGGTGAAGTGCGCGCGATTGGAATAGGGCTTTTTAGCTCTTTACTTAAGCTTTCTGAGATTTATAGTCTTGCTCTTCCTTTCTCCTATCCCTTGCAATGGTTTAACAATGGGAATGCTAGAGCTTTCTGAAAACGGCATCAGGGATCTGGATTATTCGATATGTTTTGGCATTCTGATGTTAGAGTGTTGTCTGCCAAAGTGAATTTGGAGTACTGTTAGATTGTTCAGACTTCATTATAAAAAGGTCAAATTCAGGTTGTCATAAGATGTATGCTTAATTGGTGGTGGTAGTACCGGTAAATACATTTTGTAGGGTAGTTCTCATCTTAAGGGAGGTTTGTTTGTTTTCCTATCTCTGTAGCTTGTGAAGTTTGGCAACCATTGCAGTGGAGAATAGTAACACAGTGACTACTAATACTACTATGGTATTATTTTAACATTTCTATAGTGCTGAAAAGCATACATCAACACAAAATAGACAGTCCCTTCTCAGAAGAGCTTACAAACTAATTGAACAGACAGGATGTATAGGAATTGATGAGTTTCTTGCAGAGAGAATGATTGGATGGATAGAGGTAATTTTATGGGGCATGGGAGTTAGCAGATGAAAGCAGCATTGAAAAAATGGACTTTTAGGCCTATATTCACTAAACTTAGCAAACTGATCCGCGGCTGAGTCTTCCTGGGTGACCGATTCACCAAGCCTACTCATACAAATTAATGCAATCGGACACATGCCCCACAGCGACTTCATAGATCGCTCAGAGCAATCCAGACGCATGCACAGCTGCCATCTTTGCCTTTAGATAGTCTGCTCATGCACTTGCTGTCCATCTCTGCTCCCGTGCTCACGACAGTAACGTTTTTTACCAGAACAGAAAATATCCAGCGGCAAATGTTTTTATTCAATCTGTGTCCAAAGTACCATCACTAGAGGAGTCGCAGCTTGGTGATGTAGCAGATATGTGAAGCCTTGCCTTTATGTGACCAAACATTCAGTTTTAACCCGTAGGTTTAAAGAAGGCCTGCACTGTTGCGTGTTCTGGAACAGAACACGCCGTAGTGCAGCCCTGCTTTAAACCCGCGGGTTAAAACCATAGGCTCGCACTGCTGGGAAGGGCGGCAAAGAGCAGGAGAGTCCTTCCCTTCAGTGTTAAGGACACTGCGGGCAGTGATGCTGCGGGTATTAATGTGGTGGTGTGCTGACTGACAGCGCTACTGTTTTGGGGAAAGTTTTACAGCAGGTCACTCCGGGGTAGTAAGGGACAGGATGGATCTGGGCCTGGAGGGGGGGGGGTGCACTGCAGGGAAGGGCGGCAGAGATCAGGAGAGTCCTTCTCTGCAGTGTGAGCCGGGAGAGCAGGATAGTTGGCAGGGATGTGAGCGACTGGTCCTCAGCAGTCACTTATTTTTGTATCAGCCAGCCCAATCAGTTTTCCTTCTTCAGTTTAGTGAATTGCTGCCTTCCTACTTTGCATGCCATTTCCCCTCATTTGCTTGCGCGGATCGGATCGGGAGTAAGGTTAGTGAATCGGGGGTCAGAGTCGCAAACTGGTCGGAACACAATCAGTGTCCTTAGTTTGGACTTGAGTATTGCCAGAGACAGGGTGCCTGATATAATGACTCTGACAATTTGATCCATGGCACAGCAAGATAGAAGGGATGGAGCCTGAGGTGGCAGTGGAGGAGAAGGGTTCGGATAAGAGGGACTTGCCCAATGAATGGAGTTCCCCTGGGGGAGCATAGGGCTATATGCTATTTAACTATTCAGAAGCTGAATATTGGGGGGGAGTGTTATTAATGTCTCATAGTGCATTACCTAGGCTTGTATAATTTTTCTCATACATGTTTTTTCATGTTTCCAAATTTATGGGATATTCCATCTCTCTTCACTTATCTCCCCCTATGCTCCTACCAGTGATCTCCTTTCATCGGGCAAGCCCCTTTTATCTATACCCTTCTTTTCCAATGCCAACTCCAGACCTCGTCTCTTCTTTCTTGCGGCACCTCCCCCTTAGAGTGAGAGCTAGAGCCTGGAACAAGCTGCCTGAATCAATACATCGCGCTCCATCCCAGGCAATGTTAAAATCCAAGCTGAAAGCCCACTTTTTTGAATCTGTTTTCAATGCTTAACTCCCACTCCCTGCTGTCGGATACCTATACCCACTGTATCATTTCCTCTACCATAATATCCCCAACCCTGAAATGTCCTGTCTAAATTAGATTGTAAGCTCTTCTGAACAGGGACTGTCTATTGTATGTTAAAATGTACAGCACTTCTTACGCCTTTCAGCGCTATAGAAATAATAAATAGTAGTAGTAATTCTAGATTTTACTCTCACCTTTTTCTCTCCATTTTTTGATGGCAGATTAAGACCTGAATGATCATCCAGTCTGCCCAATAGTTACTCTTTCTTTGATATTTCTGAGTCATATACCGTAGAAGTCTGTACAGTACTGTCCTTAGGTTTCAGCTAGTGGAGTTGCTGTTGAAGCTCACTCCAGCCTAGTTGAACCCTCTCATCATATGCAGGATACAGACTGTGAAAGTCTGCCCAGCACCGTCCTCATGTTCCATATTAGTGAAGTTCCCATCAAGGCCTTCCTCAGCACCTTTATAAATCAAATTGCCATATGAAGGGCCTATTTCTTCAATTTATACCATTCATTTTCTAATTAGAGATCCCCATCCCTTCCTCCCATCCCCCAGTTCAGCAGCTTTCCATCCCTCCTATCCCACTGTTCAGTACCTCCTACCAACCCCAACCCCTCACCATGAGACTGAAATACCTTCTGTTACGTTCCTTTCGTATTCCATATGCTAGGTGTTCAATCCTGTCCCGCAAATGGGGAATTACAGAAATCCAAACACTTTACTGAGCACATGCTCCTCCCCCTTAGAGTGAGAGCTAGAGCCATCTGCAGATTCAATTTCTGCAAGCAATCTGTGCAGAAGTCTTTTAGCTATGCTCTGCATCTTTTTCTTATTTTTCGCTTAAAGTTCATATTTTCCGGTGTCTTCAGTACCTTGAGACCCCTTTCCGGTGGTTCCTTGTTGGAGGAAAGGATGCAGTCCCGCAAGTCCGGACTGTAAAGCCAGCCTGCTGTGTGTCACCATTCGTGGACTTGGGGTCCATTCCCCTGGGAGTTTGCTTGCCCGTTGAACTTTTCAGGGGTTTAAGGGCAGGCTGTATGCATCCAGAGTGAAACTCCCCCGAAAAGAAATCAAAACTCATCTCTTCAAAAAACACTTCCCATCATCATAACCTCACAATAGTATTAGAAAATACTCTCACGACCACCACCACCACCACCACCATAGCAACACTTCTGAATCCTGACTGTATTATTTCTATTCATCAAAACAACCTATCACTATCTACTATTTGCTTTCAATTTCTCCTGGAAATGTCCAGACTAACAATTGTAACTAGACACATTCTTGATTCTATGTACTGCAATGCTACTGGAAATGTCCAGTCTTCTAATTTGTAATCCGCTTAGAACCGCAAGGCACAAGCGGAATAGAAATCACTAATGTAATGTAATGTTTCAGGGCGCAGGCTGTATTTCCTGCCCCCCGTCATGTGGAGAGGATCAGTGGGGGTGGAGGTTACAGTCTGTGTCCAGTTAACTGGCAGTCTGAAGATCTTCAAGTCTGCTCAATTTGGAGCTTTTCTTGGCAAAAAATCCTTTTCTCCATTCAGCTGCTGTGTAAAAAAGTTGACAGGCTTCAGAGACTGAGTAAACTTCCATTATTTCCTATGGGAACTTTGGGAGTGGTTTGCATAATGTTTTAAAACTCATTTTTCACGGTTTCTGAGGGTAGGGTACAGGTCCCCTCACTTCCCCAGACCCCAAATCACTATTTTTTATTTTTGGATTTTGTTTATTTTTGGCAGAAATTCGCTAGTGACGGCCATTGTGGATTTTATTCAATCTTTTTCTAAGTTTGATTTCTGCCTCAAAAACCTTCGATTTGATTAAAAATCATTTGGGGTGGACTCCATGATGGTGGTGTACATAAATTGTCAATGGAGCAGAAGAAACGCCTGGAAGGCTTTCTAACAGTGGTGTGCTAAGGACCAGGTGGAGCATGAAAAGGCTCCCGTTTCGATGGTCCTTGCTTTTCTTCAGGTGGGCCTAAAGAAGGTTTAGCGGTGACTAGAGAATGACATGGGGACTCTTTCCCACTGGCTAACTGCAGGTGATGCCAGTAAAACTGCAGGAACAGGTAAAATTTATATCTGTTCACCACCGGCATGGGGGCAAATCTTTTCACCGCTCCATGGAGCAGTAAAAAGCTTTGTTCTCATGGGGAACCCCACCCACCACTGCTCCCCGATATCTCACCATCGCATGTTTGGTCGCTCTAGCCCATCCATCCCTCACTTGTGGGTCCGGAGGCTCTAGCTCATCCATCCTCCTTTCGTCGGTCCAACAGTTCCAGCTGGCTTCCCTCCCTCCCTGCCGCTGGCACACACCTTGCAGAGTGAGCCGATCTCTACACAGGGTTGCTGGATGGTGCTCGCAGCCTTTGCTCTGCCGGGCTCCTTATGATGCAACTTCCTTTTTTTTGCAAAGAAAGGAGGTTGTGTCATTAAGAGGTGCCCGAGAGAGGGAAGGCCACGAGCATCATCGAGCAAGCCTGTGTTCGATGGCTCGCTCTACAAGGTTTTTGGCAGGCAGGGAAGGAAGCCAGTTGACGGATCCTGCAAGCAGTTTCTGTAAGTATGCACATTGCTGAAGTCTGTTTCTTTGTACACAGCAGGTAGTTCTACATTGTTCCTCACTGTTATTCTGGGCTGCCTTTGTGCCTGTTTACTACTTGTTTCATGTTTTGCAGAGAACACCAATTCAAGAATTCTTTATGTTGCTAGGGATCTTCTCCCATACCCCCCCTTGTCTAGGATTTATTCAGGTATGTTGCTTGGCTTTGGGACTCAACTGCTGATGGCTCTAGTTCTCACTCTTAAGAGGGAGGAGCATGTGCTCAGAAAAAGTGTTTGGATTTCTGCAACACCTGGATTGCAGGAAAGGATTTTAACACCAAGCGTAAGGAATCTTACAAAGACTAACAGAAGATTATCAAAGGTAAAAACCTAATCTTCCATTCAGGCCTCCCAAGGCGACAGCGGCCGGCTGGCAGAGGCAGCGCTATGAACAGGCTGCATGTGGCCTGCCCCACCAGGGCTTCCCTCTGCCACATCATCAGTGATGAGGCAGAGGGAAGGCCCCGGCAGGGCAGGCCGCAAGCACCCTGTTCACAGTGCTGCCCCTACTGGCCCGCCATCACTGCTGCTGCTGCTTTAGGAGGCTTATCGCTCAAGTCTCACTGAATGAGTTGGGGGTTGGTCACTGAATCACAAGTCTGATTTTTTTTTTTGTAAAATGAATCAATTCGAATTGACGAATCGAAAAGCACTACTGCAGACACAAAAACTGCTGATATGGCATCAGCCAAAGTGCTCTGTGAAGAGCAGTGTCTTCAGCTTTCTATTAAATTTATCGGCATCCATTTCAGCTTTTAATTTCTTTAGCAGTACGTTCCGCCACACTGGGGTCATCACCGAAAACATATTTACCCTTATGTACTCAAATTGAATGTCTTTAGAAGAGGTGGTTTCTAATGACAGCTTTTGTCCTGAGTGTAATGCCCAGGATGCTTAGAGAGTTGAGTGATGTCCTAGCGGAACCATTATCCACGCTCTTCAATCTTTCCCTGCATACAGGAAGAGTCCCATTGGACTGGAAAACAGCTAACGTCATTCCACTCCACAAAAAGGGATGCAGGACGGAGGGTGAAAACCACAGACCGGTGAGTCTCGCATCAATAGTGTGTAAAATTATGGAAACACTAATCAAACACAAATTAGATACGATCCTGAATGACGAGAATCTACGAGATCCCCATCAACATGGATTTACAAAGGGAAGGTTCTGCCAATCCAATCCGATTAGCTTCTTTGACTGGGTAACGAAAAAGCTGGATATGGGGGAGTCCCTGGGCTTCATGTACTTGGACTTCAGTAAGGCTTTTGATAGTGTCCCACACCACAGGTTATTGAGCAAGATGAGTTTGATGGGATTAGGAGAAACGTTAACTGCATGGGTAAAAGACTGGCTCAGTGGTAGACTTCAGAGGGTGGTGGTGAACGGTACTCTCTCTGAAACGTCAGAAGTGATCAGTGGAGTGCCGCAGGGTTCGGTCTTGGGTCCGATCCTATTTAATATCTTCATAAGGCTCAAGGGCTTCGAGGGAAAATTGCATTATTCGCCAATGACGCCAAACTATGCGACATAGTAGGCAAAAGCACAGTGCCCGACTGCATGACGCAGGACCTACTCTTACTGAAACATTGGTCCTCAACTTGGCAACTAAGTTTTAATGCCAAAAAGTGTAAGGTCATGCACCTTGACAACAGAAATCCATGCAGAACTTACACCCTAAATGGTGACACCTTAGCAAGAACTACAGCAGAACGGGACTTGGGAGTAATCATGAGCGAAGACATGAAGTCTGCCAATCAAGTGGAGAAAGCTTTATCCAAGGCTAGACAAATGATGGGTTATATCCGAAGAGGTTTCGTCAGCCGGAAACCCAAAGTTATAATGCCATTATACAAATCCATGATGAGACCTCATCTGAAATATTGTGTACAATTCTGGAGACCACATTATAAAAAAGATGTGCAGAGAATGGAGTCGGTTCAGCGAATGGCCACCAGGATGGTCTCAGGACTCAAGGATCTCCCGTATGAGGAAAGGAACATAAGAACATAAGAAATGGCTTCGCCGGATCAGACTCTAGGTCCATCCAGTCCGGCGACCCGCACCCGCGGAGGCCAAGCTAGGTGTTCCCTGCTGAGAAACCTTGTTTACTCGTATCCCCCAATGTGATTTGCAAGAAGGTGTGCATCCAACTTGCTCTTGAATCCCAGAATGCTGGTCTCCATCACGACCTCCTCAGGGAGAGCGTTCCAAGCGTCCACCACTCGTTGTGCGAAACAGAACTTCCTAATATTTGTCCTGGGCCTGGTGCCCCTTAGTTTCAGTCCATGACCTCTTGTCCGAGTCACATTTGACAATGTGAATAACGATGTTTCTTGCTCTATTTTGTCAAATCCTTTTAGTATTTTAAAAGTCTCTATCATGTCTCCTCGCAGTCTTCTCTTCTCGAGGGTGAACAGTCCCAGTTTTCCGAGGCGTTCTTTGTAGCTCAAATTCTCTATACCTTTAACTAGCTTCGTGGCTCGCCTTTGCTCCCTCTCCAATAGGGTTATATCCTTCTTTAGGTAGGGAGACCAGTGTTGAACACAGTACTCCAAGTGTGGTCTGACCATTGCTCTGTAAAGCGGCATTAGGCTGGGTAAGTTGCAGCTATACTCACTCGAGGAACGTAGAGAGAGGGGAGACATGATTGAGACGTTCAAATATGTCACGGGCAGTATTGAGGTAGAAGAGGATATCTTTTTTCTTAAAGAACCAATGGCGACAAAAGGACATTCGTTGAAACTCAGGAGTGGGAGATTTCATAGTGACACCAGGAAGTCCTTCTTCACCGAAAGGGTGTTTGACGTTGGAATAGTCTTCCACTGCAGGTAATTCAGGCCAGCAGCACGCTGGACTTTAAGAGAAAATGGGATAAGCATGTGGGATCACTTCAGGGAAGAATTTAGGGGGTGGGTCATTAGAGTGGGCAGACTTGGGCCATGGCCCTTTTCTGCCATCATCTTCTATGTTTCTATGTGTTTGTGTAGTCTGCTGAGCAGATTTTAAGAACATAAGAATAGCCTTATTGGATCAGACCAATGGTCCATCTTGGATTGGCCTAGTATCCAGTCTTCACGGAGGCCAATCCAAGTCGCAAGTACCTGCCAAAAACCCAAATAGTAGCAGCATTCCATGCCACCAATCCAGGGCAAGCAGTGGCTTCCCCCATTTTATTTCAATTGTAATAGAAAACCAAATCTTAATTTTTATATTGTGTAGGAATAACTGTAGTTCTAATCATTGCAACAATAAAGTTCTCCATCAAGAAGTTACTTTGCAAACACAACTGCTTCTGGGACTATGGCTCTGGATGTGCACTTGTAATTTTGTTAATTTCTGCTCAAGAGTACCTGTTAAAATCTCATTGTACGTGTGTTAGCAAAAAAAAAAAAAAAGAGCCTGGGTCAGGGGCTGAACTTGTAAAACATTCTACCAGAGGGGAAAGGTTGATTCCTGATATTTACATACAGTTAGTGACATTCCTGAAAAAGTAAAATCTGGAAGACGGCTATAGATCATCCTTTGCCTGATGTCTTGGTCCTCAAGCCTCAAGTTTTGTGGTTCCTCTAAATCAGGAATCTCAAAGTCCTTCCTTGAAGGCCGCAATCCAGTCGGGTTTTCAGAATTTCCCCAATTAATATGCATTGAAAGCAGTGCATGCTTGGGGAAATCCTGAAAACCCGACTGGATTGCGGCCTTCAAGGAGGAACTTTGAGACCCCCGCTCTAAATGCAGGACTTTAAATGTCAGCAGCAGGATCTCAAATATCACTCTGCCCTTAGTCGGAAGCTAGTACAGCTTTTGTAGCAAAGGGGTGGCACACGTCTGCCTTGTTTTTCTTAGCAGGAATCTTTTTGTTGCATTTTGCACTGTTTGGATCTGCCGTGTTAGATAATTTGTTAAACCCAGCATTGTGATGTTCAGACAGAGAGAACAAAAGAAACAACTACATTCGGTACAATTTACTTTTATTTATTTAATTCATTTTCTATCCCGTTCTGCCCAAAGAGCTCAGAACGGGCAACAGGTTACAATTGCCATAGTTACAGAACAAGTTTTTCGATACAAGTTTTTATCCTAACTCGACATGTACCGGTACTAGGGATCTAATACCAATATGCATAATATACAGTTTATAGGATAAATATACCCTATATCAATATAACATTTTATCCTAATATGACACCTACTGAGGATCTAGTACCAATACCAATATACATTAATATTTCTTTGTAATCTGTTGGCCTTAGGCAGGGGAGTTTGATGGAGAGGTATGCTTTTATTGCTTTTCTAAACTTGAGGAGTCCTTTAAGGGATCTGATCTGTGGGGGAAGTTGATTCCAGTGGCTTGGTATAAAGTGGGAGTAAGAACGTTGTTTGGCGGTTTGCAGTTAAAGGGCACAACCAGGAGGTGTTTTGAGGCATATTTCATCCTGGAAGCGGACCTGTTCGGTACGTATGGAGGAAGCTTAGTTGTCATGTAGCCATGTTATACAAGGTTTAGAATGCTAGCATCAGGCTCTTGAAGATGCAACTTTTGGCTACCGGCAGCAAGTGAGCTTAACGATACAGCCTGGGAAACAGGGTCACTGGCATGGAAGTTTTTCATGTCTGGTTGCTGTGTTTTGTACACGTTGGAGATGCTGTATGTTCTTTGCTGTGAGATCATTGAATAGGGTGTTGTTTACAGCCTTGCATTTGCCAGTATAATTACGAGGTTATTGGGTGGGTGAGGAAGGATTTGCTGCGGTGAAGGTGACTCGGCTCACCATATCTACCTTGGCCTGTGATGACTGGGATGGAGGAATATATGTTGGCAAGGAGAGTAATTGGCATGAAATAGGAGAGCAGAGATTGTGGCATTGGTATTATCAAAGTAGTGTAATTATGAAGGATTGTGTTGGTTAGGCTTGGGTTACAAAGCCTTGATCTGTATCTTTGTTGTGGTACTCTTAAGGCTGTCACAGCTATCTGTTATAATATGACTTGGGATAACTGTGTACAATAGATTGTCTCCTTCCAACCCATTTCAAAGTTAATTTGTGTATTTTGTGTATTGTCAAGTTTGCATTTGTATTATTTATTTGAGTGGTAGATGGGTGGATATAGTGAATACAGTAGAATCTCAGTTAACCGGAGCCAATGGGGATTGTTAGATGCTGGATAAATGTAGTTTTTGGTTGCTTGAGAGTTACTATTAAAAATAGGCCTAACTAATACCGTGTTTCCCCGAAAATAAGACACTATCATATTAATTTTGGGTTCAAAAAACACACTAGGGCTTATTTTGAGGGGATGTCTTATTTTTTTTGTGTGTGTACAAAGATCATCTCTCACCCATCCCCTTATGCAGCAAAACCCCAAAAGCAATTTCATTGTGTTGCTGTTAGATCTAATCTAAGCACCAGCCAGCACGGTTTCAGCAAAGGCAGATCTTGCCTGACAAACTTACTGCACTTCTTCGAGGGAGTAAACAGGCAGATAGACAAGGGCGACCCAGTCGAAATTGTATATCTGGATTTTCAGAAGGCGTTCGACAAGGTTCCACATGAACAACTACTTCGTAAGATTGCAAGCCATGGAATCGAGGGTGAAATACATAGATTAAAAACTAGCTGGAGTATAGGAAACAGAGAGTGGGGGTAAATGGACAATACTCGGACTGGAAGAGTTTCACCAGCGGGGTGCCGCAGGGCTCGGTGCTGGACCCTTGCTCTTCAACACCTTTATAAACGATCTGGACATTGGTACGATGAGTGAGGTGTTTAAATTTGCGGACGATACAAAGTTATTCAGAGTAGTGAAGACACAGTGGTATTGCGAAGATATACAAAGTAACATAATCAAGCTCAAGAAATGGGCATCAACATGACAAATGAGGTTTAACGTGGATAAGTGCAAAGTGATGCATGCCGGTAACAAAAATCTCATGGACGAATGCAGGATGTCCGTGGCGGTACTTGGAGAGACCTCCCAGGAATGAGACTTGGGAGTTCTGATCGACAAGTCGATGAAGCCATCTGCACAATGTGCTGCGGCGGCAAAAAGGGCGAATAGAATGCTAGGAATGATAAAGAAGGGGATCACGAACAGATCGGAGGTTATCATGCCGCTGTACCGGGCCATGGTGGGCGCTCACCTGGAGTACTCCATCCAGCACTGGTCACCGTACATGAAGAAGTACACGGTACTACTCGAAAGGGTCCAGAAAAGAGTGACTAAAATGGTTAAGGGGCTGAAGGAGTTGCCGTACATTGAGAGTTTGGAGAAATTGGGCCTCTTCTCCCTTGAAAAGAGGAAACTGAGAGGAGACATGATTGAAACATTCAAAATTCTGAAGGGAATAGACTTAGTAGATAAAGACAGACTATTCACACTCTCCAAGGTAGGGAAAACGAGAGGGCAGTCTCTAAAGTTGAAAGAGAATAGATTCTGTACAAACATAAGGAAGTTCTTCTTCACCCAGAGAGTGGTGGAGAGCTGGAACGCTCTTCCGGAATCTGTTGTAGGGGAAAACACCCTCCAGGGTTTCAAGACAAAGCTGGACAAGTTCCTGCTCAACTGGGACGTATGCAGGTAAGACTGGACTCATTTAGAGCACTGGTATTTGACCTGGGGGCCGCTGCGTGAGCGGACTGCCGAACAGGATGGACCACTGGTCTGACCCAGCAGCAGCAATTCTTATGTTCTTAAGCATTGTTCTTCTATTCCACATCTTCCCTATAAAATAGAGCTTTAAATGGTTAACACAGTAAATGATGGCAGATAAAGACACGGACAGTCCATCCAGTCTGTTATACCCATTAAAAATACATGATTAAATTAACTTGTCTCTTCTTTGATATTTCAGGGTCATAGACTGTAAAGTCCACCTGGTATTGTCCTAGATTCCAAATGCTGAAGTTGCTGTCCAAGCTCATTCCAGCCTATCCAACCATCCTGTTTGCAGTTAACAAATAAACAAATTACAGATCATCCTTAAACAAACTAAATTTCAGATGTCATAACATTTCTGAAATATAAAAGTGTTGAGATCTTTGTGGAACAGATAACACGAAGCCATTCAGGGGGAATGGCTTCGTGTTATCTGTTCCACAAAGATCTCAACACTTTTATATTTCAGCAGAACCCCAACGACCCTGCCAACTCATCCCCTGCGCAGCATCTTTCCAACTCTCCCACTGCTAGGCCGACATGCCTCTGTTCCAAACAGCAGGGGCGGCAGCACTGAACAGGCTGCTTCGCGGCCTTCCCCACTGAAGCCTTCCCTGTGCCGTGTCACTGATGATGCAGCAGAGGGATGGGAAGGGCCCGGCAGGGAAGGCTGCGAAGCAGCTTGTTAAGTGCTGCCGCTGTTTGTAACGGAGGTATGTTAGCCCTGCGGTGGGAGTGTCATCAGAGTTCTGCTTCGCAGGATGGGAAGGAAGGATGGAAAGATGCTGCGTACGGGGGGAGGAGAAGGAGAAATTGCTGCCGCCGGTGAATCAGGGAGTTTTGGGGAACATTTGGAAGTGCTTTGGGGGTTGATCCAACTAGGGCTTATTTTTAAGGTAGGGCTTATATTAGGACCTACCTTGACAATCATGCTAGGGTTTATTTTTGGGGTAGTATTTAGTTCTTAAGAAATAGTCTAAGAAATCCTTGTAGGGTAACCACTAATTACAACATTACAAAATAATAATAAAAATAAATATATAACTAGCAATCTGAGGGTACTTTAGTGTACATATTCCAATTCTCTTAGCAACTTAACAAAGAATTCACAAATATTAAGAAGCAGGCAGTAGTCCCGTTTCAAAATGGGGGCTATCCTGCATTTCTCCTCCCTGACTTTTGTAGTTTGAAAGGGGCTACTTTCTCAAGGTTATTATCCAGGACATTGTTCCTTATTCTCATTAATTCTGGAAGATCTGCGTTTGCTGTGTTGATCTGTCCCAGATTTTCCTCCAGTTTGGTTTGATTTTCATGAGAAATTTAGTGTACTTATTTATTCGTCATACTTGCGTATCACTATTAAACATTTAATTATCCTAAACTATGTTGACATTACTGACCTCATTAAATGATACCATTAAGTGTGTCAGGATTTCACAGTCATTGTGACTGTTCAAAGTGTTTACCCCAAGCTTTAACACAGGCCTTCAGTCAGTCGCTTTGGAAATTCTTAATAGCCTGTCAGTTGGTCTTTTTGGCAGACTGTCCCAAATCATCTGCAGCATTTCCTTGAGTTCAGTGATTGCTTGGGCTTTGGGTGGAGCTTCTGATAGGCCTCAAATATTGCTGCTTCAGCACCCTGAATTTGATTCCCACTGCATCTCCTTGTGACTTCCTACCTCCCCCAAGCCATAGCGCCAATTTCTCCACTTCCCCTCCCCCAAGCCACCACGCCAAGTTCTCCCTGCAGCTTCCCCAAGCCACCATGCCAAGTTCTCCCTGCAGATTCCCCAAGCCAGGCCTGGTACGTACAAGCGCCAGGCCCACAAGACTTCACCTCCGACATCAATTCTAACGCCGGGGAGGAAATTTCAGGCCAGCCAGGCAGTGATTGGCTGGCCCAGAACTTCCTCTCAGACGTCAGAATTTTACGCGCCAGGCCTGGCTCGGGGAAGCAGCATGGAGAAAAAGATCGCAAAGGCAATGCGATCGACTTGTGATCTACTGGTCGATTGCAATAGACCATTTGGGCACCCCTGGATTATAGGGAAGGGAAGAGAGGAGAACTGCTGCATGAAGTTAATCGCCAATGCTGGACCAGGCACTTTGTTTCTGAGGGCCAGGAAAATGGAGGAGAGATTAGCTTGTGGTGAGTGAGGGACAGAGAGAGACGAGGACAGTGTTGGTATTGGGAAAGGTGAGGAGATAGAGATAAGGGAACTGAACAAAGAAGGGGAATTCTCAGGCGTGGGATTTTCACATCCAGTGACAATTTCAATTTATTTATGAAAGCTAACCATCCAGTCAAGCCTATGCAGAGAGACATACTGTAAACATTTCCATACATAAAAATATTTATTACTTTAACATTTATTTATCGGTGTGTGTGTGTTGGGGGGTGGGATGGGGATTTGGTGTGTGCAACCTCCCTAGTGACAGTGCTGCCCTCTGTGTAAAAAGGTTTCCCTGATGCCCACCCCTGCTATCTTAAGGTTTATGTATTTCTTTTAGAATCCTTCCTATAGCCTATTGCGCTGTCAAATATGGCAGTTTTCCACAGGAATTACTAACTTCCACTGTAAATGAATACCACAACTTGTGGTCAGTTTTACAGGTTGTGCTATTCTGCTCCCTGGAGCACTGAACCACTCGTATGTGACCCACCACTTTGGAGAATCTTTTTCCTAAATGTCCAGAGCTGTATAGAGGTCCCGCCTCCCTGGAACAATCTGTGGTGATCCATTAGATTACCAGTTGTCCCTACCCCTTGCAGTTTCCCAGTGACTAGTTGTAGTCTTGTGATATGTTGCAGCTTGAACCCCTCTCCCCTAGCTGTAGTACTGCAGTAAGTTTATTATGAATTGAAACTGTTCCTCCTGATGAATAACCTGATCTTTGCTTTTTTGTTTTGCCCCTTTCTCACTGTAGCCCGTAGAAAGCAGAAGTGGTCATTAGATCCAAGGAACAGTGCTTGGAGTAAGGATGAATCTAAGTTTGGCCAGAAGATGCTTGAGAGGATGGGATGGTCCAAGGGCAAGGTAAGGGTATACATTTGTTGGGATAAATAAAATCATCCGTTATTGCAATGTTGCTCCACTAATACGGTTTGGATACATCTCAAGAGACAGTACAAGAGAGGCTTGATAGATCCACAAGCATTGAGGGTGCAAGAAAGATACAGATCACTAAGATAAGGTTTCTTTGCTAAGGGTTTATTTAAAGAAAGCCTGATGTGGCCACTTTTCGTCCACCTAGAGACTATGTCATAGTATAGTATAAGTAATATAAAAATGAAGACTTAAAAAACCTTAAGTTAAACTACTTTATAAACATAAATATTAGCCATTATCATACAAAAATAATTCCTTGTTGTCAGCAGCAGATGAATCCAGATGAGCTGGTTGTGTCCACTTACCAGCAGGCGGAGATAGAACAAAGTTGAGCTCTACCATATATACGATGGTCTGCTCACTGGTACTTCAGTATTCTCTATCTCCGCAGGTGAATAGATGGTCTCTCTCCTGCTCCTGGTTTCATCTCTGCTTAGCGTGCCCAACAGGCTCCTGTTTTAGTTTGGCTACTACAGTGGAGCAAGGGGATTAGGCTTCCTGGGTGTCTCTCTAAGGGTATAACTGGGGTTCATACACTAAACTGCGCGGTTCATAGACTAAACTGTGCGTGGACAATGCTGGGCAGACAGTCGCACTCAGGACGTCAGCGTACTGGATTAAAACAGTATTTTGAAGTGCTCCGAGGGGGGTGGGTGGGTGGGGAACCCCCCACTTTACTTAGAACTGTTGACGCTCCCATTGTGAGGGGTGTTGAAACAGCGCTTTTTTCCTATTTTGTAAGGAAAAATTACAGTTTCGTCTGTAATGGGGGAGGTTCCCCCCACCCATCTCCAAACGGGAGTACCAACAGTTGTAAGTAAAGTGGGGGGTTTCCCCACACCCCCCCTTGGAGTGCTTTAAAATACTGTTTTAATCCAGCGCGCTAACGTCATGCGCGTGATTGTCTGCGCGTGATTGTCTCGCATGGTTTTGACTCGTCGCCATAACGTGGTGCCAGTTCGTTACCCATCCCCGGTGCCTTCCTGCGCATTTGCCATGTACTCCCTTCTTCCTCCTCACATGTTAAAAAAAAAAAAAATTCAAAGGATTGGCTAAACGTAGAGGGAGTGCAGTGGTTGGGAGGCATGGCACAGTGAAGAAAGCTTTCACTACAGTATTGGATGCATGAGTAATATGTGTTTCTGTTCACAAGCATGTTGGTGTGCGTTATTTATTTTTCCCTACATCTCCCTCATTGCCTTCCGCCTTCTCTCTCAGGCCCGTCTGTCTAATGCAGGGGTGTCAAATTCAATCACATAAGGGGCCGAAATCTAAAACATAGGCTAAGTCGCTAAGTTTTATTAAGATACATAGTGGTCCTTTTATTAAGCTACACTAACCGATTTAGCGTGCACTAAATGCGCACCTTAATAAAAGGACCCCTTAGTCTTAGTAGAAATATAGGGTTACAACCTCTCCAACCTAGTGGGCTCACAATCTTTTTTTTTTTTGTACATGGGGCAATAAAGGTTAAGTAACTTGCCTGGGCTCACAAGGAATGCAGTGGGAATTAAACCCAGTTCCCCAAATTCTGAGGCCACAGCAGTAACCATTAGCTACTCTTCCCATTCAGATGGAACTGCAGCAGATAACAAATATTGGGCTGTGTGGATCGAAGATAACTGTGACATCACAGGCAACACAACAACCCCCCCTCACTTTTCTTAGTCCAATGTTCCCCACGAGCCACACCTTATTAGTCAAATGATAGCACAAAGAAAAGGCATTACAATGTACGAAAAACAAATAAAGAACAATTAAATATACTCCATTATAATACCACTAACCCTTATAAATGAAGTTCCCTAGCAACAGCAGCAGATGAATCCAGAGACCAATGGGATAGCACACATCTACCAGCAGGCGGAGATAGAGAAACTGATTAACAGGTGGTCCCATTGGCTGGCACTCCTCCTGTATCTCCAGTATTCTCTATCTCCCAGCAGGAAATGGTAGCTATTCAACTGGCTCCTGAATTCTGGCTGTGACTGGAACTTTATTTTCTCCTGTTGAAGTTTCTCTTCAGTGAGCTGGCAATGCTATTTCTCCTGTTGAGATTTTCTCTTCAGTGAGACAGGGGTGTCCGGCTGAACGGTGCCGGCTTTAGGGGTTACACCTGGGCCCCCCCAGGTCCCTGCCTCACCCTCCCTCCATTGCTAGAGAGTCTGACTGGGTCTGAATCAGAAGCAGTAGAAATCTGTAGTCGTGCCGTCCACGGCAGGAGCACAGTCGCTGACCCGGCACCCACAGTGAAGGATGTCTCGTCGGTGCAAAGCGTGGCGCAGTGCATCCTGCATGAACCTACAGCTGATGCGGTGCTTGTACCCGACGAGCCAACTTAAGTGCAAATTTGTAATTGTCTGGCGGATCAAATTTTATTACACCGCAGGCCAGAGTTTGACACCCCTGGGCTAGATGGAGATCTTTTTCTTCATTCATTCCTTTATTATGTATTTATGTTTTGTAGGGACTCGGGGCTCAAGAACAAGGATCCACAGAACATATTAAGGTCCAAATTAAAAACAATACCCTTGGATTGGGAGCAGCCATCAACCATGAGGTGAGAAGACACCTGACCAGTTGTTTGTTTTGGTTTTTTGTGAAAGTTGACTGGACATTTTGTGAAAGTTGACAGAATATTTTCCTAATTTTTGAAGCCAGTATGTTTGGTTACGTCTTTTAGTACAAAATAGTGTGTGTTAAGCTTTTGCTGTTTTTAGTTAGGTTTGTACATATATTTGATGTACCCACCTTTTGGGGAAATCAAAAAATGGTGTGTTACAAATCATAAATTTGGAAGTAATTCTATAAAATAGGCACTAACATTTATGAGCTTGTTATATATATAAATGATTAAAATAATGGCATATTTAGAAACATACTGCTGCTACTTATTATTTCTAAAGCGCTACCAGATGCATGCAGCGCAGTACATTAAATGCACAAGAGACTATCTGTAGTAGGATTTATGGTTCACTCAGCAGTTTTATAAACACGTTACGTCTCTGTTAAGTTGTCTAGGGAAAACCATAAACTCTTATCCAGGTCCAAATATCATGGTCTATTTATACGACACAAAACCCAGGCTAATGAGAAATATCTTTATTATGAAAATAGAAAAATATAATTCACAAGCCAGCTGCAAAATCTAAATATTGTTCACAAAATATCTGATTACACAAATGAAACTCAATACATAATTATCACAATACAATTGTTAGACAATTAAGTATTCTACTTGTTAAACACACACTAAACAATTCCTTATAATAATAATCCCTGATTAGCAAATGATTATATTATCACCAATGGAGATTTACGAACCTTGTCCTTATCACAATTGAATCCTCAACTAACCCAGCTGATAAGAGTGTAAATTCCGTATTCTCACCTTAGGATCAGCCACTCAGGCGAAATTAGGTGGAAGGGAAAACTTCTTGTTAGCTTTGGAAGACGTCAGGAATCCTGTTGTTAAAGGTACACATGTTGACAATCCTTGATGAGGCTATAAATCATCCGCAAACAAGTCCCGTTTAGTGCTGAATTCAGAGCTGTCTAAAAAGTCCGAATTTCTCTCTCTTAGGCAGAGAGTCACACGAGGTAACTTACAGGTCTAATTATTAAAAGAAAAAGGTTACATATAGAACATCTTTGAGAAGGTCTGAGCTTCCCTGCACCTTATCACAGACTAATTAATTAATTAGCCGTCTTTCTTGTATCTCATCAGATGACCTCCTCGGACCAATCCAGAAACAAAACTTGGATGAATAGCCTTTCTGTGGAAAGTATCATATAGGCTGGTAGACCCAGGGCCGTTAGACAGATAAGAACAGGATAATTTCTTCAAGATTCACACTGTCCCATTATGAAAGCACAGATAGATGTCCTTGCACAGTAACATTCTGGTACATACCCATAATGCATCAGGCAGAAACAGCAAAGCTGTGTACTTCTTTCTTCTTGCAATTCATGCTGGAAAAATCTCTTGTTCAGCAGAAAGATTTCTTGACAAAGGTTCAGGCTTTGATGACATCAGAGAGGCCTAACCCACAGGTGTGAATACGAAATATCCCTACATATCCCTTCTTGAAAGTGCCTACAATCTTGCCTATCTTACTAATCAGTGTACAATAAACCCCCGTGAATTCGCGGTTCTCAAATCGCGGACTCAGTAATTCGCAGTATTTTCCAACCGTCTCTTCCTGGTACTAAAGTCATGGTTACACCAATCAGGAGCTGCTTTGACACGCTATCCGGCGTATCAAAGCAGCTCCTGATTGATGTAACCATGACTTTAGTACCAGGAAGAGGTGGTCGGAAAATGTGCCTGGTTTCATAAGTACAATTTAAGCACCTGCCAGCACCCCAGCTGCCCTCTATTGCCTTCGATCAGCTGAAAAACCATATTCGTGGTTTTTCAGAACTTGCAGGTGTTCCTGGAACGGAACCCCCGTGAATTTCAGGGGACTACTGTACACATTCCTCTTTGCTTTGGGTAAATATGCTTCTCTAAAATGTATATGCCTGCTTCTGAGGACACCATTAAAAATTGATTCCACTGTGTACACTTCTTCTTCTAAATCTGCGAGGGTTAGGGGCAGAGCCAACTTGCGAATACGGAAAATCGTGAATAACTTTTAGGGCCGACTCTGACCCACCCCCGCCTCCCTCCAGGGTCTCGGACCTCCCCAGACCTTACCTGGTGATCTAGTGGTGACACGGGGCAGGAGCGATCTTCCTAAGCTCCTGCCCTGTGCAGAGCCGTCATCAAAAATGGCTGCCATGAGTTCCTGTTGTTTCACGAGAATACAACGGGAACTCAACGGAGCCATTTTTGATGGTGGCTCTGAACGGGGCAGGAGTGTAGGAAGATCATTACTGCCCCGCGTCACCACTAGACCACCAGGTAAGGTCTGGGGAGGACCGGGATGCAGTGATTCAGTGTTTTAAAACTAGGGGCAAAAAAATCGTGAATAAACAAATTTGCGGGTACTAAACCCGCGGATTCGGAGGGAGAAGTGTACACATGCCTGTTGCTTAGGCCCTCCCACCCAGCCATAGGCTCACATTACATTTATACACCTATTAATCACTCTCAGCAATCCTTCAGCTGATGCCGACAAGTGAAAATTCTCTTTTATTCTATTGTAGTCCACCTTTACCTAGCCAGTTCAAGGATGGATAACAAAACTAAAGAAAACCAGACCAATTTGTCTAGGAATTACAAATTAAAACACTCATTACGATAATTAAAATCTAGCATGATAAAACAAAAACGATTTAAATTTCTTAAACTGGAAATAGTGTCCAGAAATGCTCAAAAAGTTAGTTTTTGGAACCCAACTCCCAACTGATATTGAATAGACAACGAAAATTGTCTGATAGATTTCACTTTCTTTTCTGAAGGGAATTTCAGTTGGAATGAATTTCTCATTTGATTTTTTTTTTTTTTTTAAAGTAGATTATGCAGTAAAGTCACCAAATTAATCAAATACTAGAGAAATTGCCTGCTAGAATCTTGAAAACTGTGACTCCTAATTTATTCTCCCCCCCCCTTTACAAAACCGCGCAAGAGGTTTTTTTTGTACTAGCCGGTGCACTGAATGCTGTTTGGCTCAGCCGTGCCCAGTGCAAAATAAGGTGACTCTCTGACGATGATTGTGTTGCAATTCTACTTGAGTTGGAGGCTTCGGGCAGTAACAGAAGATGATGTTATATGGAAGTATTTTAAAAGACAGATTTTAATGGACATTATGGAGGAACGCTAAGGCCTCCTTTTACAGAACTGCGATAGCAGTTTCTAGCGCGGGGAGCCCTGCTGAATGACCCGCGCTGCTCCTGATGCTCATTGAGCTCCTATGAGCATCGGGAGCAGTGCGGGCCATTCAGCGCTGCTCCCCGCGCTAGAAACTGCTATCGCAGTTTCGTAAAAGAGCGGGGTAAGTCACCTTATTTTGCACTGGGCATGGCTGAGCCAAACAGTAACCTGAACTTTGAAGGAAGGAAGAGCAATTAGAATTGCCCGGCCGACTCCCCGACGTCCGATATCACCCCCCCCCCGGCAGGACCACTCGCACCCTCACCCGAAGGACCGCCGACTCCCCAACAATATCGGGCCAGGAGGGAGCCCAAACCCTCCTGGCCACGGCGACCCACTAACCCCACCCCGCACTACATTACGGGCAGGAGGGATCCCAGGCCCTCCTGCCCTCGACGCAAACCCCCTCCCCCAACGACCGCCCCCCCCCCAAGAACCTCCGCCCGTCCCCCAGCCGACCCGCGACCCCCTGGCCGACCCCACGACACCCCCCACCCCCTTCCCGTACCTTTGGATGTTGGCCGGACAGACGGGAGCCAAACCCGCCTGTCCGGCAGGCAGCCAACGAAGGAATGAGGCCGGATTGGCCCATCCGTCCTAAAGCTCCGCCTACTGGTGGGGCCTAAGGCGCGTGGGCCAATCAGAATAGGCCCTGGAGCCTTAGGTCCCACCTGGGGGCGCGGCCTGAGACACATGGTCGGGTTGGGCCCATGTGCCTCAGGCCGCGCCCCCAGGTGGGACCTAAGGCTCCAGGGCCTATTCTGATTGGCTCACGCGCCTTAGGCCCCACCAGTAGGCGGAGCTTTAGGACGGAGGGGCCAATCCGGCCTCATTCCTTCGTTGGCTGCCTGCCGGACAGGCGGGTTTGGCTCCCGTCTGTCCGGCCAACTTCCAAAGGTACGGGGAAGGGGGGTGGGGGGGTCGTGGGGGTCGGCCAGGGGGGTCGCGGGTCGGCTGGGGGGGGGGGGGGTTTGCGTCGAGGGCAGGAGGGCCTGGGATCCCTCCTGCCCGTAACGTAGTGCGGGGTGGGGTTAGGGGGTCGCCGTGGCCAGGCGGGTTTGGGCTCCCTTCTGGCCCAACTACACAAAGGTACGGGGAAGGCGGGTGGGGGTGTCGTGGGGGTCGGCCAGGGGGGTCGCGGGTCGGCTGGGGGACGGGCGGAGGTTCTTGGGGGGGGGCGGTCGTTGGGGGGAGGGGGTTTAATTAAATCTTGAAATAAGGACATAGGAAATACAAAGAAGAGTAAAAGTCAAAGGACTTTTATGATTGCAAGATCAACTGCCCTTATGAGGGTGTGCACGTTAATAATATGTTGGCTATCTGGAAGAAATTAGAGAAAGTAAAGATTATGTGAAAGAAGATATGAGCTGTCATTAAAGAATTAAAGAGGTGCAACATAGAAAGGATCTTCAGAAAGAGAATGTTTAAAAAGTGTCCTATTTTAGTCTAAACCGGAGTGCTGTAGTTCACTAATCTTCTGATTATCATTTCCAAATCTTCAAGCATGAAGTGACAATAGATCTGACCCAGCAAGGCAGCAGTCTGTATGTTTCAATGGAACTCTGGAAAGCGCCTAATCAGTTTATTCACCTTTCACCTGATGTGAGGAGTACAGATTCAGACAATAACTCATTCCCTTCACAGGGGGTTCCGTTCCAGGAACACCCGTGAATCTTGAAAAACCGCAAATATGGTTTTTCATGGGGGGGGGACTGGAAAGGGCAGCGGGAGAGGCAGGAGAGAGCAGCCGGAGCGCCGGTGAGTGCAGGAAATCACTCGCTGTATGCTCCGACCGCCTCTTCCTGCTCTAAGTCGGGTCTTAACCAATCAGGAGCTGGGTGGCAGTGGCTTCCCCCATGTCTATAGACTCTTCCTCTAGGAACTTGCCCAAACCTTTTTTTAAACTCAGCTAACCGCTATTACTACATCCTCTGAGAATGGGTTCCAGAGCTTAACTATTGATTGAGTGAAAAGCTATCGCTGTTGCTGCTTATGGTTTGCCTTGATGCATCTCTGTTCTCTTCATCTTTCAGTGATGCATTGTTGGATTTTCAGTGTAGAGGTCTTTTCATTGATAGATTTTATTGTTCTTTATAGGATAACTGGATAGCCCACCAAGATGACTTCAATCAGCTGTTAACTGAGCTGAATAATTGTCATGGACAAGGAAAAGCAGGTACATTTCTCTGTATTTTGTCCTTAGCCCCCCTCCCTCTATCCTCATACCCACAGCTTCACTGTTTTCCAAATTGTACATGTCTGGCATTGCTGCTGCTTTTCAAATTATAGATGCTCTCATATTAGCATAGTGTACTTTTGATCATTCATCTGTTGATAAACACAACATTTCCATATTGAACGCAGTATTCCAGATGTGGATGCACCATCGCTCGATACAATGGCATGATGACTTCCCGCGTCCTGGTTGTTATGCCCTCTTTATGATGCCCAGCATCCTGTTGGCTTTTTTCGAGGCTGCTGCGCACTGTGCAGATGGCTTCAGTGATGCATCCACCAGCACACCCAAGTCTCTCTCAAGACTGCTGTCTCCCATCAATGCCCCCCCAATTTGTAGTTGAACAACGTGTTCTTTTTCCCTATATGCATGACCTTGCATTTTTCCACGTTAAAGCGCATTTGCCATTTGTTTGCCCAGTCTTCCAGCTTATCCAGGTCCCTTTGCAGGTCCTCACACTCCTCCCTGGATCTAACTCTGCCGCACAGTTTGGTATCGTCTGCAAATTTTATAACCTCGCACTTTGCCTCCTTTTCCAGGTCATTGATAAATATGTTGAAGAGTAACGGCCCCAGCACCGATCCCTGTGGCACACGCTCGTACTCCCCGCCAGTCCTGATCTTAATGACCTATACAGTATATTGGCATTTGGCTCTTCAGCTACATAGTAAGATATTTCATTGCATTATTTATTTATTCAATTTTCTATACAGTTCTCCCAAGGGAGCTCAGAATAGTTTACATGAATTTATTCAGGTACTCATGCATTTTCCCTGTCTGTCCTGGTGGGCTCACAATCTATTTAATGTACCTGGGGCAATGGGGATTAAGTGACTTGCCCAGGGTTCCAAGGAGCAGCATGGGTTTGAACCCACTACCACAGGGTGCTGATGATGTAGCTTAACCACTGTGCAACACTCTTGTTCTAATGTGCACTTATTAGGTATTTTCATTGGTATTTTACTGTCTTCATATTATCTATTCTTTGCATTTTCTTCCATGCTGTCCATTATGGTGTGTTTTTTTTTTTATTGTATTGACATTTTTAATTTTCCTGTTACAGCTGTTTTATAGTGCTGTAAAATGTATATTTCTGACACTTTTTTCATGTTGGCCAATTCCAATTTTATGTCATTGAGAGCATTTATTCTTTATATATCACCATTTTATTATTTTGCTGTTAACAAAATTGTAAAGTTTTGTTACACTGTACCTTCTATACACAGACTTGGGTAAATTTCTTCAAAAAGGTGGTTAATAAATCCCAATAAATAAAGGAGATTCAACTGTGTTATCCTGCTAGGCAGGAATATGTGTTGGACACAGTGAAACCTTTCAGTCTCTTGTTGAGCCCCCCCCCCCACCACCACCACACACACTTATTAATTATCCTTATAGTGGTAGGGTACTTCCTCCTGTGTCCATGAAAGCCTTTATATTCTACCAGTAGCAATGAAAACATCGTCAAGGCAGTTTACAAATAATAATCTACATCTATAATCATCAAAACACATCTAAACATTAGATGTCCAGAATTGCGCTAATAGCAGTATCTGTTGCTGCAAATGTGGTATTTGGTTAATTTCTGAGCTGGTTTCATATTCAAGTCTTTTAAGAAGCTCAGAACTCCCTTTATGTTGTAAACACACTTTTATGCTAGTACCTTTTGCTGCTGTCTTGTTTGTTTTGTAAATCACAGAACGTTCATTTTATAAATTTAAATGTGCTGATGTGTAATCCTTGTATATAAGGTTGTTTTCCTTTTTCTTAATTTGAGTCTGTGATGTCACATTTCAACCACCAGAGGGCACCCATGATAAAGCCATTGGTTTGTCTTTGAGCCTTGGTATCTTGTCTGCTCCACATTATGTATTGAAACCCACTTACAAAAATGGCAAATATGGCAAATAGTAACTCTCCAATTGTCAATTCAACTTTGCCATATAAATTGCATCATGATATTTATATGGTAAAGTTGAATTGACAATTGGAGAGCCACATTATGTATGCCATTGATACTCAGGCCACTTTTGCAGTATAAAATTCTTAAACTTTGGATCCCAGTACAATGTAAGGGGGAACTACCTGTGATATCCCAGATCCATCCTCCTACCAATCTCTAATACGCACCATATCAGAGCATGGTGTGAGACACTATGAGGACCAATTTCTGCACTCTTGAGTTTGGGGGAAAAAAGGTTCTATAGAAATAACCAATAGTCAATTCTCACGTGTGTAGCATGGACTCTAGGCAAATTAATGTAATCTTGTTCATCAGGGTGTAGAATCCTCCATACATCAGCTGAATCTAGATCAGAACAAACATTGAAATACCTCTAGAAGAGCCATGACCCTCATTGGATCCTGGATGAGACTTATCATGAACCGAGTTAAAGGAACAGATCAATGACCTAGTAAATTTTTTCTAAAAAGAATTTGGGGCATAAATGTTAAATAATATTAACATTTGACGACTAAGGGTCACCAGAGCAATTACAAAATGCACAGAGGCGTCTGCTTAATAGTGATGTACCACTATGTCTATACCTTTACGAATCAATATTAGGACCCCTACCTTGCAATGCATAGCTAGGACTCCCATAATTATCTCGAACTCACCATCTTTTAAACTTCTCATAGTGCTGTGTAGATAAATGAGTTTTTCCTATGTGAAAAAACAAACAAAAAAAACCCCCTAGATCTTCTTTACATCAGTTCAAAGTTTGCTATTTTTTTTCTCTCTTTATAGAAGTAACACCACTCACCTTCCATGAAACAAATTTTAACTGGCATCTAAACTGTGCTGAAGAGTAGTAAAAGCCAGTAGCCAAATACTCCATAATCAAGGGTAGGGGTGTCCCAGCCAGCACCCCTGCCATCCATCCCATACAAAAGCTGGTGGACTCTCAGAAGCAGTCCACCAGGCCACACACACTCCATCGTTCGCACCACACAGCCATATCAAACAAACAAAAAAAAAAAACCCCCAAACACTCAAACCAAAGGAAACCCAGAAAAGCCCTTATCTCTAGTACTGCTAAAACCTTGCCCTAATTACCCAACCCACCATTCCTATCCTGTCTTCCTCCCCCCACAACTCACTCCTCAAGCCTTAGAACCCGTAATCCAATAATAGAAACAAATGAGTTCCCAGTAGAAAGCATCCATAAAGGTTTCCAGACGATGATGATGATCCAGAGCAAGCTACAGACTAATAGTGAAGCACTGATCAAGTTTGATGTAGTATTCAGGAGAACCTTTAGCACAGTTGCTACTGAGGAGCCCTGTAACTCACCAACAGAGTCTGCACTCTCCCCTTCCAGAAGCTGACATGGTGAAAAGGAACCTAAAGAGAGCGAGATAAATTTTTTTTTTTTTTTTGGGGGGGGGGGTTTCCTGTTGAACCAACTTAAGTTTTTGGAGTCCAGTGTGCACTATGAAGCATCTAATAGGGAAGTTGGTAACCAGCCCATAGGTTGATGTAAGTCCATGTAGAATTGCTTACTGGGACCAGGAGTGGCCGATTACTGGGGGGAAACCTTTGCAGTCAAAGAAATGTGGCTTATCCTCAAAAAGATCTTCAATCTGGCTGGATATAGTAAGGCAAATTGAATACGTCTCTTATGAAGGTCTGCAGAGACGCATACGCCCTCTGCATCAAGGACACCTTAGCCAAGAAGTCCTGAAAACAGAAGATATGCTCTTATCAGTTTTATTTTCCATAAGTGAACAATCTTATGCACATAATTTAAAAACTTAGTTTGGTTTGTTTTTCTTTCTTTAATTCCTTCTTTCTTTCTGTCGGGTCTGTCTTCTAATTCCTAGGTGGTTTCCATAAAATTAACAGACGAAACATAAATACATAATACAAGAGTTGCCTTCCTTCCAATATGTACCTTAAATCTGCATATTACATTATTTATATACAGTAAATGCTTTTACAAAAAGATGAATTTTCAGTAGTTTCTTAAAAGTAACCCGCTCAGCACTTAGCCGTAATTGCCCAGGAAGAGCATTGCAAAGCTTTTTAACCTGCAACAGAAAACATTGAGAGTCCTTAATGCCAACATAATGCATTCTCACCCCACAACTCAATGATAACATTCCATTTTCTGATCTTAAACTTCTTCCTGGCTGGTATCTCCAATGAATGTGTTTTAGTCTAGATTAGTATTTTAGGTTGCATTTCAGAACATTAGATCAGATTGGGGCACAGCAGTCAAGGAAAGTCTTGTTTAGTGTTTAACTCTCGCCTACTATCCCCAGCTCCAACCCTGGCCTGATCTCTGATTTATAGTCCCTTGAACCAATCAGAAGGCTAGAAACATAATTAACTAGTAATTAGCTCTTAAATGGTCTGAGAAATCCTTGGAGGGTAGCCTACCAATTATAACATTGCAAAATGGTAGAGGCTATTATAAAGAACATATATGTCAACATGGATTAATGAGAGAAAGCCAACATGGATTTAGTCAAGGGAAATCTTGCCTCACCAATCTACTGCATTTCTTTGAATGTGAATAAAGGTGAGCCGGAAATTAGAAAGTCATGGGATAGGAGGTAATGTCCTATTATGGATTAAGAAATGGTTGAAAGACAGAAAGCAGAGTAGATTTAAATGGTCAATATTCTCAATGGAGAAGGGTTAATAGTGGAGTTCCCCAGGAGTCTGTGCTGGGATCACTGCTTTTAACATATTTATCAATGATCTAGAGATGGGAATAACTAGTGAGATCATTAAATTTGCTGATGACACAAAGTTGTTTAATGGCAAGAGAATTGCTAGTGTCCAATTTAAGTCAGTTAGGTGTGCAAATGCAGGTATCCTGTACTATCATGCCTAATTTCTAACACACCCTAGTCTTTCCCATGGCCATACTCCCTTTGGCAAGCTGGGGAAAATTCCTCCAGAAATGTTTGGTCTATAGTGTGTTATAGAATGTTACCTGCAGATGTCAGTAGAGAATCACTAAAAACATCTTAGCCTAATGGGCGATGTTGAAATGTTCTGCTGTGCATCACCCACGTTTTAAAGCTCACAAGACCCAGATATTTTATAATAGCCACTTTCCACATGTAAAACATGCTTTACATTTAGGAAGTGTTTTATAATGTTACCCCCTAATAATGTTACCCCCTAAACATGGTGGTGTGTAATCCTTACACGGATGGTTTTGTCTTTTTCTTAATGTGAGTGGGTGATATGCTGCTTTTAGACCACCAGAGGGCACACAAGATAAAGCCATTGGTTAGTGTTTACTCCTGTGCTTACGGCTTAGGAGAAGAAAGCACTGATTGCAGGTTTTGTTTTTGATTCATTACTTTGAAAAGGCTTTCAGGGACTTCAGGGCTCATCCTGTGGCTAGGACTGCCAGTTGACTTGTGCAAATCATTTCACTGTCTATTGCCTCCAGTAAAAATATAGAAAACTTCATGTCGGGACAGTTAGAGAATAATGCTTGAGTACCTGAATAATTTGTAATCCACATAGAATTGTAGGATATGCCGAATATAAATGATTAAAAATCAAATCAAATCATGTGCTAACCTACATTTAATGCACATTAGCAGGCAAGATTGGGGGATATTCCTCCACCTCTCCCCCACCATGACAGCCAAGGTTGGAAAAACCTCTAGCAGTCAAGACTGAAGAAGAATCTTCATGCCACCCCCTACCCTCCTTTAACATATTTTCATTTAGTGTTTGTTTGTTTGTTTTATTGCACAATGCCAGAAAATCCCCCACAAGAAAATGAAATCCATGTCACATTATCAGAAAAACAACAACCTCGTATCATTTCAAAAAAGTCCACTTCAAGGGGTAAAAAGGTGGAGAAACAAAACAGAAAAGAAATATTTGCAATCTAGTCAAAAAGCAAGTCCTGATAGTATATCAGTGCAAATGAAAATAAACTCTTGATACATTTAGCCCAAAGTGATAACTCATTATGCTAGAAGAAATGTATCTACTGTGATGCAAAAAAAGATTTTCCCTTTCATTATTGCAAATACAGTATGTCACATTGACTGTTTTCTGATCTTTAAACAATATGTAATATTAGACAAATGGAACCTGAGTGATCACATAGTTTTTAAATTATTACTTCATTTATTTTAGGGAACATAAGAATAGCCATACTGGGTCAGACCACTGGTCTATCTAATCCTGTTTCCACAGTGGCCAATCCAGGTCACAACCCAAATAGTAGCAGCATTACATGCTACAGATCCCAGGGCAAGAAGTGACCTCGCCTATGTCTGTCTCAATAGCACATTATGGACTTTACCTCCATGAACTTGTCCAAACCTTTTAAGCCTAGATAATCTAACTGATGTTATCACATCCTCTGGCAATGAGTTCTAAAGCTTAACTATTATTTCAATAAAAAAGTATTTCCATGTAATTTCTTTGTGTTCCCTGGTTTTTGTACTTTATGAAAGAGTGACAAATGTAATCATTTTTACCCATTTTATGTCACTTAGGATTTTATAGACCTAAGTTCAATGGTCCCTCTAAGGACTGGCTGGGTGTACACAAAGTTTTTCTCATGCCAGCAATAAGTTCTAAAAACCAACAATTTTCCAGATTTGAAAGTATTTTTGTGAATGACTGTGTAAAATCTGTAATGTATGATCAATTGCACATTAAACATGTAAGGGACAATCCCTGCTCAACAGAGCTTACAATCTAATTAAAATAGACAAACAGGACAAATAGGGGTTAGGGAAGATGTGAATTGCTTGTTTACGCTTTCCAAAAATACTACAACTGCTGGTGTTCTTCACTCAATGTGTACTTCAAATGCTGGAATTCATTGCTGGAGAATGTGGTGAAATCAGTTATCTTATTAGGGTTTTAAAAAGGTTTGGATAATTTCCTAAAAGAGAAGTTCATAGGCCATTATTGAGATGGCTTTGGGAAAGCCAAAGAGGAGGATGGCCACACAAAATTCAAAGTCCTGGATTTCAAACATGCTGACTTTAGTAGCATGGGAGAGTACCTGAAGAAAGAGCTGATTGAATGGGAAGACATAAGGGAAGTGGAAAAACAGTGGTCCAAGTTGAAAGGCGCAATAAATAGAGTTACTGACCTTTATGTGATGAAAATAAATAAAAACAAAAGAAAAAGGAAAACGATATGGTTCTCCAAACTAATGGCGGAAAAAATAAAGGCAAAAGAATTGGTGTAAGTGAAATATTTAAAAAAATCAAGGGTGACAAGATGGCGGCGGTGAGTGAGTCGCAGTGAAGCGTGTAAGAAGATCGGGACGTTTGCTGGACGTTTGCAGGAGTATTTTCCTCTTACCTCTCTTTTGAGTGCAATGCCGCCGAAAAGGAAAGGGGTGTTGAGGGCCATTTCCTCGCCAGCCCTCTCTTCGACACCCATGCAGCAAACTATCCAGCAATCGCTGGAACGCTTCTTTACGACTCAATCGACGGCAACCCGAGTTATCGGAGGTGGTGACCCGGTTTTGGGAGAAGGCGGTGGAGAGCTTTTCTCCATTTCGGGGAGTGAAATATCTCTGTCCCCTCCGGATCCTTTCGTCCCCGGGTGTCCTGCTACAGCCGGGACTCAGCAGCGGGAGAAACATGACCCCGGAAGGGAAACCATGGAGCTGCCCGGTGAGGGCGCTGGACCGGAACGAGCAAGTGCAGGGAAGCTGAAAGAACCAACAATCAGCATATCTACACCAACACCATCGGAGGCTTCCTTGGGAGATATCTGGGTGCTTCTACAACGTATGGAGGCTTCTATGGCTAAAAATACTGAGGAGGTAACAAATATTAACTTTAAAATTGATACTTTAACTAAATCTATTGACTCAGTTAAACTGGATTTCTCAAACCAAAACAAACAGATACAGGAGGATATACAACAGCTTCAAATGTTTAAAACAGCAATAATTAAAGATAATTCCTCTATACATAGGAAATTAGAGCAATTTGAAAATTATAATAGGAGATTGAATCTTCGTATATTGAATTTCCCAATTTCTCCTGGTATTCCGCCTATTGATTTCTTCAAAAGATATTTGATTGAAAAATTGGGAATTTCTCCTGAAAATATTCCTCCTTTAAATAAGATTTATTATTTGCCAAATAAAAAATTTCCTCAGGAAAAAAATGTTGAACAAGAGAAAAATAATGGACAAGAGGAACAGATTGACTTTGCCAATGTTACTGCTCTTTTGGAACAAACCTTGAATCCAGATACTGCAAGATCTACACTTCTAATATCTTTTGTTTTTGAGCAAGATTTAAATATGATCTTAAGATTATACTTTAAAAATTCTCAAAAATTATTTGGGGCACAACGTATTTGGATTTATCCAGATGTTTCCAAAGTGACTCAGGAGCGAAGGAAAGAATTTCTTTCCCTACGACAAGAAACTCTAAAATTGGGTGCTACATTTCTTCTAGCCTACCCCTGTAAATGTTTGGTAAGGTATTTGGGAGTCAAATATGTTTTCTTTTCATCAGAACATTTAAAGGAGTTTCTAAAAGTTAAAAAGATTACTAAGAGTTAAAGGATTACCAAGGTATGATGTAGAAAGGAATAAAATAAATTGGAGGGTAGCCGTGCCTCATTAAGCCTTTTCCTTTAAATTAAATTCTTAAATTTAGGTCTCCAACTAGTATATGATTATCACACCCCTTTTTAGTGGTCTAAGGAAGGGATAAAAATGTATTTTTAAATTTTCTATTTGAATTGTTTTGTTCAAATTTGATATATTACTTTGGTGGAACCTGTTTTCTTTCTCTGTATTTCATGGAACAAGATTACGCTTGTGAATTGTTGTTTTGAAAAATTTAAATAAAGAATTAAAAAAAAAAAAAAAATAAATAAAAAAAAAAAAAAAAAAAAAAAATCAAGAAGAGGAGTACAGAAAGGAATATCGGATGAAACTGAAAGAAGTCAGGCGAGAGACATGTCTGGTGAAAGCGGAAGAGCAAATGGCTATAAATATAAGAAAGGGAGACAAATTTTTTTTCAGGTATATTAGTGAAAGGAGGAAGACAAAAAATGGAATTACAAGACTGAAAGAAGGTATGAACTGCTATATGGAGAGTGATGAGGAAAAAGCTAATGTGCTAAACAAGTTCCAGCTCCATCTCCCTGATTGGTGTATATGCAGAGCTCTCCCATGTTCAAATTGATGAGCGGCATTCAGCAACTGGTATACTGCGGTCTGAAGCAAACTGAGCAGTTTAGAGGGAGCATTGCACACACACGCAGAATCTAAAATTGCTTTACGTTTGTGTTTCAGAGTCATCAGAGTGCCAGCAGAAGAAAATATTCAGCCTTGAAGAGAAATCCAAGGCCTCCAGAAAGCGTGTTCACTATATGAAATTTGCCAAAGGTAAGAACTTGGTTTTACAGAATTTTGTGAAAAATTTCTATCCAGTGAGAGAAGCTGGAAAAGTATCTCAGAGCTGAAAGTGATCACTTAGATGTATCCTTGGTGTTGCTTTTTGTGCCTGCTTTCAGTTTCTGAGGGTCTGAGTGAAAATTTTTTATTCCCTAGTAACAGCAGCAGATGAATCCAGAGACCAATGGGATAGTTCACATCTACCAGCAGGCGGAGATAGAGAAACTGATTAACAGGTGGTCCTATTGGCTGGCATTCCTCCTGTTTATCCAGTATTCTCTATCTCCCAGCAGGAAAAGGTCGCTATTCAACTAGCTCCTGAATTCTGGCTGTGACTGGAACTTTATTTTCTCCTTTTGAGGTTTCTCTTCAGTGAGACTGCCATTCTGTTTCTCCTGTTGAGGTTTCTCTTCAGTGAGCTGGCAATGCTATTTCTCCTGTTGAGATTTTCTCTTCAGTGAGACAGGGGTGTCCGGCTGAACGGTGCCAGCTTTAGGGGTTACACCTGGGCCCCCCCAGGTCCTTGCCTCATCCTCCCTCCATTGCTAGAGGGTCTGACTGGGTCTCAATTTTTTTCTTCTTTCCCTTCTCTGTAAAAAAAAAAATAGAGACTACAGTTGCTACATTCTGCCATGCTTTTGCTGCAAACTGGCTTCAACCAATGTATTGCTCGGAATTGGCACTCATGCAACTCTGCACTCACTGATAAAGTGGGGATTCGTTTAATAAGACCGCGAAAGTCTATAGCCTCCGGAGAAATGCCCACCTCTAGGCCCCATTTGGTGCGGATTCCCTCCCATGATATCCCCTCAGAATGAGCCTGCAATTCCCGGTAAAACCAAGCCACAGAAAGACCCATCACCTCAGATTGCTCGAAGAAAGAATGCAACTTCGCCTCTAATTGGAAACCAAGAGCTCCTGGATTCAGCGATCGGATATAATGGTGTAACTGAATATAGGCAAAATAATCACCCCCAACTATGCCCTCCCTCTGACAAAAGATCCTCCAAGGCATCAGCGAACCATCCGCCTGCAAAACATGAGACAAAAAGGTCAGTCCAAACCGCACCCACTGTCCAAAATTGACATTGTCTCTACCAGGGGAGAAATGCAGATTGCTCTGAATAGGCAACAGGTCCGACTGATCCGGAAATCCATCCAAAAAACGTACCACCACCCGCCACACATCTCTCAAAGAATGCAACAACACACTGGACCGTAAGTGAAGAGGTTGTGAGGAGTGAGTAACATGCAAAAGGGAAGAAAGATGCCAGGGACAATAATACATGGCTTCATAATCAAAACAGGTAAAGACCAACTGGTCCAATATCCAATCTCCCAGATAGCAGAGTAAGCAAGCAGAATTATACTTCTTGACATCTGGGATTCCCATCCCCCCATGCCTCCAGGCCCCCAATAGAAAACGAAAAGACATACAAGGCTTCTTACCTCCCCAAATAAAAATGGAGAGAAGTCTGTATAGAGCCTTCAAATCCCGTTTCAGCAGTCGAATCGGCAACGTAGAGCCATTTAGGGAACACAACCATATTGATGAGCTGAATCCTACCATGAACCGATAAGGGAAAAAATTTCCAATGGACAAAACATCGTTTGGTATTACATATCAAATATTCTACATTGAGCACTCGCTAATTAGATGTGGAAGGAGTCAACTGCACACCTAAATACCGAAAAGCCTGCTCCTGCCATTTCAATGGAAACGGACCTTCCCAGGAATGCTAGACCCCGGGAGATTAGCGAGGGCTAAGGATTTGTCAAGATTTAATTTAAACCCAGAAAAATCCCCATATTCAGCTATGGTGTCCAATAAAATGGACAAAGAAGTTTGTGTAGTTAAATGGACTAAAAGGTCATCTGCAAAGGCCGAATTCTTAAACTCCCTGCTTAACTCCCTCGTATCTCTGAATTAGACAGTATATCTCGGATCAGAGGATCTAATGATAGAACAAACAAAAGCGGGGACAACAGATAGCCTTGCCGAGTACCCCGGTATATCTCAAAAGCCTGAGACAAAATCCCATTGACCTAGGTAACTGCTGTAGGGGCTGAGTATAAAGCCATGATGGCCTGTAGAAAAGTCCTCGAAAACTCATATTTCTGTAGTGTGGTAAACAGAAAAGACCAAGAGACCCAGTCAAAAGCCTTCTCTGCATCGAAACTCACCAGCAGAGAAGGCTCCTCTTGGAGGGCCGCAAGTTCTAATGAGGTAAGTATTGGGTGCAAATTTTTGGTGGCCTTACGATCCCAAACAAACCCAGCCTGCGGCTCTGCTATCAAATGCGGAAGAACTCTAGCCATATGATTAGCCAAAACTTTGGTGCCCAGAGGATGTAAAAAAAACTCATCCTTAACATATGAAAGCAAAAACTCTAATTCTGGGCTACTAGCCTTTTCAAGTAATTGAACATTAAAAAATGATTTAAAGATCAAAGCTAATCCACCACCCTTTTATTATTTCTAAAGGACAATAGGTTCCTAAAGTCCTGGGGACAAATATCATTTTGAGTAAAAGTGTCATCCTGGGAAATCCACGATTCGGTGATGCACATTAAACCTGGGTCTAAATTGGTTATCAAGTCCTTAATGATCTGCTGTTTATTGCAGACAGATCTGGCATTACAATAAAGGACTAGAACTGGAGTAAGGGAGTCTAAAAAAGCTTTTGCGTCGTTATTATCTGGCAGAGTAGGCTTCAAAACTATTAAATTTCTAGGAGAAATCATTTTCTTATGAAAAGGTTTTCTGATACCTCAAATAACAGGGATTTTCTGACCCAGACAGAAACAATCTGTTAGAGTTAGCTCTAGAGAATCGAGAGGAGATAAGCCCATTTGAGCAGAGAAGTTATCCCAGGACAAGCAGGCAGCATATTCTTTACGCATGGGTGACGTCACCGACGGAGCCCACGGTACGGACCTTTTTACTAGAAAGTTCTAGTTGGCCGCACCGCGCGTGCGCCTTCCCGCCCGACGGAGGAGTGCGTGGTCCCCAGTTTCTTCGTTTCCGCGGAGCGAAGAAGACGTGTGTTTTTCAACGTCGTTGAAATCCTCCTTTTGCCTTCCCGCTCGCGTTCTTTTTTCGGTTTTTTCACCTTCGGGTGCTTTTTTCTTTCAATTCAAAAAAAAAAAAAAAAAATCCTTTCTTTTTGCTTTATTTTTCGTTCCTGCCCCGGCGGGGCCTGTTGGCACGATCCAGGCCTCGGGGTTTGATTTTGCGGAGGCCGTGTTCCCATTCATGCCCCCGCAGCCCGGTTTTAAGAAGTGCCAGCGGTGTGCACGCCCGATCTCCCTCACTGACCCACACAACTGGTGCTTACAGTGCTTGGGACCGGAACATCGGGCGGATTCCTGCACCCGCTGTGCCACTCTTAAAAAACGCACTTTGAAGAATCGTCAAATCCAACAAAATCTACTTTTCGGCACCGGCCCGACTATGGATTCGACCTCTTCATCTGCGGCACCGTCAAAATCGACACCGACCACTTCGACACCACCTGAGTCGACATCGGCGCCTCCGGCGCCAGGTAAGCCGGCTAAGAAGCCTTCCACCCTTGAGCGCCCTCCCACCTCTGGGACGACACCAGTCCTTTCGGCTCCACGCCGAGCCAAAAAACGCTCCACTCCGATTTCGGTGAGTGCCTCGTCATCGGCCCCCTCATCGCCGGAGTGTAGAGCGGCACCCATGGAACCAAAGAAGAAAAAAGTGGTTCCGGTGCCTCCCCTGGATGACCGCATTGCGGCCATCCTCCAGGACAAGTTGCAGGAACAACTCCACAAGCAACTTAAGCAGCTCTTACCCTCTATCTTGGCACCGCTGCTCTCGGTACCAGACCGGCCCGAGCCCCGCACCGTCCAACCGGTATCCACTCCATCGGTACCTATGGACTCCTCCATGCCCATTCTCTCGGCACCACATCTCCATTCCCATGCCGAGGCTATGGCCTTGACGACGACCGATCCTCCTCGGGACCGGGCAGGGCACCGGTCTCCCCACGACTCTGACCGGCACCGTACTTCCCGGGACCGAGACAGACACAGGTCTGCATCACCCAGTAACGTCTCGGTACGCTCAGGCAAGTCTTTGTCTAAAACGCACCATACCGAGCCTTCCACTCCAGTCTCTCGACACGCACATACCGATGTCAGAGACCCGGACCTATGGGAACAATCCCCTACCGGTACCGAGGAGGATGCATCGTCGTCGGACGAAGAGCCTTCGGCACCCGATACCACATCTAAACCTGAACAATCTTCCTTCTCAAAATTCCTCAGGGAGTTGTCGGGTGCTTTGTCTTTGCCACTGGAATCTGACTCTAAGAAGTCACAAGCTTTCCTGGAGGCATTAGATTTCGATCAACCTCCCAAAGAGTTCCTAAAGTTGCCCGTGCATGATATCTTACGGGAAACTTTTTATAAAAATTGGGAGAACCCGCTGACTGTTCCTGGGGCCCCCCGTAAATTGGACAGCCTCTATAGGGTTATACCAATCCCAGGATTTGATAAACCCCAACTACCTCATGAGTCTCTCCTGGTGGAATCCACTTTAAAAAAGACTCAAGGCTCCAGTGTCTATGCCTCCACCCCTCCTGGCAGAGAGGGCAAAACTATGGACAAGTTTGGCAAGCGGCTCTATCAGAATGCCATGCTTGCCAACAGGGCAAACAACTACTCGTTCCATTTCTCATTCTACCTCAAACATCTGGTAATGCAACTCTCCGCCATGCAAAAGTACATGCCAGAACATAAGGTTCCACTTTTCCAACAGCACGTCTCCAGCCTGCTTCAACTAAGAAAATTTATGGTGCGCTCTATCTATGACTCTTTTGAGCTCACCTCCCGTGCATCTGCCATTGCCGTGGCCATGCGCCGCCTGGCCTGGCTCAGGGTCTCTGATCTGGACGTCAACCATCAAGACCGATTAGCCAACGCCCCATGTCTTGGTGATGAATTATTCGGAGAGTACCTGGATACCACCACGCAAAAACTCTCCGCCCATGAGACCAGATGGGACACTCTCATAAAACCTAAGAAAAAGGCTCCACCTGCTCGTCCTTACAGACCTCAGACCTCTTATCAGCGCAGGTTCTCCGCTAGGCCGCTCAATCCACCTCCACAGCAACCTAGGCGGGCCCGCCAACACCAGCACGCTCAGGCTCGTGCCCAGTCTAATCAACCTGCCAAGACTCTTCCTCCTGCCAAACCATCTCAGCCCTTTTGACTCCTCTCTCCAGGGCTTAGCCAGTCTTCCACCCTCATTGCCTCTTCCTCAGCCAATCGGAGGCAGGCTCCACATCTTCATCAGCCGTTGGGAGGTCATCACATCGGACCAGTGGGTCCTAAACATCATCCGCCACGGCTACTCTCTCAATTTCCAGACTCTTCCACCAGACAATCCTCCCGTAGAGTCTGCTTCTCTTTCAACTCAAACCCCCCTCCTCCTGAGGGAGGTCCAATCCCTCCTTCTCCTCAATGCCATCGAAGAAGTACCTCTGGAACAAAGGGGCCGGGGATTCTACTCCCGTTACTTTCTAGTTCCAAAGAAGACAGGAGACCTACGTCCCATTCTCGATCTCCGGGACCTCAACAAGTGTCTAGTCAAGGAGAAGTTCAGAATGCTCTCCCTTGCCACGCTGTACCCTCATCTCTCTCAGAACGACTGGCTATGTTCCCTGGACCTCAAGGAGGCCTACACTCACATCCCAATCAATCCATCCTCACGTCGCTACCTACGATTCCAGGTGCACCATCGCCATTATCAGTACAAAGTGCTACCTTTTGGCCTGGCTTCATCACCCAGAGTGTTCACCAAATGCCTCATTGTGGCGGCGGCCTTCCTCAGGTCTCACAACCTCCAGGTGTTTCCCTACTTGGACGATTGGTTGGTGAAAGCACCTACGTCTCCACTTGTGCTACAAGCCACTCATCATACCATCTCTCTCCTCCATCTTCTGGGGTTCGAGATCAACTACCCCAAGTCGCATCTGCTTCCCACACAGCGACTTCAGTTCATCGGAGCGGTTCTCGACACCACACTAATGAGGGCGTTTCTCCCCTCCGATCGTCAGCGAACTCTGCTCCGCCTGTGTCGTCAGGTGCTCCTTCATCACTCCATTTCTGCCAGACAAATGATGGTCCTCCTGGGCCACATGGCCTCGACGGTGCATGTGCTTCCCCTGGCACGACTCCACCTCAGGACACCTCAATGGACTCTGGCCAACCAGTGGTCACAGACCTCGAATCTTCTTTCTCATCCCATCTCTGTAACATCGTCTCTTCAGCGATCTCTACAATGGTGGTTGAACTCCTCAAATCTTTCCAGGGGCCTTCTTTTTCATCTGCCCCCGCATTCCATGATCATCACCACGGATGCCTCCCCTTATGCATGGGGAGCTCACCTGGGAGACCTACGCACCCAAGGTCTTTGGACCCCGCAGGAGCGTCTACATCACATCAATTTCCTGGAACTACGAGCCATGTTCTATGCTCTCAAGGCCTTCCAGCACCTTCTTTGTCCTCAGGTTCTACTTCTATGCACGGACAACCAAGTTGCCATGTACTACATAAACAAACAAGGCGGCACCGGATCTCGCCTCCTTTGTCAGGAGGCTCTTCGCATTTGGACCTGGGCCACGGCCCGCAGTCTCTTCCTCAAGGCTGTCTACATCCAGGGCGAACAGAACTCCCTGGCCGACAATCTCAGCCGCATCCTTCAACCTCACGAGTGGACTTTGGATCCTCCCACGCTCCACTCCATCTTTGCTCGCTGGGGCACTCCGCAGGTGGACCTATTCGCAGCTCCTCACAACCATCAGCTGCCCCAGTTCTGCTCCAGACTCTTCTCTCCTTACCGTCTGGCCCCGGATGCATTCCTTCTCGACTGGACGGATCGGTTCCTCTATGCCTTTCCTCCTCTACCTCTGATGTTGCGGACTTTATCCAAACTCCGCAGGGACGGAGCCACCATGATCCTCATAGCTCCCCGGTGGCCTCGTCAACACTGGTTCTCCCTCCTGCTTCAGCTCAGCTCCAGGGAGCCCATTCCTCTACCTGTGTTTCCTACTCTACTTACACAGCAACATCAGTCTCTACTACATCCCAATCTGTCTTCGCTCCACCTGACAGCTTGGTTTCTCTCGGGCTGACCTCTCCAGGAAATCTGTCTCAGCCTGTCCGCCTCATTTTGGACGCCTCCAGGAAACCGGCCACCCTTCAATGTTACCATCAGAAGTGGACCAGGTTCTCCTCTTGGTGCCTCCGTCATCATCACAATCCCACCTCTTTAGCGGTGGAAACTGTTCTGGACTACTTACTCTCCCTGTCCAACGCAGGCCTCAAGTCTACCTCAATCAGAGTCCATCTCAGTGCCATCACGGCATTTCATGAACCTGTCCTAGGAAAACCTCTCACGGCTCACCCTCTGGTTTCCCGATTCATGAGGGGCCTCTTCAACATCAAACCACCTCTGAAGCCTCCTCCGGTCGTCTGGGACCTGAATGTGGTTTTGTCTGCCCTCATGAAACCTCCCTTTGAGCCACTTGCCACAACTTCGCTCAAATTCCTGACATGGAAGGTGCTTTTCCTCATTGCCATCACCTCTGCCAGGAGGGTTAGTGAGCTTCATGCACTGGTTGCCGATCCACCGTTCACTATTTTTCACCATGACAAGGTGGTTCTGCGCACCCATCCAAAGTTCCTTCCAAAGGTGGTCTCAGCTTTTCACCTCAACCAGTCCATTGTGTTGCCTGTTTTCTTCCCGAAGCCTCATTCACATCCCGGAGAACAGGCATTGCACAGTCTTGATTGCAAGCGTGCCCTGGCTTACTATCTTGATCGTACCCGGGTTCACCGCTTGTCCCCTCAGCTCTTCCTGACCTTCGACCCGAATCGTTTGGGTCGACCGGTCTCTAAACGGACGCTATCCAACTGGCTTGCAGCTTGTATCGCGTTCTGTTATGCTCGGGCCGGTCTGTCGCTGGACGGTGCTGTCACGGCCCACAGGGATAGAGCTATGGCCGCTTCTGTTGCTTTCCTCCGTTCTACACCCATTGAGGAAATCTGCAAGGCGGCCACTTGGTCCTCGGTTCACACATTCACTACTCACTACTGTCTGGATGCTTTCTCCAGACGGGATGGGCACTTCGGCCAATCTGTACTTCAGAATTTATTTTCCTAATGGCCAACCATCCCTCCTCCCTCTTTGTTAGCTTGGAGGTCACCCATGCGTAAAGAATATGCTGCCTGCTTGTCCTGGGATAAAGCACAGTTACTTACCGTAACAGGTGTTATCCAGGGACAGCAGGCAGATATTCTTACGTCCCACCCTCCTCCCCGGGTTGGCTTCTTAGCTGGCTTATACTAACTGGGGACCACGCACTCCTCCGTCGGGCGGGAAGGCACTCGCGCACGCGCGGTGCGGCCAACTAGAACTTTCTAGTAAAAAGGTCCGTACCGTGGGCTCCGTCGGTGACGTCACCCATGCGTAAAGAATATCTGCCTGCTGTCCCTGGATAACACCTGTTACGGTAAGTAACTGTGCTTAACCAAACTACCCAGTATGTAAAATCCATATTAATAATAATAATAATTTTATTTCTTATATACCGCTGTACCGTGAGGTTCTAAGCGGTTTACAGTAGAAACAGAAGAAATGCAATAAGTAAGATTAATTAAGATGAAGAGAAAGTACTTAGAGTTCCCTGACTGTCCCAAAGGCTCACATTCTTGCTAAAGTACTTGAGAAAAATAAATTAGTTAGGTTATAAACATAGAGTAGAAGAAGGTAGGAAAACAGTTCATAGGAAAATTAATTTCGAATACATTATACATTATATATTGTTCAAGGCGGAATACAAATTATAGGAATTACCAAAAGAATTGTGTAATAAAGAATATCTAGATAAATTACATAACAGTGATTCGTGTACATTAAATGGTGTGGTAGAGGATTCAATTTTGAGAATTACAAATCAAGGGAATCAAGTGATAACAGAATATAGTGGAGATTATCAGTATATACGGTTTACAGATTGGAAGTTACCTAATAATGAAGTAAGAAATTTATTGGATAGTGTGGAAAATGTTTATATAGGAATCAGAGTATGTATGATAGGAAAGGTTCTAAGAATTGAATTAATGTGTTATTCTATCGAGGGAGAGCTTGTGCATAAAGGGAGGATATTAGTTGGTAATGACGTGTTTTCTGAATAGAAATTAAAACATAATCTAATAAAATAAAATGCTAGGCCGCGCATGCGCACTAAAAAAATCGTGTTCCCTGATCCGTCGCGAAAACACGATTGCGCATGCGCGGGTTTTACGTCACCACTTGCTCGCGCAGACTTTCAAATAATAAAAAAAAAAATTATACAGCTGCGGCGGCCTTCCTCACCGTGAATGGTACCGGCTCCTCTCTCGAACTGCACCAGGATCGAGAGAGGAGCTGCAGCGCCGGCTTTCAACTTAAAACAAAAAAAAAAAAAACCCCAACTGGAGATCGGCTCTCTCACCCGCTCCCACTGTGCAAACCCCCCCCCCCCCCCATGGGAGGATGCGCCGCAGCAAAGTGCTGCACAGGTACTGGAGGGGGAGAGACATATCGCTTCTGCACCGGTACAAACATCCCTCCAGCGTTGGTAGCCGCTGCACATTAAACAGGCTGCTTCGGGCTTTCTCCTGCAGTTGAGTCCCTCTGCCGCGTCACCGATGATGTCATCAATGACGCAACAGAGGGACTCAACTGCAAAAGAAAGCCGAAGCAGCCTGTTTAACGTGCAGCGGATGCCAACGCTGGAGGGAGGTTTGATATTAAAATCATCTTGCTGGGAGGGTCGCAGAGTCAGCGGGGGTTGGGCTGGAAGGGGAGAGAAGCGTCTGCCTCGGTTGCTTCAGGCAGCAGCAGCGTTTACAATTCGCTGCTGTTGCTGGCTTCAGGCCTTCCTCTCTGACCGGTTCTGCCTACTTCCTGTTTTCATGAAGACAGGACCGGCCAGAGAGAAAGACCTGAAGCCAGCAACAGCAATGAATTGTCAATGCTGCTGCTGCCCAATGAAGTAGTTAAATGAGGAAAGGGAGCAGAGGGGGAGAGAATGGCTTGGAGGGAAGGAGGAAGGTATGCCAGACCAAGGCAAAAGGAAGGAGGAGATGGAGAGAGGCCATATGGGACAGAGAGAGAGAGGGGGCGGACACTGGATGGAAAGAGAAGAGAGGGCAGTGAATGGAAGGGGCAACATAGAGGGTGAACAGTATTCTAGCACCCGTTAATGTAACGGGCTTAAAGACTAGTAATAATAATAATAACTTAATTTTTCTATACCGCCATAGTCAAACTGACTTCTAGGCGGTTCACATAAAAAGAAGGCTGGACAATCAGCGAAATACACAATGTAATAAAAAGGAAGTTACATAATAATTAGGGAAGCATAGGGAAGGAATACATGAGAGAAAGAAATTACATAATGTATTGGGTTTATAAGGGGAAAGAATATCTGAGAGAGGTCATCTGATTAGGCAAGGAATTTGTCAAATAAAGCGGTTTTAATTGATTTTCGGAATGTGTTATAGGTCTGTCTGGCTTTATTTATGTGGTTTTCCAGCCAGGATTGCTGTCTGTTTGCTTGGAACGTGAAGGTGCAGCCTGTGATTTTTGGGTATGCAAAGATGTTTTTGTTTCTGGTTGTACGTGTGGGGTTGTGCAGAGTGAAGTGTGTTTGCAGGTAGGAAGGTGCTAGGCCCCAGACTTGTTTGTAACAGATGCATGCAAATTTGAACAGTATTCGCGCCTCCATTGGTAGCCAGTGTAATTTTTTGTAATAGGGGCTGATGTGGTCTTTTTTCTTCAGTCCGAAGATCAAGCGAACTGCAGTGTTTTGCACTAATCTTAATTTTTGTACTGTTTTTTGGGGGATACCCAGGTAGGCGATGTTGCAGTAATCTAGGGTAGATAGGATCAGCGATTGCACCAGTAATCTAAAGGATGTTGTGTCAAAGTATTTTTTGATAGTCCTTAGCTTCCACATCGTGTAAAAGTAAGTTTGTCTGGTCAGCCATGGTTAGGTGAGTATCTAGAGTGATACCCAGTATTTTTATGGTTTTGGAGATTGGGTATTCATGGTCGTTTATTTTTAACGATGTTTTCATTATTTTGTCATTGGGGCTTGCCAAGAAGATTTTTGTTTTCTCTGGGTTTAGTTTTAGTTTGAAGCTGGTGGACCATTTTTCGATTTCTATCATAGTATGTGAGAGTTTATCTATAGTTTCATTTGTGATGTCAATTATGGGGATTAGGATGGTTATATCGTCTGCGTATATGTAGTGCTTTAGGTTTAGTTTTTGTAGTAGGTGACCTAAGGATGCGAGGTAGATGTTGAATAATGTGGGTGATAGAGGGGAGCCTTGAGGTACCCCTGAAGGGTTTTTCCATGAGTTGGAGTAATTTCCATTGCTGATTACTCGGTAGGATCTGTTTGTTAGGAATTCTTGGAACCATTTCATTACCTTTCCCGAGATTCCTATTGCGTCAAGGCACAGTAGCATGATTTTGTGGTCTACTAGGTTGAACGCACTGCTAAGGTCTAATTGCAGAATCAGTGCACTTTTGCCTTTGCTGAAAAGATCATAGAGGAGGTTTAGTATGGAAGCTATGACAGTTTCTGTACTGTATCCTTTCCTGAAGCCTGATTGGTGTTCACTGAGAGTGTTAAATTTGTCTATGTAGTCTGTTAGTTGTAGGTTGACCAATCCTTCCCGTAGCTTTGTGAAAAGGGGAATGCTTCCTATGGGTCTGTAATTGGTTGTTAGTGCTGTTGATGCTTTTAGATTTTTGGGGATAGGAGTAATCAGTATGTGTCCCATATCCTTCTTTAAGGTTCCGATTGTAAGGGCAGTTGTTAACCAATTGAATAGTTCCATTTTGAATTCAGGGGGGGCAACTGTCATGAGTTTAGGGGAACATTCGTCGAGCAGGCAGTTAGATTTAGTATATTTGCTGAATAAACTGGCACTGGTGCCAGTTTGGGAGTTCGAAGGTCCTAATTCATGTCTGCTCTGGGAACCTGATCATGGGGTTCAAGGTATTGAAGAGTATTGGTTGTGGGTGTGGGTAGAGTAGTTCTTAGGTCAGTGATTTTATTTTTAAAAAAGTTAGCTAGGATTTGCGCAGATGGGGGGTTCTCATTGTCCTTTTTTCAGGATTCGTGTTGTGTCTGTTAACGTTTTTACCAGTTTGAATAATTCTTTACTGTTTATTTTTGTTGAACCAATTTTTTGTGCATAGTGTATTGTGCGTTTTTCTTTGATCAGATTTTTGTATATTTTCATTTTTTTGTTTCCAATTTGTCTTGTCTATTTCATTGTTTGTTTTTTGCCAGATTCTTTCCAATTTTCTTAGTTCCTGTTTGTTGGTTAGTAGTTCTGAGTTGAACCATTCGTTTGGTGGTCTATCTTTCTTTCTGTTTATTTGGTAAGGGGCTATTTGGTCTAGGAGTCTTTGCTGAACTTTTCCCACCTTGTTGGGAATTCCTGTATTTCGTTGGTGGGACGTAGCTCATAGTGAGCCCAGAATTATGTTGGGTTTATGGTACCACGACTAGTTATTGGTTTTGTGTTTTTATTTTTGTGTTTCGATTGTGAACTCTTTTTTTGCCAACTCGCTGTGAAACTTTAGAGCTCGAATCCAGCAGCTCGTGCTGACTTTCAATAATTGGAGCCAGCAAAAAAACAGCATAAACATATAATCAGATAATAAAGTCGTATCGTGCAACAATATAGTGAAAGGACCTATCAGGCTGGAGAGTTCTAAACTTAGCCTTCAGAAAAACCTTTCTTATTACTCAAAAGAAGGGCATAGCAATAGTTAATTGGACGGAGTCCTACCGAACAGACTACTAAAGCTTGTCGTTTCTTTCTCTGTAGTACTGCCAAAATCCAATGACCGATCTCATGGAAATCAGAAGCCATGGGATACAATTTCATCACTGACCTGGCCCCCATCAGAGAATCTCATTCTGGTAATCTCTGGGTGTAAAGACAAGCACATGGACTGTGACTTGGTACAGCTTAACAGCAAGAGCTAGGCAGTAGAAACCTGCGGAGACTCTAAATCCATCTCCTACAAAGAAACTGTAATAACCTCAGTTAAATCTGTCAGCTTAAACAGCCTGCACAGCTCTGATCTAGGCCCTCACCTGCCCCAAACTCAAAACTAGAATCCTCCAAGTAGGATGCATGGTGGGAGAGCAGCGGAATTGCATCCAACCCCAAATCATCCCAAACCTTTTCTGACTGGTCCTCTGTTTCCTACAGCTCTACTAGTTTCAGCAAGAACTCACTTTGTGTGGAGGTAAACTCCTCTGAGAATTAATTGGCTGACACACAGACGACCCTTTATGCTTCTGATAAACTGCATACATCAAAGTCACAAAATTGCAGTCAAAGACCTGATTTGGGACCTCTGCCGGTCTACCACATATCTCCTCTCAGGGTCATGGGAGTCTGCGGAAAAACGCTTCACTGGCAACAGCAAGTTATATATAAGAGCCTCTAACAAGGTTTTATGACTTGGATCTTGGGCTTTCTGCACCTCCTAACCCATGAAATGGCCAGAGCCAGTTGCTTGCTGTCGGGTGGAACAAAGCCATCTATTACGTCGGATTCATTTGCAAATCATTTTTGATCAGTTATTATTGATCTTCATTTGACTCCATAATTGTAGCTGTATGTGATTATTCTATGATTTCCAGGTCCAGCAGTTAGAATCAAGATTTACTGCAAGGGTCCACATTGACTAAATTCTGGTCTTGCTTTAATTTACTCACCAACCTTCCCCTGAAAAAGCTATTCCTCAGCAAAATCAAATACAATCAAACCTTGGGATAGTGAGTAACGTGGTTTGCGAGTGTTTTGCAAGGCAAGCAAAACATTTTATTAAATTTTAACTCGATAAACGAGCTTTGTCTTGCAGTACAAGCACATATCGCACGTCACGTCATCAGAACCCACAGTTGAAGCGCACACATCTTACGCTGAACGCGGCTAAACGTAATAAAAGTGTCATGCCCAGTTTACCCACAGTTCAAGTACGCACGACAAACGTGCATCTTATGCCAAACATGGCTGAATGTAATAGAAGTGTCACACCCAATTTACCCATAACTCAAGTGCTCATAGCATACAGTATTTTGTATTAAAGATTTTGGGTTGTGGAAAGAATCATCTAAGTTTCCATTACTTCCTATGGGGAAATTCACTTTGATATACGAGTGCTTTGAATTACCAGCATGCTTCCGGAACGAATTATGCTTGCAAACCAAAGTTTTACTGTATGCACCAACTTGGCCTATTCTCCTCCTCCTCCTCCTCAATATGTGCTTTTTTATGTGACTTGTAACCTTTCTTCTCACTATTGTCAATCACATTGTTGACATTGATAAGGTCCTTGTTGACTGAAAACATGCTTTAGTTTTCTTTCTGTTGAAAAAAAATATATTTGGATCCTGCTGTACTCCTTAATTACAGGCCAGTCACTGACCTTTCTTATATCTCAAAACTCATAGAGAAGGCTGTCTTCTCGCAACTTCTCCAACATGCTGAGTCCACACCAATAAGGTTTCTATTACGTCTCTTCCGGATTTAGTACACTAGGTGTTCAATCCCTTTCCGCAATCCGGGAGCTACAGAAATCCAAACACTTTTCTGGGTTCAGCCGAGAGAGATGCTGCCTCACCAATTTGCTTGACTTCTTTGAAGGTGTGAATAAACGTGGATAAAGGTGAGCCGGTTGATATAGTGTATCTAGATTTTCAGAAAGCTTTTGATAAAGTTCCTTATGAGAGGCTCCTGAGAAAATTAAAGAGTCATTGGATAGGTGGCAAAGTTCAGTTGTGGATTAGGAATTGGTTATCGGATAGAAAACAGACAGTAGGTTTAAATGGTCATTTTTATCAATGGAGGAGAGTAAACAGTGGAGTGCCACAGGGATCTATACTAGGACCGGTGCTATTTAACTTATTTATAAATGATCTGGAAATTGGAATGACGAGTGAGGTGATTGCATTTGCAGATGACACTAAACTGTTCTAAGTTGTTAAAATGCATGCAGATTGTGAAAAATTGCAGACAGACCTTAGGAAATTGGAAGACTGGGCGTCCAAGTAACAGATGAAATTTAATGTGGACAAATGCAAAGTGATGCACATTGGGAAGAATAATCCAAATCACAGTTACCAGATGCTAGGGTCCACCTTGGGGGTTAGCGCCCAATAAAAGGCTCTGGATGTCATCATAGCCAATGCGATGAAACCTTCTGCCCAATATGTGGTGGCGGCCAAAAAAGCAAACAGGATGCTAGGAATTATTTAAAAAAGGAATGATTAACAAGACTAAGAATGTTATAATGCCTCTGTATCACTCCATGGTGTGACTACTACTACTATTAATTATTTCTATAGCGCTACCAAATGCACGCAGTGCTGTACAGAGTCACAAAGAGTAAGAAAACAGACCCTGCCCAAAAGAGCTTACAATCTAAACAGGTAAGGCAGACAAACAAGATGTCATGGATACAGTTAAGGGGAATGGTTAATCAGCTGGCTGGTTGGAGGGCAGAGGAGTAGGGTTAAGGATTGAAAGCTATATCAAAAAGGTGAGTTTTCAGTCTGCTTTTAAACAAGGGAAGGGAAGGGGCTTGACGGACAAACTCAGGTAATTTATTCCAAGCATAGGGGGCAGCTAGATGAAAGGAACGAAGTCTGGAATTGGCAGTGGCAGGGTAATGAGCCATGGAATCAAGGGTGATACACTCATATGGATTAAAAATTGGTTGGTGGATAGGAAACAGAGTAGGGGTGAATGGATAATGCTCGGTCTGGAAAAGTGTCATGAGTGGAGTGCCACAGGGTTCGGTGCTTGGACCCGTGCTCTTCAACATATTTATTAACGACCTGGAAATTGGTACGAGTGAGGTGATTAAATTTGCAGACGAAATGAAATTATTTAGAGTAGTGAAGACACAGAAGGTCTGAGAAGACCTGCAACGTGACATAAACACGCTCAAGAAAAGGGCTGCGACATGGCAAATGAGGTTTAATGTGTATAAGTGTAAGGTGATACATGTCTGTAACAAAAATCCTATACACGAATACAGGATGTCTGGTGCAGTACTCGGAGAGACCCCCCAGGAAAGAAACTTGGGAGTACTTGTAGCCAAGTTAATGAAGCCGTCTGTGCAATGCGCAGTGGCAGCGAAAAGGGCAAACAGAATGCTAGGAATGATTTAAGAAGGAGATCACAAACAGATCGGAGAAGGTTATCTTGCCGTTGTACCGGGCCATGGTACGCCCCCACCTGGAATACTGCGTCCAGCACTAGTCGCCGTACATGAAGAAGGACACACTACTACTCGAAAGGGTCCAGAGAAGGGCGACTAAAATAGTTAAGGGGCTGGGGGAGTTGCCGTACAGTGAGAGATTAGAGAAACTGGGCCTCTTCTACCTTGAAAAGAGGAGACTGAGAGGGGACATGATCAAAACATTCAAGATAATGAGGGGAATAGACTTAGTAGATAAAGACAGGTTGTTCACTCTCTCCAAGGTGGAGAGAACGAGCGGGCACTCTCTAAAGTTAAAAGGGGATAGATTCTGTACAAACATAAGGAAGTTCTTCTTCACCCAGAGAGTGGTGGAAAACTGGAACGCTCTTCCGGAGGCTGTTATAGGGGAAAACACCCTCCATGGATTCAAGACAAAGTTAGACAAGTTCCTGCCTAACCAGAACGTACGCAGGTAAGGCTAGACTCAGTTAGGGCACTGGTTTTTGACCTAAGGGCCGCCACGGGAGCGGACTGCTGGGCACGATGGACCACTGGTCTGACCCAGCAGCAATTCTTATGTTCTTATGGTTCTCACTGCACACAGAGGTTAGTTTTATATTGTTCCTCAATGGTTTTTCTGTGTTGCCTCTTTGCCTGGTTTTTTGTGGGGTTTTTTTTTTTTTGCTTGTTTTCATGTTTTGCAGAGCAGACCAATTTATCTTGCTGGGGAGCTTCCTCAGTACCCCTTTCCTTGTCGTAGATTTGTTTCAAGTTTATTTCGTATTTGATAAAATCGTTGTTTTTTTTTCAAAGGTTACAAAGCGATGAAGAATAAAATTTTTTATAAATGAGAGAGACATACAGTTTTGGGATAGACAGACATATAATCCATAGGGAAATCAGGGAAGAATTACAATTTGATATAGGAAAGAGAACAAATAAGGATAAAACAGTAGGAGTCATATTAGATCAGTACTTGCCTACTTGAAATGGAAGTGATAATTCAGCTAAAAAGGCAAATTAATTAAAGGCATCTCTGTACAAGAAACTTTTTAGTTTTGATTTAAATTGTTCAGGTATGTTGCTTGGCTTTGGGACTGAACTGCAGGTGGCTCTAACTCTTTCTCTAAGGTGGGAAGAGCTTGTGCTCAGCAAAGTGTTTGGATTTCTGCAACTTCCGGATTGCGGGAAGGGATTGTCCACCTAGCGTACTGAATCCTTCAGGGACTAACAGAAGATTATCGAAGACGAAAACCTAATCTTCCATTTCAACCTGGATGTTGCACAGAAACCGTGGTCCTTCTCAGCTTCACAGTATGTTGGATTCTGGTAATTTTGCTCATGATGATGTTTGATCTGTGATCTGCATTTGATGTACTTTATTTATTTATTTAGATTTTTATCCCGTCCTCCCAGTAGCTCAGAAAGGTTTACAAGTAAACATTCACAATGGAGTGAATTGGACATACAAGATTATACAATAGATTTAAATACTTGGACATACGAGACTGTGTAGCAGTGTAAATATAGGGACTATACAGCAAATTAAGAACAGTAGTTTAAATATAAGTAGTACTTGATACATTTCAGCTAGTCTTTCTGGTAAGGTCCTTACATCACTGCTGTCATCTTACATCATCTATATCAGCTCGCCAGCAGTTACATTGTGGTTTACCCTGAAGTTCAGTCCTTGCTCTTTTACTTTCTAAAATTTATCTCATTCCACTTCAATTTGGTTTTAAATCATGGCAAATCCACTTAATATATAGGCTATATCTTTTTGTTAGCCCAGTTTGACCCCTCTTATTCTGTCTGTCAAGTGCAGTCCTGTCTGAATACTGTTTCAGATTGGCTTGCAACTAACCATCTCATCGTGAATCCAAACCAGACAATTGCTTGCTGGGTTACTCTTTCATTCTCACCTCATCTATTCAGTAAACCAATTGCTCTTGTTAATTCATTCAGATACTTGGGTGTTTCCTTTAATCAGTTTCTTCATTTTCATCTCTAGATCTCTCATGTTGCTCGACTCTGTTTGGACCTTTGCCAATTCTATTTAATCTTCCCTAATCTACTCAGATTACCTTGCTTCTTTTATATGTCATGTCCTGACTTGACTATTGTAACACTTGGGCCTCAGTTAAATGTCTTCAGGCACTGCAGAAAAGTGCCATCCAAATTCTTTGTTACGCTAAAGGCTTTGACTGTGTTACTCTTATTTATGCAGCATTATTAGCTGCCTGTAAAATTTTGAGTACTGTTCAAAATCCTATCTCATTTTTCAATATCACCCCTCTATCTTATCTTGCCTCACAGGTCATTCCCGATGTTTCTTCAAGCTTCTTGTGGCCTACAGCTGGCCTATAAATTAGGCATTCCTATTGCAGCCTGAGCCACTTTTTTTTCCTTTTGGAATACACTTCCTAGAGTTCTTCAACTTGAACCCACTTTTGCTAAATTTAAAGATGGCTTAGACTCTCCTCTTTACACAGGCCTTTGTACTGCCTAATACTCTCGGAGGCCATAGCCTTGTTCTGTCCTTCTAAGCGCTTCTTCCTCATCTGTTGCTATTTATTCTGATTTTATGGAGTTCTTTTGGATTTGATTGTAAACAGCTTTGCATCTGCAAGAAAGGTGGTTTATAAAATCATCATAAACGTAAGCATGTTCTCTGAAGATAAACAGGATGAATATACCATGAATGTGGGTGACGTCAACATGGAGTATATTGGCGCTGTATGATATATCATCCCTCATGTGCAGCTGATAGTCCTGCTTGTCCTCTGAGAATTCCCATTGCCGGTGAGCAGCTTCTGTTCTGTAGCAGATGAAGGCAGTTGTTTTCTAGGTAGGATCAACCCTGTCTGATTAGGATTTATGTTTTCTGTGCCGTAGTGAGCAAATGTAATGTGAAAACAATTTTGGTCTGCATTCCTCTTGGGCATCTTCAATGGTTACATGTGCTCTTTAACCATTGTGCAGATTTGTAATAATGTGTTGCCTTGCAGCAGCACATGGGGGTTTTGGATGGGGGGGGAAGGGTTCAGAGTGCAGAATGACACAGGGACAAATTTCTTCCCGTCCCCACGGGAACTCATTTTTCCGTCCCAGCGAGTTCTTTTCCTGTCCCTGCCCCATTCCTGCAAGCTCTGTCCTCATCTGTACTAGCCTCAAACACTTTAAAATTATAAGTGTTCAAGGCTTGTGCAGATAAGGCAGAGCTTTCAGGAATGGGGCAAGGACAGGGACAGCAACAAAACTCGCAGGGACAGGATGAGGAAATTAAGTTTCTGCAGGGGTGGGGAAAAATTTGTCCCCTTGTCATTCTCTAGTTCAGAGATTTGAAATGAAATCCTAAGGTCCCAATATAGCAGGGATCTCAAAGTCCCTCCTTGAGGGCTGCAATCCAGTCAGGTTTTCAGGATTTCCCCAATGAATATGCATTGAAAGCAGTGCATGCACATAGATCTCATGCATATTCGTTGGGGAAATCCTGAAAACCCGACTGGATTGCGGCCCTCAAGGAGGAACTTTGAGACCCCTGCAATATAGCAATGATGCATCTTTCATGCAGTTTTTTGCAGAATTCTCTACAGATGCTATGAGAAATTGGTAAAAAGTAAAGAGGAATTTGTTACAAGGTCTGACAATTAAGTTCACAAACTTGCCTGAAGACTGAATCTGGAAACAAAGTACGTTAAACAAAAGGAATTCTATAAGCAATCATAAGCATATGTTCTGCTTTGAGGAAAGGGGTAATATGATCATATTTAGATTGACAGTAAAGCAATCGGAGAGCTGAAGTCAACGAAGTTGATATTGAGGAAGGTCGATTTAAAAGTGAGTTAAAGTAGCCGAGTTTAGAAAAGACCAAAGAGTGTAAGAGAATCCAAAGTGAAATACGATTTAAAAGTGACCGAACAGAACAAAGCAGGTGAAGTTTTAAGAATGAAGTAGATATGAGAATGAAAGAGGTAAAGATGTATCCAAAGTAACTCCAAGAATTTTAATGGATGTGAAGTATGACATAGTGAAACATGGAAGGTTCAATTGGCATCTATTGGAGGAAAAAAAGTGATAGCAATCATCAAGAAAAGTCAGTAAATCGCAAGTGAGATAATCAGAAGAATCATCAAGATGAATGTTTAAATCACTCTTTGTTTGTCCCAGTAAGGCAAGCAGGGCTGTGGAGTCGATAGATAAATCCTTCGACTCCGATTCCTGAGTTTCTGGTACCCATGACTCTGACTCATCTGTATTTAATATACTAATGTATTTTCCACGTTGATTGAAGTAAAGCAACATACACGCCATTTAACCACAGAACTACTGGCTAGGAAGCTGACGCTCTACTGTATTGGCCAGTTTAAACAAAAGACAAAAAAATGAAAACAAAGTTTTATTTATTGGAATATTTTCATTGCTATCGTTCTCATTCACAACTTCTAACACTGTAGGATGAAAACGCTGCAAGTGTCTTTTCAAATTTGATGCTCTTGTAGGTGCATTTTTGTTAGACCCACTAAAACTGCTAATTTTTGCATCACATTATTTTTCACCATCATCTTCAAGAATACATTGGGACACGTGGAGGGTCATAATCAAAAAAACGTCTAAGTCCCTTTTTGGCCTAAGGCCTTAAACGTGGAAAGCAGAAGCAGGGAAAGTGTCCATAACCAAAACAAACGTCCTTGTTTTGATTATGGCCTGCCTCTACCTTCAGCTGTTTAGATGGCCAGCCAACCACTACGTCTACAAGTACACCCCCACGACGTCTACACTTATACCCCATAATGAACCAAAAAAACGCATAAGCCCAAAACGTCCAACACAAGGGCTTTTAGGCGAAGGAGGAGCCAGTCCTTTGCCTAAAAGCTGGATTCTGTAACTGGTGTCTGTCAAAAACAACACACAACATTGAGGCAGGAGGGAACCCAAGCCCCCCTGCCCTGGGCAGCCGCGGCACCCCCGACGATATCGGAGCAAGAGGGAGCCCAAGCCCTCTTGCCCCGGTGATCGTGCCCCCCTCCGCCGAGTACCATTGGGCCAGGAGGGAGCCCCGGCGACCCCCCCCCTTCCGACTATCTGGCCAGGAGGGAGCCCAAGCCCTCCTGGCCCCGGCGGCCCCCTACCCCCCACCCCCCACTACAATACGGGCAGGAGGGATCCCAGGCCCTCCTGCCCATGGCACAACCTCCTTCCCCCCAACGACCGCCCCCTGAACCCCCGATTGGCCCCCTCCACCGACCTGCAACCCCCCCGGCTGACACCACCCCCCCCTTCCCCGTACCTGAAATCATTGGCCGGACAGACGGGTGCCAAGCTCCCCCGTCCGGCAGACCAGCCGGCTCCAGAATGGGGCCGGATTGGCCCAGGCGGCTGAAACCCCGCCCACAGGTGGGGCCTGAGGCGCCTGGGCCAATCATAATAGGCCCGGGAACCTTAGGGTCCTCCTGTGGGTGGGGCCTGTGCAACATTTAAAAATTTGCCCGCTTTTCGGTGTAGATCAGCGAAAAATGCCTGCAAACAATGTATTAATTATGATTATTGTTTATGAAATGGGATATTTGAACTTGCTTTTTTTTTTTTGTTTTTTTTTTTTATACTTTAAATTTATCAGGAGTCGGTACATTTTTATCGACTCCGACTCCAGGTACCCAAAATTGTCTCTGACTCTGACTCCACAGCCCTGAAGGCAAGGGTTAAGTTTTTATGTAGTTAACCCTTGCTACATGAATTTATGATGAATTTCTTTGATATAAGAGGCAAGAGTAAACACCTCAGTGCTCCAAAAGACATAGAGGCTGACCAGAGAAAAATCATCTCTAGTAACAAGAATTATCCTCTCTCTACATCTGAACAGAAAATCTGCAGCATATAGTGCATGACCTCCACATTGTAGGTGGGAGCCATTTCATTTACATCTTTTTATCAAACACAGAGGACTTCGATGGCTAAATTTAGAATAGAAGGACCTTACTGGTGTGATATTTAAGTTCCCTATTTTTACTGCATGCAGCAATTTTATGCACCATCGGCCAAATAGATTTCCGGTCATCTGCATCACCCTTCAATTGGAGTTCTACATTTAACATGACATGACATCTTGTATACCGCAAAACCATATGGATCGTTACGGTTTACAATAAGCAAGAGAAGCTGAACATGAAACAGGGAGTTATAATTAAACGTATAAGTTAACCAGTTATAAAAATTTGTCTCATAGATAAGTCTTGAGCAGTTTTCTAAAATTCGCACAAGAAGTGGAAGTGGAAAATAATAAACCAAAAAACAAGTGGCTGCCTGATATGAAAGCAGTCTGTTATGAAATCTTTTATAAAGGCATCCCCTAACTGATGGAAATCAAATATTGTTGATATTCATAAGGAACTTTGAGAACTGGAGAAATTGAAATGCTCAACTAAATACCCTGGAGCCATGCCATACACTGCCTTATAACATAGACATTCAAACTTAAACACCACCCTCGTCTGAAAAGGTAGCCAGTATAGCTCTCTATAATAGAAGGTTATATAATCTGTCTTTCGTAATCTAAAAATTAGATAAACTGAGGTGTTTTGTATCAGTCTAAGTCGATAAAAATTATTTTGGAGACCTCACAAATATGAGTGATTGAACTAATAATTGAAATGCATTATTGTTAAAATAAGCTTCCATAATGTAAAATAACATTTCTGAACCTAAGCATCAACATTAGAGATCATAGATAAGTTTCTATCCAAATGGACTTTCTCTATTATGAGTGCATAGTTCATAAGCACTGATCCTTGTCTTCAGAGCAGAGGTACAAAGTAAGGTGACAAAAATGATAAAAGGGATGGGACGACTTCCCTATAAGGAAAGGCTAAAGAGGTTAGAGTTCTTGAGCTTGGAAAAGAGATGGCTTAGGTGGAGATATGACAGAAGTCTATAAAATATTGAGTGGAGTGGAACGGATAGGCATTCCAAAAATACAAGGACTAGGGGGCACGCAATGAAGTGACTAAGTAGTACATTTAAAACAAATCTCAGAAAATATTTCTTCATTCACATGTAATTAAACTCTGGAATTTGTTGCCAGAGAATGAAGCAGTTATCATAGCAGGGTTTAAAAAAAAAGTTTGGACAATTTCCTAAAAGAAATATCCATAAACCATTATTAAGATCAACTTGGGAAAATTCACAGCTTTTTTTTTTTTTCTGGGATAAGCAACATAAAATCTGGGTTACCTTTTTTTGTATCTTGCCAGGTATTTGTGACTTGGATTAGCCACTATTGAAAACAAGATACTGGGTTTGATGGATCACATGTCTGTCCTAGTATGGCAGTACTTAATAGCATTTATTTGACTGAAGGAGTCATGACATTTAAGTCAGTATGTAGGCTTGAAGAAACATTTGCTATGATTTGAAAAGCAATTGGACGCTAGCCAAAGGTATGTTGTAATATTTTATTTCCATACACGGGTACATATTATTACCATGAATACTCTTGTACTTTTCTCACATGTCACACTGTTATAGCTTTGCCAATTTTACTGCACCTATGATTATGTATTTCCTGTCATTCTTGCTATTTGTAATGAGAACAGTTCTCACAGTAGATAGGTAAATAAGCCTTTCTTCATACTGAGTGGCATACATAGAATAAGAAACCTTAATATTTTCTATTATCTATTAATTATTTTCTATTATATTCTTAACGTATGGGTGACGTCACCGACGGAGCCCCGGTACGGACACTTTTTACTAGAAAGTTCTAGTTGGCTACACCGCGCATGCGCGAATGCCTTCCCGCCCGACGGAGGAGTGCGTGGTCCCCAGTTTCTTCGTTTCCGCGGAGCGAAGAAGTCGCATGTGTTTCAACGGCTGTTGAAATTATTTAGTTTGACTTCCCGCTCGCGTATTTTTTCGATTTTCTCCTATTTTTTTTCCTTCGGATTCCTTTAAATTCCCTTTCAAAAAAAAAAAAAACTCGTCGAGTTTTCATTGTTTTTTCGAGCCGGCCCCGGCGGGGCCTGTTGTCACCATACAGGCCTCCGGCTTTGATTTTGCGGAGGCCGTGTTTCCCTTCATGCCCTCTCAACCGGGCTTTAAGAAGTGCCAGCGGTGTGCACACCCGATCTCTCTCACCGACCCGCACAATTGGTGCCTGCAGTGCCTGGGTCCAGAGCATCGGGCTGACACCTGCACCCGCTGTGCTACGCTTAAAAAGCGCACATTGAAAAATAGGCAGAACCAGCAAAATATTTTGTTCGGTACCGGATCTGCCATGGAAACTGCTGCGACGTCGACGGCACCCCAAAAGTCGGCACCGCCGACGTCGACACCACCGGACCCTTCCTCGGGGTCGTTGGGCCCAGGTAAGCCGGCTAAGAAGCCTTCCACTTCCCTCGAGCGCCCTCCTGCCACGGTTGCGACACCGGCCCTCCCGGCACCGCACCGACCCCGCAAACGCTCCGCTCCGATATTGGTGAGTGCCTCATCATCGGCCTCCTCATCGCCGGAGCGTAGAGCGGCACCTCTGGTACCGAAGAAGAAAAAAGCGGTACCGGTGCCTCCCCTGGATGACCGCATCGCGGCCATACTCCAAACACAGTTACAGGAGCAGCTGCAGCAACAACTCCAACAACTGCTGCCGGTGTTGCTGGCGCCGCACCTTCCGGTACAGGACCGGTCCGAGCCTCGCACTGTCCCATCGGTGTCGACACCCTCGGTACCGATTAATACCTCCATGCCGGTGCTCTTGGCTGAAACACCTACAGTGCATACCCATGCTGCCGCCGACCCTGTCCGGTCCCGGGAACGACATCGGTCTTCCTCACCTGGTACCGCATCGGTACGCTCAGGCAAATCTCTCTCAAAGACCCGCCATGCCGAGCCCTCTACACCAATGTCCAAACGTGCACACCTCGACGTTAGAGACCCAGACTTGTGGGAAGACTCCCCACACGGTACCGAAGAGGACGCTTCGTCAACCGACGAAGAACCCTCCATGACCGACACCGTCTCAAAACCTGAGCAATCCTCTTTCTCTAAATTCCTTAGGGAGATGTCAGCAGCTCTTTCCATCCCCTTAGAGTCCGACTCTAAAAAATCTCAGGCTTTCCTCGATGCCCTAGATTTTGAGCAACCTCCCAAAGAATTTCAAAAGTTGCCCGTCCACGACATCTTACGGGAAACTTTCTATAAAAACTGGGAGACTCCCCTCACTGTTCCTGGGGCCCCTCACAAATTGGATAGCTTGTACCGGGTTATTCCAATCCCAGGGTTTGACAAACCTCAATTGCCCCACGAATCCCTCCTGGTGGAATCTACTTTAAAAAAGTCTCAGGGTTCCAGTGTATATGCCTCCACCCCTCCTGGCAGAGAAGGGAAAACTATGGATAAATTTGGTAAGCGCCTTTTCCAAAATGCCATGCTAGCCAGTAGAGCAAACAGTTACACCTTCCACTTCTCCTTCTACATGAAGCATCTGGTGCAACAGCTCTCCGCCTTACAGAAATATCTTCCTGAACTTAAGGTCCCTCTTTTCCAGCAACAAATTTCCAGCCTCCTCCAACTCAGGAAGTTCATGGTTCGTTCCATCTACGACTCGTTTGAGCTTACCTCTCGCGCATCTGCCATGGCGGTGGCTATGCGCCGTTTAGCATGGCTGAGAGTCTCTGACCTAGACATTAACCACCAGGACCGCCTGGCTAACGCACCTTGTCTGGGTGATGAACTCTTCGGAGAGTCCCTGGACTCGACAACCCAGAAGCTCTCAACGCATGAGACCAGGTGGGACACTCTGATCAAACCTAAAAAGAAGACTCCGCCTGCTCGCACCTACAGACAACAGTCTTCTTACCAACGCAGATTCTCGGCTAGACCTCTCAACCCGCCTCAACAACAGTCTCGCCGTCCTCGCCACCAGCATCAGCCTCAGGCTCGCCAGCAGACTCAGCCTGCCAAGCCTCTTCCTTCATCAAAACCATCTCAACCCTTTTGACTCCTTTCTCCAGAGAATAGCCTGTCTCCCCCCGACGCTACCTCTCCCTCAACCTATCGGAGGACGTCTTCAACTTTTCCTCAGCCGTTGGGAGGTCATCACTTCGGACCAGTGGGTCCTCAACATCATCCGCCACGGCTACTCTCTCAACTTCCAGACTCTTCCACCAGACCATCCTCCCGTAGAGTCTGCTTCTCACTCCTCCCAAACCTCCCTCCTCCTGAGGGAGGTCCACTCCCTCCTTCTTCTCAATGCCATCGAAGAGGTGCCTCCGGACCAAAGGGGTCAGGGATTCTACTCCCGCTACTTCCTGGTTCCCAAAAAAACAGGAGACCTTCGTCCCATCCTCGATCTCCGGGACCTCAACAAGTGTCTGGTCAAAGAGAAGTTCAGAATGCTCTCCCTGGCCACGCTTTACCCGCTTCTCTCTCACCACGACTGGCTATGCTCCCTAGACCTCAAGGAGGCCTACACTCACATCCCAATCAATCCGACTTCACGTCGCTATCTACGGTTTCAGATACAGCACCATCACTATCAGTACAAAGTGCTACCCTTTGGCCTCGCATCATCACCCAGGGTGTTCACCAAGTGCCTTATTGTGGTGGCGGCCTTCCTCAGGTCTCACGACCTTCAGGTGTTCCCCCACTTGGACGATTGGCTAGTAAAAGCACCTACGTCTCCGCTTGTGCTACAAGCCACTCAACACACCATCTCATTCCTCCATCTCCTGGGGTTCGAGATCAACTACCCCAAGTCTCATCTGCTTCCCACACAGCGACTTCAGTTCATTGGAGCAGTTCTCGACACCACTCTAATGAGGGCATTTCTCCCCTCCAACCGCCATCAAACCCTGCTCCACCTCTGCCGTCAGGTGCTCCTTCATCACTCCATTCCAGCTCGGCAGATGATGATCCTCCTGGGCCATATGGCCTCGACGGTCCATGTACTTCCTCTGGCGCGACTCCACCTCAGGACACCTCAGTGGACTCTAGCCAACCAATGGTCGCAGACCACGCATCCTCTTTCTCATCCCATCTCTGTGACATCGTCTCTTCAGCAATCTCTTCACTGGTGGTTAAACTCCTCCAATCTTTCCAGGGGTCTACTCTTTCATCTACCCCCTCACTCCATGATCATAACCACAGATGCCTCCCCCTATGCATGGGGAGCTCACCTGGGAGATCTTCGCACCCAGGGACTCTGGACCCCTCAGGAGCGTCAACATCACATCAATTTTCTGGAACTCAGGGCCATGTTCTATGCTCTCAGGGCCTTCCAGCACCTTCTCTACCCACAGGTTCTTCTCCTGTGCACAGACAACCAAGTCGCCATGTACTACATAAACAAACAAGGCGGCACCGGATCTCCCCTCCTTTGTCAGGAGGCCATCCGCATCTGGACCTGGGCCACGGACCGCAGTCTCTTCCTCAAGGCTGTCTACATCAAGGGTGAACAGAACTCCCTGTCCGACAATCTCAGCCGCATCCTTCAACCTCACGAGTGGACTCTGGATCCTCCCACACTCCGCTCCATCTTTGCTCGCTGGGGCACTCCTCAGGTGGACCTCTTTGCAGCTCCTCACAACCATCAGCTGCCCCAGTTCTGTTCCAGACTCTTCTCTCCTCATCGTCTGGCCCCGGATGCATTCCTGCTCGACTGGACGGATCGGTTCCTCTATGCCTTTCCTCCACTGCCTCTGATGTTGCGGACGTTGTCCAAACTCCGCAGGGACAGAGCCACCATGATTCTCATCGCTCCTCGGTGGCCTCGCCAACACTGGTTCTCCCTCCTGCTCCAGCTCAGCTCCAGGGAGCCCATTCCTCTTCCTGTGTTTCCTACTCTACTTACACAGCAGCATCAGTCTCTACTACATCCCAATCTGTCCTCGCTCCATCTGACAGCTTGGTTTCTCTCGGGCTGACCTCTCCAGATAATCTGTCTCAGCCTGTCCGTTGTATTCTGGATGCCTCCAGGAAACCGGCCACCCTCCAATGTTACCACCAGAAGTGGACCTGGTTCTCCTCTTGGTGTCTGCTTCATCATCACGATCCCACCTCATTGGCGGTGGAAACTGTACTGGACTATTTGCTCTCTCTCTCCGACGCTGGCCTCAAGTCGACTTCAATCAGAGTTCACCTCAGTGCCATCACTGCGTTTCATGAGCCTATCCTCGGAAAACCTCTTACGGCTCATCCCCTGGTTTCCCGGTTCATGAGAGGCCTCTTCAATGTCAAACCACCTCTGAAGCCTCCTCCAGTCGTCTGGGACCTGAATGTGGTTTTATCAGCCCTCATGAAACCTCCGTTTGAGCCTCTTGCCACAACTTCACTCAAATTTCTGACATGGAAGGTGCTTTTCCTCATTGCCATCACCTCTGCCAGGAGGGCTAGTGAGCTGCATGCACTGGTTGCCGACCCACCTTTCACTGTTTTTCACCATGACAAGGTGGTTCTGCGTACTCATCCGAAATTCCTCCCCAAGGTGGTCTCGGACTTTCACCTCAACCAGTCCATTGTGTTGCCTGTCTTTTTCCCTAAACCCCATTCTCATCCTGGGGAACAGGCATTGCACACGCTGGACTGTAAGCGTGCCCTTGCTTACTACCTTGACCGTACCAAGGTGCACCGCTCGTCTCCTCAGCTCTTTTTGTCCTTCGACCCTAACCATCTAGGTCGTCCTGTCTCTAAACGGACGCTTTCCAATTGGCTTGCTGCCTGCATTGTGTTCTGTTATGCTCGGGCCGGTCTCTCACTGGAAGGTGCTGTCACGGCCCACAGGGTCAGAGCTATGGCTGCTTCTGTGGCTTTCCTCCGTTCCACGCCCATCGAGGAAATCTGCAGGGCTGCCACTTGGTCCTCAGTTCACACGTTCACTACTCACTACTGTCTGGATACTTTCTCCAGACGGGATGGGCACTTCGGCCAATCTGTGTTACACAATTTATTTTCCTAATGGCCAACCATCCCTCCTCCCTCTCTGTTAGCTTGGAGGTCACCCATACGTTAAGAATATGCTGCTTGCTTGTCCTGGGATAAAGCACAGTTACTTACCGTAACAGGTGTTATCCAGGGACAGCAGGCAGATATTCTTACGTCCCACCCTCCTCCCCGGGTTGGCTTCTTAGCTGGCTTATCTTAACTGGGGACCACACACTCCTCCGTCGGGCGGGAAGGCACTCGCGCATGCACGGTGCGGCCAACTAGAACTTTCTAGTAAAAAGTGTCCGTACCGGGGCTCCGTCGGTGACGTCACCCATACGTTAAGAATATCTGCCTGCTGTCCCTGGATAACACCTGTTACGGTAAGTAACTGTGCTTTATAGCCCTCTTACTTCTTTATAAAGCCCCAGCCTTCATTGATAGACTCTTGATTCCGTATGCTCCCGCTAGAATGCTCAGATCCAACGACCAACATTTACTGACTGTCCCCTCCCTCAAAATTATCAACACACGTCGACAATACATTTTCTCTGTCACGGCACCACAAATGTGGAATTCCCTCTCCATTCACTTAAGAGTGTCTTATTGACAGATTTAAGAGCAAGTTAAAATGCTTTCTTTTTGAAGATGTTTTTGACTGTTAGCTCCCCAGGTTAGGATTGCACCGTCAAACTCTCTTCTTGCCTAACCCTTCTGCTTAACCCTCCCTTATTTCTTATTTGTCTTATCCCTTATTTGTCTCATTTTCTATCAATTATTGTATTTCTTGCCCTTTTTCCCTATTGGTAGCATATGTCCTGTAAGTTTAGTCTATGTTGCATGTATTGTTCTACCTGAAAGTTGCAAAAAATTTTTTTAGCTATGTTCATCGCTTAGAAGTCTGTGCATATTGTGACATGTCTCAAGGTTTCACAGTTGCAGCTCAGCACAAGTCTAGCATTCCAAGAGACAGGATGTCAGGAGAGGCCTCGTGCAAATCAAATAAGAAACTACTAGATTTGGAGCATTATTAAGTGATAAAATATCTCACAAAAGAAGGGAAAAAGCTAAAGTTACTGTTAATTATGTTTATTTGATATACTGCAATTAATTAACAAAAGTTAAACCAAAGCGGTTTACAATTAAAAAAAACAAACCAAACAAGGGAAAAGACAAAATTAAAACCACTAAAAACTGACATAACAAGTATGCCATAACTAGGATAACATACAGGACACAATATGGTTGACTATAGAAGGAAAAGTTTACAATGTATTGTCGGAAAAAAACATAAAAGGAATGCATGCCTGCAGTTTATGGAGAGTCTGCCCCATCATCTTGGAGCAAGCAATTTAAGTGGAGTTGAGAGTCCATTGAAGATTACTCTCGCACTGGATGACCTGTGGAAGCAACTTCCACAGAAATGTGCAAGAAAGTTGAGGATTTAATTTTGTCAGACAGAAGAATTAAGATTTCCCAAATAGCTGAATAAATGGGCAAGTTCGGCAGGTACAGTTTGGAAAATAATTCATGAAAAGTTGGGCATGTGCAAGGTTAGTGCAAGATGGGTTCCAAGAATGCTGATACCATGTCAGAAGGCCACGAGGCTCCAGTGCTGTCTAGAGAACTTGGAGATGCTTTGTGAATTTTTTTCATTGTTTGGTGACTGGAGATGAGACTTGGGTCTATCATAGAGATTCTGAGTTCACAATGCAGTGGAAGCACAAGTCATCCTCCACCCCTAAACATTTCAAGACAGAAAAATCTGCAGGCAAAGTCATGGCAACTGTCTTCTGGGATGATGAAGAACTTTTGCTTCTGGAGTTCATGCCTCACAAGACAACCATAATCAGGGAGAGTTATGCCAACACAGTGATCACTTTGCGGGACTCAATCATGGAGAAAAGATGAGGAAAACGCACAGCAAGCGTGCTGCTTTGTCATGACAATGCGCCGGTGCACATGTCACAACAATCGCAGGCTGCCATCCGAGAATGTGGATTTCAGCAGCTGAATCATGCACCCTACAGTTCTGACCTGACTTCCTCAAATTATTTCCTGTTCTGAGTTTTAAAGAATTATCTGCGTGTTCAGCGGTTTTCAATGATGAAGGTGTCAAGGAAGCAGCGCTGTACAGAGTTACAAAGACAGTCCCTACTCAAAAGTGCTTGCAATCTAAACAGACAAATACAAGCAAAGTCTTAACTAACAGTATCAACACTTATTAAAATTCTACGAGATTACAGAAGAAGGATGTGGAAAGACATTGGGAGCCTTGTAGGATGTTAAGGTGGCTAGATGGTAGAATTGGGGCCGGGGGGGAAGGGGGGGGTGCTGACTAACTAGATTCATGAGTGGTGATGGCTACGTAGAGAGGAGGTGGGCTAGGAGACTGCTTGATAACTATTACAGTGGCTGTGGGGGAGAGTAGATGGCTGGATGGTGAGAGGGGGGGAATGAGGGATAAGAGTAAAACAGGTGACGAATAGTTGGGGAGAGGGCTATGACACACCACACACACCACACATACACTAGCTGTATGAGTTCTGCCAGCACCCAGCAGTGTAGCATTTATAGGCCTGATTTACTAAGCTTTCTTTTTGCTTGGATATGGAATGGGAAAACAGCCATAGTAAGTTGGGTTGTAAAGGAGCTGCCGCAGACCTTGGAGAGGCTGTCTTTACCCCATTCTTCACTGAAGCAGTTGAGAGCTGACAGAGATCTCAGCCACTGGCTTCTAAGTTTTGGAGTTGAGTCCTAAATTATGTCAAGACCTGGATTTAAATAAATATTAGTAGAGCTAGTCACTTTTTGGGCCTAGAGAAAATTGAAATTTCTATAGCTTGTACATTTTGTTATCAGGTTTCTGGAAAAAAAGTTGTATGAGTGAACTTAAAAATCACATAAGTCTTTCCATAGATGTATGTGATAAGAGTAAGGTATTGAATATCCCACCTTTCTGTTACCAAAAAAAAATGATTCATATAATATATGAAGGTACTTTGTCCCTCGTGGGCTCACATTCAGTTTTGTACCTGGGGCAATGGAGAGTTACCATATATACTTGAATATAAACTGAGATTTTTGGCCCAGAAAAGGGGATCTTGGTTTTTATATTCTTCACCCTTTTGCCATTGCCAAACCCCATCCCCTCCCTCCCCCTGAACCAGCAGACTTCAACACCCACCCACTTTCCCCCACCAGCTGGCAGCTAGCATTCCCTTCCTCTCAAGCAAGAGTAAAATCTCCCCCAGGCCTACTGTGATTTCCTGGTGGTCTGGTGGCATGTTGGGGAAGGAACGATTTCTACTCACTCCTGCCAATTCTTTCCCTGCAGTAAAAATGGCCGCTGAGACTTCCAATGTAGAGGGGGAAGGGGCAGTTGCTTGATGGAAGGGAAGGGCAGAGAAAGAGTGCAGACACTGGATGGTGGGGACGGGCAAAGAAAGAGGGCAGATGCTGGATGGAGGGTGAGAGTTGCTACATTGAGAGGGCAAGGAGAAAAAGAAATGCTGGACTCAGGACAAGGAAGGATAGAGTTGCTACCTTGAGTGGGTGGCAAGGAGAGAGATGATGCATGGGAGGAAGGGGGGGGGCAAGGAGAGGGAAAGAAACGCTGGACTCGGGGCAAAGAGGGAGTGAGGTACTGCATCAAAGGGAGGGTGAGCAAGGAAAGAGAGAGAAATGCTGTAAGGGGAGGATGAAAGAAGCACTGGATTTGGGGAGGGCATGGAGGGCAAGAGGTGCTGCATTGGAGGGAGGAGGGACTGAACTTGGGAAGAGAGTGGGGAGGGGAGAGAGAGATCCATTGAAGGGACAAGAAGGAGGAAACTGGATGCACGGAGATCGGAAGAGAGATATGGATATATGAGGGATGAGTGGGGAAAAAAAAAGAGGAGACGCACTGGCCTGGAGACAAGAGAAAGGAGAAACCAGGATGGAGCTGAGAGGGCAAGTACAGAGAGAAGAAATGTTTCCTCTCTATGAAAGATAGAGAGGAAACAACAGATAAACAAGTGATTTATGCTTGATTTCAGAAATTTTTAATCTTCCTGCAGCCCTAATAATCGGACATCCTCAGGGCCTTTAGTGTTTTTGTAGAGCAGGCTGAGAAAATGTGGGAGATCAATGAAATACATAAATTAATTGTAGAAGCCCAGCAGTGTCTAATTAAGAAGTCCCACAGCCCAGTGGAGGAAACCTTGGTTATCAGTTGCATTGCTACTTTGGTAGATAAGTTTCTGACCTTTTTTTTTTTTTTTTTTTGATAAAGGGAAATGGCCCACCTGAAGTGTCTCATGCTGGATTTTGCCTTGGGTTTGCCTCTTTGAGGTGTGGTGCTGTGTTCTTGTAAGCACCCCACCCTCCTCGGTTCATATTGCTTAATTATGAGATCTGCCAAGGCTGAAAAACTGGATTGTTTGAAAATTAGCTCATTATATCAGCACACAGTGTTACAGCGCAAGTATCTGTTACCGGGTTCAGAAGTTCACAGCTGAGGAGGTAAATTAATGCGTAGGAATAGTTTCACGTGGCTTCTAGGTTGGCAGGGCAGTGTGGAAATAACAGAAACACCCCAGAAAAGGGCAGTACTGATCAGAGGTGGCTTAACCACTTGATTCTGGGTATTATTTGGATTTTTTGGTGTAGGTGCTGTTGTAGTGGTTGCTATTGATAAGAGTTGAAATTAAGTTTTATATCATGATCTGTGACTTCCATTTTAATTGCTTTCTCCCCCAGAAAAGTGTTTCTAAATAGTTGTCTCTGGTGATATTTAGATCCTTTTATCAGGGCACATCTTGTAATGAGAGAGGTTTGTGATTGTTGAAGGTTTAGACAAAAAAAAAAAAATCTTTAAAATGATGCAGTATTAAAACTCCAGTTGGGCTTGGGTTTCTTTTATTTTGGGGAAAGTGATGGAGTGTCAGGAAAGGCAGCCAAAAATACCACTTCTTTCTGAAAAAAACTTGATCCCACAGATGATCTAAATATTTTCTTTTGCTTAGCTAATATTTTTGATGTATAGAGTGCTATCAGTATACAGCACACTATATCTAAGGAGTGGCAGAAATCCAGATCCAGCTACTCAAAGTGACTTAGAAAGCCAGTATATCAGACTACAGATCCTGGCTCTAAAAGGCTTATTCTATGAGTGGGAGGGGTTCCTGGGAAACTTTCTTTCTTCAATTTACCATAGATGAACCTGAAAAGGTATTTGAGATTATTCTAATTTCCTATAATGCATCTGGGTTAAAAAGATGTATACTGAAAAGATGGGGGCATGATCTCTCTCCTGCTTGGTTAAAGTGTTCTCAGCATTGAAGGGGTGGTGGTAGTGGTGGGGGGGATTCAGTCGTACTTAACTGGGCAGTGTTGCTGAATATCCCCTCTTATCACCGTGGCACTCTCTGAGGGTGGAGCCAGGGCAGTTCCAAAAATAATGCAGGCACCAGCAATATTCCATGCCGGTTCCTGCTATAAGTTAATTGGACAAGTAGGGCTGCTTAAATAGCAGTCCAGTCCAGTTTAGGGGGTGAAGAACTTTTGTGCACGACGGAAGAGCGGGACTTGGGTGTGTTTGTATGTGATGATCTTAAGTGGCCAAACAGGTTGAAAAGGCGACAGCGAAAGCTGTAAGGATGCTTGTGTGCATAAGGAGAGGAATGGCCAATAGGAAAAAAGGAGGTATTGATGTCCCTATATAAGACTCTACTGAGACCTTATTTAGAATATTGTGTACAATTCTGGAGATCCCACCTTCAAAAAGATATAAAAAGGATGGAGTCGGTCCAAAAGGCGGCTACTAAAATGGTTGGTGGTCTTCATCATAAGATGTAAGGGGACAGACTTAAAGATCTCAATATTTGTATATTTTGAAGGAAAGGCGGGAGAGGGAAGATCTGATAGAGATGTATAAATACCAGTGTGGCATAAATATACATGAGGCGAGACTCTTTCAATTGAAAGAAAACTCCAGAGTGAGAGGGCATAGACAAAGGTTAAGAGGTGATAGACTCAGATGTAATCTAAGGAAATACTTTTTTTTTACAGAGAGGGTGGTACATGGGTGGAATAGTCTCCCAGTAAAGGTGGTGGAGACAGACTGTGTCTGAATTCAAGAAAGCGTGGAACAGGCTTGTGGAATCTCTTAGGGAGAGGAGGAGATAGTGGATGCTGTAGATGAATGGACTGGATGGGCTATTTGGCCTTTATCTACTGTCATGTTTCTATGTTCTATGCCCAGTTACATGGGTACAGCAATAAATATTTATTTGGCTTTATTAATCACCTTTTTGGGGAGAGATTCACTCAAGGCATTGTTGACTGTACCCACAAAAATTCCAAGTACTGCCACGGACTCAGATGTTCAGTGCCACTGCCTGAATAGTAATAATAATAATAGCTTTATTTATATCCTGTCGTATCTTTTCAGTTCAAGACATGACCAATCATTGGTCTTAATTAGCAGGCAGTGGCCTGACTTGATTGATAGGGTTAATTGGTGCCAGTAATTGACACTTACTACTACTACTACTACTACTCCTCATTTCTATAGCACTGCTACTAAGTTTCCCCGAAAATAAGCCCTAGCATGATTTTCGGGGTAGGTCTTAATATAAGCCCTACCCCAAAAATAAGCCCTAGTTAGATCGACTCCCGAAGCCCCTCCCAAATGTCCCCGGCTCCATCCCTGGATTCGCCAGCAGCGACGCTTTCCCCCTCCTCCCCCACCGCGCAGCTGAACCCCACTGACCCTCTCCCCACTGACCATGAGACCAAATAGCAGCGTTGGCAGCACTCTAAACAGGATGCTTCGCGGTCTTCTCCTGCCGGGTCCTTCCCTCTGCCGCAACACTGATGATGTCATCAGTGACACAGCACAGGGAAGGCCCTGGAGGGAGAAGGCCCTGAAGCAGCCTGTTTAGAGCACTGCTGTTTGGAGGGAGGTATGTCGGTCTCATGGTGGGAGGGACGGCAGGGTTCTGCTGCATGAGGGGGGATGGGAGGGATAGAAAAATGCTGATCAGGGGTTTTTCTTCACAGGGGGAATGGGAGGGAGGGGGAGGAGGGATGGATAGAAAGATGCTATGCAAGGGTTCTGCTGTACGGGAGGATGGGAGGGAGGGATAGAAAGATGCTACAGAGGGAAGGCATAAGCGGATGGGTCAGGGGAGGAAAGATACTGCACATGTGGGGGAGAGAAAGGTAGGAGGAAGAATTGGGGTGGAGGAGAGGAAGGGAGAGATGATCATTGTACATGAAAAAAAAATCCTCTGAAAATACTGAAAAAAAAATCCTCTGAAAATACTGAAAAAAAAATCCTCTGAAAATAAGCCCTAGTGCATTTTGGACCCAAAATTAATGACAGTGTCTTATTTTGGGGGGAACCCGATAGATATGCGTAGCCGTGTACATTAACATGTAAGAGACAATCCCTGCTCAATAGAGCTTTCAATCTAATTAAAACAGACAAACAGGACAAATAGGGAGTAGGGAATTTCTCACAGAGGGAATGATAAAACAGATATGGGTATTTTATGACTGAGTGGGAGTTAGGAGTTAAATGCAGCCTCGAAAAAGTGTTTAAGCCAAGAAAATTCTGGCATAATATAGTGTCTAAATTTAGGATTTCTAGATTGCCTAAGTTGTGTTAAGCACAGTTCTATACAGTGCCCCTAATTTCATAGAATTGTGCTTAACACAGTAGTAGTTAGCACCAATTTTTTTTAGGAGCCGTATACAGAATAAGGGCCAATATGTATCCCCGTGACCCCATACAAATGCCTCAAATACCCCTCAGTTTCTACACACACCTCTATGCCCCTACCACCTTGGGAAAGATGTCATGTTCTAGGGGCCCATTTAAATTTTTCTGCCTTAACTATATCTCTACCTGATCTCCTGCATTGCTCTGCATCATGAGAATAGTGCAAGAGTTTGGGCAGCACATACTGTAACTTATACTCAGAGATGCACAGTGCAGGTAGAAAATACTTCTGTAATATGCTGTTCTATTGCCAGCAGCAAGTAGCTGGAGAAGGTGAGAAAGGAATATATAAGAACATATACTGGGGAAAGAACCAGAAGATGCACTTCATGGTGACTCCCATTTTAAAGCCCAAGGGCCAGGGTTAGTGGAAAGTGCCACATTAGAGGTTGTGCTTAATTTGCATTTATCTGTCAAGATGAATTAATAAGACACTTAACTAAATGGTTGAAGCTGCAGAACTTGAATAACTAAAAATGAAAAGCAGGGAGGGGGTGGTGGTAGTTTGGGCAGGCCCCAAAGTTGGCCTAGGGCCTTCTCCCACTCCTAGCCAGCAATTGATACATATCACTCAGCTTAAGAGCAGTACCTTTCTTGCCTGTTTTTCAGTATTTTTCTCTCTTCCACTTGCTCAAGCCTTGATGGGAAACGATAAAAGGAGTCAACTCTTGAATGATTGAGATGCTAAATTCAAAGTAGAGAATGACATGTTAGACCTGCTCTTATGCTGGTCTCTCTGTTTTCCCTACCTTTTGTTTTCTTTTCTATTTGTTATTTTCTATTTAAATATTGTAGTTCCTCCCCTTCTTTCGTATCAATAATTGTTTTTAGTGTATGATTCATGTTTATCTGTCGTAGGTTTGATGCACTATTCATTTTTTGTATTCCCTGTTATTTTAACTATGTAAAACCGCCTTGAAGCCTGATTAGGCGGTATATCAAATTTTAATAAACTTGAAACTTGACAAAATGTTCCCCATCCCCACAGGAACTCATTTTCCCATCCCATCCTGGCGAGTTCTTTTCCTATCCCTGTTCCTATTCCTGCAAGCTCTGTCCTCATCTGCACAAGCCTCAAACACTTTAAAATCATAAGAGTTTGAGGCTTGTGTGGTTGAGGCAGAATTTACAGGAATGAGGCAGGGATAGGGACAGTGACAAAACTTGTGGGGAGGGGACAAGGAAATTGTGTTCCTGCGGGGATGGGGATAAATTTGTCCCCGCGTCATTCTCTAATTCAAAGCAAATAACACCTTCCTTGACACAGGGAAAGAGTTTACTCAATACTAGTGCTGCCCGATTCACGATTCGAATCGGTTCACCGATTCACTTTGGGTGAATCAATTCGAATCAATTTAAAAAATTTTTAAAAAAATCGGCTTCCCGATTCGGACCCTCGCCCCCTAAAGCAGGAGCGGCAGCGCTGTTCTTGCTGGCCGGCCACTGCCGCATCTGCTTTAGAGAGTGAGGAGGGAGGGTCAGTCGGGAAGTGCTGCTGAGCTGCTGTCCGGCTTCCCGCCCTGGCCTCCCGCTTCCCCCCTGGCCTCCCCGCACCGTTTACCTTCTAGTTTCAGCCTGCACAGAAGATCGTGGTTATAGTGTCTTTGCAAACTGCTTTTAGCTGTTTCCTCCGCTGTGATCCTGCTTCTGATGTCAGAGGAGGGGCGGGACCGCAGTAGAGGAAATAGCTAAAAGCAGTTTGCAAAGACGCTATAACCGCGATCTTCTGTGCAGGCTGCAACTAGAAGGTAAACAGTGCGGGGAGGCCAGGGGGAACACGGAGGCCTTCCTGGGGGGGGGGGTGCAGTCCTTCGGAGTGGGGGGCCTTGGGGGGGGACAGGCCTTCAAGGTGGGGGATAGGACTTCAAGGTGGGGGTCAGGCCTTCAAGGGGGACAGGCCTTTAAGGGAGGGAACAGGCCTTTAAGGGGGGAAACAGGCCTTTAAAGGGGGAAACAGGCCTTTAAGGGGGGACAGATCTTCAAAAGGGGGACAGGCCAATGATGGTGGCATAGTCCTTCAAGGGGGGGGGGGACAGGCCTTTATGCGGAGGACAAGCCTTTAAGAGGGGGGGGACAAACCTTCAAGGGGGGACAGGCCTTCAAAGCGGGGACAGGCCAGGGATGGTGGCATAGGCCTTTAAGGGGGGGGGACAGGCCTTTAAGCGGGGGACAGGCCTTTAAGCGGGGGACAAGCCTTTAAGAGGGGGGGACAAACCTTCAAGGGGGGGACAGGCCTTCAAAGTGGGGACAGGCCAGGGATGGTGGCATAGACCTTTAAAGGGGGGACAGACCTTTAAGGGGGGGACAGACCTTCAAGGGGGGGCAGGCCTTCGAAGTGGGGACAGACCAGGGATGGTGGCATAGGCCTTTAAGGGGGGGACAGGCCTTCAGGGATGGGGAGACAGGCTTTCAGGGGAAGGTGCAGGCCTTTGGGTGGGGGGGGACAGACCTTCAGGGGAAGGGGGAGGTTCAAAGAGATGTGCAAATGCCGGCTTTGGGGGGAGGAAGAAATAATGGGTCTAAAAACAGAAGAGAGGGAGAGAGATGATGGACAATGGGATTTAGGGAGGGAAGGAACAGAAAGGGAGAGAAGTTGGACACAAGGGTTGGTGTGGAGGGGGGATAGAGATACTGGATAGGAGGGTAGTTGGGAAAAGAAAGAGATGGTGGACCCTGGAGTGGTGGGGAAGGAGGGAGAGATGCTGGATGAAAGGGTAATTAAGAAAAGGTGGATCTGTGGATGGAGACGAAAAAAAAAAAGAAAGATGCCAGACCTCCGGGGGAGGGAAGGGAAATGGAAGGGGAGGACAGAGATGGCAGATGGATGGTTAGCACGGAGAAAGAAGGAGACCCTGTCAAGCAAGTTATCAGAAGACAACCAGAGCCCGGGACCAACAAGATTTGAATATTGACCAGACAACAAAAGGTAGAAAAAATAATTTTATTTTCTGTTTTGTGATTACAATATGTCAGATTTGAAAAGTGTATCCTGCCAGAGCTGGTGTTAGACCGCAAACGTGAGCTGGGATTTAACAGTGAGAGGAAAAGTCTTTTTTGTTTGTTTATACCACAGCGCCAGTGTGGTTAGGAGAAGGCAAAGGGGGTGAAGAGGCTATAAAATAAACCTACCAGGATGTTTGAAAAAAAACACCCAGTTTGGGCAGGAAAATCGAATTGAATCGAAAAACCAATTCAATAGGCTGAATCGAATCGAAAATTTTTTTTCCTGAATCGGGCAGCACTACTCAGTACTAGGGTTATTCAAGCACTCACAAAGCTTGCACCTATGAAAATGATGAAGGGAGTATGACTCTGAATTGCTAGTCAAGAAAACATTGTTATTACAGTTAAAGAAAAAAAGTCATCCTTTTTGTTGACTTTTAGTCCCATGTGCTAAAATGGAAAAAAAATTCTCATCATAATTTCTTTTTTTGTAACTCAATCCTTCAGTAACTAAGGATAAAAACAAATCCAGAAAATCTCAAACTGATTTGAACTAGATAACTAAAGAAGGAAGCAACCATAGCCAACAAAAGAGTGGAAAATTAAAAACACTTGGCCATTTCATAGATACATCTTGCATGAACTATCTCATTGTAGCATTCTGCTTTATGTTTTAAAAAGTTCTGTAGTTTATAGTAGCTTTCAAGACAGTTGCCAGCAAGTAGCTAGGCTTTGGTTGTATATTGCCTGTTGGTTGCTATAATGAATCATTTCCTTTGCCTTAGTCTTTGGGAGCTTGTCAGCAGGTTTACTGGGATGGATGTGCAATGTTGATTGTGTAATCAAATTAACCTTGAAGCATAGGCTGATTCTAAAACTCCATTTGACTTGGTCATTGCTATATCAGTAGGCAAAATTTGGTAGTGATCAGAAACAGGAGCAAGAAAAGCAGACTGCAACTTTACCTATAGTATCACTGTGGCTCATACACAGCACTCTAGAATTGCAGAAAGAGCTGATTTCCTCTTGCATTCTAAATTCATCATCATCATCTTCTTGGAAGGGAGTAGTCTCATGGTTAGAGCAGCAGCCTGAGAACCAGGGAAGCCAGGGTTCAAATTGCACCACTGTTCCTTCTGATTCAGGCATTTCAGTTAACCCTCTATTGCCTGATGTGCAAATTTGTACTGTAAGCCTTCTGGGGACAGGATAATATCTGCTGTACTTGAATGCATGTTCTTTTTTTTTAAGCTCAAATATTTTTTTATTGAAAACATTTCCACATAAAACAATTAGACAATCGAATATACTTCAAAATGTTTGAACAATTAAAGTAAAGTAAGCAAGGGATACATATAAGTCTAAAATAAATAATTCCCACCCTACCCCCCTCATATAGAGAGTGTGATGTCATTTTCAAACATACATATATATGTATATTATTCACCTGTAACATTATTTTCCACAAATTTTTTAACAGGTGGCCATATTAAATCAAATTTTGCTTTTTTACCTCTTTTCCATAACAACTGATTCATATTTCCCAACCAGACAAACAGAATTCCACCAGAACTGAAACGATAATGATGCTTTTAAAATTGATTGAATAGCCACTACTGTCTCTTATAACTTTTCTTTATAACAAAGAGTCATTAAAAATAACTCCAGCATATGTCAAGGGTATATTAATAGAAGCAATATTTGAACAAGACCCCAAATTTAGCCTCTCAGTACAGCAACACATTGCATTACAATTTCATCATGTGGGCATTAGAGACAGTCAACCTGCTACTAATTTTGAGATTCTGGCTACAGCATGGGCAGAAGACTTACAATGCAAATTTACTGCTCCCCAATTGCAACAATGATTGAGAATGTCACACAAATTAACAGGAAATGTTTTGCATTGAGAATTACAATTGAAGTTTCTTGTGAGACTCTATATTTCACCCATGCGGACTTTCCGCATGGGAATCTCACTATCTCATGGCTGTCCTAAATGTGGGCAGGTTCGGGCCAACCTGGCGGCAGGGTAGGGGGATTGTTTTTGGTGCTCTTATACTAAGAAAATGATTATACTTTGATGTGAATGTTTCTTTGTGCACTTTGTTATAATAAACACATTTAAACATAAAAAGATTATTCCTTTTTGATTGAAGTTACATTATTTTGCTGGTGGAGGTAGGTAAAAACTACTTAAGATATAGATTAATAGTGTGTGTGAGCACTAAGGATGTTTTCATGACAGCAATGTACTTGTTTCATGTTGGAGCTATTTTTTAGTGGAAGATTTGCAGAAGATGGCGCATGCATTTGTAGTGTAAAAGCTAGATTATTGCAACTCATTGTATTTAGTGGCTTCTCTAACTACGATACAGAGGATGAAACTTATCCAAAAACCACAGCAAGAATTATGTTGGGGGAAAAACTGTGGTGGTAGGTGGGGGAGAGGTATCCCCTTTTATGTTTGTTACACTAGCTCCCAGAAGCAGCACATATTAATTTTAAAATTTTATGCTTGACTTTCAAGTTGTTTTATGGTGACTGTCTGGAAAAATACCAAGTTAATTAAATTTGGTTTAAGATTTGAGAACAGCACATTTAAATTTTAATTCCCATCAAATTCCTATCAATTTAAAAATTAGTAAATGCAAAAGAGATTTTTTTAATGTGGTTATGCCAAGTTTATGGAATTCTATTCTGTAGGAATTGAGATGTGAAACAGACTATGTGGAATTTAGAAAAGAGTTAAAAACTTGGTTATTTGGGAAATTCTAGCTTTTATTCTTATAAATTCTTTTAGCCAGTTATTGTAATTGCAGTATTGAACAAATTATACCTGTAGATTTATTTATTTATTTTTTTACTCTTTTTATGTTTAAACCGTTTTGAGCCTTGTAGTTAAAACAGTATATAAATGTCATGTTTGTTATTGTTGGATCTGCAAATGTTTCTCTGCATTTCACTGAAGAGAGACGGGGCCTAGTTATGGTCTTTGTTTCTTACACTAGGCCATATGAGAGATGACGGTACAGGTTCTTCATGAAATACCTATGAATGAAAGCTTTTGCCAGTATTGTGAAGGACAATGGAAATTCTTTTTTTGTATGAAAAACAACTAATGTTTTAGCTTCATATTTTGCAGAATAATAATTACATACTGTATCAACCACTCCAAGTGGAAAAGTTTGGGAAGGTTTATCTTAGGGTCTTATAAGGATAACAGGCCTTCTTTTAGGCACCCAACATTATCAAAAATGTTGAGACAGAACCACTATACTTTTCCAAGCAATGTGTGACCTCATTGACAGGAAAAGGTGAACCAGGTTGCACATGCAGTCCATCACATAATTGTATCATTACTACAGCAACTCTTCTGTAATGAAAATTAGCACACTCTTATGCTGTATGTTTCATAGTCATTACACAAGAAGCTTTTAATCCTACTTTTTATTAGTACTACTACTATTTATCATTAATACAAGTTGATTGTGCTGACTGCTCCACGTTGTCTTGCAAGTACTACTATGCAATAGTACTTAAAAGATAGGCAGTGGCTAAAACTATGATAAATTACTTTATTGATAAAATACTTGTATTGTTAGGCATTTGTTGCACAGGAATGAGTTGGGATGAATGAAAATCATGCAAAATACTAGGTGGCGGCTTGAATAATACAAGGGAGATAAAGAGGGAACCCCAGTGATCCAGAAGCTACAAAACAGTAATATGAAAAATAGGAGATAAGTGATTAAACAAAACGTGAAAAAGGGAGACTAGTGATGGCCAGGTCATTCATTTAAAAGACAGAGAAAAAATGATTTCCTTTCCTTATTTATGTTTGGGTCTCTTTCTAAGACCATCTTGGCTTTTTTGAGCATTTTGCTAGTTGAGATTTTAAGGGATTTTTATTAAAATGCAAATGCACAGAAACAATGAAGATGACCAAGGGTGCCGAGAATAAGTAAATCTTTACCAAAATATCTTCCCAAAAATATGTATTATAATAAAATCCATTGCCCTAGGTAGATTGTGAGCCTGCCGTGACAGACAGGGAAAAATGCTTGAGTACCTGAATAAATTTATGTAAAACCGTTCTGAGCTCCCTTGGGAGAACGGTATAGAAAATTGAATAAATAAATAAACTGCATAAAAATTTTATAAATGAGAAAAACGCAAGTAATATCATACTTAAAACAATATCATTCAAAACATTTAAAACAAATGTGTTCAAATAATAAGAGGTTAGTTGTTCCATGGACCAAACATGAACATAGTTATAGCACACAAACAAACTAAGTAATTAAAAATAATTAAATTATATGTATGCTATGGGGCTCGTAATCGAAATGGAAATATGTCTAAAAACCAGCCTAATCAGCACTTAGACGATCAGTGAGACAGGTCGTCCAAGTGTCGATAATTGAACCGGTTTTAGATGTATTTAAAAATGAGCTAGGCCTTCAGAGTGCTGCTGAACGACCAGAGCTAAAAGGGATGTGTCAGGAGGAGTGTCTAGGGCAGGATTTGGATGGGCCGTGGGCCGTCCTAGACTTAGTCATTCTGCATGTATAACCAAAAGTTTTACAACACTGCCTAGACAGAACCTGGACGTTGTGACTTAGGCCATCTAAAACCAGATCTAAGTCACAAGAAGGTATCCAAAGTGACCAGATAAGCACTGCAGATACAAAGTACAGACCCTCACATACTGCCCCAGTGATCACTGACCCCCTCCCCCCCTAAAAATCATAATAACAACTTCACATATCTGCCTCCAGAACATCAGCACCTGGCAGCCTGACATAAGAAAGCCTAGTAGAGCTGCACTGAGGTGGCATACATGGTCTTGGGGTTGGGATAGTGAAAAATGGAGAGGAGGACCCAGGTCTATAAGCCACTCTAATCACTGCATTCATGGTGAAACATGTGCACCACCAAAAAAACCCCAAACCCTTTTGTACTGCCATATACGTGGCACCTGCAGCTATAAGGGCTATTGGGGTGGTAAATAGATGTGTTTAGTAGATTGTAGGGGTGTTTTGGGGGGCTCACCCTGACCTATAAGATTGTTGTGGTGAGATGTTTATATGGGACCCTTTTTGTGATGTTCACAACAGTGCCCTGTAAGGTACCCCACTACTCTGGTGCCATGTCTGGGTGTCCAGCCCATCACTTTTCTGGCCCCTCCTGTGCCCAAAAGGTGAATTTGGATGAATTTTTGGATGAAAATGTGGTATAAAGATGGACAACTTAGTTATCTGGGCGATCAGATGGCTGGACGTACAGTTGGACGATTTTTGGGGGAAAAAAATGTTGGATGTATTTTTTGAAAATGGACCTTTTCTCATGTCCGACTTTGGGTGAATTGTAACTTGGGCCCAAAATGGACTTGGATGTTTCTTTTAATTATGCCCCTCCACGTGTTCCTATGTGTGCTATAACTGTGTTCATGTTTGGTCCATGGAACAACTAACCTCTAACATTAGCATTCGCATTCTCGTCACCTGTAACTGAAAGCTAATCACCATCAATCAATAATCACACAACTCAGTTTTATTGGAATAAATATTTGGCTGCAGCTTTATTATGTGTCTGAATATTATCTCTACTTACAATACAATCTGTGTCCAAAAACCAACAAACCCCCAAAGCATATTTCACACACCTCCAGGGTCCATTCAGTGTCTAAACTAGCTCCTGTTAAGTCTTTAAATTTATAACATTCCCCCAAACATGACCCACGGTGACGCAAGGCCATGCTTCCCCTCCCCTCCCCCGAACATGACCCACAGTGACGCAAGGCCATGCTTCTCCTCCCCCCAAACATGATCCACGGTGACACAAGGCCATGCTTCCCCTCGCAGCGGTATAGCATACGAGTGTTACATTTATTTATTTATTTATTAACTGCTCATCTCCCAGATCCAACTGGGCCAAACCCCATTTTCCGCCCCACCCAAAGCTGCGACCACCTCCCCCTAACCCCATAAGCTCCACCAAACCCACCCAAGTCGACATATAACATGTACACCTCCCACCCCACAACACTGACGCAAAACATAACTCCAGCACAAATGGGAGGGAGGGAGGGATAATCTTTTCCTGAAGAGACTTCTCTACTGTTCCCGTTTCCTCACAGAATTCACTCCAGATTGCCACAACATCCAACCAATCACGTGACTGCTCCACCCCATCACCTTAGAAACCTTCCTAATCATTTTTCTTTCTTACCTCCTCTTAGATTAGACGATTAGACATGTTTTCTGTAATGGCCCCCCCAGATTTGGAATAATTTACCACTATATATAAGAGAAGTTAAAGATCTTAATAAATTCAAAATCATTTTAAAAACTTTTTTATTTAAAGACGCTTTTAACATTTAAAAAAACACATTTTATTTAATTTTCTATTTTTAAAAAAATTACTTTTTATCATATTTTCAAATTCCCTTTCCGCATGTTTTTTCCTGCCCCCTCTTCTTCTTCTTTAGATTATGAAAAAGATTAAATATTGTAACTATTCCCTCCCGTTTTCTTTCCTCCCTTATGTATCATGTCAGTCTGTTTTGTCTGTTTGTATTAGAACCCCCAACTTATTGTAATACTTCTAAAATTCTATTTATTTTAAATAAATTGTTCATCGCTTAGTTTGTAATAAGCGATCAATCAAATATTAATAAACTTGGAAACTTGGAAACTTATAAGCTTGTCAATCCTTATTCTACAGACCCTTGACAACACCTCATATATTACTTTGCTAATTTTGCAGCACAATAGTTGCTATTTTGCACTCTCTGTGTTTTGCTATTTTTGCACAGTTCTAATACAGGTAGTTGCCATTTTGCACTTTTTGTGATTTGCTATTGTGCACAGTTTTGTTATAGATAAAAAAAATATACTAACAAGTAATTTTTATGATAGGATAAGTAAATTATTATAGCCAAGAATACTACTACAGTCTCAATTTGATGAGTAGTTAAAGAAATTTTGAAATATTGACGAATTAAGTCATATGTGAAGTCATGAAGGTTTTTTGATCAATGAAAGATACCCACGCCACAATTCCTTATATGGATGATAGTATTATGATCCTTTGGAGTGGCAATTCTGAGATCTTTTCCGTCATTTTGACTTCATCATATATATCATCTTAGTCGACCTGGATTTGCCACCATGAGAGCGGGCTACTGGGCTTGATGGACCATTGGTCTGACCCAGTAAGGCTATTCTTATGTTCTAAAGCAGTGGTTCCCAAACCTGTCCTGGGGGACCCCCAGCCAGTCAGGTTTTCAAGATATCCCTAATGAATATGCATGAGAGAGATTTGCATATAATGGAAGTGACAGGTATGTAAATCTCTCTCATGCATATTCATTAGGGATATCTTAAAAACCTGACTGGCTGGGGCTTGGACAGGTTTGGGAAGCACTGTTCTAAAGAAAGAAAAAAAAAAAAACCAACAAATTTTTACTGATAAGCCCACTTAGAATCACCAATGATGACACTCAACACTGCATAATGCCCCACTGAAACTGGGATCAGAACTGAGAATCTTAGAGATTATATTTGACAAAAACCTATCCTGGTAGGAACAAATGCAAATATTAACCAAGAAAATATTCACAACAATTAAACAGATGAATTCTGCATTTGCCAAAGAAAACTTTCAAATTTTGGTTCAGTAACTAGTACTGTCCCAATTAGATTACTTCAATGTCCTTTATGTAGGTTGCAAAAAAAAAAATATATATATATATATGGAAAAAACTACAAACCATTCAAAATTTAGCAGCCAGACTTATTTTCTCGACAACAAAATATGATGACGTGATATCCCTGTACCTTGAACTACATTGGCTCCCCTTCGAATCAAGGTGTATTTTTGAACTGTGTAAACTGATCTTTTTAATCTTCCATAGAGAAGCACCAGACTATATGTTGAATTTAACTGAAATATCACCCACAGATAAATATAACCTGATCAACCATATGAGAATAAAATTCCCAAATCCTAGAACAGGGGTAGTTAGCCAATTCCAGTCCTCGAGAGCCACAGGCAGGTCAGGTTTTCAGGATATCCACAATGAATATGTATGAGATGGATTTGCATGCACTGCCTCCTTGAGATGCAAATCTATCTCATGCATATTTATTGTGGATATCCTGAAAATCTCACCTGCCTGTGGCTCTCGAGGACCGGATTTGCCTACCCTTGTCCTAGAGGAATCAAATACAAGATTATTCGTTCTACAACCTTTGCATACCTGACAGCAAAATGGTGGAATCCTTTGCCCGCATAATAAAGAAGAATTGCGATACTAAGACAGGCTGAAGGTCCATCTAGCCCAGTATCCTATTTTCCAACATTGGCCAACCCAGGTCATAAGTACCTGGCAAGATCTCTAATCTCCCTTATACTTTAGCTCATGAAAAACAGTATTTATATCTAAAATGCACATTTAAAAACAAGGCCAAAAACAGTAGAACTAGAGAATGACACGGGGACAGATTTTTTCCCATCCCCATGGGAACTCATTTTCCTGTCCTGTTACGAGTTCTTTTCTTTGTCCCTGCCCCATTGCAAGCTCTGTCCTCATCTGCACAAGCCTCAAACACTTTAAAATCATACATGTTCAAGGCTTGTGTGGTTAAGGCAGAGCTTACAGAAATGGGACAGGGACAGTTACAAAATGGACGGGGCGGGGAAAATAGGTTCTTGCGGGGACGGGGAAAAATTTGTCACCATGTCTCTAAGAAGAACATCCCTGCATTGTCATGGATGTACAGAGTGAATTCAAATGAGCAACTTGCTAGCTTCAATATCTATGGCAGATTATTCAAATGACTTTTATAATAATAAAACATTAGTTTCTGAGAAAGTAGTATCTTCTGTGAACCCATGCAACCTCCTGTTGCATGCAATCCCTCTAAAGCAATGATCTCATACCCTTTGCAGGGCCACATTTTGGATTTGTAGGTACTTGAAGGGCCTCAGAAAAAAATAGTTAGTATTATTAAAGAAATGATAATTTTGCATGAGGTAAAACTCTTTATAGTTTATAAATCTTTCCTTTTGGCTAAGTCTTAATAATAACACTTCCCCCTCCGTATTCGCGAATTCCATATCTATGGATTCGCTTATTCGTGGTTTTAGATCAAAAAATACATTTTCATTTTTCAGGCTATTTTAAGCCCTGTAAGCCCCCCCTTAAGCTTTACCTGGTGGTCTAGTGGGTTTTTGGGGCAGAAGCAATCTTCCCACGCTCCTGCCCCGTGTAGATCACTCACAGAAAATGGCTCGAGAGACTAAGGGAGCTCAAGGCAGCCAATTTATGTGAGCGATCTGCACAGGGCAGGAGTGTAGGAAGATCGCTCCTGCCCCGAAAACCTGCTAGACCACCAGGTAAGGCTTAAGGGGGAGCTTTCAGGACTTAAAATAGCCGGGGGTAGCATTTTTTTAATATTCGCGGGCCGGCTGTGCCCTGATCCCCCACGAATACGGAGGGGGAAATGTATTGTAATTTATAGCTAAAGACACATATGATCAAGAAACCATTTTATTTTACTTTTGTGATTATGATAAATATACCGAAGGCCTCAAAATAGTACCTTGCGGGGCGCATATAGCCCTGGGCTGCGAGTTTGAGACCACTGCTCTAAAGATTACATCTGTTGTAGTATCAAAAAGGGATCTCTTTTCTTCAAAACTCCAGGTTATCATGGTGTAACAGGTATAACGCTAGCCACCTTACTGAGCAGACTAAATGAACCATACTGGTCTTGATCTTCCATCATTTACTATGATCTCTGTAAGAGGGTAACTTTTACAACAAGGTAGCTAGGTTGATTGTACAGGAAGGTGCCTGTTTTGTAAAGACATAGGCACTTTATGAAGAAAAGTACTAGCACAAAGTCTTGCACAAATTGTGTGGATATTAAAGCTGCTTTGGAGCAGATGTAAATGTTTGCAGATGGGGTTGGGAATGATTTACTTGTACATTTTGTAAAACACATGCTAACTCGTGCATGTCTGACTGGCGATTGGACAGGAAAAGATACGGTAAAGTATTTCTCGTTAGGGTGACAGGCTGCATGAGGCATGTGTCTTGGTGCCTATTCATGCAGATGGATGGAGCCTTCTCAGTAGGCACAAATTCACAGTAATAGCCAAATATTTGCTACTATAAAGGTCAGTTTTCTGCTCTTTGGTATGTTTGCAAGCTCAGTTTAGTTGGAAGGGCCTGCTGAACCCACCCATGCTCTGCTGCAGCTTGTATCAGGAGAAAACTCAAGACGACACATCTTTTTGCCCAGAGAACCCCTGTTATATTCTAATAATAGATAATCACTTGACCTATATATTTCTTCTTCCTTTTACTGTGTTTGATTTCACTGGAATGGAATCGGTTAAACATCTCAAGAAGAAAGGGGAATGGGATGAGACTTGATGTACCACCTTTCTGTGGTTACAACCAGTGGTTTACATATTATATACAGGTACCTATTTTGTATCTGAGGCAGTGGCGGGTTAAGTGACTTGCCCAGAGTCAAGGAGCTACCGTGAGAATCGAACCCGGTTCTCTTGGATCTCAGTCTGCTTCATTAACATAGTAACATAGTAGATGACAGCAGATAAAGACCCGAATGGTCCATCCAGTCTGCCCAACCTGATTCAATTTAAATGTTTTCTTCTTAGCTATTTCTGGGCAAGAATCCAAAGCTCTACCCGGTACTGTGATTGGGTTCCAATTGCCAAAATCTCTGTTGAAATCTACTCCAGCCCTTCTAAACCCTCCCAGCCATTGAAGCCCTCTCCAGCCCATCCTCCCAGAAACAGCCATATACAGACACAGACCGTGCAAGTTAGCCCAGTACTGGCCTTAGTTCAATATTTAATATTATTTTCTGATTCTAGATCCTCTGTGTTCATCCCACGCTTCTTTGAACTCAGTCACCGTTTTCCACTCCACCACCTCTCTCGGGAGCGCATTCCAGCATCCACCACCCTCTCCGTAAAGTAGAATTTCCTAACATTGCTTTTGAATCTACCACCCCTCAACCTCAAATTATGTCTTCTGGTTTTACCATTTTCCTTTCTCTGGAAAAGATTTTGTTCTACGTTAATGCCCTTCAAGTATTTGAACGTCTGAATCATATCTCCCCTGTCCCTCCTTTCCTCTAGGATATACATATTCAGGGCTTCCAGTCTCTCCTCATACGTCTTCTGGTGCAAGCCTCCTATCATTTTCGTCGCCCTCCTCTGGACCACTTCAAGTCTTCTTACGTCCTTCACCAGATACGGTCTCCAAAACTGAATGCAATAGTCCAAGTGGGGCCTCACCAATGACCTGTACAGGGACATCAACACCTTCTTCCTTCTACTGGCTACACCTCTCTTTATATACAGTCCAGCATCCTTCTGGCAGCAGCCACCGCCTTGCCACACTGTTTTTTTTCACCTATAGATCTTCAGACACTATCACCCCAAGGTCCCTCTCCCCGTCCATGCATATCATCTTCTCACCTCCCAGCATATACGATTCCTTCTGATTATTAATCCCCAAATGCATTACTCTGCATTTCTTTGCATTGAATTTTAGTTGCTAGGCATTAGACCATTCCTCTAACTTTTGCAGATCCCTTTTCAAATTCTCCACTCCCTCTTCGGTGTCTACTCTGTTACAAATCTTGGTATCATCTGCAAAAAGACACACTTTTCCTTCTAACCCTTCAGCAATGTCACTCACAAACATATTGAACAGGATTGGCCCCAGCACCGAACCCCGAGGGACTCCACTACTCATCTTTCATTCCTCCGAGTGACTTCCATTAACCACCACACTTTGGTGTCTGTCCGACAGCCAGTTTCTAACCCAGTTCACCACTTTGGGTCCTAACTTCAGCCCTTCAGGTTTGTTCAACAGCCTCCTATGAGAAACCATATCAAAGGCTTTGCTGAAATCTAAGTAAATTACATCTAGCATATGTCCTCGATCCAGCTCTCTGGTCACCCAATCAAAAAATTCAATCAGGTTCATATGGCACGATTTACCTTTTGTAAAGCCATGTTGCCTTGGATCCTCTAACCCATTAGATTCAAGGAAGTACACTATCCTTTCTTTCAGCAACACTTCTATTATTTTTCCAACCATTAGGCTACTTCACTCTACAGAAGACGTTAAAAGGAAAAGTGTCTTGTTTTGAAGGGCTTTTTTTTTCCTTTACTGCACAATGCAAGAGACTGCTTGTTCTTCAATGATTCCACATAGACTTTAGAAAGGGAACGTGCGCTTTTGGAGTCATGCACAAATTGGTAGTCAGTGAACTCTGGGAGATGTGCTCATTTTTAAAAATGTGTTATTTTATTAGGTATTTATATACCGCCTATCAAGGTTACAATCAGGTACTCAAGCATTTTCCCTGTCTGTCCAAGTGGGCTCACAATCTTTCTAGCTTGGGTTCTCTCATATTCCACCAGAGAAATCATATTATATTCCCATAATTGTGTTGATCCAGCTGCAATTTCATAAACATTTCTGGAAGTTTCTATGCATTTGATGTTGGTAATGGGTTGGCCGCTTCAGAAGTAGTCTCAAGATTTTTAAATTTTCACATGGGATGAAAAGTATTAGTGCAAGTTTGATTTTTTTTTTTGTCACTTATCATTTGTTAATTAGATGATATTTAGCAAATAATGAGTTTCAAGAATAGAAACGAAAGTTTTTTAAAAACACATTTGTTTCTATTAATAACATGCAGAAATAAGAGTGACCAAATAACAATGATAGTGTCATGCAGTTGGGTAATAGTGATATTGAGATGCCCGATGACACATGGCTCACCAAACATATGTGCTTTCTGTTTTAGGAAAAGATTTATCTTCTCGCAGTGAAACAGACTTGGCCTGCATTTTTGGAAAACGGCAAAAGAAGGAAAAGCAAACATCTGAGGTAAGCCTCTGAACTTAACATCATAAACCGTTCCTCTCATCAATGCCTCATTAACTGTGGCTGTTCTGACATAGGGTAATGATCTGGAGTCTGTAGTTCTGGATGTTGTTCCCCCACCCTAGACTCAAGGGACTGCTTTGGCATGTCTGTTGCTCAAGATCGTATGTCTTTTGTACTAGAAGGGAAGATTACCGTATTTTTTGCTCCATAAGACACACGTGACCATAAGATGCACCCCTTTTTGGGGGTGGAAAAAGTGTCTTATGGAGTGAAAAATACGGTAGGTTCTCACCTGGATAATCTTCTTTCTAATAGAAAGGCATATGAGTCTTAAAGGCCCGCCCTGTGAGATTTCAGATAGCCTTCTTACTGTCTCAGACATGCATGTATTGCCAGATGTTTGCCTTTTCATTGTCAAGCAGGTTTGAAGTGTAAGATGAAAGAAGCAAATGAGGGAGTGTAAAAGCGCCATAGTTATTAAGACAAATTCTTCTTAGCTAGGTGTCTTGTTTGTGCCATCTTGGTTCTTGTTTTCACCTTGTTTTACCAATCATTTTTTAAATAATCTACTAGAAATCTACTAGAAAGTAGATTATCGAGGCAAGAACCTAATCTTCCCATGCCCCTTCATTTCAGAACTTCCTTTCAATTGTAAGAGACTCAACTCATGCACATTTATGCCATGTAGAATTTAAATATCTCTATCATGTCGCCTCTCTCCTGTCTTTTCTCCAGAGTATACATATTGGGATCTTTTTAGTTTGCCTCATATGCTTTTTGGCGAAAATCACTAACCATCTTAGTAGCTTTACTCTGGACCGCCTCCATCATGTTTATATCTTTTTGAAGGTGCAGTTTACAGAATTGTATACAATATTCTACATTTGGTCTTACCAGAGTCTTATACAGGGGCATTATTACCTCCTTTTCCTACTGGCCATTCCTCTCCCTGTGCACCCTAGCATCCTTGTAGCTTTTGCCATTGCCTTTTCTACCTGTTTAGTTACCTTAAAATCATCATATACAATCACACCCAAGTTCTGTTCCTTTTTTGTGTACAAAAGTTCTTCACCCCCAAAGCTCCCTCGGGATTTTGCAGTCCAAATGCATTACTTCTTAGCTTTAAATTTTAGCTGCCAAATTCTGGACCATTCTTCAAGCATCATCCTCTTGTTAATTCTTTATTTAAATTTTTAAACAACAATTCACAAGCGTAATCTTGTTCCATGAAATACAGAGAAGGAAAACAGATTTCACCAAAATAATATATCAGATTTGAACAAAACAATTCAAATTTGAAAATACAACATTTTATCCCTTCCTTAGACCACTAAAAATGGGGTGTGATAATCATATAATATTGGAGACATAAATTAAAGAATTTAATTTAAAGAAAAAAGGCTTAATTTTATTTTTATTCCTTTCTACATCATACCTTGGTAATCCTTTAACTCTAAGTAATCTTTTTAACTCTTAGAAACTCCTTTAAGTGTTCTGAAGAAAAGAAAACATATTTGACTCCCAAGTACCTTACCAAACATTTACAGGGGTAGGCTAGAAGAAATGTAGCACCCAATTTAAGAGTTTCTTGTCGTAGGGAAATAAATTATTTCCTTCACTCCTGAGTCACTTTAGAAACATCTGGGTAAATCCAGATACGTTGTGCCCCAAACAATTTTTGAGAATTTTTAAAATATAATCTTAAGATCATATTTAAATCTTGCTCAAAAACAAAAGATGTTAGAAGTGTAGATCTTGCAGTATCTGGATTCAAAGTTTGTTCCAAAAGAGCAACAACATTGGCAAAGTCAATCTGTTCCTCTTGTCCATTATTTTTCTCTTGTCCAACATTTTTTTCCAGAGGAATTTTTTTATTTGGCAAATAATAAATCTTATTTAAAGGAGGAATATTTTCAGGAGAAATTCCCAAATTTTCAATCAAATATCTTTTGAAGAAATCAATAAGTGGAATACCAGGTGAAATTGGAAAATTCAATATACGAAGATTCAATCTCCTATTATGATTTTCAAATTGCTCTAATTTCCTATGTATAGAGGAATTATCTTTAATTATTGCTGTTTTAAACATTTGAAACTGTTGTATATCCTCCTGTATCTGTTTGTTTTGGCTTGAAAAATCCAATTTAACTGAGTCAATAGTTTTAGTTAAAGTATCAATCTTAAAGTTAATATTTGTTACCTCCTCAGTATTTTTAGCCATAGAAGCCTCCATACGTTGTAGAAGCACCCAGATATCTCCCAAGGAAGCCTCCGTTGATGTTGGTGTAGATATGCTGATTGTTGGTTCTTTCAGCTTCCCTGCACTTGCTCGTTCCGGTCCAGCGCCCTCACCGCACAGCCCCATGGTTTCCCTTCCGGGGTCATGGTTCTCCCGCTGCTGGATCCCGGCTGTAGCAGGACACCTGGGGACGAAAGGGTCCGGAGAGGACAAAGATATTTCACTCCCTGAAAGGGAAAAAAGCTCTCCACCGCCTTCTCCCAAAACCGGGTCATCTCCTCCGATAACTCGGGTTGCCGTCGATTGAGTCGTAAAGAAGCGGTCCACCGTTTGCTGGATAACTTGCTGCATGGGTGTCGAAGAGAGGGCCGGCGAGGAAACGGCCCTCAACACCCCTTTCCTTTTTGGCGGCATTGCTCTCAAGAAAATGGTAGAAGAAAATACTCCTGCAAATGTCCCGCAATCGTCCCGATCTTCCTGTGCCGCTTCACTGCGACTCACTCACTGCCGCCATCTTGTCACCCCCCCCTCATCATCCTCTTGTTATCCACACCATCAAGATTTTCTACCCTATTTCAGATCTTGGTATTATCCACAAAGAGGTGAACCTTACCAGATAGCCATTTAGCAGTATCACTTACAAATGTTGAAAAGAACACCACTGGTAACATCCCTTTCCTCAGCTGAACCCCATTTACCAATACCTTCTGTTGTGTTCCACTCAACCAGTTCCTAACTCAGTCCGCCACTTTGGGGCCCATACCGAGGGTACTTAGTTTATTTATTAGATGGCTGTGAGGAACAATGTGAAAGACGTTGCTAAATCTAAATACACCACATCTAGCGCTCTTCCTCTATCCAATTCTTTGGCTACTCAGTCAAAGAAATTGATCAGATTTGTCTGACAAGACCTACCTGAAGTGAAACCATATTGTAGAAACTTCACTATACTCTGTTTTAAAGGCATTTCCATTGATTTACTTACTGTAGAAGTCACTTACTGACATGTAGTTCCTTACCTCTTCCTTACTTCCTTTTTTGTAGAGAGGGAATTGCATCCGCCCTTCTCCAGTCTTCCATGTTTGTAGTTCTCTCGTTTGTTATTTTTTGCCCCTCTCTCTCTATTTCGCGCCATCTTTTAAGATAACCTTTAATATGGATTCTAGCTCAAAATATTTATTGCACTCTCCTGGAGCTGTGTTTATACCTATTAGTTCAACCAATGAGTGTATGGATCTGTCCATATAAACTATCTGTCTTAGCATGGTAGAGGCCATTTAAACATTATAGCTGAAACATATACTAGCATAGATGTGTTTAATACACATTTTTCTGGTTTAGGTGGAAGTTGGTGGTTGGGCACGTTACATGAACAAAGCAACAAGCCAACACAATCATGAGTTTTGCTGTGGTGCTTCTGTGCACACCTCTTAACTTAAAATCAAGCATCTTTGTGTTTTCTCCATAAATTTACTGTTAAATACTGATATGTCATAATATGTATATATATAGAGAGAGAGAGTTTAATTTTGGCTGCAGGAATTTTTTTTAGCGGCTGCCCACAGGTAACAGTCCAGTGCTGATGTTTTTTTTCGGGGGAACCAAAAACAAAGCTTTAAAAAAACTCAATTGATTGGAGAGGGAAAATCTGTTAAGTGATTTGGTTGGTTGAACACCCCTAAATCTTATAGATCCTTTTGTCCATACTGGTAGCCAAAACTTCCTCGATACTTCAGAAGCACTTGTTTTGTGACTGCAATTGTGTTTCTGTGTTGTACAGCTGTGTTTGAGCAGGAAGCTCCTCTAATAACTGGAAAACAAGGAGTATAAGTTTACCTCTTCAGGGAAGTTGAGGGTGGGAATTCTGAGCCACAGAAGAATCTTTTCCTGCTCTTAGCCTGCAGTTTGAAGTGTAAGGGTCTGCCTGCATACCTTGGGGCTGATATAATCTGGTATTGCCCTTATGGGCACAGATTCAAATTTTGTACAATTTTTTTCTCTTACTTGCACTTACTCCAACCTTCCAACTCTCCCCCCAAATCCCCCCCTCCCTAAAAAAAACACACCTCAAAAACAGGCCTATCATCAAATGTACAATAGTTTAAAAAAAAAAAAAATAGTATCTTTCTTTATAACAACTTTAGAAGAGGTTTTCTTTTGCCCTTTTTTTGTAGTGCTATTGTCATTCTGCCCATTGAACACACCTTATTTGAACCATGCATGCCAGCTAGCCAGTCATCTATCTATGATCTGCCCTGCAAGTTTGCATCCGACAGTGCCCTCATACCTGCAGAAGCAATATTGTATGTGGAATACTGATTAGAAGACACTTGAGCTGTGGTTTATGTAATATACTGTTTACAAGGGTAGCAGCTGGAGACTTCAAAGACTTCCTGCTTTGGCTGCAGGAATTGCAAATTTTAACCCTCCTGATGACAGGAGTCATTTCCTGGCACGTCTCTTAGTTGGCAGCCTTGGGAAGCGCTGGGGCCCGTCAGCACCTCAAGGCTTAATTAATAGAGTGAAATTTGGCCACAAATTCCTGTTCAAATCAGGTGCTTGTTATTTTTCTGGGTGGGAAATTGAAAACTGTGGTTTTTGCAGTTCACTGTTTCCTACTGTAGCAATCAGATTTTTAGTTTCCTTTCTGCCCAGACTATACTTTTTCCTCTGGGACCAGCCTGCTGAGGCCAAACCTATACTTTATCATCAGAGTCACAGAGTGACTTCTTAAAGAAAGACAAAGAATCCAGGATTGGTCAAAAATCTGTTTATCAACTTCTCAGTGTTTAAATGCTTTCCTAACATACAGAATATTGGAAATAATTAAATGAAAAGAGTCAATATATGTGTGTCTGAAGGCACAGTAATTTTTAAAAAGGGATAGAATTTCACCAGATTTGGCAGAAAATATATGAATACTTTAAGCTGTAAAGTTAAAAGCAGCAGGTTAGTATTTTTGACGAACAGAGCCTCCATACAAAATCTCCATTGCCTTCTGTAGAAAACACACTGGAAATATTGGTCATCTCCATTCCAAAAGCCCTTCCTCTTCCCACTTTCCAGTACATTGCCAGCTGCTTCATTTAGTTTTACCTGGTTTTCATTGCCTGTGGTGGTTTATGCCAAAGGATGGCACCAAGATATCTTCAAAGCCACTAGGGTGGTATTTGGGGACAAAAACTGATCCTTATCCCCACTCCATCCCCAGTCTTTTTTTTATTTTATTTTTTTAAATCCCCCATCCCATCCCCCCATTCCCAACCCACATTTAAAATATTTTGAAAATTCAAACAAGCAAAAGAACACCACCCAGAGGAGTAGGAGAAGGAAGTGGCTGTAGTATACTCCTTGACTTCAACATCCAGACACACTGCTTGGTTGAGGGTCCCCTTAGGAAGGCGTTTTGCACACGCCAAAACTAGGATTCTTGTTAGGACCACATGGTTGAAAGGACATCTCCCTTGCCTTCTGTTGTTTGGTAAATTCAAACAAAACATAAAATGTGTTCTGAAACTTGTTAAAATTTAACACAAAACTATAGTCATTACTTTGTTAAAAATGCAAGATTTTTTTAATTTTTTTATTTATTTAGCTGCGGTGTTGATATTTCAGGTTTTCAAGTCAAGGTATGCACAGGTACATAACCTGGTCCCTAACCCCTCCTTTCTCCATTTACTTTGAATCTCTTCCCTCCCAAACCTCCGTTATTAATGACAATTTTGTCACTAACATTGTGGATTCCCGCAATATCCACAAGTTTCCCATTGTTCCCATCTCGGTGTACACTCTATACCAGTGGTCTCAAACTCAAACCCTTTGCAGGGCCACATTTTGGATTTGACGGTACTTGGAGGGCCTCAGAAAAAATAGTTAATGTCTTATTAAAGAAATGACAATTTTGCATGGGGTAAAACTCTTTATAGTTTATAAATCTTTCCTTTTGGCTAAGTCTTAATAATAATATTGTAATTTATAGCTAAAGAGACATATGATCAAGAAACTGTTTTATTTTACTTTTGTGATTATGTTAAACATACCGAGGGCCTCAAAATAGTACCTGGCGGGCCGCATGTGGCCCCTGGGCCGCAAGTTTGAGACCACTGCTCTATATGCCACCACCACCGCCACATTTCAAAAGTCATACATATTCTTGTACCCTCATACCCATATTCCAACACATGCACACCTGCTCTCAACATACACGTGGGTTTACAAAGTTCCTACTCGCTGTCCCAAAGAGACCAGGCAAATAATTGACACAGCTGGTGGATTGATGGTTCCAAAAAAGTCTTCAAAGCTACCTCCTTCCACATTTCTCATTTCACATACACCCCTTTCCAAGCACATCTGTGCGAACCACACCCTACGTTAACAATCTCACCTTCATGCATTGCCATATTCCCAAAACCTTGTTTCCAATACCCCTGCACACATTCCACATTCACAGCATCATGCTGCTCCATACACACAGGCTTCACAACCTCGTTCCCAAATTGCACATGCAATCCCTCCCATATAGAATGCCTACTGAAAAACAAATACCTACACACACACCAGTCCCTGCTTTTATCTTAAATCACACAGCTCTGTATCCCCCACATTTACACATACTCTATCAACCCTCTCAAATACCCTTAACTCCGTTTACCATCCAACACACACAACCATACATTCTTGTGCAACAGGACTGGTAGTCTTGATCATCAGGATTTAACCCCACTAATTGCGAGGGTTATAGAGAGCCCACTGTCACTCTGGGATGAGCTTCTCCCCCTCAGTTTTACTTTACAAGCGAGGAGTAGGGAGCCTGCCTGTTCTGCTGCAGTTTAATCTTTTTTGTTTAGGTTTTTTATTATCTGGTCGGAGGCTTTCGGTACTGCAGAGGATCCTGGTCACCCCGGGGTATCTCTGGCTATGAGAAGATAAGACTCTCAAGGCTGAGGTCTGTAGCTCACAGGCATATACTTGGCATGATTCCTGTGTGGCCAGTCTGCATCAGTATTTCTCAGAGCTCAGGGTCTGTACCCTTGGGAAAAATCTCGGCCCAGGTTCATCCGCGGTGGGCTTGAGTGACTTTCCTCAGGTTCTGTCCACAGTGGATTTGAGTGCAGACTGAACAGGTCCCGTGGTGGATCAGAACCGACTGTGTTCCTCTCACTACGTCACACAGCTCCGGTGGGGGTCTGAGGGTTAGTTCCACTTGGGGACTTGGACAGCAGTCCGAAGAAACAAGATATCTGTTGGACTTCAGGCTTGCCTGAGGCAGAAATCTTCTCTCACCTCTGATCTGAGGCAGCTCCAGCACAGCACAGTGAGTAATGCTATTGTAGCCTATGGGAAAAATCGGGGGGGGGGGGGGGTCCTTAAAACTCATTTTTGAAGGTTTCTGAGGTTAGGGCTTAGGATCCCCACCTCCCAAAACCCTTCCCTTAATTGAGTTTGCATTTTTTCTCAATGAGCTGTTTTAGATGCCAGAATTGCTATTGCGGTAGCCATCTTGGATTTCCTGATTTTTATTTTAAAAGCCTCTATTTGTCTTTACCCCCTAATTTTGACAGAAAACAGTATAGATGGACTCCTCAGGTGAAGATACTTCGGATTCAAGTCAGATTTGCGGCAGATGCCTATTGGAAAGGGGTTGCGCGCCGCAGTGCATGTGAGAGGAGGGCAGGATCTTCAGCCTTCGCCTCTCTTTCTGATGGCTTAAGTGCTCAGTTTGAGAGTTTTTTGGGCCAGAAATTCCTACAGGAGCCAGTGAAAGTGGACTTGATGTCCCCGTCAAAGCACAGCCAAATGCCAGTGGACAAACACCAGAAGCCACCGCGGGAGACCCTGCTAGGACCCACTGGGCAACCTGGGCAGTGGTTCGCTCCCAAATTCATATACCTTTTTAGGTTTTAAAATCTACCCTAACCCAGAGGGGGTCTTGGCAGAGATAGCACTAGGATTTCTAACTAAAGGCACAGGGTCCACTTCAAGGAACCATGCTGATTTCTCGGGGATCCAAGCTCTGATAGACTCAGAAGTTGAAGGTTCAGAGTTCATGCCTTTAATTTCTCATTCAGGGTCCTCAGCACTGAAGATTTAGCATCCCAACAGAGGGGCTGACCATGATCAGGTGGCAGCCCTGGCTCTCGAAGATGATCCAAGGATGTGAAGATTATGCAAACCCTCTGGCCTGCAAGGTTTGATTGCGGAGGCACTTCAGGAACTAAGGTTGATGCTGCCTCAGGCCTCCATGTCTCAGTGCTCGCTCATGAGCAGCACCAAAGAACAGAATGCCTGCTTTCCCTTGCATCCAGAGATTATTAAAATGTTAACAGATCACTGGAGTGTTCCTGAGATACCCTTAGCGGTAGCTAAGTCCATGGCTAAACTTTATCTGATGGATGCTGAGTTTCGGCAGTGGTTTGCTACACCTAAAGTGGATTCACTTGTGGCACAGGTTACGAAGCAAAATGTGCTCTCTAGTGAAGGAGGTATACTCCCCAACAATGCAAAGGACCACAGAGTAGATTTTGTCCTTTAAAAAACAATTTGAGGCTGCTGCGCTGGGACTGAATGCAGCAGCGGCGGCATCTTATATTGCCCAAGCTTGCCACTCTCATCTAAGCCATGTTCTGGATTTGGACAGTGGCTCTAACCCTCAGTTCCTCTTGGAGAGGTTTGACTATGTTGTGGATGCTCTCTGTGACTTTTTCAGGTTTCTGAGCAAGGTCTCGGCTTATACCATCTCCTCCTGTAGAATGCTCTGGATTAAGCAGTAGGCAGGGGAGATGGTTTCCAAGACAACCCTGAGCAAACTCCCCTTTCAGAGACAATTGCTCTTTGGCAAGGGCCTGGACAGTCTCATGGCTAGTGTGGTGGATTGTAATCTGAAATCCCTACCAGATAGCAGATCCTGGAATATCAGGGGGTCTGGCAGGGGAAATTTTCATGGCTCCTGATGGTTTTGCCATAATTTGGGAGAGCCCCTCCAATCATAGGACATTACAGGGCCAGAGACAAAGGATAGGGAGCACCAGGCCTCTCCAAGGGTTCAGATCCTGTTCTTCTGTGGCTTCCAAGAAACAGCAATTCATTACATTACATTAGTGATTTCTATTCTGCCTTTACCTTGCGGTTCAAGGCGGATTACATAAGAATTGTTATGATATTAAGAAGTACATATTGTTAAGGTAATATGAAGTTCTTAAGGAATAGTTTGAACATTTTCTAATTTGCTAAGAAGTAGATAGTATTGTAGGAGGAGTTTGGGGCATGTCTGGTTGTATTATATTGGTTTTATGTATTTTTTGAAGAGTAGGGTTTTTGTTTCTTTTTTGAAGGTTTTGTAGTCTGTGGTCGAAATCAGCAGATTGGTGAGTTGTCTGTCCAGGAGAGCAAATGAATCTAAAGTCTGTCAATGCAGCCCTCAAGATTCCCTCAGTTGCGCCAGAGGAATACCTTCCTTCTCTGAATCTCACAGAGGCATACTTTCATATTTCTATCTTTCTGACTCACAGAAAGTTCTTGAGGCATGATTTGGTTGATGTATGGCATTATCATCACCCAGGAGTGCATGATTACACTTATTTTTCTTCTTTGCACCATTCCTATACCAAAATAGACCGGAGGCTCTACTATTGAACCGCGAGTGTAATCCGATCATGCCCCACTTTCTCTAGAGTGGCATGTGGGTCGGGATAGGGAGGGGTGTTGTAAGTAGCGATTGAATGATTTTCTTGCTAAAAGATCCCGCTATCCTGGCGTTGTTGGAGAATGATGTTAAAAAATTCTTTACTTTGAATGATACGGGTGAGGTCAGCTCGGGAGTGCTTTGGGAGAGTTTTAAAGCGATTTTGCATGGGTGCTGCATTTCACAGGGTGCCTTCCGTAATAAATGTCGGGTTGCACAATGATTGGACTTGCTGGCTCGTCTTTGGCGGTTGGAAGGTCGGCATAAACAACATCCTACTGCAGCGGGGAGTGCTGGGGGCATGTCAGCGTGATTTTCAGGATCTTGATTTAGAAGGGCTGGCCTGGTCGCTTCAGTGGTAGAAACGGCATTATTTTGAGTGGGGGGGAGGTCGTCTGTTGGCCATGCATCTTCGGCAGACTCAGGCTCGCCATCTCATCACTAAAGTCCGGGATACTGCTGGACAGCTCCAGTTGCATGAGGCGGGCATCCAACAGGCCTTCTTGGAGTTTTATCGCTCTTTATATACTCCTGAGTCTCCTGCTTCAGAGGCGGAGGAAGAGGCTTTTCTGATAGGAGTTTGCTTGCTCCAGTTGGTGGCAGTGGATGTGGAGTGGCTTTTTTCTCCCATTCAGTCTCAGGAGGTCCTGGAGGCTATCCAACATTTTTCTGCCCATAAAGCGCCCAGGCTTGATGGTTTTCCCCCATTATTTTATTAAAAAATGGCAGTTTACCTTGTGGATCCCATTACCCGGTTGTTTAATTCTTTCTTAGAGGAAGAGTCTATCGTATTCTTTTTGTCAAGCAGCAGAGTCACTTCTTCTTAAACCTGGGAAGGATCCAGTGCTGTGCGGCTCTTATAGGCCGATTTCCCTGTTGGTTTGTCGATTATAAGTTGTTCACTCGTATTTTGGCACTCCGCTTGTAAAGATTTATGCCGGCACTGGTTCATGGGGACCAATGTGGTTTTATTTCTAGGATGCACCCTGGTGATAACATCCGTAAAGTGTTAGATCTTATTTGGGCGGCCTGGCATTTTTCTATCCCCTCAGTATTGCTTTCGGTCAACGCCAAGAAAGCTTTTGATAGGGTTTTCTGGCCATTTATGCAGTTGGTGTTTCAACGCATGGTATTTTTGTGGAAATTTTTTGCATTAGCTGACCCTGTTGTATGGTAACCCAGAGGCTTGACTGTATACGATCCCCCTTCTGATACAATGTGGGACCAGACAGGGTTGTCCATTGTCCCCACTTATTTTCGCCTTGGTGATGGAACCTTTAGCGGAGGCCATTCGGGCTCATGCTAATATCCATGGGATTACACCAGGGGTGCAGGAGCATAAGATATCGCTTTGTGCGGATGATATTCTGTTCACACTTTCTCAACAGTTGAAGCCCCTGTGGGTGGTGCTTCTGGTGTTGGAACAGTATGGCCGGGTGGCGGGGTTCAAAATTAATGCCGCAAAATCTGAGATCCTTAATATTTCTCTTTCTGTGGACTCCATCACTGGCTTAAAAGGGGCCTTCCCATTTCGTTGGACTGCTACGTCGATTCGCTATCTTGGGATTTGTGTATCTTGTGATCTGGATGAGCTCTTTTGCCTGAACTATCCCCCATTATTGTGGGATGTGTTTGCTGGTCTTGATCGGAGGGAGGGCCTACGATTGTTGTGGATGGGTAGGATTAGTGCCCTGCGAATGAATGTTCTACCCCGTTTTTTTGTATCTGTTCTCCTGTTTGCCTCTCTCTGTCACCAAACAATTTTTGCTCCGGCTTCAGCGCCGGGCTTTCACTTATATCTGGAATCATAAACCACCTAGGGTTAGGAGGGAGCGTATGTATTGGGATGCATCATGGAGGCATGGGAGTGCCAGATTTTTTGAATTATTATTATGCTGCCCAGTTACAAGTTTTCACTGGGCTTTTCCATCTCATCGCTGGGTCTCTTTAGAACGGGAGCTACAACCTATTTATCCCCTAGCAGCCTTGCTGTGGCTTCCTTTGGAGATCATTCGTGAAGTTCAGCAAGGGGCTCTACAGCTGTGGGGCCAAGTGCGATGGGACTGGTTCTCGGGCAGCGCTATTTTTATGCTACCCCTATTAGATATGCCCCAGGGTTTTTGCCTGCCCGAGATTCTGGGATTTTCCTGAGCTGGGAGAGAAGTGGACTCGGAGTGCTGGGTCAGCTGCTTCTCCAGGGCATGCTGACCCCTTTTGCAGCTTTGCGGGACATCTATGATCTCCCAGTGGCAGATATTTTTGCCTATACTCAACTTCGGGATTTTTTTATGGAGGAGAGTTCTTCCGGAATGGGAGGGGGTGGACTCTGCCTTTCTTCAGGTTTTCCTTTCCGCATGGGCTCTGCTTTGGGACTTATTTAACGTTAGTATAAAGCTCTATTATATAGCCGCCCCCAGGTTCGATCCTTTGAGCATAAATGGGAGGCCCTTTTGGGGGTGTCCTTGGACTTCCAGCAATAGGAACACCTTTATAATCAGTTGCTGTGGGTCTCGTTAGCCACCCCATTGGTTGAATAAGGGTACAAAATGTTATTTCGGTGGTATTATACTCCTGGGAAATTGTATCGGTGGTATGCTCATGGGGATGGCCACTGTTGGCGAGGATGTGGGAGGTTGTGGACTTTTGGGCACATATGGTGGGATTGCCCCAGGGTGATACTCTTCTGAGAGATGGTTCAACAGTTGGTGTCTGAGGTATTGCATGCTCCTGTACCTTTGCATATAGATGTTTTCTTACTCAATCACCCTGCTGAGGAGTTGGAATGTGACCCCGGCCAGATTGGAACGTGACGGCGGCCAGATTGTGTGTGGCCTGGTTTTGGAAACAGCCTGATCTCCCTGCACAGTCAGATCTCCTTCTCAAAGTGGATATCTATCTATCTTATGTCCAAACTGACCGCTTTACGGACTGATACCTGTGGTTCCTTTCATCATGTATGGTGTGCATATGGTAAATGGAGGGGCCTTGCATAGGTGCCCGGACTCTGACATGTGTAGTAGCTTGCCAGATTTATTTGGGCCTGTCCAACACTTAGTCGGGGGTGGGTGGGGCGGTTATTATGCTGGGGGACATTCTGTTGTTATTGCTGTTGGCATTCAGCCTGTGTATGCTTTTTCCTTTGTTCAATAAAAATTTGTTAAAATTAAAAAATAAAAATGGGGAAGACAGACAATTCGTTTGGGAGACAGTAACTTACTTCGGACAAAGGTAGACTGTAAAACAAAAGGAAATTGGGGAGAATTATAATCAATATAGGAAAGAGAACGAAGGAGTAAAACATTGGGGAATAACTTTACAAAGAGGTTCAATGTGAAATTGAACTCAGGCTCTTATTCAAAGGCATCCCTAAAGAGGTGGCTTTATAATTTCCCTTTGAATTTATCTAGGGTTTTTTCTTCCCTCACCTGGGTTAGTAATAGATTCCAAATTTGGGGGGCTATGTAATGAACCAGGGATCTGGTAATTCCAGAATATAAGAAACATATGGTATTGTATTGTAGGTGAGCTGAGATTTTATTTTTTTAAAGCTATGATTGAAATTTCTGAATGCCATGGTTGCAACTCCATAGATGATAGGCAATATTCATTGTATTGGAGTGTTGGGTTTTTTGTTGTTTTTTTTTAATTTATGCAATTTTCAAATATTACAAGTTTATACTTGTTAAGTAGAATTACACTCAGAAATTTTCCAGGAAATTATAGATTAAAGTAAATAACCAATAACGTGCCTCTTCAGACCCCAATTTAAAGAAATAAAAAAGAGAAGGTCAAGATTACAGAGAATCATGGAGGACCAAAAAATATAAAACAAAAATACAAGAAAATTTTTGTGTATGACTAAACAGAATGCACTTCTCTACCGCGTTATTCATATCACCATCTTAAGGAGTGGGTATTGCTATAGGAACTGGAGGTTGCCTTCTTTTAGGAAATTCTTTAAATGTTCTGAGTCTGGAAATACATAAGTTCTCGCCAATATCTTAACAATGCATTTACATGGAAATTGTAGGAAAAAAGTCCCTTTGAAATCCAATACCTGAGATTTAAAAGCTAAAAAAGCCTTTCTTCTCAGTTGTGTGGCCCTACAAAGATTAGGAAAAATCATCACTGAATGTCCCAGAAACTGAACAAATTATTTTCTATTAAACCTTTCTATAACTCTGCAATAGAGCCTACCTCTAGACAAAAGGTGAGGGGGAGGAGACTAGCACAAATACCTTAAGGCTAGCACAAATACTTTTTAAAGAAAGAAATAAAGTTTTTAGAAGGGCCACTGATAAATATCTAGTTTCCACCTAGGTTGGCAGTAAACAGAGATTCAACAGTTCTGAAAAGTTAGTCTAAGCCAGGGGTGTCAAAGTCCCTCCTCGAGGGCCGCAATCCAGTCGGGTTTTCAGGATTTCCCCAATGAATATGCATGAGATCTATTAGCATACAATGAAAGAAGTGCATGCAAACAGATCTCATGCATATTCATTGGGGAAATCCTGAAAACCCGACTGGATTGCGGCCCTCGAGGAGGGACTTTAACACCCCTGGTCTAAGCTGTGTGTACAGGTTCAGATAAGAAAAAGTTTGAATTTTTTTTTTTTTTTGAGAAAGCATAGAAATTCACAGCAACAGAATAATCAAAAATCCAAAACCAGCAGTAAAAGATTAGCCAGCTGCAAATATGAGAGAATTCAATGTTACACTTAGCTCTGAGTAGTATAAAAAGCTTTCTTTGCAGCTTGTATTGATGCCTTATATATCTAAATGGTTTTTTCATTCTGATTTAATATCAAAACTCTGAGAACAGCACCACTGTTGTTCAAGTCGGCGACATTTTGATTTCAATTTAGCTAGCTCATGTGTATATCATTTAATCTTATGATTCAGAGGTTTACGGTAATTTTCCTAACAAGAGGGGTCATACTCAGTTGTCAAAGAAAGAATTGCATGCCATCTCTTGAAAAAGTATGATGGCTGTAAAAATCACGACCCAAGTGTGGTAGAGCAATTTGCCAAAACTGATTACAATCTATTTTCTTTCTTGTTAAGTAAGAGCAGATTTGTGGGTGTAGTCAGTCAGCTGTGAGAGAAAAAGTAAATTATCTACTATCCAAGTCTCTGTGATAAAAACAAAACCCACCTGTGCATCCCCTATCAAATCTCTACTAGGTAAGCGTTTATTACAAACTGACCTACCATTAAAATAGAAACAAGGTATTGGCAAGTACGAAGGTGACAACTTAGCTGGAACAGTTTTTACAGATAACAAGTTTCCAGAAATGTCAGAAGGTTTAGGATGCTTTTTGTATCTAATAGGGGAACGATTACCTATAATAACTTCATAAGAACATTATAGTTAGCATTGATGTTTGGTAAAATGTTGTCATAGTTAAATTCTGAAGAGTGAAACTCAGAGTTAATAGGTTTTGATCAACTCAGAAGACAGAGAATGCAAAGTATAAAACCATGCATGATGACAAGCTTAGCAGTCTATTTGACCCAGAGTACCTCAAGAATAAATTGTCTTTCTCGGGCTACCCAAAGGGCCCTTTGGCAGGACCCACCAGGAGGCCTGCCCTCATGTAGTGCTTCAGAGCCAGTAAGTGACATCAGTCCATTGGGGGCTGGGTTTACTGCCCTTGGAATTGCAGCAAAGTAATTCCGGAGAGGTAAGGAGCTGAAATGATAACAAGGTCTTTATCCAGCTGGAACCTGGCCGATGACCTTTCCGTAGAATAAAGATGGTGTTATTCTACAAGTATGACCTTTTGTAGGGCTTCAGAGATGATGGTATGTGATGTCAGTCTGTTTGGGGTGGGGTTTACCACTGTTGGAATTGCAGCAAAATAACTCTGGAGGGGTAAGGAGCTGAAATGATGACAGCATCTCTGGGGTAAGTGAAGAAATAAAGTTCCTGGTGAAGGGCTAGCTGCGGTAGGTTGCCCACTATGTGTCTGGAAAAGCAGGTACACTTGCCCCCAACAATATTTCAGGTTGGACATGCACCTGTACTGTGAACACATGTGGAGGGGCATTTTTGATAGCACATCTAAATCTGAGGTTGGATGTTTTGGGAAAGTTGTCCAGAAATCCAGTAGAGAGAACATGTCCATTTTCAAAACAGCAAGATGTCTTTTTTTTTTTTTTTTAATGACCTATCCAGACGTTTTGGCCCTTAGTACGTCTATCTCTTTTGGCCATTTTGGAATACGAAGATGTCCAAATGAAAAACACACAAAAACAAACTGGCCATGGACAGCTGAGCAGAGGGGCATTTTAGGGGGTACTGCAGTGAACGTCACATTAAAAAGTGCCAGGTGCATGTGTCACTATAACCTGCTTATATTGTTTGGTGAGCCCTCCAGAATCTACCCAAAATTTATTGTACCCTTATGCCTGCAGGTGTCATCTTTATGTAGGTACAGTGTTTTTGGGTAGGTTTTGGAGGGCTCACAGTATAATATAAGCAGATTATAATAATGTGTACTTGGGTCTTTTTATGTAATATTCACCTCAATACTCCTTAGAGCACCCCTCTGCTGTGCTCAGCAGTTCTTTCCCCTTTTTCCTCTCGTTCCAGTTAGTCCATGTTTTTATATTCTGTATATGTCTTGTGTCGAGTTAGTTTTTGGTTTTGGTTTTCCCCCGTTTTTATTATTAATTGTTGTAAAATTGTTATTTTAATTCTGTAAAACCGCTATCTGTGTGGCCATCTGAAGCTGTAATATGGGCTGAAATGTACTTGGGGTTTTTTTTCACACCTTTAGGTGATGGGAGGGAATCAGTGACCACTGGGGGAGTAAGGGAGGGTAAATCATGTTTTAATCCCTTGAGTGGTCATCTGGTCAGTTTGGGCACCTTTTTGACCCTTATTTATTTTTAAAACGGGTCTAGCTCCAAATGTCTAAATGGTGCCCTGATGTTTTGTTAAAATTTGATTATCCCTGCAGAATGTCCAAATCCTAAGCCTGCCCAAAACATGCCTCTAAAATGCCCCTTTAAGATTTAGAGATACTGGAGACAAAATGACCAGAAAGACATCTAGAAAGTCAGTTTTGACATTTTCCACTTGGACATTTTGATTAGTAAGATGTCCAAGTGCCAGTTTATGTTGTATTATGGACATCTATCTTTTTTGAAAATGAGCCCCATAGTGTTTCTCAACAGGACAATCAAATGACCAAAATCATTTGTGCATAAGACGTCCTGTGCTGGGTCAGACCAAAAGTCCATTGAACCTAAGATGGAGTTTCCAGTAGTGTTGAATTCACTTTGCAAGTACCCAGCAGGATCCTAGAAAATAGAATCGTTCCTTATTGCTCACATCTTGAGATAAGCAGTGGCTTTATATGGTTAATGGTTTGTGGGCTTTTCTAAACCACCTATGGTAACTGCTTTTACCACATCCTTTCTCTAACAAATCCACAGCTTAATTGTGCTTTGGATGTAAAAATACCTGTTTCCCAATTAGCTCTAAAGGTGCTACCTATTATTTAACATGGGGTATCCTCTAGTCTAGGGGTAGGCAATTCCGGTCCTCGAGAGCCAGAGCCAGGTCAGGTTTTCAGGATATCCACAATGAAATATGTATGAGATGGATTTGCAAGCACTGCCTCCTTGAGATGCAAATCTATCTCATGCATATTTATTGTGGATATCCTGAAAATTTGACCTGGCTATGGCTCTCGAGGACCGGAATTGCATACCCTTGCTCTAGTCAATGCAGCTCAGCCACTGGCACACTTAGCCAGTTCAGTTTCAGGAATATCACAATGCATATGCATGACAGTTTTGCATACTAAGTGTCTCCAATATATATAGATTTATCTCAAGCATATTCAGTAATGGCTGGCTAGGTGTGCCTTCAGGAGAGGGGAGAGGGACACTGCCTTAATCTTAGTACCATTTAAATTACACTTTGCCTATTTCACCCCACTTATTTTATAGACTTCAGTAATTCTACTTTCAGCTCTCTTTTCTCCAAGCTGAAGTACCCTAACCTATTTACCATATATACTTGAATATAAAACAATCCAAATATAAACCGAGGTTGACTCAAATATAAGGTTATAAATTTGGGTTGACTCAGATATGAGGTATAAATTTGGATTATGTAAGTGTCGTTTGTCAGGGATCATACCTTAAGTAATCACTAATTTTTCTGTTGGGGCTGTTTTGAGTCCTAAAAAGCTAATGGATAGCTGACAAATATTTTCGTCCTTGGGGCCACAACACCATCCAAAGTTTCTGAACTATCCCCACCAGAACACCTGATCTGAATCACACAAGCAGAAAGCAGAAAAAAACATTTTCAAATACAAACCTACAAACTAAAAGTACTATTGTAACCAAACGAAACCCTAATAAGCCAGACTCTGCACACAGTATACTACAGGAGAAATAGAAAGAAATGCATTTCTTCCTGAACAGTCCAAAATATAAAAATAACAGATGTCAATTTTCAAAATTGACATATCACTAAATTGAAAATGAAAATAATTTTTCCAACCTTTGTTATCTGGCAATTTTATTTTTCTGATCATTTTGTTCAGTCTATGCTCTTAACTCTGTTTCCAAGGCCTCCTTATGCATTTGCTGTTTCTTTCCTCTCCTTCACCTCTTGCACTACATCCATCTTTGGCACTGATTTTCATATTCAGTTTAGTTCCATTTTTCTGCTTCCATCTCAAATCTATCTTTCCAACTTTTCCCCTTCCCTCCATTCATGTACATCTTCTCTTCCCTTCTCTTCTGCTTCCTTCCATCCATCCATCCGTGTGCCACCATCTCCTTTCTCTCCCCTCCATCCATGTGCCCCCATTCCTCTTCTCTGCCCCTCCCATTCAGAATCTCCCTTCTTCCTCCCTCTCGCCCCCCCCCCCTTCCCGGTTCCACCAAATGTTCTCTCCATCTGGTTCCAAAGATCCCTTCACCAAGAAAACTACAAAGAGGTTGCTAGCACAGGAGTGATTCTCTTACACTGCCAGCGGCCTCCTCTGCAACGTTCCTTTGCAGTGATCCGCCCAAGCAGAAACAGGAAGTTTCTTTAGAGGTGGGGATTAGTTTTTCTTATATACTGTATATACTTGAATATACGAGTAAGTTGATCCAAATATAAGTCAAGACCCCCCATAAGGAGGAAAAGTGGTTGATTCGAATATAAGATAGGGGCTTAATATTCAAGTGCCATGCCTTGCCAGGATCTGTCCTCTCCCTCACACCCTGCCCTTCCAGGCTCTGCATCCAGCCTCCCTCCCTGCCAGGTTCTGCACCCAGCCCCCTCACTTCCTGCCAGGCTCTGAAACCTATCCCCCCGCCCTGCCAGGCTTTGTATCCTGTCCCACCTTACTGCCCTCTGGTGGTCTAATGATAGGCCGGGACAGGAGGGATCCCTCCTGTCTCCCATCCTGGCTGATTCTAACAATTTTTTTACTCCCCTCTCCCTGCGTACCTTTTATGGCATCCCTGGTGGTCCAGCCGTGTATGGGCAAGAGCAAGCTTTCTGCGCTCCTGCCCTGCGCTGAGCCCCCCCCTCTCTCAGATCTCACGGCATGCAGGAGCGAGCTCCTTGAACTCCTGCCCGGCTCTGCGCCGCTCCCTGAATAGCTTCTGCCAGTTCTCATGGGACTCGTGAGCACTGACGGCAGCCATTCAGGGAGTGACACAGGGCCAGGCAGGAGTTTGAAAAGTTTGCTTTTGCATGCCAGCCACTGGCCACGAGATCTGAGGGAGGGGCTCAGGGCAGGAGCGCAGAAAGCTCGCTCCTGCCCATACACCGCTAGACCAGCAGGGATGCAAAAAAAGGTATGTGGGGGAAAGGGGGTAAAAACTTTTTTAGAATCAGGCAACATGGGAAGGATCCCTCCTGTCCCGGCCTACAAGATCATACAGCAGTCCAGCAGAGGCCTGCAGCAAGTCCAGGACTGGGTCAGGTGGTCACTGGGTGATGACCAGAATATAGGACGAGACCCCCATTTTGGGACCATTTTTGTGGCCCCAAAATCTCGTCCTATATTCGCGTATATATGGTACATCACTTTGTATTGGAAATAGCAGCCTGATTTTGCAGGCACACAGAATGGGCAACCTGCTGCAGCTAACCTTTCACCAGGAATTTTATTTCTTCACTTGCCCCAGAGATGTAGGAGATTGCACAGACAGAAAATCAAATTCCTCCAGTTCCTATCTAGTTGAACTTCCTGGAACATTCCCTGTACATTTTTACTTTTTTATTTGGATTTCCTGTTTCATCCAGCTGTGTTTCCTGATGTAGCCTTATCACTAGAGAAAATGCTCTTGGGTTGCAGCAAGACCTAACACATTAATTATACACAGCCCCAAGCTTCTTAACTGGTATGTTGCTGGCACCAGTTACAGATGAAGGAAAGAGAGAGAGCCTCGGAATTGGGTGGAATATATAGAGTTGGAACTATTCTGCATTATTAATGATGATTGCAGAAGTAAACTGTTACAACTCATTGGATGTGAAAGATGACCACCAGATAATAGCCCCATGTTATATGTGCAGTTGTTCATTGGCAGCACCATCTAGTACAGGGGACAGCAACCTTTTTGAAGCAAACAGCCAATTTATCCTAAAAATTTAACCCAAGATTTACAGAGCCACAATGGGTAGAGAAGCGAGTTTGAGATATTCGAAGTCTCTCGCTTCTCTCCCCTCTTTCTTCCCTCCAACTCCTTGCAGGTCTCTGCACCTCTTCCTTCCCTCCCTCCCCGTTTCCTTTCCCCCAACCTATAGCTAAGGTTCTCTCCCCTCTCCAGGCTCTGATCCTTTAATCTCCCTCCTAACCCCATGGTTTCCACCACCCCCCTCCCCTGGGCTTACCGAGGTACCTGGTGGTCCTGCTGGGATCTTCATGGCTGGAACGCAGCCCTCTCATTCCTGCCTCCACTTGGCTGCCTTCTAAAATAATGTTTCGCAGCTGCTTATGGCATTTCCTGTAGTATCGAAAGAGATCACAGCAGCCATTTTAGAAGGTTGCCTTGAGGAGGCAAGGAGCGAGAGGGCCGCACTCCTGCCATGATGACCCTTGCTGGACCACCAGGTACCTCGGTAGGTCCGGGGTGTGTGGAAATCATGGGGTTGAGAGGGAGATTAAAGGATCAGGGCATGGAGAGACTCATGTGGCTCGCAAGTTGCAGGTTGCCAACCCCTGTTCTATTAAAAGCAATAGATACAATATTTTAAAAATCTACATCTTTTTTACCATGCAAGAGAGCTGGTGTTAAAGCTTCTGTGACTCATGATTCCTTGTTCCTCAAGATTTTTTTTCAATAAATGCAAAAGTTCATCCTAAAATATTTAGGACTGATTCAGTAAATGGTGCTCAGAATTTAGTGCCGGGAAAAATCAACACACGGCCGTGTTCCTTAAAGCAGTGATTCCCAACCCTGTCCTGGAGGAACACCAGGCCAATCGGGTTTTCAGGCTAGCCCTAATGAATATGCATGAGAGAGATTTGCATATGATGGAAGTGATAGGCATGCAAATTTGCTTCATGCATATTCATTAGGGCTAGCCTGAAAACCCAATTGGCCTGGTGTTCCTCCAGGACAGGGTTGGGAACCACTGCCTTAAAGGACCCTCCTGGGTAAGAGCCTTTTATAGAATAACACGTAACACCAATTCCTGTGCCCCAGGAGTCAGAAGCCCTTGATCGTACATTATTCCTTCTCTCTTTATTAATGATTTCAAGTTTTCCCTTGTGTTAGTTCTCTAAAGTACAAAGTATCTCTTAGATGAAATAATGCTGAAGTAATAATAAAAAAGCCAATTGATTAAAGCAAGAATCTGTTATCAAAACATTTCTCTCCCCCCCTCCTTATAACACTTTTGAGCAGGAGTGTCTTCTTCATATATTCACTTTTCATCAGCAAAATAATTTTGCAGCATTTAAATCTGCATTCTCACAAATAGGATTGTAGTAAAGATGTTGGTACCTGTTGGGGTTAGGTTGTTTTTTTGTTTTTTTTTTGTTATTTCGGCAGCATTGTTTTAGGAGGTTGCACTCATGATGCACGAGAGTTTGCTTTTGCCCCAAATAGGGGAGTCTTCCTTTCTGATGATATGGCTGAACCAGAAATTATTTCTAGTGTAATTGCAGCAACAATTGTATGGCAGGCTGATAGCCCAGGCAGATGCCATACTCATTGCACTCATCCTTTCTGAGGGTGCACTCTTTGGATCTACTAGAATTGCCACAGCAGGCATTTATTGAGGTTCCGAATGATTAGGAAGGAAGATTCCTTAGGGCAGGGGTGCCCACACCTTTTTGGCTTGCGACCTACTTTTAAAATGACCAAGTCAAAATGATCTACCAACAATAAAATTTTAAAAAATATAAAGCACACTGTACTCAGAGAAAATGTTAATTATAATTTATATTCGGGGGGATGGGGGGTTCAAAGAGGTCAAGGCAGATGACTTTAAAATATGCAATGTCACCTCAGTAACAACTATACAAAAATAGGCAAATATACCCCCTCCCCTTTTACTAAACCGCGATAGCTTTTTTTAGCGCAGGGAGCTGCGCTTAATGCCCCCGCATTGCTCCTGACACTCAGACTCCCTGCGCAATAAACCGCTATTGCATTTTAGAAAAAGGGGGCCATAGTGTAAAATATAGGCAGCAGATATAAATTCTCAAAACGGACACATTTTTATCACTTTTCTACCTTTGTTGTCTGGTGAGTTCATGAGTCTCTGGTTGCACTTCCTTCTGACTGTGCATCCAATATTTCTTTCTTTTTTTCTTCCTGCATGCTTCCTTTCCTCCAGACCTCATTCCATTCCCCAACCAACATCTCTCTGTCCCTCCACGAGTCCAGCTTTTTCTTCCTCTCTCTCTGCCTGCCCCCTGCCACCTGACACACTCCATTCCCTCCCCCAACTTTTTCTTCCTCTTTCCCTGCTCCCTCCCCTTTCTTTCTCTCTCTCCCCCTACCCTCCTTCTTTCTTTGTCTCTCTCTCTCCCTGCCCCCTTTCTGTCTTTCTTTCTCTCTCCCTGCCCCCCAAGCCACCTCCACCATTGCCAAATGCCCCACCAAACACTTCCTCCTGTCTGCTCTTACTCTTATTTCCCAGATTATGTATTTATTCTCAGTTCCCTTCCCCCATTACAGCACATGCTCCCTCTCTGAGTTCCTGTCACCCTCACAGCCTATTTCTTCTCCACGGCCACAGCTCCACTCTAAGTTTCTATCTCTATCAGTCTGTCACTCTTCCCTTTAGAACTTTCAGCCACTTCTGGCTCTTCATAGCAACATTCTCTGTCCCAGCTGCTAACCCTTTCAATTCATTTCATCCCTTCTTAGTCCCCTCTATTTCTTCCCATGACTTTACTCCCAACCATGCGCTGGGCCCACAAGCCTTCCCCCCCCCCCCCCCAATGTCAATTCTGACATTGGAGAGAAAGTTCTGGGCCAGCCAGACAGCAATTGACTGGCCCAGAACTTCCTCTCTGACGTCAGAATTGATGTCGGGGGAGGGGAGGAAGGCTTGTGGGCCCTGCGCTTGCGCAGTGGATGCACTCGCCTGACTTTTGCAGCGTTAGGGAAGCAGGGAGAACGCAAAGCGAGCGGACTCCGCGATCGACTCACATTGCCCTTGCGATCTACTGGTCGATCGCGATTGACCTTTTGGGCACCCCTGCCTTAGAGAATATAGAGAATGACAGGCTGCCAAAATTTATCACCATGCCCTTCCCCATGGATAACCATGGGAAATCATCTCCATGTCATTCTTTAACGAGAGAGGGAAAAATCAGAGTATGAATGGGCAGAGCCACTGACCCTCAAGCCTTGCATAGAAGAATGCTGGTGTAGAAGGACTGAGGTTGAGACAGACACTAAAGAATAACATTGGATTGTTTCATGTGGTAATCTGTGGGGACAGGAATGGCGATTCTGCATCACTTTGTAAGGAGAGTTTACTATTCTCTCCTCCATCCCAAACAATAGGTTATAGAGAGATAGTGGAAGCAAGAGGAGCTAGCTCCTGTGAGGATGAAAATCAGAGCTGGTTATGTAAATGTGCAGGAAAGGCTAAAAGAAGCACATCTGTATGCAGAGAAAGCACTGTTGTTTTACAATGCACTCTAGAGAGAGAGTGTGCAAAAAAGAGGGTGGAGGGAGGAGACCGAGGAGTGGAGTGGGAAGATTAGAGAAGACTGGAAGGGGGGTTAAGGAGGAAAGAAGCTGAAAGCAAGATGAAAAGGGGTAGAGGTAAGGCTGCAGGGCAATGTGTAAAGTTAGAAAGAGAGATGAAGGGTGATGATATTAAGGCAAGTAACAAAGGAGAGAGGCTGAGGGAGTAAGGCTAGAGTTATCATATGGCTCCAGAAAAAGGAGGATGGATTGAGACATCCGGATTTTACTTCTACTGAAAGCAATGGAAGTAAGGAGGACAGATAGTCATGTGGGCTTTACTTCTATTGAAAGCAATGGAAGTAAAACCCAGATGTCTCAATCTGTCCTCCTTTTTCTGGAGCTATATAGTAACCCTAAGTAAGGCAGGCTGATGAGGAGTAGAACTTGAGCATGAAAAGGGTGGTAGTACATAAGAACAGAAAATTTAGTGTGCTGAGTCAGATCCAAAGATCCATCAATTCCAGTATCCTATCCCTGACAGTGGCCAGCCTAGAACCCTAAGAAATAGGCAGCAGCAGCAGCCATGTAAGTACAGCAGGGCTTTAGGAAAGGAGGAGGCATGCCTTCTATCCTTTCTCCTATATTTTACATCAGAGTTGCCATACTGGGACAGACCGAAGGTTCAGCAAACCCAGTATCCTGTTTCAAACAGTGGCCAAGCCAAGTCACAAGTACTTTGTAAGGTCCCAAGGAATGAAGCAGATTTTATGCTGCTTATCCTAGGAATAAGCAGTGGATTTCTCCAAGTCCATTTCAATAATGGCTTATGGTCTTTTGTTTTAGGAAATTATCCAAACCGTGTTTAAACCATGCTAAACTAACTGATTTCACCACATTTTCTGGCAATGAATTCTAGAGTTTAATTACACTTTGTGTGAAGAAATATTTTCTTTAATTTGTTTTAAATCTACTACTTAGTAGCTTCATTGCATGCCCCCTAGCCATAGGTGTTGTTTTTTTCTAAAGAGTAAACAAGCGATTCACATCTACCCATTCCACTCCACTATTTTATAGACCTCTTTCATACCATTTTCTATAGTTCGCGTTCCTCTGTCCCACATGCATCACTTTGAACTTGCCCACATTATACATCTACCATTTTGATGTCCATTCTTGCAAGATCCTCTTGTGTGTTAACAACTTTGGGTCAACAGCAAATTTAATTATCTCACTAATTATTCCCATCACTAGATCATTGATAAATATGTTAAAAAGCTAGAGTCCTAGCACAGACCTCTGTGGAACCCCACTACTTACTCTTCTCCATTGAGAATATTGACTATTGAACCCTACTCTCTGTTTTCTATCTTTTAACCAGTTCTTAATCCATAATAGAAAATTACCTCCTATGCCATGAGTTTCTAATTTCCTCACAAGTCTTTCTTAAGGAACTTTGTTGAATCCTTTTGAAAATCTAGTACACAATATCAACCGGCTCATCTTTATCCACATGTTTATTCACCCCTTCGAAGAAATGTAATAGATTGATGAGGCAAGATTTCCCTTGACTAAATCCATGTTGACTTTGTCTCATTAATTCATGCTTATGCATATGCTTGGTAATTTATTTATGATATTTCTAACCCGCTTAAACCTAAGCTGCTTAGAAAAATACATATATAATTATCAAACACATAGAATATACATTTAAAAAACCAACATTCTATGGATTCATTATAACGTTATTCCTTAATTAAAAGCTTTTAGTAGCTTTTTAAATTTTAGAATATCAGAAAGTGATATCAATGATTCTGCCAATTTATTCCATAGCACTATGCCCCACTACTGAAATCACAGCTGCTCTTATATTTTCATAGTGCATATGTACAAACCCATCCATTGACAGACGCATCATTACCTCAGACCTTAATGATCTGAGGGGTTGATAAAGCGACAACACTTGTGTCAAATATCAAGGGATCTTACAGTGAATAACCTTGAAAATCAACACAAGAACTCTGTAGACAGGTAACTAGTGAAGTTTCTTCAACCACAGTGTTACATGCTCAAATTTACTCCCACCATGTATCATATGCGCTGCAGCATTCTGAATCATTTGCAATACTTTACACCATGATGATGACATTTCCAAGTAAAGAGCATTGCAATAATACAATTTTGGGATAATTACAGTCTGTCCCATTCTATGTATTACAAGTTTCATGTCATTCACCACAACATTTTGAGGCACTGACGTCAGACTCACCTGTCTATAATTTCCTAGATCACCTCTGGAACCCTTTTTAAAAACTGTTGAGTTGGCTACCCTCCAGTCTTCTGGTGCCATGCTGGATTTTAAAGATAAATTATAAATTACTAGAACTGTGTATTTAGCACGTTAATAATGCAGTTAACACACTAAATATTCAATGGTCGCGAAAAATTTTAATCACAATTAATGCGAATACCTGTTCCTGTAATGATCCACTTTTTCTCCGGGTCAGCTGGCTCTGTCAGAAACAAAGTTCTGTACTTTGTGAATGTGCGCTTCCTTTCTGCGTTTGTGGTGGTGCTCTGTGACTGGAAGCAGTGCGGGTGAACACAATGCAGACTGTGAGTTGATTCCAATCGTGTGCACACAGCCCCGGATCCGTTGAGCTGAGTGGGTTCCTGCCATCATACTGCTGCACCTGAGCTTCAAGTTGTGGGTCCAGGTCCATGAGCACGCTCTGTCTGAGTGTTAAGCGGTGTTTCTGTTGTGCTTTTACCTCAGAAGGAAAGATGGATGCCGGTCTGGAGGAGGAGTGCAGCATGCTGGATGGGGCTCTTCCAGCATTGTCCATTGTCAGTGACATGAAGGTAAGCCTCTTGCTCAACTTCTGTGGAAGGCATGTGGGAATGCCTTAGCTGGTTCTTGGGAACTGAGTCTGAGCAGGTCACTTAAGCCTCCATTGCCCTGGGCACAAAACTTAGCTTGTAAGCCCAAGGCAGAGAAGGACTGTCTGAAAATGAATGTAAGCTGCTTGGTAGTAGCACTGAAGGTGCTGACCCCTTCTAAAGGCTTAGAGTTACAGTTGTGCTGTTGACAGCTGTTATTGAGAAGTTTGCTGCTAATCGTGAGTTCGGGGTCTGAGCTTGGTTTACACATACTGGTGCTTCTAAACAGATACTCTCTTCCCAGGGATACAACTCAGCTCTCGGAGGCATGTTAGGATCCCTCCCTTCCCTAGTGCCACAGATATTAATTTGTACCACTTAGCGGCCTGATGCCCTTGAAAATCTGTCTGGAAACATAGACCTGGCAAGCTGTACTGATTTTTAAAGTTGTGCCAGTCAGGGAGCCCCTTCTGAATGGCCTGCTTAAACTGCAACCATTTATAACCTTGAGACTTTGATATGCCAAATGATTGTTGTAACTATAATAAATTTACCATTTTCCCATTCAGAATTACATAATTTAGGGCTCCTTTTACTAAGCTGCAGTAGCGTTTTTAGCGCATGCTGAAGATTAGCGCGCGCTAACCCCTGCGCTACATGGAAAAACTAACACCAGCTCTATGGAGGGGTTAGCGTCTAGCTCGTGCGGCTAGCGCAGCTTATTAAAAGGAGCCCTTAGAGTACGAATGCCTGCCTGTAACCAATGTTTCCAGAGGATTTTAGACTCGCCGATTTGTATCTTGGAGTTCAACCATAGGGATTGACAGTTGGCTTGCTGTATCGGAATAGGAGTTAAAAGCATCTATAAATTTTAACGTTACCCAAGTTGAACGAAAAATAACATTGTCCTTATATATTCTAGGAAGCTTGATACTCAATATATGGCTGAAATGAAATGGCCCCATGATCTTGATTCATGGAGAAGTGTGGTCTAGCGACCGGGCCTTGAAAAAGCTCTTTTCAGCGAAACATGTTGGCTAAAGGAAGTCCCTAAGAAAGAGAGACCACAACTAAAAGATAAGTTAAAATTATTTATAAAGTTAATAAATAGAACAATATATAAATTTACAAAATAGGATCCGGTAAAGACAATGCACATTAAGCTTAATGTTATGAAATCAAATTGAACATGGAGTGGTGCATCTGAGGATTTAGTTGACAATCCTTTATGACCTGTTTCGAAAAGGAAACAAGTTTGATGTATGGTTTGATATGAAATGGGGCCATAAAATGACTTTCCAGAATCAACTAATCCGGTAGATTATTCATGAATTCAGGAAGAATCCAATACATACCGTGATGTAAAATAAAAGCTTGATGATATCTAAAAATTTGGAAAATTTACCCCTCCCGCCGATTGAGATTTTTGCAAAGATACTAAAGCTATCCTAGAAGTTTTACCAAGCGAAAGGAATTTTGTAAGAATCCCATTTAGTTTTTTATAAAAATAACTCTGATGGAACTAGATGGTAATTGTGGTCTACTAAGTCATAGCTGTAAGCAGTAAGGGGTTGTGGCCTTGAGGAAACTGTAAAGGTGAAACATGTCAGCTTGATATCCATAAAACAGACCACTAAGCTAAGAACTTTCACAATTTATTAAAACTAGCCTAAAAATAGATATTTTAAAAATGGATTAAGATTATGGGTCCGATGATGAATAGATACATAAAGCCAGGGACTATGAAAATATTTTGAGTCCATGGTGGTGCCACTGAGGACTAAAACAATACTATTGAGAAACATAAGGGACACAGCTTGAAGTATATTTGCTGAATCCTGTTTAGTAGATTCTGAACAGTTTCTCTACAAGATTGGAACCTAAGAACAAGTTGCCTGTAATATAATTGTGATTCTAAAGCAGAAATAATTTGTTCTAAATTAGAAAATCCTAATCTAAGTAATTTCCTAATATGCGCCGAATATGAAATAATCTGCCCTCTTAGAGTTGCCTTGAAAGCATCCCATACAATTTTCAAAGAGATCTCCGAGGTATTGAATTGAAAATACTCATTCATTTTTATTTGAATTTCGTCAAGAAAGTTTGAATCAGCAAACAGTGTATTATCGAACCTCCAAACAGGTCTGTTAGAATCTTCTTCAGTGAATCCAAATTCCAGCATGATCCGACAAAATGATAGGATCTATGCTGGCTTTTGTAACCTGTTGAATTAGATGATCCAAAACAAAGAAATAATCAATTCTTGATAATGATTTATATACTTGAGAACAAAACGTAAATTCTCGAGCATTAAAATGAAAAATCTGCCATATATCTTAATCCATAATTATGCACAAAATTTTCTAATCCTAATGATTTTAATTGTGTACTTGGTTGTTTATCCATTATTGGATCAATTACAGCATTGAAGTCTCCAGTTACAATTAAATTAGATGTAGCGAGCGAAAGAATTACTTGTTGGAGCTTTTTAGAGAATTTCGCCTGATTTGTATTTGGTGCATAAATGTTAAAAAGCATCAGGTATTTCCTGAAGTCATATTAACATGGAGCCATCTACCCATTGGATCAGCCCGAAAGTTATCAGAAATCTTATTAATCAGGATTGCCACCCCTGCCTTTTTCCCCATTGCTGGAGCAACCCCCCCCCCCCAATGTTTTATCCACCCTCCTACTTTGGCTGCCTCCTTAGCTGACAAATGGGTTTCTTGTATAAAATATATGTCTGCTTGTTGCTTCTTTAGAAAGTTAATAATCTTTTTCTTCTTGATAGGATGATTGAGTCCATTAACGTTCAAGGAATAGAATTTTAAAGCCATTTTAATTGATTAATACTTGTTAAAGTATGGACCTCTAATTTCCATTTGGCTGAATATAAAAATAGTATTTTCACACACACCCAAGACCCTAATCTAAAATTCCTCCCACTCCCTCTCATCCTGGCATATAACACGAAAGCTTGTGTGTAAACATATAACTACTGTCTTCCCCCAAGCACCCTAAATTCATCCCCAAATTAACCCTCCACGTATCAATAAATATTAAGTCATATTTAATCCCCATAAAAATTTACAATTCAATATATTTTAAAAGTAAGTTATTGCCTCATCTAGGTATTCAGTTTAACATTATACATTAAACATTATAGATCATATCTTATCCTGAGCTCCTTACTCCGTAATAACAAATAATTCATTTAGACCTTCTAATAATTAAAACAAAACCCAGACCTAAAACCACTAGGAATCTCTCCCAGCAGAATTATCTATTAATATTACTAGGACTATAAACAATTATACTATATAATACATAAAAAATTCATTAAGAACTGCAGTATTCCTTCAATCAATTAATAAAACAATTATTTAATCCATTAAGAAAAGATATATACTCATAAGCAATAACCAGATGGAAATTGTAAAAATCAATAAACCAATAGGAAGGGCTCCCAAATTCATTACCCTATTAACAATGTAATATTAATAATTAATTAAAAAGAATTACCAAACTCAATAAAGGAAAAATCAGAATCACTGCAAAATAAACTCATCATTCAACTCTAATAAAAATATAGAAGTAACTTAAGAATATATAGCCTTCAAACAAACTTTCTTTGGAAGGAAGGACTCAGTCTTAGAAGTATTAATCTTCCTTCAAGCCGCTGTATCTTTCTGGATCCATTACCACTAATTATATTCAGGATGTAGAAGAAGATGATTTACTTATTTCAGGGAACTGATGTCAATCTAAATTCTTCTTTTCCTCTGTCATTTTGCATCCATTGTGCCAGATAAGTTTCCAATTTGTAATCCACCTTGTACTGCATCTATTCAGTTTCTAATGGGATTCCCATCAACACTTGTGTCGCATTCCACCAGTCTTTTTCCTCCTCATAAATAAATGTTAGATGCTAGATGTTAAAGGAAATCTTTCAGTGCAGACAGCATTTCTTCTGAAGATGGTTTGCACTACTGAAATTTTGCATAACTCATTGTGATGGTCTCTATGGAATCCATCTGAGCTGTGCTCATCATATTTATACCAAACAACATGATATAAGCAATGCTCAGACTGAGGAGCAGATATACAGGTACCGCAAGGGCCTAGTACTTTTAAGGCCAGTTTGTAAGTCCAAGGAGTACAGTCAGGGCTCAGGGACATACATCCATGTCAGGTAAATGATAAAACCAAACTGGGAGCTCAGTCTTGATAATCTGAAATGTCACTTGCTGCCTGAATGTGACTTTACAAAAATATTTTCTCCTATTTAAGTTTATTTAAGAATAGGACTGAATTATAATAAGTTCAAAACCCATTCCTTGTCCAGAACTTTATATAACGTCTATAACAAAAGCCAAGTTAAAATCATTCCTTGTCACTCTCCTATGTCATTGGGCCTAAGTGCTGGTTATTATATTCCTGCAGTTTGATCCTCTGCAAACAGTTCATTCGCCTCTTTATATACACATATCTTCAAACTTATGCTTGCATGCTGCTACACAAATAATGTACAAGCTTCTGAAAAGCTGAGAATCTGCAACAGCCATCCGTAAAGAGGTCACTGCTCTCCTGGTTCAAGCAATCTACTCTTTCCTCACCAATAACAGAGGAACATTTTGGCTGCATTCACTGCCACTACAACAGCATTGTCTCTGATGCCCACATAATCCAGGAGAATAGCACCCATCACAAACAAATTGAAAGCTCTCCTGCTTTGCCAACTCCATTACCATGGAAACACCATTCAGAATATGTGAGCTGAAGCTGAAAGAACAGGCAATCCTAGGAGATTGACATATGCAGTTCATTGTTATTACAGCAAAAGCACCTTGAAGTTCTGCCCCCTTCACTTACTCTCCTGTAATCCATTGGCTCTCTGAAAACCTATTACAAGTTTACCAACAACTCTTTCATTAGAAAAAATAAAACGAACGGCCTCTTTTACAAAGCCACGCTAGCGGCCCCGAAGCCCATAGAGATTTAAAGGGCTTCAGGGCTGTTGCCGCATGTCAGCCACTAGTGCGACTTTGTAAAAGAGGCTGTAAGTTCCAAGAAATGAAAACTAATACCTTGTCCAGACCTTTGTATGATCTTCCATAAAAAATCCAAATTAAACAAAATAATTTATCACTGTTGAAAAATAAATCCAGTCTTTCCTTGTCACTCCCTGTGTCATCGGCTCCAAATGCTGATTAATATACTCTTGCAGCTTAGTCGGATCATCATAGTGACTGGTTTTATTATTGTAAGTGATCTTCATAACAGCTGGATATAAAAGCCCATACTTAGCCCCCAACTGCCTTAGCTGAGGTCGGAGGAGCAGAAACTGCTTTTTCAAGCCAGCAGTAATTTTAGCAAAATCCAGCAGAAGATGGATTTTTGTTTCCTGCCATTTCAATGACTTCATTTGTTTTGCGGTAGATAAAATGTCCATAGCCTGTTAAAAATGCAGAACCCTGAATATCAAGGGCCTGGGACCATTTTGACTGTTAGAAGCCCTTGATGGAATGTGGTGTGCTCTTTCAATTTCTAATAGATATTTCAAATTGAGGGAAAACAGTTATGGTAAGAAATCTTCAAGAAAAGAAATGGCATTTGTGCCCTCCACCCCTTCTGGGAGCCCTAATATTCTAATGTTGTTTCTCCTACTTCTTTTGTTAGCATCCTCCAATTCCTTGGTTAGATGTGCCACAGCTTTATAATCAGTTTGAATTTTATTTAAACTGCCTTCCACCTCATTCCTGGCATCATATACCTTTAGCTGCTGTGAGAGATTGTGAACTTCTTCTTTTAGTGTCTTTAGTTCAGTTGTATTATCTTGAAGCATATCTCTGATAGATTTCAGCTCCAGTAACACTTGTTCAAACATTTCTGAAGTATCTTTAGGAAGTGGCACTTTAGATGGGGTTGGTGGGTCTGGTTTAGCCTGTTTAGCTGAGGCCCCCGTAATAAATGCTGTCTCTAATCTGGACTGTCTTCCTGAAGCTATATCTGCTGTAGAAGATTTCACAAATCAAAATATTTACTTTTTGAGAGAAAATTTGACCTCTTGTACTGACAAATTAGCTGAGTAGTGCTGCTGAGGGAAGAGCTGTAGAATCACCCATCCATCTTGTATTGCAGCCAAGCCACGCCCCATTTCCTTCGTTCAAAATCTCATCGTCATATATTGTTAAAATATTAGCTAAAGATGAGGTGAAAAGAATGAAATGATCTTCCATTTATGGATGGCTCATAATCCTAGTGAAATGTAGTTACCTGCCAGCTGTTACAGGGAGGGTATCAGATTAAACTTACAAAGACCAACCAACACAAAAACCGATCTTTATGAGCTGAAAATTGCAGTCATGTTCAAGATAAGTCCCATTGCTTTAGAGTGGGTGATGTTTTTGTGCGAGGGGTACATGCTTTGTGCAGGGGAGTGTATGTGGCGGAGTGTGATGTGCTTGCACTTGTGAGTGTGTTTATGGAGGAGATTGTGTTTGTCTTATTTTCTTTTAAAATATTTTACTGATTAATCACTATTGCACAATGCGATTAATTGTGATTAAAATTGTTAATCTTCCTGAAGCCCTGCAAATTGTTAACAATAGCTCTGCAAGTTTATTTTTCAATTCTGTCAGTACTCTGGGATGTATACCATCAGGCCCAACCAATTTGCTACTATTCATTTTGTCAAATTGCTCCATTACATCTTCCAGTGTTACAAAAATTTCTTTCTCTGACTCATCAGCATTGAATACTATTTTTGGGACAGGTTTCTGCCCCACATCTTCCTCAGTGAAGACCGAAGCAAAGAATTCATTTAATCTTTCTGCTATGGCTTTGTCTTCCCTAAGAGCCCCTTTTACCCCTTTCTGCTGTTCTGGGAATATTTTTTGGTATTTTGTACAGGTGCCCTTCATTTGAATTTCTGCCACTGCTCAGGAGATTCTAAAGAGTAAACGATTTCTTCTTGCACATTCCCATGGTTAATTCACTTTCCATGCTCACATAGCTGTGAGGATTATATGGACTTTCAAGAACTTGTCTGAACTTTATTAAACCAAGCTATGCTAGCTGCTTTTACCACATCCTAGAGTGACAAATTCCACATCTTAATGGTACACCGAGTGGAAAAAATACTGTAACATTGTGTTAAATCTGCTTCTGTTAGAACATAAGTACTGTTTGAAAGGGTAAACAATTGTTTCTTATTTGTTGATGGAGGTTGGCTTGGATCATATGGGAAAGGTAGAGATGGAGGATGGGGGCAGCGGCTTTCGCTGATGATTGATAATGGCAGAAAAGCTGGAGGAGGGATGAGAGGCTAGTGGAGGAAAGCAGTGGGAATTATTTAAAGTACTCCTGGGGAGTTCTTTGCCCAAAAACTAAAAATTCTTCATTTCTGAAAACAATTTTTTGCAGTAGTATTTTATGATGCCAGATGATTAGTAGTTTCTTATTGTATTAAAATTGTAGCATATTTTTTGAAATTTTCATTTTCTGGGTAAAAAAATGTTGGCACAGATTTTCCCAGAAATGAGGGATAACAGGGATCATGATTCCTTCAAAGTTGCATGTCATCATAAGGAACAAATGAATTTCTTTCTATTAAGTCCTCCTTGTAAAGTCTCGGAGTTGTGCTGGATTTGCAACTGTCTTTTAAAGAACTACTTGTCATTTCTATAGCACTGCCAGACGCACACAGCACTGTGCATTATATTAACCATGTAAGAGACTACCCCTTTTCGACAGAGTTTATAAATCTAATCAGACAGAACAATTGGGGTAGACAAATTAGACATGGATACTTTATAAGTGGGTTAGAGTTAGGAGTTAAAAGCAGCCTTGAAAAAGTAGGCTTTTGGTCTGGATTTGAAGACTGCCAGAAATGGAGCTTGACATACTGACTCGGGTAGTCTGTTCCAGGCATATAATGCAGGAAGATAGAAGGGACGGAGTCTGGAGTTGGCAATAAAGGAGAAGAATGCAGATAAGAGAGATTTACCCAATGAGTTCCTGGGAAAGGAGTATAGAGAGATACTGAGGATCTGCAGAGTGAATGCACTTTTAAGTTAATAAGAGGAGTTTGAACTGTATGTGCAGGCAGATAGGGAGCCAATGGAGTGATCTGAGGAGAGGGATAACATGAACATAGTGACAGGGCCGGAATATAAGCCGTGCAGCAGAATTTTGAACAGATTGAAGGTGAGAGAGATGGTTTAGCAGAAGACATGTGAGAAGCAAGTTGCAGTAATCTAGGCGTGAGGTGTTGAGTGTGGATAAGGTTTTTGGTAGTGTGATCAGACAGGAAAGGTTGGATTTTGTCAATATTATAGAGAAAGAAGCAAGTCTGTTGAATTTATGCAGAGAAAGAGAGAGATGTCAAAGATGACCCCAAGGTTACGGCGGTTACTTTCAATAGGCTGAAACAGCAACTTGTGCTTTTTTTGTAGCTTTCCACAAATTATGGAACACATTACCAGGGTGTCTCCAAAAAAAAGCCAACAGGATGCTGGGCATCATAAAGAGGGGCATAACAACCAGGACGCGGGAAGTCATCATGCCATGCGTCCACATCTGGAATACTGCGTTCAATATTGGTCGCCGTACCTCAAGAAGGACATGGCAGTACTTGAGAGAGTCCAAAGGAGAGCAACGAAACTGGTAAGAGGGCTGGAAAACTGCCCATACGCTGAGAGGTTGGAAAGGCTGGGGCTCTTCTCTCTGGAAAAAAGGAGGCTCAGGGGAGATATGATAGAGACCTTCAAGATCATGAGGGGCATAGAGAGGGTGGATAGGGACAGATTCTTCAGGCTGAAGGGGACAACAGGTACGAGGGGGCACTCGGAGAAACTGAAGGGAGATAGGTTCAAAACAAATGCAAGGAAGTTTTTTTTCTCACAAAGGGTCGTGGACACTTGGAATGCGCTACCGGAGGAAGTGATCAGGCAGAGTACGGTACAGGGATTCAAACAGGGATTGGACGGATTTCTGAGGGATAAAGGGATCGTGGGATACTGAGAGAGGTGCTGGGATGTAACACAAGTATAGAAAGCTAATCAGGCAATAAGTATAGAAACCCAATCAGGTCGTGCATGTGCAAGACCGGAGGGTTAGGACTTCGATGGGAAGATAGGACTTCAATGAGAAACCAAGGTGGCAAGGGAGCCCCTTCTGGTGATTCAGACAGGTCGTGACCTGTTTGGGCCGCCGCGGGAGCGGACTGCTGGGCAGGATGGACCTATGGTCTGACCCGGCGGAGGCACTGCTTATGTTCTTATGTTCTTATGTACAGCAATTTTAAAAAGTGCTTAAAACACGCTTGTATGTTCAGGCTTTCTCTAATTCTTGAATTTTAGTATATGAACTGGGGGGGGTGTAAATCTCTCTTATCTGCATTCTTCTCCTTTATTGCCAACTCCAGACTCCGTCCCTTCTATCTTCCTTACAGGAATGGGACAAGGACAGCAACAAAACTCACGGGGACAGGACATGGATATTGAGTTCCTGTGGGGACGGGGAAAAATTTGTTCCCGTGTCTTGCTGATGTGTGAGAACTCATGGCAGCCAATCACTAGTGGCTCTCAATGGGGCAGGAGCGCAGGAAGGCCTCTCCTCCTCCAGTTCACCGCTGGAACACCGGAGGCAGAAGGGAGGCAAAGAAAGGAGGCGGAGGGATCCCTTCTTTCCTAGACCTCTGGGGTGGGGGAGGCAGGAGACTGGGTAAAAGTTTTTTTGAGGTGGGAGGGATCCCTCTTGTCCTGACCCACCAGTTCTTAGTACAGGCCCGGCGGAGGTCTGGGAGGGTGACGGGTGGGCGCTGAACTGAATATAAGCTACTTTGCTTTTTAAAACTGCCCTGCCGTTGATTAGATGCTGTGCTCATCAGTTGATTTTGTTACCTACTTTCCTGCTGAGAAAATTTCTGTTTATTAATGCATTTAATACCCAGATTTTCACATAATAAACATCACAGTTGATACTAAAAGAAAGTAAGGGCTAGATTCACTAAGCTCACTGATTGTGTCCCGACCAGTTTGTGACCCCGACCCCAATCTGCACATGCAAATGAGGAGAAATGGCATGCAAAGTAGGAAGGCAGCAATTCACTAAACAGAAGAAGGAACACTGATTGGGCTGGCCAATCCAAAAAGAAGTGACTGCTTGAGGACCAATCTCTTATGTCCTTGCCGACTGTCCTGCTCTCTGCCGCCCTGAAATCTCAGTCCTGCAGCCCTGAAATCCCAGCAACAAAACAAAAATAAAGCCAACAAAATAAAACATTTTAAACACATCTCCCTTGTGCAAAAAGCACAAGAAGTCAAGCTCTGCTGAATCTCCTGCTCTCTGCCGCCCTGTTCCTGCTGATTCTCCTGCTCTCTGCTGCTCTTCCCTGCAGTTTGAGCCTGTGGTTTTAACCCGCAGGTTTAAAGCATGTTCTGTTCCATATAGCTCTGGCTAAAGCATTTTCTATTACTTTAAAGCTTTTCTTCCCCCCCCCCCCTTGTTTTGACTTCACTTGTGCGGAGAGCAAACGCATGTGCGGACCATATCTACAGGCAAAGAAGATGGTTTGCGCATGTCTGGATTGCTCTGCAGCGATCCGTGGGGTCACTGTGGGGCGTGCCTCCGATCGCATTAATTTGCATGAGGAATGGCACGCCGGAAGGACTCGGACACGACCTGGAAGCTGAACTGAGACAGGAGTGCAGGGCTGGAAGTGTAACAGTGATGGGGGACTTCAACTACCCAGGGATAGACTGGAGTACGGGACACTCCAACTGCACTAGGGAAACAGGATTTGTAGAAGCTGTGAGGGACTGCTTCATGGAGCAACTGGTCAAGGAACCGACGCGGGGGAGTGCTACCCTTGACCTCATCCTGAACGGATTAGGGGGGCCTGCAAGAGGGGTAGAAGTGGGAGGACCACTAGGCAACAGCGACCACAATGCGATCAGATTCACATTAGAAAGGGGGACACCCATAGTAAGGAGAACCGCAACAACTGCGCTCAACTTCAAGAAAGGGAACTATGTTGCTATGAGGGAAATGGTGGGGAGGAAGCTCAGAAACATCTTTAGGATGGAGACTGTGGAAAGCGCCTGGACCCTATTCAGGGACACCCTGCAGGAAGCACAAAAAACATACGTCCCCAGTTTCAGGAAAGGCTGCAAGAACAAGCGGTTAAAGGACCCGATTTGGATCTCAGCAGAAGTAAAGAAGGCAATAAATGACAAAAAAGTATCCTTCCGGAGATGGAAAAAGGATCCAACGGAGGAAAATCACCAGGCGCACAGGAAATGCCAAAAAGAATGTCACCGAGAGGTTAGAAAAGCAAAAGGGAAATACGAAGAGGGGCTGGCCAGGGAAGCAAAAAACTTCAAGGCATTCTTCAGTTACGTAAAGGGGAAACGACCAGCGAGAGAGGAGGTGGGGCCGTTGGACGATGGGGATAGGAAGGGAATGATTAAGGAGGATAAAGAGGTAGCTGAGAGGTTGAACACGTTCTTCTCGTCGGTTTTCACGAGAGAAGACACATCTAATATACCGGACTCAGAGGAGCTCATGAGTGGGGAACAGGCTGAAAAATTGGAGCACATAGAGGTAAGTAAGGAGGATGTCCTCAAACAGATAGACAGGTTAAAATGCGGCAAATCACCGGGTCCGGACGGGATCCACCCAAGGGTTCTGAAGGAACTAAGACAAGAAATAGCGGGCACAATCCAGCATGTTTGTAACCTATCCTTGAAAGCTGGAGAGGTACCAGAGGACTGGAAATTGGCGAATGTCACACCTATCTTCAAGAAGGGATCGAGAGGTGACCCCGGGAACTACAGGCCGGTGAGCCTGACTTCAATTATAGGGAAGATGGTGGAAGCTATGATAAAGGACGGCATTTGCGAGCACATTGAGAGAAATGGCCTACTGAGAACAAGCCAGCACGGTTTCTGTAAGGGAAGGTCGTGCCTAACGAACCTTCTGTACTTCTTTGAGGGAATAAGCAGTCGGGTGGACATTGGGGAACCCATCGACATCATTTACCTCGATTTTCAAAAGGCTTTTGACAAGGTACCACATGAAAGGCTGCTTAGGAAACTGTGGAACCACGGGGTGGGAGGGGATGTGCACAGATGGATCGAGCACTGGTTGTCGGGTAGACTGCAGAGGGTCGGAGTAAAGGGCCAATATTCTGACTGGCGGGGAGTCACGAGCGGTGTGCCGCAGGGATCGGTGCTGGGGCCGTTACTCTTCAACATATTTATCAATGACCTGGAAAAGGAGGCAAAGTGCGAGGTTATAAAATTTGCAGACGATACCAAACTGTGCGGTAGAGTTAGCTCCAGGGAGGAGTGTGAGGACCTGCAAAGGGATCTAGACAAGCTGGAAGACTGGGCAAACAAATGGCAAATGCGCTTTAATGTGGAAAAATGCAAGGTTATGCATATAGGGAAAAAGAACCCGTTGTTCAGCTACAAATTGGGGGGGGCATTGTTGGGAGAAAGCAATCTTGAGAGAGACTTGGGTGTGCTGGTGGATGCATCACTGAAGCCATCTGCACAGTGCGCGGCGGCCTCAAAAAAAGCCAACAGAATGCTGGGCATCATAAAGAGGGGCATAACTACCAGGACGCGGGAAGTCATCATGCCACTGTACCGAGCGATGGTGCGTCCGCATCTGGAATACTGCGTTCAATATTGGTCGCCGTACCTCAAGAAGGACATGGAGGTACTTGAGAGAGTCCAAAGGAGAGCAACGAAACTGGTAAGAGGGCTGGAACACTACCCATATGCTGAGAGGTTGGATAGGCTGGGGCTCTTCTCTCTGGAAAAAAGGAGGCTCAGGGGTGATATGATAGAGACCTTCAAGATCATGAGGGGCATAGAGAGGGTGGATAGGGACAGATTCTTCAGGCTGAAGGGGACAACATGTACGAGGGGGCATTCGGAGAAACTGAAGGGAGATAGGTTCAAAACGAATGCAAGGAAGTTTTTTTTCACCCAGAGGGTCGTGGACACTTGGAATGCGCTACCGGAGGAAGTGATCAGGCAGAGTACGGTACAGGGATTCAAACAGAGACTGGATGGATTCCTGAGGGATAAAGGGATCGTGGGATACTGAGAAAGCTAACCAGAAAATAAATGTAGAAACCCAACCAGGTCGTGCAGGTGCAAGACCGGAGGGCTAGGACTTTGATAGGAAGATAGGACTCAATTAGGAAACCAAGGAGGCATGGGGGCACCTTCTGGAGATTTAGACAGGTCGTGACCTGTTTGGGCCGCCGCGGGAGCGGACTGCTGGGCAGGATGGACCTATGGTCTGACCCAGCAGAGGCACTGCTTATGTTCTTAAGTTCTTATTATGACTCATAGTGAATCGGTCACCCGGGATCGGTGAGTTTAGTGAATCTAGGCCTAAGTGGACCATCCTGGTTGTGTTAATAGTTTTAAGCTTGGTAGATTTTGAAAGGACCTTGCATAATCCTTGTCCTTGAATTTGAGCACTAGAACTTTAAAAGACAAACATTAGAATACACTTTTCAGTGTCAGTAACTGAACATAAAAATTGCCGCTGCTGGGTCAGACCAGTGGCCCATTGTGCCAGCAGTACGCTCACGCGGCAGCCCTAGAGTCAAAGACCAGTGCCCTAACTGAGACTAGCCTTACCTGCATACGTTCTGGTTCAACGGGAACTTGTCTAACTTTGTCTTGAAACCCTGGAGGGTGTTTTCCCCTATAACAGACTCTGGAAGAGCGTTCCAGTTTTCTACCACCTTCTGGGTGAAGAAGAACTTCCTTACGTTTGGACAGAATCTATCCCCTTTTAACTTTAGAGAGTGCCCTCTCGTTCTCCCTACCTTGGAGAGGGTGAACAACCTATCTTTATCTACTAAGTCTGTTCGCCCTAACTGTTAAAATCTATTCCTGGATTAATATTTGTATGAGCTATGCATGCATTTATGGAGCCATGGGTACTAGTATCTAATACATGCCAAACCAATTACAGCACTGGCAGATGGCACTCTATGATGCCTATTTTTAATGCACTTTCGTGCTAGATTGCAGGATCATTTTTCTCAAAGGTTAATTGGAAAAGGTGTGTATTAATTTATACAAACTGCTGGCTAATGAGCTTCAGCTGCAGGTTAATCCACTTTAGTTGCTATGTAGCTTAGTGGCCCTTTTCTGTCAGTGTGTGTTAGATGGGTCGTGTTAGGCTGTTGCAAGTTTCAAACTCATTCTGGAGAGAAGGAATGTAAAAACATAAGCACCAACCATACTGGGACGGACAGAAGTTTCATCTTGCCCAGAAAGTGTCTTGTTTCCAATAGTGGCCAGTCCAGGTCACAGATATCTGGCAAGATCCCAAAAGAGTAAAACAGATTTTATGCTGCTTATCCCAGGGATAAGCAGTGGGTTTTCCCAAGTTCATGTTAATAATGGCTTATGGACTTTTAGGAACTTGTCCAAGCCTTTATTAAACCCTGCTAACCACTTTTATGACATTCTCTGGCAACAAATTCCAGTTTAATTACATGTTGAGTGAAGAAATGTATTTTCTCTGATCTGGTTTTAAATTTATTACTTAGAAAATCAAGCATGAATGAGTCATCTTTAAATATTATAGGCAGATATAATATCAGAATAATATAATACTAATACAGCTTCACAGGAATACATAATTCTGCAGAAAATAATTCGTAAGACTTAGCACCAGATCTACCCAAAAGTAACTGTGCCATCCAAGTCTGAATAGTATAACTTTTAAAAAGCAAATCCCAGAGTAATCATGCAAATGCTCACGTGACTGCAGATGCCACCAGCCACTTTTTGTGTTGATTGATAACATTTTGAGCTGCTATTTGGCATGAGCTGTGCATGCTTTCCTGGAGATAAATTCCGAAGCAGTAAACACACAGCAGCAGCAGATGGTCTGAAGGTACACCATCAAGACCTAGCTACTTGACAGTTTCTTCCTATCCAGTTATGAGCCGTGAGCATTGTTGTCAATGAAGTAAAGAAGAAAATATTGACCCCTCTTTATGATGATCAGCAGAAGATAAATTACAGGTTTCCAGAAATAATCAGAAAACAACTCTCTCTTTATCTGAAGCAGCCAGAGCTGTTTCTTTGCCCCCTTTGGTCCTGAGCATTTGCCTCTAGCTGCTTGCTCCTTGGGGTTTTGTTAGGGACTGTACTGAAAGTGAGGGGAGTGCCTTTGATTTATTTTCCATGCTTCCCTTTTGGTCACTTCAGTGGGCTAAAAGAGCCGAGTTGGCTTTAATGTGTCGCCATTGGAGACCAGACATTAGCAGAAATAAACCATCATGCCTCATGGTGAAAAATGTCCCCTGATTGGCTAATTAATCAGTCATAGGGGAATGACATGGCTTTCGACTTGAGGGACTCTGCTGCAGAGCTAAACAGGGCTATTGATAAATTGCTTCCCGGCCAATTCATACATCAAGAAAAGTTGGTCATATTTTTTTTTTTAACCATTATATTTGAAAGCTAGATTGCAGTTTGGGATTTCATTTTTGTATTTTTGTTTCCTTTGCCTTAAAACATTTTTGTCAGTAGAAGAATACATTTTTAACACATTCTGTTTGTTAATTTACTTTTAACAGTATGTTTAGCACCTTAGATGGTGAGCTCATATATGTGTTATACTCAAATAGCAGCATAACTTTTAAGAGCACTTGCAGAGGTTTCAGGAGCAATTCATGTGTATTTTGTACTGTTGAATGCCTGGATTTAATCTGCATCTCTCATATTAAATTCCTGAATTAGGGTTCAAGATTCACAGAAGAAAATTGTTCAGTTGATGTGCTCAGAACCTATAGCAGTTTTACTTTTGTAAAAAAAGCAAAATGCAGCCTTTTGGACAGAGTGAGACCCAGGGGAGCCTGGTTCATATCTTACTGCAGTTTTTTGTGATCTTGGGTGCCTCAGGAGCAAAAACTCAGATTGTGAGTCTACCAGAGACAGCAAAATACCTATTATGCGTGAATGCACACTGGCTTAAAAGCGGTATTTAAGAAATTAAAATAAAAACAAATAAAAAGCTAGTCAGTTCACTAGACCAGTGTTTCTCATAGCTAGTCTGGATTTCAGGATATTTACAGCGCATATGTTTGAAAAGTTTGCCTGCACTGCTTCTTTTCAACTATTGCATACAAGTTTACTTCATGCATTGGAGGTGCTCCAGGAGTGACTTAAGAAACACTACTTTAGATCAGAGTGGAAGAGGCCCTTCCTATAATGAGGCTCTATGCAGAGGTCTGAGCATGAAAGCCTATCTTGTTCTTGCATGTTTCAGCAAATGTATTGCTTGGAGCTCCAACATGTGCTCAAGTGTTCCACAAGTCAAAGCGTGTAGAGAGGAAGCGTTTACTTGGCACAGTTCTTCAGAGGAAGAGGCATTTTGTCTTTAAAATGTTCACTTGTCTTACTGATGACGTACTCATCAACACTGGAGAAGGTTGTAAGAATCATTTAAAAAAAGAATTCATTAGAAAAGACTGGATGAAAAGTAGCAGTTGAATCATAAGACACCTAAAGAAGGTGGCCTAACTTGGTTCCCTCTGCACCAAGTTGCAAACCCCTATGCTCAAACTCAAAACCTTGGGGGAAGGGCTGTGGCTCACTGCATCCAGAGATTGTGAAATCAAATCCTGGTGCTGCTCCTTGTGACCCTGGGCAAGCCACTCTATCCTCCAGTACCCACCGCTTTGAATGTAAGCTTTGAAATACCAAAGCCACAAAAAGGCGGTATACAAGTCCCCCTTTCCTTCCCCTTGTGCACTAAATATTTTTCCTATGGACACAAAATGGGAGAAGTCCTTTAGTATAAAAGTGCCTTAATCCTTGGACTATTTATGTAAGCTATTTGTTCAGCATTCTATAAATGTGGTACATAATACAGTATGAGATTGTTAGGTGTCATTAACTCATGTTTTGAGCCCTAGTGACTTGATGAATTACAGGTCTAAAAAGAAATCAGTTTTGTGCTAGTCCAGTAAGGTCCTCCAGCGTCATCCCTATATTAGAGTAGGCAGACTTGATGGGCCATGGCCCTTTTCTGCCGTCATTTTCTATGTTTCTATGGGTGAAGGTCACTCTCTTCACCTGTTTCCTTCGATCTTCTCAAACATGATAGTTATAACTTCATCATTTGGGCTTCGAATGTCATAGCCGTTTTGATCTCTTCTAGAATTGATTTGTTAGTTCTTCTGGTGGTCCACGACATGCATAAAATCATTCTCCAGCACCAAAGTTCAAATGAGCCAATCATCCTATCTTGTTTCCATAGTGTCCAAGGGCTTTTTCTGGGTCTCTGCTTTAGTATAAGGACATAAGAATTGCCATACTGGGACAGACCAAACAATGGCCAACCCAGGTTCCAAATACCTAGCTAGATCCCAAGTAGCAAAACAGATTTTATGCTGCTTATTATAGGAATAAGCAGTGGATTTCCCCAGGCCATCTCAATAATGGCTTATGGACTTTTCTTTTAGGAAATTATCCAACCCTTTGTTAAACCCTGCTAAGCTAACTGATTTCACCACATTCTCCGGCAACAAATTCCAAAGTTTAATTACACGTTCTGTGAAGAAATATTTCTCCTGGTTTGTGGTTTTTTTTAAAAATTTACCACTTAGTAGCTTCATCGTATGCCCCCTAGTCCTAGTATTTTTGGAAAGAATAAACAAGTGATTTATTTCTACCCTTTCCATGCTACTCAGTATTTTATAGACCTCTATCATATCACCCTGAGCTGTCTCTGAGGTGCCCTAGTTGCTTTAGCCTTTCCTCATAGGGAAGTCATCCCATCCCTTTTACCGTTTATATCGCCCTTCTCTGTACCTTTTATTTATTTCTTCCAGGAGAGCTCAGAACTTTTTTGAGATATGGTGACCAGAATTGCACACAATATTCGAGATATAGCTGTACCATAGAGCGATATAAGGGCATTATACCATTTTCATCTTTGTTTTCCATTCCCTTCCTGATATTTCCTAATATTCTATTTGCTTCTTAGCTGCCGCCACATATTGAGCCAAGGGTTTCAGTGTATCCTCATTGATGATACCTAGATCCTTTTCCTAGGCAATAACTCCTAACGTGGAACCCTGCATCATGTAGCTAAAGTTTGGATTCCTCTTTCCCACATGCATCACTTTACACTTGTTCACCTTAAACATTATTTGCCATTTTGATGCCCAGCCTCATAAGGTCCTCTTGCAATTTTTCACAATCCTTGCGATTTAACAACTTTGAAAAACTTTGTGTCATCAGCAGATTTAATTAACTCACTAGCTATTCCCATCTCTAGATCATTGATAACTATATTAAAAAGCAACGGACCTAGCACAGACTCCTGTGGAACCCCACTGGCATTATTCAGCACCAATATCTGGATAACATAGGACAGAGAGGCCTGGATTTTCAGCACTAGTATCTGGATATTGGTGCTGAATATTCAGGTAAATGTATAAATGCCAACCTCAGTGTTTTAATAATGAGCGAATAGCGTAGCTAGTTTTTAGAAAAGGTTTGAAAAGTCCATAGTCTGTTATTGAGAAAGACATGGGGGGGAGCTACTGCTTGCCCTGGATCGGTAGCATTGAATGTTGCTACTCCTTGGGTTTTAGCCAGGTACTAGGGACCTGGATTGGCCACCATGAGAATAGGCTACTGGGCTTGATGGACCATGGTCTGACCCAGTAAGGCTATTCTTATGTTCTTAATGGATCTGTTGGATCCCTTTTTAGTGCTCTTTTTATAGGCCTCCTCAGTCAGAATTGGGTATTGGATCTGATGCTATGGGCCTGATATCATATCTACCTGAGAATTTTTTTCCTTATTTTCTGTACCATCCCAACATACACAGACCTATTATTTTTATTTTTTCAAAACAGTTTATTAAATGATAAAGTCCAAACAAACAGAGCAGGTGATACAGCATTTTCAGTATACAGAAAACAAAACAAAACAACAAACCACCCGAACGTGTGGAGACCGGTAGAGTCCGGGTTGGGTTTTTATACCCAGATTCAGCCAAGCCTCACCCAACAGGAGAAGCCTCCCCCCCTACCACCCCCCACCCCTTAACCCCCCTTAACCCACTGGCAGCTCGGGTACCACTGGCTTCCGCAACTGATCGAGAACTTGTTTTTTAATCAGAAGGGGTAAAGTATCCAAATAAGGCACCCAAACGGACAAGAAAAGCTTACTATGATGAGGAGAAAACCGAGCTGACAGGGATTCCCAGACCATTAGAAGATGGAATTTATTGCGCCAATACCAAATGGTGGGTGGGGAGTCCTGGAGCCAATGATTTAGAATACGTTTCTTACCCACTATATAGCCCTTGCGGATAAGTAAAGAATCGCCAACAGAGAGCCCTCCACTTGAGAAGGAAGTGCATAGCCCACCAAAGTCTGCAAATAACAATGAACCTCAAACCAAAAAGTAGCAATGACTGCACAAGACCAAAGACCATGCGCCAGAGAGTTATCAACCCGGTGGCATTTCAAACACGTAGAGGTAGAGGCACACCCGAAGTGAAAGGCCTGCTTCTGGGAAATATAACCCCGATGGAGGACCCAAAATTGACATTCCTGGAGCTCAGCGCTCTGCACCACCCGGGGGATCTGCTGCACCAAAGGGACAAGGATGCTACCCGAGGGCGGCAACCCGAGTCCATAGAGACAGAAGCTGGTGATAGTCCCTCTGTGGCTGCAGAGCCACCAGCCAGCCGTGGTACTGAGACACCAAGAGCCATTCCCAATTATATCTTCAAAAAAGAATTCCTGCAATGTGACCAAAAAAGCGTGCTGGAGGGAGTCCCTGGACAGAGTAGCAACATAATGAGCAAGCTGACGATACGCAAAATGATCCAAACCACTCAGGGACCAGGACGCCTGGAGAGCCGGGAAAGGAGAAAGACTCCCATCCGCCTGAAGGAAATGCCCCAGATTGCAGAACCCCTTTCGCACCCATCATTTAAAAACCACATTATCTTGACCCGGACAAAAGGCCATGTTACCCACCATGGGCAAGAGAACCGAGCTAGAATACGAGTGGCCCCAAAACCGTGATACACACCGCCAAGCCCTGCGTAGCAGTCGAACCAGACAGCTATGAGCCCCAGGACCCAATTGCTGCTTCCCATCCCAATGTAATAGATAAGGCAAAGCCCAAGGAAAAAATAATCAGCCTCCAAGGCTACATCCGTTTATTGAGAACCAGCAAAAAGTCAGTCCCTAATGTGGTGGAGCAAACAGGCCAAATTATAAAGATGAACCGAGGGAAGCCCCAAGCCAACCGTAGACCAGGATCCTTAAAGATAATTACTTAGTGATAGTCCTTTGCCTGGTGCCATGCACTGGGGCTCCTTCCAGAACCCTGTGATCATGGTGGCAAATCTGGTCACTGGATGCAGGAAAATAGAAAAATTTACTTTGGAACTGAACAGTCTGTCTTGAGGGGGAGGAATAAGTTATAATACTGTCACACTAATTCACCAAACTGGTGCATGGGTAAGGTACTTATCCAGTAAAAAATGGCTTTGATCTGATGAGTGAAGTAATTTTGACCCTATGGGGTCAAAGTTAGGAAAATAGTAAAAAAAATCCATTCAAAATGATTTTGATTTCTTCCTTTAAGTTTACATTAAAGATTCAGTATTCAGTCCTGCAGCTGGCAGTGAGCCCAGATATTCAATGCCGGGATGTTTCTGGTGACGGGCATTGAATATCCGTTTTGTTTTTTACCGCTATTAACTGGCTAAGTCAGTATTCAGCACTGGCCAGTTAAGTTAATAGTGGTCAAATGTAAGCCTGCTATTTACATGGTCAGATTTGGCCATCCAAACTTAGTGCTTGAATATTTGTGACTAGCCAACTTAGTCATGTAACATAGGCAGCTAGCCGGCCAAGCGCTATTCAACTGACCAGGAGTTGCTCCTGGCTGGTAAAATAGTGCTGAACATTGGCTGACAGATTTTAGGCAATTGTCTTTATTTTAAAAGTATAGTAGCAAGTAAAAAATTATTTAGGCTAAATATTTAGCAAATTTAAATGTGCTGACTACCACAGACTGAATTCGATCTGGATATTGAATTCCAGGCCTGATCCAGGCATTAGTATTGAATATCCAAATTTGGCCAGTCACTGGAAGTTATCTGGGTGCTGGCCAGTATTCACACTAGTACCTGAATAACAGCCTGGATAATGTTAGGACAGCTTAAAAAGCCCTATTAACCAGTTAAGTCCTGGCTCCAGATGGGACTAATTAAGTAGTGGTCATAGCCCATATTCCTTGCCAAACAAATACCAGTAAATATGTGCTATGAGGCTGGCCAGCTGGATTTAACCAAGTAAGAGCCTTCCCACTTGGTTAACCTTTTCCTATCGTGTGTCCCGGATGACGGGACATTCCAAAAATGTCATTGCCATCGTGGATAAACAGTCTGTATGGACTAATAAAGAGGCAGGAACACAAAAATATTTGAATTTACAGACTTATGACTTATTTACACTACGTTTACAATAGCTGTAAATGATAACGGTGAATAATACAAAACTTTACTAAAATAATTACGATTGGAATCAGCGTCATGTAAAATTTATTACGCTAGGAAAAGGTTAAATCCTTTTGGATTTCTACCACTTTGTTTATAACATGGTTAAATTGTTATCTAATCTAGCTAAAGATCTGTGCTGCCCTGAGACTGCTGTTGTTTAAGTCATTATGATAAATAAGCTTGATATGTTTGCATACATTATGAGAGTTTGAACAGTAGGGAGACCTACCAGTACTACAAGCTTTTGACTAATTTCCATGAGACAAATGCTACTCTTTAGTAAGCATGGGCATGGTTTTTCAGAACCACCTTGTAGCCTAGTGTCCTACAGGGAAACTTTACTTTTAATATCATTCTGTCCATCTGTCTTCGTCCTGCATCCCCCCACCAAATAACTTTAGAATAATTATCAAATTCAGATGTCTGTCACAGATCACCCAATGGCACCCAGCTCCCATTTTTCATGCGCCTTTGAAACCCCCTTTCATTTTTTAAATTTCCTAGCGGGCAGGGTTACAGAAGTTCAAGGACTGCAAAATACCATACCATACTGACTCTTGTATCCCACAAATGTCAGCTAGAAATCATTACAGCTTACACAATATTAGAATTGCTACAGAGACATAGATATTATATAGAAATTGCATGGAAGATATGCAGGGGACTGCATGGGAATGGGTCAATGAATTGAGGAAAAAAGATGAGTTTTCAGTGCTTTCCTGAATTGAAAGTATGTGGGTGTTTGTTGAAGGCTGTCCGGAAGGTTGTTCCAGATTCTGGGCCCCTGAAACTCGAAGGTGGTCTCAAAGAGAGCCTTCCTTCGAACATGGCGAGCAGAGGGGGGTGGTAGTTCCCATCATTAGATTGTCCTTGAGTTGTGGAAGGATTGTGTGATTTGGATGGTGGATGTGAGTCCAGCTGAGTTTTCACCATCAGTGCTTCAGGATATCTCTAGTGAATATATGCATGAGAGAGATTATCTGATTAATGATCAAGTTTTTATGGTACAGCTTTTATAATTAGTTAAAATGTTTGTTTGTCCAACATTTATGACTGTAACTATGTAAACCCTATAGATAATATACAGTACCATTCTTTAAGCCCGTTATATTAACGGGTGCTAGAATACATGTCTGTCTTCCTTTCTGTCTGTGTCTCTCCCTGCCCATTGTCTTTCTATGTGTCTGTCTTTCGTTCTCTTGCGCTGCCTGCCTGTCTTTCTGTCTCTCTCCATGGCCCCCTTCTGTCTCCCCCTCCAAAGCAAACCAAGACTGCTCCCTGGCCCCCTTTCCCTCTCCCCCCCCCCACTTCCCTGTGCAGCAGCAGCATCATTCCCCCCTTCCGTGTGCAGCAGCAGCATTCCCCCCCTTCCCTGAGCAGCAGCAGCATTCCCCTCCTCCTTCCCTGTGCAGCAGGATAGCAGCATTTCTCTTCCTCAAAGCCGCCGCTGCACCTCCTCTCACGATCAGCGCCTGTGTCGGAAGCCTTTTCTCTGACATGATGTCAGGGAGGCTTCCGACGCAGGTGCAGCTTGTGAGAGGAGCTGCGGCGGCGGCAACAGACTGAAGAATAACTTCAGTAAGGGAGCTGGCCAGACTGCGGGCTACAACCAGACCTGGGGGACCTGTAAGGCGGGAGGGGAGTTGCCACTGCTGTGGTTAAGGTGCCTCCACATGCGCAGTAGAAAGAGTCAGAGTACCACTGCTGGTTCTTTCTACTGTGCATGACTGACATGGAAGCACACATCACGGTGGCAGGGATCACAGCATTATAAGTGCGCTTGCATGCTTAGGGTTTTATTATAGAGGATATAAATTTTTAAATAAATAAATATATGCATTAGTGATACCCTGAAAAGCCAAATTATCCCAGGACAAGCAGGCAGCCTATTCTCATATATGGGTGACGTCATCAGCAGAGCCCGGATGCAGAAGCTCGCAAGCAGACTTGCTTGAAGAAACTAGAAGTTTCGAGTTGACCGCACCGCGCATGCGCGAGTGCCTTCCCGCCCAGTGTAGGGCGCGTCTCCTCAAGTTGAAGAACGATCATGCCACCATGATTCTGATTGCTCCTCGGTGGCCAAGACAACCTTGGTATTCCTTTCTACTTCAATTCAGCAGCAGGGAGCCATACCTTCTACCAGTTTTTCCATCTCTGCTTACACAGAGTCAAGGATCTCTCCTTCATCCCAACGACTGGCTGCGAGGATGGTGCAAGGAGATGAGCTTCGGGTTTCTGCACCATGGAGAAGCACTGCAAGGGCTACAGGGACATGACGGGCTACACCTGACCAGAAGAGGGAAGAATGTCCTTGGACACCGTCTAGCCCGCCTTCTCCACAGGGCTTTAAACTAGGTAAGTCGGGGGAGGGTACAGGCATAAACAACATACCTGGCGAACTAAACAGCCAATACTTTTTTGAGGCTGAGGTAAGTAGTCACCAAAATTCTGGGTCGGGGGTGAGTGCACACACTTTCAAGTCGGGAGTAGGGTCACATCATATTTATGGGTCACATTGTAATTCTGGGTCTAAGGGGAGTACACATTGTAGTTCTGGGCCTAAGGAAAGCACAAATAACGCAAACAATGCTAAAGGTGTTCAAATAGCTCAAGCAGAAATATCCCCATTGAGACGTAACAAAAATACAACATGGAGGGCTATGTACGTCAACGCACACAGTTTAGGAAACAAGATCCTGGAATTGGAAACAGAAATAAGGAATGCCGACCTGGATGTGGTGGCGATATCCGAGACCTGGCTCACAGACTCCCACGGGTGGGATATGGTCATACCGGGTTACAACTTGCTTCGCCGGGACAGGGAGGGCAGAATGGGAGGAGGTGTAGCATTATATACTAAAGATGACATTAAGGTCACGAGAATCACAGATGTCCAGTATACTGGGGAATCCCTTTGGGTTAATTTGGCCAGAGGGAAAGACAAATGCTTGTATCTTGGCATAATTTACAGACCCCTAAGACAACAGGATGACCTGGATATGGAAATAATCGGAGATATAGAAAATATCACCTTGCGTGGGGACACAGTATTGCTAGGTGACTTCAACATGCCTGATGTGGATTGGGTTACACTTACCTCTGCTTCCGGCAGCAGCAGGAGGCTATTAAACACTATGAAGGGAGCAAGACTCAGGCAACTGGTGTTGGAACCAACAAGGGATCAGGCAATACTGGACCTGATACTTACCAATGGAGAAAGTGTCACAGAGGTCTCGGTGGGCGACACATTGGCCTCCAGTGACCACAACATGGTATGGTTCAATCTCAGGAAAGGTTTCACTAAATCTACCACACTGACCAAGGTCCTCAAATTCAAGGACACAAATTTCAAAGAAATGGGAGACTTCGTTCACCAGGCGCTACAAAGCCAAGCAGAAACTGATAATGTGGAAGAAATGTGGTCGACTTTGAAAGCCACCATACAAGAAGCAACAAACCGCTATGTTAAATCAGTAAGTAAACGGCGAAGGAACAATAAGCCACAGTGGTTTACTGCGGAGATCTCAAACCTCATCAAGGAGAAGAAAAAAGCATTCATCTCTTACAAAAAATCAGGGAAGCAGGACTCTAGAGCAGACTACCTGACCAAATCAAAAGCCGTCAAAACAGCAGTCAGAGAGGCTAAATTCCACATGGAAGAGTCTCTGGCAAAGAACATCCAGAAGGGAGATAAATCCTTCTTCAGGTATATCAGTGACAGAAGAAAAAACTCAGGCGGGATTGTAAGTCTTAGGAATCCAGACGGAGACTATGTGGATAAGGATTCGGAAAAAGCCCAACTATTAAATGAATACTTCTGCTCAGTCTTCACCCGAGAAGCGCCGGGGCTTGGCCCTCAGCTACAGACAAGGGTTGGCTCAGTTGACCCTTTTAGTAACTTTGAGTTTACGCCCAGCAGTGTCTACGGTGAGCTGTCAAAGCTCAAGGTTAACAAAGCAATGGGGCCGGACAACCTGCACCCCAGGGTGCTTAGGGAACTGAGTGATGTCTTGGCGGAGCCACTGTCCGCGCTCTTCAACCTCTCCCTTAGTACAGGCAGCGTCCCGTTGGACTGGAGGACGGCTAACGTCATTCCACTCCACAAGAAAGGCTCAAAGATGGAGACAGAAAACTACAGACCAGTGAGTCTAACATCGATAGTGAGCAAACTAATGGAAACTCTAATCAAACACCAATTGGATAAAATCCTGGATGAAAAGAATCTACGGGATCCCCAACAACATGGATTTACTAAGGGGAGATCATGCCAATCCAACCTGATCAGCTTCTTTGATTGGGTGACGGAGAAGCTGGATATTGGGGAGTCCCTAGACATCGTGTACCTGGACTTTAGCAAAGCATTCGATAGCGTACCACACCGCAGGTTGCTGGGCAAGATGAGTTCTATAGGATTAGGTGACACATTGACGCAATGGGTTGGGAACTGGCTTGGAGGTAGGCTTCAAAGGGTGGTGGTGAATGGCACCCCCTCCGAAATGACGGAGGTGATCAGTGGAGTGCCACAGGGCTCAGTCTTGGGCCCAATCCTATTCAACATCTTTATAAGGGACTTGGCAGAAGGGCTTCGAGGTAAAATAACATTATTCGCCGATGACGCCAAACTAAGTAATGTAGTGGGCAAATGCACAACAGACGAAGATTCAATGCCCGACAACATGATGCACGACCTACTCCTGCTGGAGCGCTGGTCTAGGACATGGCAACTCAACTTCAATGCCAAAAAATGCAAAATTATGCACCTGGGCAGCCAAAATCCATGCAAGTCTTATACCCTTAATGGCGAGATCCTAGCAAAAACGGTAGCAGAACGAGACTTGGGGGTAATCGTCAGTGAGGACATGAAGTCTGCCAATCAAGTGGAGCAGGCTTCATCCAAGGCAAGACAAATAATGGGTTGCATACGAAGGGGTTTCGTCAGCCGTAAGGAGGAAGTCATTATGCCATTGTATAGATCCATGGTGAGGCCCCACCTGGAATACTGTGTGCAATTTTGGAGGCCACATTATCGCAAGGATGTGCTGAGACTGGAGTCGGTGCAGAGAATGGCCACCCGGATGGTCTCGGGACTCAAGGATCTTCCATATGAAGAACGGCTTGACAAATTACAGCTATACTCGCTCAAGGAGCGCAGAGAGAGGGGAGACATGATCGAGACGTTCAAGTATCTTACGGGCCGCATCGAGGCGGAGGAAGATATCTTCTTCTTCAAGGGTCCCACGACAACAAGAGGGCATCCGTGGAAAATCAGGGGCGGGAAACTACGAGGTGACACCAGGAAATTCTTTTTCACTGAAAGAGTGGTTGATCGCTGGAACAGTCTTCCACTACAGGTGATTGAGGCCAGCAGCGTGCCTGATTTTAAGGCCAAATGGGATAGACACGTGGGATCTATTCACAGAGAAAGGTAGGGGAGGGTCATTAGGGTGGGCAGACTAGATGGGCCGTGGCCCTTATCTGCCGTCTATTTCTATGTTTCTATGTTTCTAACCTGCAGTCTCTACACCTGCCAGCTTGGTACCTCTCAACATGACTCCTCTTCAGTTTTCTCAATCTGTAAGAGATGTTTTAGAAGCTTCTTGGAAGCCTACCACTAGACAATGCTGTCACCAAAACTGGACTAGATTTTCTACGTGGTGTTTTTGTCACGATAAGGATCCTCAACATTCCTCCTTATCTTCTGTTTTGGATTATCTTTTGCATTTATCCATTTCTGGCCTCAAGTCTACATCGATCCGAGTCCATCTCAGTGCAATTGCAGCTTTCCATCAGCCTATTGAAGGGAAACCACTCTCTGCTCATCCGGTGGTTTCCAGATTAATGAAAGGACTTTTCAATGTCAAACCTCCTCTCAAACTGCCTCCTGTGGCTTGGGACCTCAATGTTGTTCTTGCTCAATTGATGAAACCTCCTTTTGAACCAATAGATTCGGCTCATCTGAAGTATCTCACTTGGAAAGTGGTGTTTCTCATTGCCCTCACTTCTGCTCGAAGAGTCAGTGAGCTGCAAGCTTTAGTTGCTGATCCACCTTTCACTGTCTTCCATCATGACAAGGTGGTTCTCCGACTCATCCTAAATTCCTACCTAAAGTGGTTTCAGAATTTCATCTCAACCAATCCATTGTTCTTCCAGTGTTTTTTCCTAAGCCTCATTCTCATCCTGGACAATCAGCTCTTCATACTCTGGACTGTAAACGTGCTTTGGCCTTCTACTTGGAATGCACCAAACCACACAGAACTGCTCCTCAACTTTTTGTCTCCTTCGATCCAAACAAGTTGGGACATCCCATCTCTAAGCGTACCATCTCCAACTGGATGGATGCTTGCATCTCTTTCTGCTATGCCCAGGCTGGATTACCCCTACACAGTAGAGTCACAGCCCATAAAGTCAGAGCAATGGCAGCTTCAGTAGCTTTCCTCAGATCTACGCCTGTTGAGAAAATTTGCAAGGCTGCTACTTGGTTCTCGGTTCATACTTTCATTTCTCACTATTGTCTGGATGTTTTCTCCAGACGGGATGGCCAGTTTGGCCACACAGTATTACAAAATTTATTCTCCTAAATTGCTAACACTTCCACCATCCCATTCTGGTTAGCTTGGAGGTCACCCATATGTGAGAATAGGCTGCCTGCTTGTCCTGGGATAAAACACAGTTACTTACCATAACAGGAGTTATCCATGGACAGCAGGCAGCTATTCTCACAACCCACCCACCTACCCTGGTTGGATTCTCTGCTAGCTATCTGAACTGAGGAGATACGCCCTGCGCTTGGCGGGAAGGCACTCGCGCATGCACAGTGCGGTCGACTCAAAACTTCTAGTTTCTTCAAGGAAGTCTGCTTGCGAGCTTCCGCATCCAGGCTCCGCTGATGACGTCACCCATATGTGAGAATAGTTGCCTGCTGTCCCTGGATAACACCTGTTACGGAAAGTAACTGTGCTTTATCTGCAGCTCTGAAGGACAGAACTTGTGTACCCTGCTATTGGAAAAGGACAGTTACTTCAGCTGAAGTAGTAGAGAGAATGTCAGTCTTCAGGCTCTCCTGCTTTTGGGTGACAACAAATATTTTCAAACTTTCCTTTCACTGGTTAACAGTCATAACTACATGCAAATTCCTGTACCAAAGAAGGAAACTAGGCATCACAAAATGTTCATACATCAGATTGGTTGTTTTGTTTTTTTTCTTTTAATTATAAATATTAGGTGGAAAGCCAGGGAAAATGTTAAGTAATGTTCTTAATAGAATTTAATGTGCACTTAATGCCTGGGGGGTAAAGAAACCCCATCCCTTTGCTTATGGAATTTTCTTCTTCTGTCACTTGGGAGGGATATTCCTGGATCAATGCCAATTCTTCCAAAAGAGAGAATAGGTTCACAGTAAACACTAAGGTGGGACCATCAGTGTCGGGCTAAAAGGAAGCTTTGTGTTCAGAATTTGCATTTTGTTTGCCTGATGAGTGAAAGTACCCCCTCTGAGCTAGTTCAGTTCATCACTTTCTTCTTGTTGGGACAATCCAATCTGGGCTAGCATTAGTATCGGCTAAGTTTCCCCATAGTAGGGAAATAAGAGTGCTTTATGGTGATGTCATGTGTCTTGAGGAGGAATAACATTTTTTTTCTTGATGCCTTGGGGGCGTTGATTCATAAAATTGCATTGGATAGATCACATCCGCTCTAGGTTCTTAGATATGGTTGTATTTATTAATTTTTTACTGCTATTTAAAAGATCTCTTCTGCAGAATCGGGATGTCATAACAAGCTTTCTTTTTTGAGTGAGAAATTTATGTATTTAAATTACCCATTATTTTTTTGTGTATAATGACCTTTGGTAGCACGAAAGAGAATCATAATGTCGCCACTACATATAAAGCTAGGCCTGATAAAACAATTTGTAAAGGCTTTGAATCAAGACGGTTTGTGCATTGAATTCATAACACATTTGTTACCTGGACTTACTATGGAAAAACTGAAGGCAAGAATTTTCGATGGTCCACAGATCAGACAACTTATAAATGACCCACGTTTCATAGCATCAGTGAATGAAATGGATTCATGTGCCTGGTCTTCATTTGTTCTTGTTGTGAAAAACTTTCTTGGCAACAAGAAGACAGACAATTAGTAGAGAATATGCTCTTTCATTTCCACAGGCTTGGCTGTAACATGAGTGTTAAAGTCTATTATCTGCACAGTCACTTAGATCTCTTTCCAGAGAACCTTGGTGACTTAACCTTTTCCTATCGTAATAAATTTTACGTTACGCTGGTTCCAATCGTAATTATTTTAGCAAAGTTTTGTATTATTCACCATTATCATTTACGGCTATTGTAAACATAATGTAAATAAGTCATAAGTCTGTAAATTCAAATATTTTGTGTTCCTGGCTCTTTATTAGTCCATACAGACTGTTTATCCACAATGGCAACGACATTTTTGGAATGTCCCGCATCCGGGACACACGATAGGAAAAGGTTAAGCAAAGAGCAAGTTGAAATATTTCACCAAGACATAGAAACAATGGAAGCCAGATACCAAGGAAGATGGGATGCACACATGATGGCAGACTATTATTGGAATCTTATGCGGGATTGTCTTGGCGGATCCCACTTTCGGAAGTCTTACAAAAGGAGCTTCTTTTGTGTCGAATGACTGGAAAGTTTGTATCATAAACTTGTGCTTTTGATACGAAATAAGTAGATTTTCATGTTGTACACTTTTCTTTTAATTTTTTATTTAAAAAAAAAAAAAAAGTTTCCTTCATGCTTAAAAGATATTAATTTAAACACTACATTAAAATATCCTGATTTAATGGTTGAGCAGAGTGAAGAGTGGTATGTGGAACATGTTCTGTATCTCAAAAGCTAGAGCTAATAGGAGAAAACTGGTGCCATTTTTGAAATCAGCAAGTGAGACATACCCAGAATCGGGTCTAACATTTGAGGCACCAAAATAAGTGTTGGCTAGTATAATTATTATTATTATTATATTCCTAATATACCACCTTTCTGTGGTACAATCAAAGCGGTTTGCATATTACAAACAGATACTTTTCTCTGCAATCTTAGTTTCTTTTGCCTGGGGCAATGGAGGATTAAGTTTCTGGCCCAATGTCACAAAGAGCCACAGTGGGCATCAAATTCAGTTATCGGCTCACTGCGCTCCTCTATTACTGCCCTGTTGCTGCTAGCCGTGATCCAGGAGCAAGAAAATCCCCCCCTCTGGTGAACTGAAAGGTAGGAATGAAGGGTATTTTAACCAATTAAACAGTTGACCACCTTGAATTCTGTGCAAGAGACAAATGAACATTTTAAAGACAAAAAGCCTCTTCCTCTGAAGAACTCTCCCAAGGAGACTCTTCCTTTTTACTCATTTCGATTTGTGAACACTTCAGAACTGAAGCATATTTTCAAGTCGCCTAATAATCACAATGTTAAGTTGGTCGACACATTAAACGTTTGTTTCTACCAGTGGTATACCTAGTGTGTTTGACGCCCAGGAAGGATAATTTTTTAACACTTTCCTTGTTTAGAATTGCCAGTGCATGGTGATGATAAAAAGCAGCCCAACTTTTAGTTGGTTTTATTATTTTTAAATTCTCTAAAGAAAATGCACCCCCTTATTACCTGCAACCGGGGCAGATTGCTTCCACTTCCCCACCCTCGGTACACCACTGGTTTGTGCTTATCCAAGTGAGCTTAGCTTACTTTGCTCAGAAAAATGTAAGACAGATTCATTCGTAACTTGCTGCAGTCCTGTCTTCACACAGGGTTTGAAAAATTGATTTCTCTCTGTCGGCCATCATTTAGAAAGGAAAGAGAAAAGGGGGGGTGGGACTTGTATACTGCCTTTTTGCATATATACAATACAAGGTTTACATATAGTATGGATACTTATTTTGTACCTGGAGCAATAGAGGATTAAGTGACTTGTCCAGGGTTACAAAGAGCAGCACTAGGATTTGATCCCACAACCTCAGGTTCCTGAGGCAGCAGCTCTACCACTAGTCCACTCCTCACCTGATTTGTTAGAAAATCGAGCAAAATGAATTGCTAATCTGAAACAGGGGAAGACTTCTTGCGAATGTTACCTTTTCTAAGCACTCATCTGTGGGGTGTTGCAGTAGTGTTTTTCTATTTCTTGCTGCTCACCCGTCGCAGGTCAGTGATTTAATCCTCCTGCCTGTTGTGCCAGGTTGTAACAGGAGCACTTATATATAAACCGCCAAGGGAGAATTTTGTGTCACAGTCTAATTTGTTAGTAACATTAATTTATGAATGTACTTTCATATTTGCTTGCAAAAACCCTCCAAAATAAACAAAATATCCTCCAGTTGCAGGATTTAAAAAGTTTGTTAGCAAGTATAACTTATCACCTGAGTGGGATAAATTGAAATCTTGCTAAAGTACCTTCCTGGGAAATATTGACAACTGATGCCAGCCTTTACAGTTGGTGTGGGGGTGGGGGGGGGGAGGGGGGTGTCATTGCAACAGACACCCAGTTCAGGGTTGTTAGTTCCCAGCTCAGCAGAGGTGGCCCATAAATCACATAGACCTCAGAGCCATTTGGCTGGCGTTATAGGCCCTTGAGATAATCCTGGAAGGCAAGACAGAGTATTCAACTGACAAGGAGGCACCAAGAATGCCCCATTATGTCTAGAGGCTCAGCTCCTCTTTCAATGGGCATCTGTCAGTAGGACTTCCTGAAGCCGCAACGGGAAGGGGAAGGCCTGCCATTTGGAAGACGTGGGCCTGCCAGCAGGAGGGATGCCCATTCCCTCCTGCCGATTTTCACCTGAAAGATACAGGTTTGTGGTGGCATCCAGGGATTCCCAGACCATATTTCCAGGTGGGGGGGAGTGTCTTTGGACCAGCCCATTGTTTTTGGGTGGTGGTCTAGGCGGGAGAGTGACGGAGTGTTGGGGGGACCTTTTTTTAATAGTCTCAGCTCATGTGTGTGTTGTGCATGGATTTCCTTGACAGCAGTGGCGAACCTAGCATATGTGACACCCGGGGCCCATCATTTTTTGACCCCCCCCCTACCCACTGTATGAAAACATGATTTTTAGTAACAATCCACACGACACACATGAGTACCTAGGAAAAGGCAGCATCTTACATACTGCAATGAGCAGTACAACATCAATACACCCATTGTAAAACTAAACAAGCCAGACTAGTACAGATCAATCCTGCAGTCAATCCTAACAAAAAACCATGTCTTTCGAACACAGAAAAACACCTTCGCCTAGTATGGAATAAGTAATCACAAACTAACCCCTCCATCTTTTACAAAACTGTAGTGTGGATTTTAGCTACAGAGGTAACAGCTCTGACGCTCATAGAATTCTGAGCATCAGAGCTGCTACCACCACGGCTGGCGCTAAAAAACATTCCACAGTTTTGTAAAAGGGGGGATAAAATAGAAATACATAGACAAAGGTTAAATTGAACCAGCAAGAAGCTGGACTCTGCATACAATGCTCCACAGAAACAGTGACACGTGTCTCCTAAAGCAATAAATAAATAGAAAATTTTTTTTCTACCTTTGTCTTCTATGGTTTCTGCTTTCCTCATCTTCTTGTAACTCTCTTTCTTCCATCCACTGTCTGCCATCTCTCTTCCCCTATATGGCATCTTCTCTCCTATGCCCCTTCCAGAAACTGTATGCCTCCCCCTTCCATCTCTCTTTTCACCCCCATTGGTCTGGCATCTCTCTCCTCTCCTTCCCTCTCCCACACCTCTCCTCTGCAATCCCTTTCCTTTTTCCCTCATTTTCCTTTTCAATTTATTTTCTGCATCTGTCTAGATTACGTTCTTACTACCCTCTCATCAATGTCCTTTTTTACTGTCTACCTAAAGCTTGCCACCTCTTTTCCTCACCCCTCCAGTGTTTCCCTAACTCAATCCTTTTCTCCCCATCATGTGCCCTCCTTTTATTTATCCCCTCCTTCCATCATGTACCCTCTTTCTCTAACCCTTCCATCTAGTACCTTCTCCTCTCTCTGTCCACTTCCATCCAGCATCTGCTACCCTCTTTCTCTCCTCCCATTTCCTTCATGCATTTGCTCCCCTATCTCTTCCATCTGCACTTCCATTCAGCATAGGCTCCCCACCACCATCCAGTGTCTGTCCTTTCTCTCTCCATCCACCCCTCTTCAATCAGCATCTGCCCCCTTTCTTTCCCTCCAATATCCTTCCCCCTTATGTCTCTCCCCTTTCTCTGCACATCAATTCCATCAGCACCACCCTTCCATACCACCCTGCCCCCTTTCTTTCCCAACACCACTCTTCCATTCCAGCAGTCCTGCTCCTTTCTTTCCCTTCATGCAGCAAGGTCCTGCAATGACGGTAGCAGCCGGCTGATAGTCCACCCCACTCCGACGTACTTGCTCTGGAGCGGACTCGGCAGCCACATGCTAGAAGGTCCCGCGATGACTCATCTGCTGGCTCTGTTCCAGAAGAAGTAAGTTATGTCGGAGGGGGTGGACCCGACAGATGCAGGGAGTTGCGGCAATGTCCCGCAATGACTGCGTCTGCCGGGTCCACCCCCTCCGACGTAACTTACTTCTTCCGGAGCAGAGCCAGTAGACGAGTCATCGAAGGACCTTCCTGCACCTCAGCGCAGCTGCTGACTCTGCTGCAGAGAAAGTAAGAAAGAGGTAACGTGACCATTTATTTTTTTCATCAAAAGGGGACATCTATTAATTGACTGTGTATCCTTTCTTTCTGCACTCAGGCCCAACAATTGTCCCTTTCTATTCCCTCCTTCCTTCCCATGTCCTTAGTGCCCCCAGTGCCTCTGTCCTGTGTCCATAGTGCACCCAGTGCCTCCGTCCTGTGTCCATAGTGCACCCAGTGCCTCCGTCCTGTGTCCATAGTGCACCCAGTGCCTCCGTCCTGTGTCCATAGTGCCCCCAGTGCCTCCGTCCTGTGTCCATAGTGCCCCCAGTGCCTCCGTCCTGTGTCCATAGTGCCCCCAGTGCCTCCGTCCTGTGTCCATAGTGCCCCCAGTGCCTCCGTCCTGTGTCCATAGTGCCCCCAGTGCCTCCGTCCTGTGTCCATAGTGCCCCCAGTGCCTCCGTCCTGTGTCCATAGTGCCCCCAGTGCCTCCGTCCTGTGTCCATAGTGCCCCCAGTGCCTCCGTCCTGTGTCCATAGTGCCCCCAGTGCCTCCGTCCTGTGTCCATAGTGCCCCCAGTGCCTCCGTCCTGTGTCCATAGTGCCCCCAGTGCCTCCGTCCTGTGTCCATAGTGCCCCCAGTGCCTCCGTCCTGTGTCCATAGTGCCCCCAGTGCCTCCGTCCTGTGTCCACAGTGCCCCCAGTGCCTCCGTCCTGTGTCCACAGTGCCCCCAGTGCCTCCGTCCTGTGTCCACAGTGCCCCCAGTGCCTCCGTCTGTCCATAGTGCCCCAGTGCCTCCGTCCTGTGTCCATAGTGCCCCCAGTGCCTCCGTCCTGTGTCCACAGTGCCCCCAGTGCCTCCGTCCTGTGTCCATAGTGCCCCCAGTGCCTCCGTCCTGTGTCCATAGTGCCCCCAGTGCCTCCTTCCTGTGTCCTTAGTGCTCCCAGTGCCTTCCAGATTTTGTCCACCCCCCAAAGCCAGCCAGCCTGCCTGCCTGCTTGCCTATCTCCCTCCCTCCCTGCTGTGCTAAAGCCAGCCAGCTTGCCTGCCTACATCCTTCCCTCCCCACCGCTTAAAAAAAAAGCCTCTCTCCTTCCTTTCCCCCGGTCCGCGCCACTGCAGTCTTACCTCCCTGTTGCTGCTGCTAATCGCCGACAAGACGTCTTCTTTCTGACGTCAATTCTGACATCGGAGAGGACATTCCAGGCCAGCCAAGCAGTGAATGGCTGGCCCAGAACATCTTCTCCGATGTCAGAATTGACATCGGAAAGAAGACTTCTTGTCAGCGATTAGCAGGAGCAACGGGGAGGTAAGACTAATGTGACCATTTTTTTTTTTCATCAAAACAGGACATCTATTAATATTCAGTTCTGCCCTAGCCCCACCCCCAATTTCTTCCATCATTTTCATGAATTCATAATGGTAAGCATAAAATATATTAAAAAAACACAAAGCACACGGTACGCAGAGAAAATGTTAATTATCATTTACGAGTTTCAGGGATTTTTTCAAAGATGTCAAACAGATTACTTTAAAATATGCAATGTCACCTCAGTAACTATAGAAAAATAGACACATAGGCCCTGATTCTCCAAAAGTTCATCCCGATTTTAGGCAGCTGTAGGCGTCCTACAGCTGTCTAATCAGCCAATCGGGATGCACGTTTTTAAAAAAAAATGCTCCCCAGGCAGGCCGCCTATATTGAAGGCGAGGCCCGCAAGACACCTAGGCCCTGATTCTGTATAGGACGCCCGGGAGAGGCGTCCTATTCAGAATCGGCCTACACTAAAACCCTGATTCTGTAACCGGCGTCCATGTTACAGACGCTAGTTAGAGAATCTGGTTAGATTAGACACGGCCCGCTATACTTATTGCGGCAAGGGATCTCTCTGCCGCTATAAGTATAGCGGGCCGCGGCCTGTCCGATCGGATGCCCCCCCTCCGACACTACCGACCGCCCCCCCCCCGACATTACCGATCTCCCTCCCACCCCGACACTACCGATGGCTGGCAGGAGAGTGTCCAATCCCTCCTGCCAGAAGACACCCCCCCCCGGCGCTAACAACCCCCAAACCTCCAAACTAACCTGTTCTTCAGGCCAGACGGTTCTTGCTCGTCTAGCCGGTAAGCCCGCCTCGTCGAAATGAGGCGGGCTCGCCCCTTCCCGGCCCATCCCGCCGAAGCCTAAGGCCTGATTGGCCCAGGCTCTAGAAGCCTGGACCAATCAGGCCTTAGGCATAGCGGGTCCACCCATCCCCACTAAGTCTAAGGTCTGATTGGCCAATCAGGCCTTAGATTAAGTGGGGATGGGCGGACCCGCCATGCCTAAGGCCTGATTGGTCCAGGCTTCTAGAGCCTGGGCCAATCAGGCCTTAGGCTTCGGCGGGATGGGCCGGGAAGGGGCGAGCCCGCCTCATTTCGACGAGGCGGGCTTACCGGCTAGACGGGCAAGAACCGTCTGGCCTGAAGAACAGGTTAGTTTGGAGGTTTGGGGGTTGTTAGCGCCGGGGGGGGGGGTGCGTCCTCGGGCAGAAGGGATTGGACACTCTCCTGCCAGCCATCGGTAGTGTCGGGGTGGGAGGGAGATCGGTAATGTCGGGGGGCGGGCGGTCGGTAGTGTCGGAGGGGGGAGGCATCCGATCGGACAGGCCGCGGCCCGCTATACTTATAGCGGCAGAGAGATCCCTTGCCGCGATAAGTATAGCGGCTGCGTCTACTTGCAATGTAGACCAGCATTTTGCTGGCCTACATTTTAAGGTTTCTTCCTCTACTAGGGAGACGCGTAGGGCCGCCTAAGGTCCTTAGGCGAGCTTAGGCGTCTTGCGGGTCTCCCTAGGCTCCCGGAGGCGCCTTCAGGCCTGCCTGGGGAGCATTTTTTTTTTTTTAAAAACGTGCATCCCGATTGGCTGATTAGACAGCTGTAGGACGCCTACAGCTGCCTAAAATTGGGACGCACTTTTGGAGAATCAGGACCATATAGTGCAAAATTTAGACAGATATAAATTCTCAAAACAGGCACATTTTGAAAATAAAATCATTTTTCCTACCTTTGTTCTCTGGTGATTTCATGAGTCTCTTGGTTGCATTTCCTTCTTCTGACTGTGCATCCAATCTTTCTTCCCTTCTTTCTTTTGCATCCAACATTTCTTTCACAATCCAGCCCCATCCCCTTTAGGTCCAGGTCTCTCTCTCTCTTTTCCCTCTATTACCCTCCCCAGATCCAGTGTCAGTTCTCCTTTGTACCGTTGTTCCAGGTCTCCCTCCCTCTCTGTCTGAACTTTCCATAGTCCTGCATCTTCCTCCTGTCTTTTCCCTTTCGTCCAGGCCTTTCTCTCTGTAGTCTTTCTAATCTGCTTACAACACCCCCCCCCTTTCTCTGCCTCTTTCTCTCCTTCTTTCCTTCCTCCCTCCCAGCAGGTTTTAGCATATCTCCTTCTTTTTTCCCCTTAGATCCAGTATCTGTCTCCTTCCTCTTTTCCTCCTCCTAGGTCTGGTATCTGTCTCCTCCCCTTCCCCCCTGCTCTGGCATCTCACTCTCCATTCTTCCCTGGTCTTCTTTCTCAATTTATTGTCTGTCTCTGTCTAAATTCTTTTTTATTATTCAGTCCTCAATTTCCCTCTTTCACTGTGTCTACCTATAGCTTGCCACCTCCTTCCTTCATCCCTTCCAGTATCTAACTCTATCCTCGTCCCTCAATCCAGCATGTGCCCTTTTTTCTTTCTCCTCCCCACTTCCTTCCAGCGTCTGCTCCCCCTCTCCCCCTCTCCCCCACACTTCTATTCAGTGTCTGTTCCTCTCTCTACCCCTTCCATCTACTGTTCACCTTCTGTCTCGCCCCTTCCAGTCACTGCCCTCTCTGCCCTTTCCATCCAGTGTCTGCCTTCTCTCTCTTCCATACATCATCTTCCTTCTTTCTATGCTCCTTTCATAACTATCCTGTGCCCCTTCTCTCCTTTGTACATGATTAATTTCAGCTCTGCCACCTCCCCATTTTTTTCTCTGTCACCACCCCATCCCCTTTGCTCTGGCATCTCTCTCTTCTCCTTTCTTTCCTTTGCACCCCACAGTCTGGTATCTTCTCTTCCCTGATTCTCTGGCATCTCTCTCCTTTCCTTTTCTTTCATCTTTCCCTCTCCCTCAATGCTCTAACATCTCCCCCTTCCTTTTCCCTTAGTCTGGCATACCTTCCTCCTTCCCTCCAAACCCTGGCATCTCCTTTCATTCCCTCCCTCATCTTCCTTCTCTCTCCAGCTGGGTACAGCAACATTCTCCCCTGCAGCTCTGGGCTTCCCCACACCTGCTCCCCCCAAATTGCCATGCTTTGGTTCCTCTTCTTCCTTCCTCCCTCCCCCTGTGGGATTCTGCAGTACCATCAGCTCTTACTCACTCTAAAGCTAGCCCTGCAACCCCGGACTTCACCACACCTGCACCCCCCCCCCCCCCCGGATCGCTATTATTTTAAATGTTATGGCAGCTGCAACGCTGTATCCGTCAGAGGAGACTTCTAACCTCGGCCTGCCCCGGAATTCTTCCTGCAACAGTGACTTCCTGTTCCCACCTAGGCAGGCAGCTGCTGCAGGAAGAGTTCCGGGGCAGGCCGAGGTTAGAAATCTCCTCTGACGGATACAGCGCCACGGCTGCCATAACTTTTTAAATAATAGCAATCCGGGGGGGGGGGGGGGGAGCAGGTGTGGGGAAGTCCGGAGCTGCAGGGCCGGTGTTAGAGGTAGTGAGAACCGGACAGCTACGCGTCCAACGTCACCTTCATAACCGGGCCGGCTGTGCACCCGGGGCGGACGGCCCCACCTTGGTACGCCACTGCTTGACAGTTCCATAGCAGGAGCTAGCAGGGGAAGCCCCTATTCAGCTAAGCCTGCAGCCATGTCTGAGCTGTCATTCAGCCTTAATTTCCTATCAGTTTCCTGAGCCAGTCAGTGCTCAGACACTGACTGGAAAGTGAGACTATGACAGCTCAGACCCAGCCATTAAAGTTTGCACAGGAAACAGCTGCTTTTCTTGCTGTACATTACACGGAGTGCTCATTAAAATATTAATGAGCTCCTTGAAATGCATTAGCATAGGATTCTTGGTGGCTGCTTTCCATGCCAGCGCTTTCACAATTCTTACTGCCATGAAAAGCTTTTGAGCATCAGGGCGGGGCCTTAATGTTTCTTTGACAAGCTTTTGAGTGTTATTCTTCACTAACCAATAAAAAGGTATCATCTACAACTTAGTGGTTGACCCTTATTTCCATACTGCTGTTAATCTTAAAAAGACACACAACAGATGGTTACATATCTTTATACATTAAGCTGCAAATAGATACCCCTTCCTTTACACATAGGTGAAATGTTATAAATTTGCCCCCCAAATGTCTTGGCAGTTGTGATATTTCTTGAATAGGAATGGATGAATCTCTACAGTGCACTATCAGGGTGTCACAGTGTATAGGATTTGTCTTGAGCTACCCCAGATCCCATCAGTACTCTGCACCCTAATTAGCTCTGTTAAACATGGCTCTGAAGTCAACCAATTGACAATATAGATTGTGGTGCCCTGCTGACTCTTTCCCCTTGTCTTGCCTTCCTTGAATAAGCATTTTGCAGACTGTGAGAAGAATGGGTGTAGGAGGCCTCACACTTGGCTGTATGTGGTTGGCTCATCTTGATGAGTCACATCAGGTAGTTACCACTGGAAAGTTGGTGGGTGATTTGCATACTGTAATGTTTAGTGGGAGATCTGGCCATGTGTATGTGCAGGCTGTGTCTTCAGATCAGATGTACATCTCATATGTTGAAGGTTAGTGCCTAGTAGTGAGTCTAAGGATTTTATCCTCGTTTTCATTAGACATCAGCGTAACAACTGATGCAAATGTGGGGGAGAGTGCGGCGCAGCGGTTAAAGCTACAACCTCGGCACCCTGAGGTTGTGAATTCAAACCCATGCTGCTCCTTGTGACCCTGTGCAAGTTACCTAATCCTCCCATTACCCCAGGTACATTAAATAGATTAGGAGCCCACTGGGACAGACAGAGAAACATGCTTGAGTACCTGAATAAATTCATGTAAATCGTTCTGAGCTCCCCTGGGAGAACGGTATAGAAAATTTAATAAATAAATAAAAATAAATGAAGCACATCAGCAAGATCTGAACTAGAGAATGACACGGGGACAAATTTTTCCCCGTCCCCGCAGGAACTCAATTTCCCTGTCCCATCCTTCGAGGTTTGTCACTGTCCTTGCCCCTTCCCCATTCCTGTAAGCTCTACCTTAACCGCAAAAGCCTCAAACACTTATGATTTTAAAGAGTTTGAGGCTTGTGCAGATGAGGACAGAGCTTGCAGGAATGGGGCAGGGACAGGAAAAGAACTCACTAGGACGGGATGGGAAAATGAGTTCCTGCGGGGATGGTGAAAAATTTGTCCCCTTGTCATTCTATAAAATGAACCCTAGCTTTCCTAGTTCTTAGCTGGCTCCTCTAACTGCTAGAGTACTCTTCCACTCTAGTGATAGAAGCAGGTTAAACACAACACCTTGGGTTTCATGTTCTATTTTCTCTCTGTATACATAAAGAGATTTATGTTGAAACTGAGTTGATCGTAGCTGGAAGTTCTAAAGAGAGTATTTGTTGCCATCCATAGAACCTTATTGTAATACAACTCAGTCACAACCTACATCAAACAATTGCACTGGCTACCTATCCCATCATGAATAACATTCAAAATATCTTGCATCATCCACTGGATACTTTATGGAAACACTGCGGCCCTACTCATCCAGCTCTTCTCAATGGCGTGGTCCACTTCTCGCAGAACCCTCAACTGGATGCTACTAAATCTTCCATCCACAAAAGACCTTCATTACAAATGAATTTTCCACTCCATGCTTACCTTTCTAGGAGTAAAAACATGGAATGGCCTTACAGAAATGACCAGAACTGAACCTTGCCACATCATCTTCCGAAGAAAACTGAAAACCCATCTGTTCAACACTTAATCTTCTTTACCCTCCCCTTCCCCTCCCTCTTTTCTCTCCCCCCTCTCTCTCCTACCTATACACCTCCCTCCTCTTCTCCCTCCCTCCCCATCCTCTCCCCTCCCTTTAAATTCACCTTGAGCCTGTATAGGTATGAATGACGCATAAAAAGAAGATTAGATTAGATTGTAATACAGTGAGTTATACTATATCATCAGGGACTATTTAATAATGAGTGGTTTATGGTTTGTTATAAAAGCAAAATTGTGGTTTCTGCAAGAGTGTCATTGAACAGATAATTTTAGTATAGTTGTAGGGAATGTTTAAATTGGTAAAAGTGTTTTTATAAAAATAAAAAAAAACCAGGCATCCTGTGAGGAAGGAAGAACTCCTGACACAAATTTTGCAATCTTTTTGTTTTTGGCAGAGAAGCATCCATAATTTGTGATAGTACCTGTTCTGTATGTCTTTTTGGCATCATGGCCATTTACAGGTTACATGTAAGCTGCTGGCTCCTTTTAGGGCAAGAAATTTAGTTCTGTAATTTCCAGTGACAGAGCAGTCTAACTCGAGAGAGAGAGATAAGGTAGCAATGGAAATGGAAAAGGCACTGCAAAGCCAAAGCTTCAAAGTAGCATAAAATAGGCCTCATTGCTTAGGAATGTTTTCTATTTTTTGCCCATGGAGAAAATGGTTTGATAAATCAGACCCACTCTGATTTAAATGTCGGAGCAATATTGCATTGAGTGAATGATCTTCTGTGGTCACATCCCACCCCTATTGAAAGCGCTGTCACAGAGCAATGGGTAATCTTCTGCTTCCTTCAACTCTCTCGTAATCATGACCTCTACTAGCCTGATTCAGCTTGAGCTCTTACAAGATCTTTGAGGAAGCTGCAGCCTGTGAATCACAGCCAAGGATTGCCTGCTGCACTAGAGGGCTATGCAAGGTGGATGCTATGTTTACCATCTGTCCCTGGTTTTAGCCCCCTCCTGAGTTTGTGCTATTGCTCTTTTCTGCTGCTGCTGCAATGGATTTTCTTAGCCCTATTCCCTGGTAGAAGGATGCCATCATGTGGACTTGTGGCCACCCCTACAAAAAGGCAAACTGATAAGGATAGACATTTCATCTACTGCACTGGGAGTCTGTGCAAGGCTGACTGTGCTTACCATCTATACCTAAATAAGCGCTTTGGTTTGTGCTGCTGCACTGTTCCATTGATCCCCACCCTACAAGAGAGCAGGCCCTTTAGTGAGTGCCCACCTAAGGGCCATGCCAAATAGTTCTTAGGTCAAGCTGAAGAAAGAGGAAGTGACATCTTTGAGGGTAGGATCATGGTAGAGAGAAGCTTGTAGAGCCCACGCAGGCTGCCTAAAAATATTGAAGCAGTGATTCAGGCCACACTGAAGGAGTTACGATGCAATTCTGGGCCACAGAGAGGACCCACTGATACAATTCTGGGCCGCAGCAGAGATTCCGGGCAGAACACAGGTATTCTGTGTGCTTGGGGAATTCTGTGCAAATTCTGCATTATGCAGTTGTGTAGAATTCCGTCAGGAGTACCAGTGCCTTCTACACACCAACTCCTTAGAACGACATCATGGCAGCCCAGCCCATCCCATCCCATCCCAGCCTAGCGTGAAAAAAGCAGAAAAGGGGACTCTGGGACCTAAATGAATGGAAAAATAAACTGCTTAGAGAACAAAAGATTTTTTAAAAGGAAGTTTTTTTTAAAAAATTCTGAATTTATTGATATATGTCCGCTTCCAGAAATGTTTTTCAACAACATAAAAGGCAAAGTGAAGTACTATAAAAATAAACCACTAAGGTGGGCTTTTACAAAGGTGTGCTGCTAGAAGAAAGTCAATAGACGAGAAAAACGTGAAAGCTCTTTGTTTACTCTAGTATAATTTAATGAAAATACTGAATTGTACTGAAATTCTAGATAATAATTAGCAAAAATATTATTTAAATGGTGTCAAATAAACTTGCAAAATTTTGTACGCAGAATTTGGATTTATTTTTTTGTAGCATAGAATTAGGAATTTTTTTTAGCACAGAATTTGGGATTTTTTTGCACAAAATTCCACCAGGAGTAAACTAGGGAGAATATCAAGAAAGCGATTGGTGGAAATGATGCTAGATGTTGGAGCCCAGACTGACATGGTGGTAGATGCACTAGTGGATGTGTGGAATGATAGTTTTAGTTGCTTTGGATGTGTGGGCTGTAGTTGAGGAGATTTGGTTGGGTGTAGGAAGATAATGACCGGGCTAGTTTTACCCTGGATCACTGATGTTGAAATGGCAGGAAAGGCATTTAGAATGGAATTAGAAGAGTCATACTGGGAAGATTCTGATAAGGTATAAAGAGCATCTACAGGATTACAAAGAGAAAATTAATAGAAGAAAAAACCCGATATATAGCAGTCCAGTTGAATGTAGAAAGATTTGGGACCATTTGTTTAGTTTGGCATATGTGAAGGCTGTGGGCTGGGGTAGAAGGTACTGTTGGGATTGACAGCAGAACATTTTGGTCAGGTTTTGTTTTTTTGGGTTTTTTTTGCCAAGGCAATTTTGGATATTAGAGTAGATAGGATGTATTCCTGACTAGGTAGAAGAATCCAAGCAAACAGTCACATTGTAGCTACAGTTTCAGCAGATTTAGTGCTGGTGGTGTAACGACATACAGGTATCTGTGTCTTTGTAAAATAGCCTCTGGCACCTACTTGGCCTCCACACCTAGATGACCTGTTATAGTTATCTTCCACATGTATATTCCTATGAAAATATATGCAGATATGCCGCAGAACTGACATTGAATCTGGAAGATGGTGCACAATTTTATAAACCTTTTCAAAGAATCTATCCCATGAACTGTTGAAGGCAGAGGTCCTTAATTGTTTTTGTTCCAGGGGAATAGAAGAAACAAAACTGTGACCTGAGACAGGTTCACTTGTGTGTATTTAAAGTACATTTACTGTATATACTCAAATATAAACCTAGATTTTGGGGCAAAAAAAAGCTCCAAAATGGGGGTCTTGGTTTATATTAGAGTATATATACAGTAAGCCAGTAAGCCTTTCCCTGGGCTTACCTTAAACCCTGCTGGTCCAGTGGTGAGCCAGGGCAAGAGCAATCCTCCTATGCTCCTGTCCTGTGCAATCTCACTACTAAAAATGGCTGATGCAAGTTCCCACAGTGGTTGATATGTTTATTTACCACCTTTTTATGAAAAGCAGTTACAATACATCAGGGGTGTCCAATGTCGGTTCTCGAGGGCTGCAATCCAGTCGGGTTTTTAGGATTTCCCCAATGAATATGCATGAGATCTATGTGCTTGCACTGCTTTCAATGCATATTCAGTGGGGAAATCCTGAAAACCCGACTGGATTGCGGCCCTCGAGGACTGACATTGGACACCCCTGCAATACATTGAATAGTAATCAGGTGCTCTTAAGTATTTTCTCTATCTGTCCCTGCTCACAATCTAACTGTGGTACTTGGGGCAATGGAGGGATTAGGTGATTTGCCCAGAGTCACAAGGAGCATGCTGCAATTGAACTCATAACCTCGGGGTGCTGAGGCAGCAGCCTTAACCACTAGGTCAGGGATAGGCAATTCTGGTCCTCGAGAGCCAGAGCCAGGTCAGGTTTTCAGGATATCCACAATAAATATGCATGAGAAAGATTTGTATCTCAAGGAGGCAGTGCATGCAAATCCATCTCATACATATTCATTGTGGCTATCCTGAAAACCTGACCTGGCACCGGCTCTCGAGGACCGGAATTGCCTATCTCTGCACTAGGTCACTCACTTCCACAGTAACCTTATGAGACAGACATGAGTTCGGTTTATATTCATCAACCTTTTTTTCCCCTTTTGGGGGTAAAAAGGTTAGCTTGGTTTATATTTGAGTATATACAGTTCTCTGTCAGAGCAGTTCAGTGATTTACAGCTAAAACATAATGTAGTTTAGAAACAGAAAAGAATTCCATAATGTTCGGAGAGACTGCAGTCTCCTACAGTAGACATAAGGCAAAACAGTAGACATAAGCCATCCTACAGTAGACATAAGACAAAACAAAAAAGATTATATACATTCTAACAACATTAGAATTAAAACAGAATCAAAATAAAATAATTAACAAATAAGGATTAAATAAATTAGGGTATAAAATAAAATCATGAGATGTCAAAACAAATTCAGAAGCAAATGTTGAGGAGACTAAGCTGGACCCTGCTAAATGCATGATAAATTGTCCACTGTGGGTCCTTTTATGCTAAGATCTGAGAACGCTGAGACATATTAGGGTTTTCAAACTTTGAAAACTGATGGAGTTATTTAAGGCAGCATTCCTGCCAAATACCTGCCAGATCTGTACAGGGGGAGGGCTCTTGATAGATGTGCCAGGAGAGTGGAGCTCTCCAGGAGCGGGTGGTACCAGGGGCATGAAACAAGACTGAAATATGTTTTAATTGTCACAACATGAACATACACTTCTCCAATTTGTTCTGCTTGAAATTAGCTTCTAAGAAAACAAGAATACATCAAATTAGAATTATGTTTTAGTTTTTGAAAAAAACAGAATGTTACAGAGCTGTTGGTCATGGTGTAATCAGAGTGCGATGGTCTTTTCTTGTCTGTGACTTATTTGTGTGACAGTTGAGTTTCCTTCAGATTCAGACTGCGATAAAGCCTCCTTTCTGCTTCCATTTTCATTATCGGCCCCTGTGTCTGATGGGACTCTAGTCTGCTGATGGCTAAAAGTCCCCTCCTGTATGTTAGTATAAAGAATCTGGAGTGCTTTGATAGATTTATGCCATTTCTTAGAAAGATTTGCTTCCACCTCCTTTTTCCAAATAATTGATGTTTGCTACAACGGAGGCATCTGTGAGAGGCACACTGGTTCCTGATGGTGGTAGAACAGGTTTAAGGCTTCTGCTGCTGATCCCTACTTATGCAGCTCCTGTGGTTTCTTAATTTTTTTCTTTTGCCATTGAAAGAAACTTTTAGTGATCACTTTGGCCCCTCCCTTCAAGTAAGCAAGTTCCAGCATGTAACAAGAGTACCAGAAAATGACAAGTGCCTTAAAAGCAAGGAACAGTTTGTTCTTTTACAGCCTGTAACAGCTGTAGGATTCAAATTGTAAAGATGAGTCTTCTGGCTCCAACTCCAAGTAAAACTTTTCACACACAGATTTATTTTGTTAGGTATAAGATTCTGCTTAACAGTTTTATAGTAACTACATACTCTCCATTTTTATATTTAATAATAATAATTTTATTCTTGTATACCGCCAAAGCCATAATAGTTTGAGGCGGTTTACAATAAGAAGTAGTGTACTGGATAATCAGTGAAAAAAATACAATACAAATCATCAGAAATACATACAAGATAAAAAATTAAAACAGTGAATCATTAGGTTTCAAATCGATCAAACAACTGTGTTTTTACTAATTTTCTAAAAATGAAATAAGATGGAGCACGCATAATAATATTACCCAGCCAATCATTCATTTTTCCTACCCAAAATGCAAGAGTTCTGTCCAGAAATCTTTTAAAACAACAAGCATTTACTGTTGGGTAAGCAAACATGGATTCTGCATGTAGGCCTGTAAAAAACGGTCTAGAAAAAAGTAAGAGACCAGGTACACAGGAGCCATACCAAATATTGATTTAAAACAGATACAGGAAAATTTAAACAAAACTCTTGCCTCCATCAGTAACCAATGTAGTTTTTGATAATAAGGAGTAATATGTTCCCATTTTTTTCAAACCAAAAATCAGCCTAACTGCTGAATTTTAAATAATTCGAAGTCTTTTCAGGGTTTTCTTATATGTTCCTAAATGCAATAGTCAAGCATACTTAAGCTGGAAGACTGAACTAGCAGACAAAATGATACTACATCAAAATATTTTTTAATGGTTCGGAGTTTCCATAAGACCGAGAAACATTTCCTGCCTAACAAATCCGTATGTTCTTCTAAGGTGAGACGCTGGTCCAATGTCACTCCCAAAATTTTTATGGAATAGTCTCTAGGAAAATCCTGACCATTTAAAAATATCGACGTATCTTTAATTTTGTCATTAGGGCTCGCCAGAAAGAATTTGGTTTTTTCAGAATTAAGTTTCAATTTAAATTCAGTCATCCACAAATCAATCTGGTTTAAAATAAAGGCTAAAATGATTTTTTTAATCTCAGGAGTTAGGTTAGTTAGAGGTCTTTGCTGTTCTTATGCCTTTCTAGGGGCATTATTTCCTTCCTCATCCCACATTCCTTGTTCTAGTTCCTTCTCACCTATACCCACTCCCCACACCACACACTTGAGTAGTGACATTTCAGAAGGTTTTTCTGTTTTAGTATAATCTTGAAATTCCATTTTATTAACCCTCATATGCAGCCCTTCAGTAGTAGTTTCCAGATTATTCATAGCCTTTCAGTGCTATATAGGTGATTAGTAGTAGTAGCCCTTAGTAGCTATTAGAATACCCCCTGGTTGTGCCCTTCAACTTCAAACTGCCAAACAACGTTCCTACTCCCATTTCATACTGAGCCACTGGAATCGACTGCCCCCACAGATCAGATCTTTTGAAGGACTGCTCAACTTTAGGAACGCAATAAAAACATGCCTCTTCACCTAACTCCCCTGCCTACGACTGATGGATTACAAAGAAATATATGTTGGTACTAGATCCTCAGTACGTGTCACATTAGGATATACAGACTTGTTCAGTGCACTTCCACCTCCGTATTCACGGTTTTGTTAACCATGCTTTCGGTTATTCGTGTTTTTTCGTTCCCAGGTTCCGCCTCCAAATTTATGTCACAGGAAATCATTGCTTCTAGCGTTTCACAGAGAAAATTGATGCTCCCAGCATTGTACGGAGAAAATCGCTACACTTGCAGGTCAGGTTATTCACGGTTTTGTGTCTTTTTTAGGGTTTTTTACAGAAAAACCGCGAATAACATACGAAAAGTTATTTGTGGTTTTTCTGTATTCGCTGCCATGCTGTTCCCCTAACACTGTGAATGCGGAGGGTGAAGTGTATTGAAAAATCTTGCACTGTAACATTAGCAAATTGTAACCCATTAACTATATATTATGTATGTTACATAGTAGATGACAGCAGATAAAGACCCGAATGGTCCATCCAGTCTGCCCAACCTGATTCAATTTTAATTTAAAAATTTTTTTTTTTAGCTATTTCTGGGCAAGAATCCAAAGCTCTACCCGGTACTGTGCTTGGGTTCCTAAAACCTACTCCAGCCCATCTACACCCTCCCAGCCATTGAAGCCCTCCCCAGCCAATCTTCCACCAAATGGCCATATACAGACACAGACTGTGCAAGTCTGCCCAAGTACTGGCCTTAGTTCAATTTTTAATATTATTTTCTAATTCTAGATCCTCTGTGTTCATCCCATGCTTCTTTGAACTCAGTCACAGTTTTACTCTCCACCACCTCTCTCGGGAGCGCATTCCAGGCATCCACCACCCTCTCCGTAAAGTAGAATTTCCTAACATTGCCTTTGAATCTACACCCCTCAACCTCAAACTATGTCTTCTGGTTTTACTATTTTCCTTTCTCTGGAAAATATTTTGTTCTACGTTAATACCCTTCAACCCATTCTGAGCTCATTGGGGAGAACAGGATAGAAAACAAATTAAATAAATAAAAAGTAGGGAAAGCATATGGAGCATGGCTTTTGGAATTCTTCCCAAGCACTTTGTGTGTGTGTTGCTTTTGACCTGGGAAGTGAGGAATGGGGTTGTTGGTTTGGCAAGAATTGAATGAAACCAAGTGTGATTATATGTCAAACAATTTAGTGTCATTGTTCACTTGATTTCAAAGGATGGATTGTACAGTTTTATTGCATACGTTATTGATTTTGTGAACTGCTCTTGTTGTATAAGGAAGGGCGGTATATTAAATAAAACCAACACACATAGCAACTAGTAACACACTACATAATTGAATCACTAGGTGTCACTATGTGTAGCAATTATTAAGAAAGCTGTCCAGCTCAGTCATTACTATAAATTTGCAGTAGAACGTTTAAAGAAAATTATTTTTTTTTTTTTTTTAAATTTTTATTTATAAATTTTCCATTCTTACAATATTTGATTCATATATAATATTATCAATTATTACATATCAAAATTTTATCATTAATAATTCATATTATTTAAAATATAATATGATAAAGATTATACAATAACATATAGAATATAAATCCCTTTCCCTTTTTATATAATATGTTTCCATTAATTAATCAGTTCCCACCCCATTCATATATAATTTTTATCATTGTGCTAAGAAACTAATCATTAGAATAATTTGTCAATGGTTGCCAAATTTTCTTGAAATTAGGAAGATTTCCCTGTTGTAACGCTATTATTTTTTCCATTTTATAAATATGACAGACAGAATTCCACCAGAACGTATAATTTAATTTGGTATAATCTTTCCAATTTTGAGTGATTTGTTGCATGGCGACTCCTGTTAATATTAGTAATAGCTTATTATTGTTTGCTGAAATCGGATTCTTAGTTCTCATTGCAGTGCCAAATAATATAGTGTCATATGAGAGTCCTACATGATTTTCTAGTAACTTATTAATTTGGGGCCAAATTGAATTCCAAAATGCGTTTACACAGGGACAGAAAAAGATTAAATGATCTAACGTCCCAATTTCCAATTTACAATGCCAGCATCTATTAGATCTAGTACTATCTATTTTTTGCAGGCGCGTTGGGGTCCAGAACACTCTATGTAATAAAAACAACCATGTTTGATTCATAGATGCTGACCTTGTAGATCTTAATCTCCAGGACCAAAATCGTGGCCATTGAGATTCAGAAATTGTCTGACCAATCTCAATACTCCAAATATCCCTAAGACCTGTTTTCTTTTTTTTATTTAAAAATCCGTATATCAATTTGTACCATTTTGCGGCTTGGTGACCCAAAGAATCCGTCTGGAAACATAGAACCTGTAGACTATATTGATTATTTAGATTTTTCCATTCAGGGAACCCTTCCTGAATGGCCTGCTTCAATTGCATCCATTTAAAATATTGTGTTTTATTTAATCCAAATTTATTTTGCAATTGTGAAAAACTAAGCAGTGATCCTTCTGATATAACATCATTCAATGTTCTTATTCCTGCATTTATCCATTGTTTCCAGACGATTTTAATTCCGCCAATTCTGATCCTGGAGTTTATCCATATTGATTGATTTAGAGATTTAGCAATGGGTTCTGGTGATAGATTACTGATATATCTCAATGTTTTCCAAGTGTCAAATAAAATTCTGTGGTCTTTATATCTTTTAGGCATTGTTATAGTTATTAACTGTTCTGGATATAAAGGGAACAGGAGCCGCCATTCTAAATACAGCCAATCTGGTACATTTTCTAAAAGGTCTGGGAGGATCCAATACATACCCTGTCTTAAGATATAGGCTTGATGATACCTGTAAAAATTTGGAAAATTTACCCCCCCTTCCACAATTGGTCTTTGTAATGATACTAATGCGATTCTTGGTCTTTTCCCACACCAAACAAATTTTGTAAGAACATTGTTAAGTTTTTTATAAAATGACCCCTGAAAAAATATTGGAATCATACTCAATTGGTAACAAACTACAGGTAATATCATCATTTTAATTGTTTGAATTCTTCCCCACCAAGAAAGATGTAATGGATTCCATTGCTCACACATTTCTGTTATTTTTTTCAATAAAAGTTTTTCATTCTCTTTGAGTGTGTCTTCAATTGTATTTTTGATCATAATTCCTAAGTATTTTATACCATCATCTTTCCAAATAAATGAATATGGTTCAAATAATCCTTTGGTACAATGAACATTTATTGGGAGAATTTCTGATTTATTCCAATTAATTTTATATCCAGAAAAAGTACCATATTTTTCTATTAAATTAAGTATACATGGAATAGTAGTTTCCGGTTCTCTTAAATATAGTAATATATCATCTGCATATGCAGATAATTTAAATTCAAAACTGGTAAATGATATTCCCTTTATCTCCTTAGTTTTGTTTATTGCAATTAATAAAGGTTCTAGGACAATATCAAAAAGTAAAGGAGACAGAGGGCATCCTTGTCTAACTCCCCTATGCAAGTTAAATCTATTTGATAAATTATTGTTAATATATAATCTTGCTCCAGGAGAGCTATACAATGTCTGAATCATTTTAATAAAACCGGATCCTATACCAAACCATTGTAAAGCTTGGTATATAAAATTCCATTCCACTCTGTCAAAGGCTTTTTCTGCATCTAAAGATATTAAAAAAACTGGATCATTTATATTTTTTGCTAAATTTAATGAGTGGAATGCTAATCTAGTATTATTTGATGAATGTCTTTTAGCAATAAATCCTGTTTGATGTACATCAATAATGAAAGGGAGAGCTTTTGCCAATCTTAATGCTAATACTTTTGCCATTAATTTGTTATCCACATTCAATAATGAAATAGGCCTGTAGTTTGAAACCAGAGTAGGATCTTTGTTTGGTTTTGGTAAGACTATAATTATCGATTCTGCCATAGTACCAGAAATGTTTTCATTCTTTATTTGATATTGATACAAATTTAACAGATGTGGTAATATGATATTTTGAAAAAATTTATAAAATTCAACAGTATACCCATCTCCACCTGGAGCGGATCCAACTCTAAGAGACTTCAGTGCTGTTTCTAATTCTTTTAAAGATATAGGTTCTTCTAAACTTCCTTTTATATGATCTGGAATATTTGGTCCAATATATGAATTTAAAAAAGTTAATCCGTCTTGTTCTTTATTTTTATAAGAATTGGAAGTATATAATTCTTTGTAAAAATCAAGAAATTGTGTTATAATATCTTTTGTGTTGGTATGTGTGTTACCTTGTGTATCTTTAATTGCAATAATCTTAGATTTTCTTTTCTTTGCTTTTAGAAAGTTTGCTAATAATTTCCCCGCTTTATTTGAATTTCCATAATATTGTACTTGATTGTTGAAAATGTCTTTCCTCACAATTTGAGAAGAAATCTCATTATATTTAACTTTTAATTTTAATAATTCTTGTAATGTATTATTTTCCCATCTCTCAATTAATTTATTTTCTAATAATTTAATTTGCTTTCCCATCTCAAGAAATTGTTTTTTTTTTTGTTTGTTAATAAATGTTGAATATGAAATAATATTTCCTCTCATAGTTGCTTTAAAAGCATCCCATAAGATCTCAGCATTAATATCATCTGATTCATTAAATTGAAAGAATTCTTGCATTTTTATTTTAAAATCTTCAAGAAATTTTGAATCCTCTAATAAATCATTATTAAATCTCCATATTGAATCAAAGTTTTCAACATCATAATTTTGAAGGTTAATCCACACACCAGCATGATCTGAAATTATAATGGGATCAATTATTGCTTTTAGTACACGCTGCGCTATATTATTAGAAACAAATATATAATCAATTCGTGAAAAAGATTTATGGACCTGAGAACAAAAAGAAAATTCCTGATCATTAAAATGAAGAATTCGCCATATATCTACTAAATCACAAGATAGAATCAAATTATCTAAACCTAATGATTTTATAACTTTACTTGGTTTTTTATCCAATATCGGATCCATTACAGCATTGAAATCCCCTGCTACTATTAAATTAGATGTAGCCAGTGGTAAAAGTAATTGTTGAATTTGTTTAAAAAACTCCATTTGATTCGTATTAGGAGCATATAAATTGAATAAATTCAGGGTTGTATTTCCCAGAACCATTTCGATATGTACCCATCTTCCTAAGGGATCATAATTAATTAATTTAAAATCTGCATTACATTTTTTGTTTATTAGAACAGCCACTCCAGCTTTTTTTTTTAAAGCCGGTGCAAATAAACATTTAGAAATCCAACCTCCAGATAATTTTTTTGATTCAATTTCTGAAAGATGGGTCTCTTGAATGAAGTAAATGTCCGCATTTTGATTTTTAAGGAACGATAATAATTTCTTCTTCTTAATAGGATGATTTAAACCATTGACGTTCAGGGAATACATTTTTATGTCCATCTAATTAATAATTATGTTGTAACCAGTATTCTATGATAATTTACAAGATTAGCTCCCAGCACATTCAATAAAAATTTATCTCTTATCCCACCCATTATTTTCCCTCCCTCCCCACCCATTATCATATTCTGATTTGGAACACGCATTGGTCATGGAAAACCTAAATCTCCTTTCCCAGGCAACTAATAATTCATTGTATCATTCAAAAACATATTTCTAAATTCTATATATTCTTTATACTTCCACCCTTATATCATTGTAAATTATGTCCATTTCATCTATAAAATTTTATAAATATATTGAGAGTTATGTATATTTGATTCATAAAATTAATTCAATATCATGCATATATGTAATATAATACTCTGAATAAATAAATATATTACAACTATAGCTCTTATTCTCTATATATTCTGTTATTCATCATGTGAATTAAATATATCCATTTTTATAAAAATATTATTATTAATAATAATGCATTTCAATCATTTCTTAGATCATTTTCATAATAAATTAATTTAAATAAATATTTGAACAAAATATACATTTTTATATCAATAAATAAGTTTTATAGTAAATTCATATTTTATTAATTATCTACCAATCAATAGCTTAATTTCTTATTTTTATAATAAGTTAATGTGACTGAATAATTGAATTAAATAAAAATCTTATAGTAGACATCTATTTTATTAATTAATCCTGTCAATAATCAAATTATTTTCTTGTATATATTTCATAAAATTGTAATTTTCTTTCACAGAATTAAAATATTGTATTTATAATAAATTAATATATTTCATTTTTCTAACTTATTCTCAATATAGCAATAATAAAATTTCCTTTCTATATTTTTAATGATATTTTCATTATAATCATTTCATTATTCATTAATCATAATAAATTAATATGCTATATAATCGAATAAATTCTCTATTTTGATTAAATGTGTACTTTATACAAATTTCTAAGTAAATAATTCATTTATTTATATTTTAATAATTTAAAAAAATTTTTTTTTTTTTTTATATTTTATTATTTTATTTTTTTTTAATATTAATGATTGTGGATGTTAATATTTTATTAATCCATTAATTATTAATTTAATAAAATAATATTATATTATTGCATCCACTATATCAATGAATAATTTTCCAATTAATAACATTTCTTATGTCTTAAAAATTTTTTTTTTTTTTTTTAATCTTCTTTATTTTCCCTTTTTTCCATCTTCTTTCTTCTTTCTTCTTTCTTCTGTCTTCTTTCTTCAGCTGAATTATTCTGTTTTTATGTAAAGATAGGTTCTTTTTGTGACAAAAATTCTTTCAGTTTTGCAGGGTCTTGAAAATATATGGATTTATTTCCACTGGATACTCTCATAGTAGATGGATAATATAGTCCATATATGTATCCTTTTTCTTTCAGCTGCTGTCTGTATGTGAGGAATTGTTTTCTTATGTTTGCTGTATATTTAGCAAAATCTGGAACTAAAATCAGTTTTGATCCTTTATAGTTCAAGTTTTTATTTGCTTTTGCCATTTTTAATATTTCTTGAGCTTGTTGATACCTTAAAACCTTGAATATCAAAGGTCTTGGAGCAGCCTGATTTACTGGCTTTCTTGTGGGGATTCTGTGGGCTCTTTCAATTTCCAACGGCCATTTTGAATTGAGCTGAAGCAGTTTAGGTAGAAGATTTTCCAAGAATTGTACAGGATCTCCCCCTTCAATATTTTCAGCCAGCCCCAAAATTCTGATGTTCTTTCTTTTTCCTCGGTTTTCCATGTCCACCATTTGATTTTTTAAAGCTGCTACTTCTTTTTTATCTTTGTCATATTCCTGTGTGAAGGATTCAAACCTCTCCATTTTTTCTTCCAGCACTGTCATTCTCAGTCTCTCCGTTTGGATCTCTTGTTTCATGTTAAGAAGCTCTTCTTTTACCTCAGATATTTTATTGGCATTTTCAGTCAGCATCAGTTTTATTTTGAATAGTTCAGTCATAATATCAGACTTTTCAGTGAGTTCTTCAGTCTCCATCGGGAACGGGACACTCGTTGGTGACAGGGGAGTTACTTTTGTTCTTTTTGCTGATATTCCCGATGTTGAAGGTTTTTCAGCTTTCCCCTGCTTCATGCTAGCCATTTCCGACGTTGTTTTATATATTTTTAATATCGATATGAAAAAGTAGAAGTTTTATTTTTGTTCCGTTTGTTGCCTGGATACGGGAGCGCTGCGGTTAGGCTGCCATATCGTGCGCGCTCCAAGCCACGCCCCCGTTTAAAGAAAATTAAATGTTCATCTGAATCACCAGGACCCAGAGATAGAGGGACGGTGGTGATGGTGGACAATATGCGGCGTATGCCTTAATTGGGTCATTTATTCTCCTCTGTGTATGCGTTTGTATTCAAGTGTCACTTTTCCTTGAACTAAAGCTACTCTTAAGCAGTGTTCAAAGTTAGGAGTGGAGGAATGACCTAGTTGTTAGAGTGCTGCTTCAACACCATGAGGTTGCAGGTTCAATCCTAATGCCACTTCCTGTGACTCTGGGCAAGTCATTTAACCCTTCATTACTCTGGGAACAGATAAGGAAAATACTTAGAATACCTGCTATTCAATATATTGTAAATTGATTTGCTATCCATGGAAAAAAGGCCGTATATCAAATAAAGATAACCATAACTATTATATGAGGGCAAGTCAATAATTAAAGGCAATTGTTAAATTTGTGATAACTGGAACAGAGCTAGCGATATGCAACATTTGTACTTCTACATTGTCTGTTGGATAGTTCATCCACGCACAGTGCAGCGCTCGACCTTTAGTTGTGTGCCAACCATGAGGTCAGAAACATGGACATTCCATTGCAAGATTGCACCATTGAAGAACAACGTGCAGTAGTGTGTTTTCTTTGGGCAGAGGGAGTGAAACCTGTGGAAATTCACCATCGGATATTGACAGTATAGACATAGCACTGTGAATCAACGAAAGGTTTATGAGTGGGTAAAAAGGTTTAAAGTGAGAAGAACTGGTGTAACTGATGAAAGTCGTGCTGGTTACCCATCAACATTGCGTACACAAGAGCATATTGACAGGGCAGATGCCTTGATTAGAGAAGACTGATTAATCAATGGTGTCTCAGTTGGCTGCAAGTTTGGATATCTGCTATGGATCTGCATTTGCCATAATGCCTGTGATTTAGGATATAGCAAAATCTGCCCACAATGGGTTCCTAAACAGCTTACTTCTCTGCACAAGCAACAGCATGTAGAGGTTGCAATCCAGTTCCTGAGACAGTATGAAGAAGATCCGAGCATTCTGGAGAGAATGATCGGTGATGAGACATGGGTTCATCACTGCGACCTGGAGAGCAAAGACAAAGTATGATGAAATAAAGGAAGTAGTGCTCACCTGGCTTGTGGAGCAGCTGAAAACTTCTCTGCAGGAATGCAGAAGCTAGTTGAACGATACATCAAATGCATCATCTTGCATGGGGACTATGTGGAAAAGTATGTTCATTTGCTCACAGTTACTTCTATTAGGGCCGTTAAATGTATTTTGCCTTTACAATTTGATTTGGCCTCCTTATAATTCATATAGCTCTTCTAAACAGTGATCATCTCCTAATTCATGGGTTCTTAACCTTTTTATTTTTGTGGTTCCTGCACCCCTTTAACTAATTAATGAAACCCTCATACCCCTCTCCAAACCACATGTCCATCGGTGACTACTGATGGCTATTTGTTGCTATTAGCCACTAGCAGTGCTAACTCACTAAATCACTAAAGTTACAGTACTACAGTTATACTACCAATAATTATCAAGAAAGTTTTAATAACGTAGTAACATAGTAAATGACGGCAGATAAAGACCTGAACAGTCCATCTAGTTTGCCCATTAGTGATACTCATTTAAAAAAATACATAATTTGATTAACTTGTCTCTTCTTTGATACTTCTGGGCCATAGACTGTAAAGTCTGATATTATCCTAGGTTCCAAATGCTGAAGTTGCCGTCCAAGCTCACTCTAGCCTATCCAACCATCCTATAGTTTGCAGGACATCTACTGTAAAGTCTGGCCAACAACATCCTCATGTTCCATATTAGTGGAGTTCACATTGATGCCCACCCCACCCCAGCCCACCCTACACTGAATCACCATATATGGGTCACAGACCGTGCAGGTCTGTCCAGTACCAGCCTTAATTCTTTAATTTACATCCTTCATTTTCTAACTAGAGATCCTCTATTTTTATCCCACGCTTTTTTGAATTCCATCACCGTTTTCCTCTCCACCACTTCCCTTGGGAGGGCATTCCAGGTATCTACCACCCTCTCCGTGAAGAAGAATTTCCTAACGTTGCTCCTAAGTCTTCCTCCCCATAACCTCAAATTATGCCCTCTAGTTTTACCATTTTTTCTTCTCTGGAATGATTTGGTTCTATATTAATGCCTTTCAAGTATTTAAACATCTGTATCATATCTCCCCTGTCCCTCCTCTCCTCCAGAGTATACATATTTAGGTCTTCTCATACTACTTTTGGTTCAAACCTCTTGCCATTTTCGTCGCCTTCCTCTGGCTTGTCTTTTTATATCCTTCGCCAGTTACAGCCTCCAAAACTGAACACCATACTAAGTGCGGCTTCACCAACAACATATACAGGGGCATCAACATCTCCCTTCTTCTGCTGGTTACTCCTCTTTCTAAAACAGTCTAGCATCCTTCTGGCAACAGCCACCACCTTATCACACTGTTTAGATGCCTTTAGATCCTCAGACATAATCACCCCATTGTCCCTCTCTCCATCTGTGCTTATCAGCTTCTCATCTCCCAGCACATAAGGTTCCCTCGGATTTCTACTCCCCATATGCATCACTCTGCACTTCTTAGCATTGAATTTTAGTTGCCAGACGCTAGATCATTCTTCTAACTTTTGCAGATCCTTTTTCATGTTTTCTACTCCCTCTAGGGTGTCCACTCTGTTACAAATCTTGGTATCATTCGCAAAAAGGCTAACCTTTCCTTCTAACCTTCAGCAATGTTGCTCACAAAAATATTGAACAGAATCAGTCCCAGCACCGATCCTTGAGGCACTCCACTACTTACCAGACCCTTCTCTGAATGAATTCCATTTACCACTACCCTCTGGCGTCAACCAGTTTCTAATCCATTTCACCACTTTAGACCCTATCTTCAGCCCACAGAGTTTGTTTAAGAGCCTCCTATGAGGAACCGTGTCAAAGACTTTGCTGAAATCTAAGTAAATTACATTTAGCACACGTTCTTGATCCAGTCACCCAGTCAAAGAATTCAATCAGATTTGTTTGGCACGATTTGCCTTTAGTTAAACCCGTGTTACCTCGGATCTTGTAATCCATTAAATTCTAAAAATTTCACTATCCTTCATCAACATTTCCATTATTTTTCCAATATCCAAAGTGAGGCTTACTGGCCTGTAGTTTCTTGTTTCATCTCTGCAACCACTTTTGTGAAGAGAGACCACATCCGCTCTTCTCTAGTCCCGTGGAACCTCTCCCGTCTCTAAAGATCTATTGAACAAATCTTTAAGAGGACCCATCAGAACCTCTCAGAGCTCCCTCAATATCCTGGGATGGATCCCGTCCGGTCCCATAGCTTTGTCCACCTTCAATTTTTAAGTTGTTTATAAACACTTTCTTCTGTGAACGGTGCAGTATCCATTCTATTGCTGACCAATTGCGGTTCTTCTCCAGGTTTTTCATCTGTGAACACCGAACAGAAGTGTTTGTTTAGCACATTTGCTTTTTCCTCATCACTCTCCACCTTCTTTCAGTCTTGTAATTCCATTTTTTGTCTTCCTCTTTTCACTAATATACCTGAAAAAACTTTTGTCTCCCTTTCTTATATTTATAGCCATTTGCTCTATCGCTCGCACTTTCGCCAGACATATCTCTCTCTTGACTTCTTTCACTTTCATCCGATATTCCTTTCTGTACTCGTCTTCTTGAGTTTTTTTTATATTTCACGAATGCCAGTTCTTTTGTCTTTATTTTTTCTGCCACTAGTTTGGAGAACCATATCGGTTTCCTTTTTCTCTTGTTTTTATTTATTTTCTTCACATAAATGTCAGTAACTCTATTGCACCTTTCAACTTGGACCACTGTTTTTCTACTTCCCTCATGTCTTCTCAACCAATCAGCTCTTTCTTCAGGCACTCTTCCATGCTACTAAAGTCTGCATGTTTGAAATCCAGGACTTTTGAGTTTTGTGCGACTATCCTCCTCTTTGGCTGTTATATCAAACCAAACTGTATGATGATCACTAGTTCCCAGGTGGGCTCCCACTCGGACATTAGAGACACTTTCACTATTTGTGAGCACCAGATCCAGTATCGCCTTTTCCCTCGTAGGCATATACAATCTCTCTACTTCTTTCTGATTCAGCAGACGGAACTTTCCAGTCCACATCCGGCAGGTTGAAATCACCCAGTAACAGCACCTCTTCTTTCTTTCCTAACTTTTGTATATCCGTAATCAGATCTTTGTTGATTTGCTGCAATTGAGTCGGAGGTCTGTAGACAACACCCAAGTGGATAGAAGTTCCGTCTTCTCATATCGCTTCTTCCTTTCCCCAGGTCCCCTGCATTTCAGTTGCTTGGATATCTGTCTTTATATAGAGAGTTACTCCTCCACCTCTTTGACCATCTCTGTCCTTCCTAAAAAGATTATAGCCCAGTATGTTGGCGTTATATCCATGAGAATCAGTGAACCATGTCTCTGTGATAGCAACAATATCCAAGTCCGCTTCTAACATCAGGGCTTGCAAGAACCTTCTTTACACGCTTTGAGGTCCAGACACCATTATTTAAGAGCCCCTGTCCTAACTCTTCAAATTCCTTTTTCCCTCTGCCTAGAGAAAGTCTTTTTTTTTTATTTTTTTAAATCATCATCTAATTCTGCTCCTGGCATAAAATTATTAATAACTTAGTCCATATAGTGAAGTCTACCACTGTAAAGATCCTGTTTGTGTGTGATGGGTCTATACACTTCTCCCTCCATATTCGCTGTGATAGGGGATTAACAGAACCGCAAATACAGAAAAACTGCAAATAACTTTTTCATATGTTATTCGCTGTTTTCTATTAAAAACCATTCTAAACAAATATGCATTACACAGAGAAAACATTAATAAAATTTTTTGAACAAAAAAACAAAACCCATCGTAAATATGGTGAAATCGCGAATAACATGACGGGATACCTGGCCTGTTCCTCAAGGAACATGGTGAAGAAAGTGCTGGGAATCAGCGATTTCTCAATGCAAGCTGATATAATTTGGGGGAAGAGCCAGCAAGCTAAAAACCGTGAATAATCGAAACCGTGAATATGGAGGGAGAAGTGTAGTAGGCGGTATATAAATTTTTTAAATAAATATTCATGTTGGAGAGTAGAGGGGAAAGGAATTTAAAAGAAGCAATTTTCCAACTGCTATGTTTCAAGATCTGAATGTGTGTGTGTGTGTGTGTGTGTGTGTGTGTGTGTGTGTATGTTGGGCTTTGCTTCTCTGGAGCCCTCTCAGTCTGATCTGGTCCATTTTTTAAGTTACTGTAATAGGGACACTCTGTTCCCCTAACATAGAATAACTGAAATTAAATCTATACTGCCAATCTCTTCTGTACTCATTTTAAATATTATACTGTATATGTTCCTGATGATCATTTAAAAATAAATGACAAAATACCGTATTTAATATTCTCAGAACGTTAACTTTACAAATGATACCAATTGGAAATCAGTCATTTTAAAAAATATTTATTTAATTTATTAACCACCTCTTCATGAAGTGATTCACCCAAAGTGGTTATAACCTTTTGGTGGATGAATATATAGATTGGAAGTTAAGGCAGCTGAGTATTCCAATACACAATCTACTGTTGATAGTTTGGTCTTATATTAAGCATTGATGTTCCATACTTCTTTTTGACAGCATAATATTTAAATAATAATCGTTACATGATATTTATAATTTCCAAAATGAATCTAATTTTTCTTTCTATTTACACTATAACGAATGTATAAATATAGTTTGTTCATTGTCCTTGATAATGCTTTGCATTGTTTTCTTCCTCTCTTTGTTTTATACCAGTGGTCTCAAACTCAAACCCTTAGTGGGGCCACATTTTGGATTTGTAGGTACTTGGAGGGCCGCAGAAAAAATAGTTAATGTCTTATTAAAGAAATGACAACTTTGCATGAGGTAAAACTCTTTATAGTTTATAAATCTTTCCTTTAACAGTTAAAGGAAAGATTTATAAACTATAAAGAGTTTTACCTTATGCAAAATTGTCATTAACTATTTTTTCTGCGGCCCTCCAAGTATCCTATTTTTTTCTGCAGCCCTCACATTTAAAGTTTAATATCTTTTCTTTCTCAAAACAGACACATTTCAATTACTATATTGAAAATAAAATCATTTTCCCTACCTTTGTTGACTGGTGACTTTATTTTTCTGTGCTTTTAACTATTTTTCCAGGGCCTTCTTGTCCTTTGACTGTTTTTCTCTCCGTCTTCACTTTCTGCCTTGCATCCATCTTTGACATTAACTTAATATTCAATTTTTCTGCTTTCTTTTCAAAATCTACGTTTCCATGTCTTACCTTCCCTTCTATGTCTCTCTTCTTCCGTCCCTATTTCCATGGTCTGACATCTTTCTTTCCTTTCTCTCCATCCCTCCTTCCTTCCTTCCCCCTGGTCTGGCATCTGTATCCTTCCCTCCCCCAACTTTTTATTTCTTTCACCCTGTCTCCTTCTTTTTTTCTCTCTCTCTCCATGCCCCCTTTCTTTCTTTTTTTCTTTCTCCATGCCTGCCCTTTCTTTCTGTCTTTCTCTCCCCATGCCCCTTTCTGTCTGTGTCCCATCTTCCTTCTTTCTTTCTGTCTCCCTGTCCCCCCCTTTCTTTCTTTATTTTTCCCTGACCTCCCCCAAGCCACCACCATTGGGGAACAGGCTGCCACCGCCGCAATCGGGGAACAGGCCAGCGCCGAGGTCTTAGCTCTCCCTACTTATCTTCCTCAGCACGGGGCCGACCAATTCTCGCCACCCAACATCAATTCTAACATCAGAAAGGAAGTTCCGGGCCAGCCAGGCAGTGATTGGTTGGCCCAGAACTTCCTCCCCGACATTAGAATTGACGAATTGGTCGGCTCCGAGCTGAGGAAGATAAGCAGGGAGAGCTAAGACCTCAGCGCTGGCCTGTTCCCCGATTACGGTGGCTTGGGGGAGGGCAGCAGATTGGGGACCCCTGCTTTAAGCGAGATGTGAGCCATTTGCCGACATTCCCTTCAGAGAGACTTCTGCAAGTCCAATTACAGCAGTCGCGGTCTGAACGCGATTGTCCTCTCCACAATCAGAAGTGGAGAGGACAGATCGCGGGCCGCAAAATAGTCCCTGGGGGGCCGCGTGTTTGAGACCGCTGTTTTATACTGTTTAACATGTTGTATATTATATGTCTAATCTAATTTGGAATTTATGCCTACAAAGGTTCAAGGCGACTTACAGTACAGTTTATGGAGAGATTATCATATCGTACAATTAAAGTAGTTTGGAACAGCTCAGCGGTGCTACAGGGAGGTACATTTAATGAACATTAAGGGGAGGAATATATAAAACAAGAGAGCTAATATGGTTCGAAGAAAGATGTTATGAGGTAGTCTGTTGCAGTCCTTAACTAGTGGTTAGCTGAGAACTTGATTCCATGGTGGTATTAAGATGAAGAGTGGTTTGGTGCATCTAATTTGCTGGAAGTCTGTTGTGTTTTAAATCTTTTGGACATTGATGGTTGTTCGGCTTAGTTGCCGGTAGAGTTTGTAGAGTCAAAAAGCAAGGTCTTTAGTTTCTTGCAAAGCGTGGTGTAATTAGTTTCAGATCTGATAGTTGTTAGGAGACCGTTCCAGGCTTTCACACCAGAGAATGTAAACATTGAGTGGAATATGCATTTATACTTGTTTTGGGGGTAGTTCAACTTTATCCTTTTGAAATTTCTGGGTGAAGTGGACCATGCCTAGGATAAAAGGTGACTTAGTGGTGCAGCGGAGTTTCTGTTGAGTATGTGGTGCATAATGCAGGATGTTTTGAATTTCATTCGAGATGAGAAGGGTAGCCAGTGAAGTTGTTTGAGGTAGTTAGAGATTGTCATATTTTTTCAGTCTGAATATGAGTCTTATTGCTGTGTTTTGTATGAGCTGCAGTTTGCAGATAAGGGTGATGTTGATACCTGTGCAGATGAAGTTGCAGTAATCTAGTTGAGAAAGGATCAGCATCCGCACGAGCAGGGCGAAGTGTTGATGTAAGTACAGTCTGATGAGTCTGTTGTGGGAGTGGGTCATTGGTATGGGCAGACTCGATGGGCTACCAATCTATTCTCCATCATCCAAGTCTCCACATCTCTAAGGTAAATATTTAGAAAGATCATAGCAACATCCAACGAAGTCATCACTGGTTTAAAAAATAAATAAATAAACCCAGTAATCTGCTTATTGCCTATATTGCCGTCAATTTCTATGTTTCTATGTTGTCTCATAGTGAAAGCTTTCCTCCAGATATTGGAGATTTGCGGCTCCATCGATAGCCTGGAGTCCAAATAACAGCCTAAAACTTTGGAGGAGTTGGCTACTGTAAGGGTGTTACTTGCTTGGAGAGTGATGTTTGTTAGAGCCGTCTGTTGTGGGGTATGAAAACAAAGAATTTTGTTTTTTGATGCATTTAGTTTTAGTTTGTTGTTTGTTGCCCACATTCGTATTTTATCGATGTTGTCTGATATTTTTTGGTCTGTATCAGATTGGTTACTAGTTGTTGGGATGAGGATCTGCGTATGACAATATGCCCTCATCACTGAATTTAATATTGCCAGGTGACCTCATGTATATATGTGTAGACAGTCAGAGAGAGAGTCCACAGAAGGCCTTCCAGTTGTTGAAGATATTACTCTTATTTCAGAGAGCTTTGTTAGGAGGAGGTTGTGATCTACTGAGTCGAAGGTATCTGAGATGTCGAATTGGAGAAGAACTGCTTGCCGACCTAGTAATTGTTTGATATTTATGGTCAGGGTTAGAAGAAGTTCTGTGCTGTGATCAGAATCTGAATTGGCTCAGTCCAAAATTGGATCATCTCCCCTCTTCTGTTTCCTTGCCATCAGGTATTTCTCTACAAATTGACTTTTCCTCAATAATCTTGGGTGTTATCATAGACTCATCCCTCTCATTCAATGAACAAATTAACTCTTTAGTAAAAGTTTTAAAAAAAAAGCTTTTTCAGCCTTCATATGTTGAGGAGAATCAGGTCCTATTTTCATCAGCAGTATTTCTCTGTTCTAGTTCAATCTGTTATCCTCTCTCGGTTAGATTATTGTAATTCAATCTATTTAAGTCTAACCAAGAATAGCTTACAGAAGCTCCAGTTAATTCAGAATATCACGGCTAGGTTGATTCTCAGCAAGAACAAATTTGAGCATGTATTTCCGCTATTGGCCAAATTTCCGATATTTTCTAGGATACTCTTCAAATGTTCCATTTCCTCACTTATACCTCTTTCTTGGAACTCTCAAAGATCGGGTCTAGTCTGGACCATGCAAAAATTTAAACTGCCTTTTTCCTCTTTTAAAGGAATTGTTTTTACAGGTAAATTAGGAAAATCCTATTCTTTCAAACTAACTGAAATATGGAATGATATTCCCCTAAGGCAGGAGTAGGCAGTTCCGGTCCTCGAGAGCCGAAGCCAGGTCAGGTTTTCAGGATATCCACAATAAATATGCATGAGATAGATTTGCATCTCAAGGAGGCAGATGCAAATCCATCTCATACATATTCATTGTGGATTTCCTGAAAACCTGACCTGACTCGGGCTCTCGAGGACCAGAATTGTCTACCTCTGCCCTAAGGCTAAGATAATTAGGTTCACGTCAACACTTTTGCAAAAATTTAAAAACATGGTTATTCTCAAAATTGTAAGCTTATGTCCTTTTCTTTATTTTTTTTTTAAATGATGTAAACCGAGTCAAGCTGTAATACATGAATATGATCCGGTCTATAAATCTAAGTTTTAGTTTAGTTTCAATGTAAGCAGGAGTGTTGTTCAATAAATGGTCTATATATTCATATCAATTTTTCTGCATTTGAATTTTTCTATTTAAAATTAATCACCTCTTTTCTATGCAAATTAGTGGGCGAGTAGGATCCAATAATATTCCTAGACTCCTGCTCTGTCACACCAGAAGAACTTTATATAAGCACAAATTAATCTAAGTAGGACATGTCAATGAACTGTTCAGTAGCTTAATCAGTTTTTGAAGTACTCCCTACCAATCTATTCTCCATCATCCAAGTCTCCACATCTCTAAGGTAAATATTTAGAAAGATCATAGCAACATCCAACGAAGTCATCACTGGTTTAAAAAATAAATAAATAAACCCAGTAATCTGCTTATTGCCTATATTATACCCTATATTTATATCTTGCCCTGTCAAAATTTTATAAAGTCATGCAAGATATAAATTTTAAAACTTCTACAGATAGAGCCTTGTGTGGTTCTGACTGCAGATGAGTAGGTACTGCTCACCAAGGGTTGGGTAAACCTCTGTGGGTAGCAGTGGAGCTAGTTCTCCTCACCCTTTCCACCATCAGTTGACAAAGTAAAAATCTGCCTGGCAGCCAATGAATTAGACTCTCTTCAAAAATAAACATCCAATAATGTCATCCTTTCTTGTGTTTTTTTGATTTAGCCAATTAATTAATTCATCTGAGAGGTCTTCTTATAAATGTTTGGATCTCAGGCAAGTGCCTAGCCTTAATCCTTCTTGGCTTGGAATGGCACTGATTTAAACCTCTCAATTTGGGCTTTCTGGCTGTTTGTCAGAAATTTAAACATCAAACCATCCCTACAGCTGATCTGTGTTTTTAATTTACTGCACATTAGTAGAGTTACCAGATTTTAGGCCTGTAAAATCTAGACAAATGGCCCCACCCCTAGGCCTGCCCAGTTCTACCCAGCCACGCCCTGTTCCACCCAAGTCATGCCCCATTCTGCCCCAGCCCCGCCCCCCAACCTCTTCTTCTCAAGCTCGGGTCTGCATCTGGAGAACATCAGCGCATGCACGGGTGTGATGCAATGACATTACATGCATGCTTGCGATGTCACCACTTCGCATGCACAGATGTGCTCCAGACGAGGCCCTAAACTCAAATCTTTTCAAAACCCGGACAAAGTGAAGGGTTTTGCAAAGCCGTCCAGATGCCTGGTCAGTCCTCTAAAAAGAGGGCATGTTCAGGTTAATCTGACCATCTGATAACCCTACACAGTATTGTAGGTGCTGTGTTCCTAGACGCTGGATTTGAGTTGGGCTCCTTTCTGGCTTTTTAAAGTGGCACTTATTTGTATATGCTTTACCTTTTGAACTTCACAGCCTTGCCAGTTGTGTGCTTATTAAACTATGCACTGGGTTCAGGACATGGCAACTTTTTAAATTAAACTATCTAAAAACTCTTGAGGCATTAAGGCCTGAGCAAAGCACCAACTTCCCTGAATCACTTCAGTGGCTTGTATGCAGGAAGGGGGAAGAGTTTGCTTTAAGGAGGAAAATTTACAATGGGGCAGAAAACTGGGTTGGTTTGTTTTCTGCCCCACTGTTAATTTTGTTTGGAGGTTATCAGAAGGCTAGTTCAAATAACAAGAAGCAAGGCTCCTCTGCCTGTAGGGGTGTGTGTTTACCAGTAGCAGCAGCTTGCAAAAACTAAAGTAGCCTCCCCTCAGTTTGACAGTTAGTACGTAATGCATCATTGGGGCTGCTGGTTTTCTGACATCCATTCATTAAACCAAGACCTCCTCTGATCGACTTTTGCAGACCGGAATGACTTCCTTAGCTTGGTGTTTCTTGGTTACTGAATTTGAAAGGAATGCTGTGCTCAGTAATAAGTGTGGATCGTATCCAAGGCTGTGAAACCTGCGGTTGCCCCCTTTTTTTTCTTAAATGGACAAAAAAGCAGTGTGGCAGTGCCAAATTTTCATTTCTCAAGAGTGAGTTCTCGTTAATATTGGGGAGACAAAAAGTGATACCTTTTACAAGTGTGTAAAGGCAATCTACACATGCAAATTGGGCTATATGTATACAAGTAGTGATTTTAGAAGAGGCATCACTTCTGCATATATGAAGTGGCATTCACAGATTTCTAGGAGGATGTAGAATTTTGCAAAATTCACTGTTTGATGATACTTGTGCAGGTAGCATTAATTATACATGTAAAGATCCAGCTTAATGCCACTATTTAAAGTCTTTTTTTAACTTTATTTAGTTTTTAATGCCAGTAAAAAATGCAATACAATTTATATACAAACTAGTGTTAAAGCCCGTTACATTAACGGGTGCTAGAAAGCAGCCCCCTTCCCCTCTCCCCCTCCAGTTGCTCCCTGACTGTCTCTCTGTGGCCCCTTTCTGTCTCCCCTGCCCCAAGCAAAGCTGTCTGCCTCCCAACACACCCCTCCCCCCAAAGCAGCCTCCTTTCCCTCTCGGCCTCCAGTTCGTCCCTGATTGTCTCTCCGTGGCCCTCCTTCTGTCTTCCCCCCCCAAGCAAAGCTGTCTGCCTCCCAGCACACCCCTCCCTCAAGCTGGGAAGGCGGCAGGGAGGAAAAAAATATGGGTTATTTTAAAATTAAGACTGCTTTTTTTATTTTCCCCCTCCCCAGAAAAAATCTCGATTATATGAAACCGCAAATGGAGAAACCGCGAATGGGGAGGGGGAAGTGTATAAGCTCGCCCACCAAAAAGGAAAACTAAGGTGATCCCAATTCTTCCATTTGCGAGCAATCATTAGCATGGCTATCCCGGTCATAATAAGGAAAAGCCAGCATTTATAACAGTCCATGGGGGGCTTAATATGCAATAACGTTCCGCATATAACTACCTCATACGTCAATGGAATTGATGCCTCCAGAATGGTATTACTCTGTCCCTATATTGACTTCCAAAAGTTAAGTATCAAAGGACAATAGAACAGCAGATGATCCAGTGTCTCTATATCAAGATAACAGTGCCAGCATCTATTAGATTTAGAACTATCTAATTTTTATAACCAAACAGGGGTCCAGAAACTTCTATGTAACAAAAAAACCCATGTTTGTCTCATAGATGCTGATGTTGTAAATCTCATCCTCCAAGTCCAAATTCGTGGCCATTGAGATGCAGAAATATGCATTTTGATTTAAAAACTATTTGTATGTGGGTTGTTAAATAAGACTTTTTTTCTAACATGTATATAAAAGGCTCTGTTCAGCACATATTTCATAAAAATACTACAGGTTTGTTTTTTTTTAAATGCATAGACTCAAGTGTCTATTGTTTGACCTAAAAGCCCTATGTATAAGGGGCTGCTGAAAAGTTCTCAACCCAGCCAACAAAGTTGGAGCAGTTTCCATCAAGGACTATACACTTAGTCCAGCGATTTTCCACTTTTTCATTCTGTATTTTTCCGAAGGAATAAAAAAAGTAGACAATCACTGGACTAAATCCATACTGCCCCAACCTTTGTTGGTTGGGCTGAGAACTTTTCAGTGGCCCCTTGTATATTTAGGCCATTGTGTCCTAATGAATGGCTTCATTGCTTACATAGGGATCCTTTTACTAAGGCATGCTAGCTGTTTTACCATGCGCTAAACGCTAATGCGTCCATTATAGTCTATTAACTGTAACCACACTGCAGCCCTAGACCGTGTGACCCAGGATAGAGTCACCCTGCAGGTTTTCCACACATCCTAATCAATGATTCAGACACGGTGGGTTGAATGAAAAAAACCAAGAATGGCATACAGTTCAAAATTAATCATCAGTGTCCCAACAAAATAAAGTCAGAGGAAAACTCTGATGGCCTTCAGGCTTTGTACTTCTCAATAATAATATAAATAGTGAAAATGGTTAACCACCACTAACAAGATCCTCAAAATGTTAACCAATCAGGAGAAAAAATATTTAATTACATGAAGGAAAGAATCTAAGAATTGCCACTCCATGGATATTATCCAATTTAGGAATTGTGGCAGGAGTATCTTTCATAGATCCAAAACCTTCATACTATCAATATGTGTAATTGTAACACTTAATCAAAAAATATTTATATAATTTACTACGTAAAAATTTTTGTTTTTGATTTTTTATGTTTTTGTTTTTAAATTTTTCTTTTTTGAACAGTTATAAAAACCATAAATATGAGAATTTAGTTGTGCAAATAGCTATAAACAAATCTCTTTTTATCAGTGCAAAAAACTTTGTGCAAATAGCATTCTTAGAACTTTGTAGGAACAAAAGCACTTATCTTTTTAAGCTTGTGTCCATATCTAGCGACATAAATCAGTCACTGAAGCCCCTTGCATGAGTGAAATACAACCCTGTCAGGCATTTAGATATTTCTTGAATACTGTAGTGAATAAAGTATTTTAAGGACTACTCTTCATTTGATCTGCCCCATATTGAATGCTGCAGATCGTTTGCCTGCTTGTTTTCTTGGACATTCATGTTGCATTTGTCCACATTAAATTTCATCTGCCATTTCGATGCCCAGTCTTCAGTTGCCCCAAGTGGCCCTGCAATAATTCACAGTTTATGAGGAATTTAACAACTTTGAACAGTATCAAGTCATCTGAAAAATGGATTGCTTCATTCATTCCTGTTTTCAGATTATTTATACATACTCTAAAAAGCACTGGTGCCAGTATAGATCCTTGTGGCATTCCACTATTCACATGCCTCCATTGAGAGAATTGGCCATTTAAGCTATATTCTGTTTTCTGTCTTTTAACCAGTTCCCAATAGGACATTGCCTCCTGTCCCTTGGCTTTTTAATTTCCTCAGGAATCTCTTATGAGGGACTTTGTCAAAAGCTTTCTGAAAATGTACTGTATCAACTGGCTCACCTTTATCCCCCAATTTATTCACTCCTTCGTTTGTTCATAGACTTGGGTAATTCTTTGTGGGGATTCTGTTGAGAGACAGAATATTAAAACTGTATCTCACTAGGCTGGTAGCAGCAGCTGTGTAATTGAAGAGGGGAGGTATGGATGGGTGAGTGAGTGTGTAATATGGAAGCTTGTAGGAATGTATTGTGTGAGGAATATGTGTGTGGGTAGTTTGTGTGGTTCTCTGGAGGGTTAGAGGCTTTAACTGTGTGTGGAAGGGAAAGGTTTTGGGGGGGGAGGGTCTGTTCTATGTTCATTACCTCTTCTGCTTCTTCCCATCCAATGTTCTCTCCCCTTATGCCCTTCCTCCCTTCCCCTTTTCCCTCCCTCTGTTTGTCACTCTTTAAGCTCATCCTTGAGCTTCTTGTCACCTCTGTGGGGCTTCTTCAGATCTTGTGCTTTCCTTCCATGAGCAACAGAACCAAAGGAAAAGGGAGGTTCAACCTTTCCTTCCATGAACCAGGATGTCTTATCCCACAATCCCTGGTGGTGCGATCCAACCTTGTCACCAGAGTGTTGCTTCTACAGCTTGGGCTGACTGTTGTATATGTTCCAGTGGCAGGACCTGCAGCTCCCTGCCACCCCACAGCTCATCCATTGCTCTGCTTTTCTACTCTGTGTATCCATCGGTTTGCATATGCACAAACGTTTATTATACTAACTTTCAGTGGGGACAATCAAGGTGGTTTACAATCTTATTAAACATGGGAAAGGAAAAGAACTATATAAAATAGGGGAGCGAGCAGAAACAATAGGCGAAAGACAGTACTGCAGTCAGTACTGGCAATTCCTACTCCACAGTGCCTAGAAAGGCAGGGGTGAAAAGATTGGTTTGTAGGGCAGATCTAAATTTCAGGTAGGAGGACTCATCAAGAAGAGAAGGCAGGATGGGCAGAAGTACTGATCTTCCCCCAATAAGATTACGATGTTTTGGAGTGAAATGTGCTGTGTTCTGAGCCAATTCTCAAAAGGGTGTTGTATCAGTAGACTGGAACCTCAAGTGGGGACAGAAAATAAAGATGCTATAGAAAGAAGATACCAATTTTGAATGTATTAAAAATGAGAAAATGACTGTATCTATGAAGCGATTTGACGATGGTTTTCAGATGCAGAGGAGGTCAGATAGCCGTCATCAATGAAGCAGTGGTAAGAGCAGTCTTAGGAGGTAAAATGAGAACCTAGACATTAAAGGGGGGAGTGTGTGGTGCAATGGTTAGAGCTACAGCCTTGGCACCCGCACTGTTCCTTGTGACCCTGGGCAAGTCACTTAATCACCATTGTCCCAGGTATATTAGATAAAGCTCTGGAACAAACTTCCAATCTTTCTGCGCGCCGAAACCTCTCTAGAAAAATTTAAAAGTTATTTAAAAAGTTACCTTTATAAAGATGCATTTGAATCTTAAATCAGATAATGTTTCCCTTCTTATGATCTCCCTATTTATTCTTGGATTCAGTCTTCTTTTAAAGACGTATTTTTAACCTAAATTACATTTAAATATTAATGATTTTTTTTTTTTAAATACCTTTCCTGATGATGTTCTTCCTTAAATGTTTTTCTTTTGGGTTTTGTTTTGTTTTTACTTTAAACAAATGTAATTTTATCCCTGTATTCCTTATGTATTTTTTAAATTTATGAATATGTTTTTATGTCTATTGTTTAAATGATTCATTTATTTCCCCAATTTTATTTTTGTTATACGCATTGAAAATATTTGATATTGCGTGTAAATCAAAATTTCAATAAACTTGAAACTTGAAAGCGGGAGCCCACCTGGACAGTTAGGGAATAATGCTTGAGTTGTCTGAATAATTTGTAATCCGCATAGAATTGTAGGATATGCAGAATATAAATTTTTTTTTAAAAAAAACAAATATGGAGAATGCTTGGTTCTGGGCAAGTCACTTTAACCCTCCATTGCCCCAGGTACAAAATAAGTTCCTGAATACAGGCAGTGCCCGAGATACGAATGTCTGACTTAACATATAACCCATACTTACGAACCAAACAACTCATTAACCCACGCTTCATCTGACTGATATCACTCCTGGTGTGCCAAAGATAATGTTGGAGGAACATTGGCTGCCTACCTACCCCGAGTGCTGCTGCTGCCCAGCCCCCCTCTGGAGAGCTGCAGAAGGAGGAAGCTGTGGCACAGGCAAGGAATATTGGTGGTTGCAGGGGGATATGTGTGTATGGAGGGGGATTAGGAAAGATTGGTGGCTTTCTCTCATATGTTTTGCCAATTTGAACTGAATATTTTTCTCTCATATGTTATATGCATGTTCTGACTTACATACAAATCTGCCTTAAGTACAGCTTTAAAAAGTAAATTGCTTGTAACCCAGGGACTGCCTGGGTTACAAGCAAGTGGATGTAAACCACTTTGCATCCACAGAAAGGCAGTGTATCAAATCCTATCTAGAGAGCTGCACGGGAACGGGGACGACGGGAATCCCGCAGGACCCATAGGGATCCCGCGGGGATCCCATGGGGACGCCCCCTAGGGTTGCAGGGATCCCGTGGGGATTCCTCCTAAAGTTGCGGGGATCCTGTGGGGTTCGATACAACTCGAGCCGCGAGGCTCGTCTTCTTTTTCCTACCTGCCCTGCCGCAGCACACATAGCCAACCGGAAGTCTTCCCTGATGTCAGCGCTGACGTCGGAGGGAGGGCTTAAGCAAAGTCGTCCCTCCGACGTCAGCGCTGACTTCGGGGAAGACTTCCGGTTGGCTATGTGTGCTGCGGCAGGGCAGGCAGGAAATAGAAGACGAGCCTCGCGGCTTGAGCTCCATTTGGCTGAGAAAGTTGCTAAGGTAATTTGCTTGTAGATGAGGGCTTGGAGACAAACGTGGAACACAAAAGGGGGGAGGGAGTGCGTTTTTGGATACAAGATATGAACTTGGGAAAGAGGAATGGAGGGAAAGAAATCCTGAGGTGGGGGAGGGAATGCGTTTTTGGACACAGAAGGCATGAACTTGGGAGAGAGGAAGGGAGGGAAAGAGATGCTGAGGTGGGGGAGGGAATGGGTATTTGGACTCAGAAGGCATGAATTTGGGAGAGAGGAAGGGAGGGAGAGAGATGGTTGTGTACACAGGGAATGAAAGAAAGGAGAATTTTTGGTCATAGGGAGGGAGTGAGGTACAGATGAGAGGGAGAAATATTGTGGTGGAAAGGGAACATTGGGACAGATTGAAATGGATGCAAGAGGGAGGAATGTTGGACATAGTGGTGAAGGGAATGGAGGGAGAGATGTGGCATGGTGCTGGAGAGGGGTGATGGAAGGAGAAATGTTGGGCATGGGACTGGTGGGCAGGGGTGAAAGATGAGAAAGGGATAAATGCTGGACCATGGTAGGAGGAACCAATGGACAGCAACAGAAGAATTTACAAAAGATGGGAAAGCAGAAAAAAGAAACTGGGACCAACTTTATGGAAAAATAAGTCTCCAGACAACAAAGGTAAAAAACGGAATTTATTGACTAAAATATGTTAGCTTTGGGAAATGTATATAGCAGATGTCTTTGTATTGTGTTCAAAAGAAAAGGAAATGCATTTCTGGTTTTATTTCTACAATGTTGAAATACTTGCTGACCCTTGCTGTGACTGGTGGGGATCCCCAAGCACCGCCAGCAGAGGACCTCCTCTAGAGACGGCCAGAACTCCCCTCCGCCAAGCACAGCAGTCGCTGGCAACATCCATGAGCCACTGAGGTGCCAGCATCTGTGACTCAGGGATGCTACTGCTGCCTGCCAAGCTTGGCAAAAAGGACCCCCGGCCAACTGCAAAGGAAGTCCTCAGCTGACAGCTTGGGGGTTCTCATCAGCTGAGTATTTATATTTTATATTTACATTAGAGGCTCTGCTAGAAACCCGTTTACAAAGTATGTATTCTTTCCAATTAATATTTCCAAATTAATACAGTGTCTTTGCTTATTTGTAAATGAGTCTCTACCAGAGCCTTTAATTCAGTAGCATAATTAAATGGAATAACTATTTCTGAAGTTTATAGGGACGGGCGGGGACGGTGGGGATTCCTCGCGGGGACGGGTGGGGACGGAGGGACTTGTCACGGGGACAGGTGGGGACGGGTGGGATTTCTGTCCCTGTGCAACTCTCAAATCCTATCTCCTTTCCTTAAAAAAAAAAATCCAAAAAACTATAGTTAATGGTACTCTTGTGTAGTAAATCAGATATTAAAAATATATTAAGATACTTTTTACATTGAATGACAAGTCAGTGTACCCATTATTTAGGTCAGAATTCACAGCCAGTGAGATTTCTGAATTGTACTATCTACTTCCTAACCTGACAGTTCCTTGCTTCTAGATAGTGTCAGAGAAATGGACTATCTTGGATAATATGCGTAGGTTTTCTTGAAGAACTCACAAGTTATCTGAGCCATAAGCCTTCCTTGCTGAGCTGTGCTAGAGGATTACCTCCAAGTCAGAAATTGGCCTTGTTATTTCGTTCCTCATATCGGGGAAGTAGAATGTAGAAGATTTTGGGTGTTGTAAGAGCTGCATTTCTACTCCTCAGTGAAGGCAATCCCTAAAGATAGATTAAGGTGCAAATGGGAGTTGGTGAAAGAGAACAAAACTCCTTTTGCAGAAGAGCTATGAGAAAATTAAAATAAAAGAAACTAACAAATCTATACACTCAAGCCATTTAAGCACTTGATTTCATTAATGAATCTAGCAGACCAAATAGCTGTATTTGCTCTCTTTGCCCCCTCCCCCCAACCTGTGGTTCTCAGAAGACCATAATAATTGGGCCCAATAGGGACCATCATTATTTCTATGGCCTTCCTGATCTATAAAGTATTACTAAAACTAAATTTATTTCACTTTCAGAACAATAAGGCTGAAGATGCATTTTGAAACAAGTTTAACCATGTTAGTAGCAAATTATTAGCAGCTGAAGAATGGAGGTGTGTATTGATGGAGAGGATGAAACTTCTTAGGAAAGGTGTTAAGCTGCCTTGTGGCTCTATGGAGACCAGGGTTCATCTCTCCTAATCTAGGGTGCATGTATGCCATGAAAGTGATGTTTTCCAGTTGTAGAACAAGCATTCAGCAGTGGAGCAATCTATCCAGCCCTCTCCGCTGCTCTTGTGACAGGGGTGAACAATGTCCATGCCGATTTTCTCAGCAGGCAGATTCTGGATCCGGGGGAGTAGTCTCTGTCCCAGAGGGCATTTTCCCTCATTGTTCAGAATTGGGGATAAACTGAAAAGGAATTTAATGGCCACAGCTAAGAAGAATGTGAATGCAGTTCGCTTCTACGGTCGATGAGCCGAGTGGGGAAGCACAGGGCTAGATGCCCTTGTTCAGCCCTGGCCTACAGAGCAGCTTCTCTGTTTTTCTGCTGTGGACTATGGTGGGTCGGATCATCTACAGGATGGCGAACCATCAGGTGGGTGATTCTAGTAGCTCTGAACTGGCTCTGTAGGTCTCGGTATGCAGATCTGGCCCATCTGCAGAGAGGCAGGTGCCTGAAACTGCCAGTTCATCCAGGGCTGCTCAGTCAAGGCCCAGTTCTCATGGAGAATCCTGAATGCTGTGGTCTTACTGCATGGCTCTTGAGCACCTGGCCCTGATTCAGAAAGGTTACTCAGAAGTTGGGGTTATGACCCTCCTTTAAGAAACCTGCGACAGTTGCAATTTACACTAAGACCTGGAAGACCTTCCAGTTAAGGTGTGCCAAGGAGCAGTTGGAGACTGAGAGGGCACCCATTCCAGTGGTCCTTGTATTCCTGCAGGCCGGTCTTGAAAAGAGCCTGGTGGTTTTGTCAGAGTGCAGATAGCCAATATCTTGTGCTTTTGGGCTCGGAGAGGCTTGCAGTTTCTGGCATCTCACCTGGATGTCACTTAAACTAAACTAAACCTTAAGTTTATATACCGCATCCTCTCCATAATTATAGAGCTCGGCACGGTTTACAAGAGCTTAATATAGGAAGGAATAACATAATGGGTTTGGAGGTTGAGCATTACATTTTTGTGAAAAGCCTAGTTTTCAGGTGCTTATGGAATAGTTGGAAGAAGCCCAGATTCTGTAGCGGGGCAGTAAGATTATTCCAAAGCCCTGTGATTCTGAAGAAGAGAGATTTTCCCACATAGAGGATACCTTTTAGCGAGGGGAAGGATAATTTAAGTTTTTGGGTGGGCCTGGTGGTGTCAGGACTCAAGGAGTTCCAAGATAGTGGGATTAGGGGAGGGAGGATGCCATGTAGGATCTTAAAAGCTAGGCAGGCGCATTTATAATTAACCCTGGAAATTACTGGGAGCCAGTGGAGTTTGGACAGAAGTGGGGAAACATGATCAAATTTGCATTTTGCGAAGATCAACTTGGCTGCAGTGTTCTGAATTAGTTGAAGTCTTTGAAGACTTTTTTTAGTTAGACTTAGATAGATGGAATTACAATAGTCTAGTCTGGAGAGGATGATGGATTGAAAAAGGACGGCGAAATGTTGTTGGCGGAAGCAGGATCTCACTTTCCTCAGCATGTGGAGGCTAAAAAAGCATGATTTTACCAAGGAGTTGAGGTGGTCATTGAAGGAAAGAGAAGAGTCGATAATGATGGTTTTTGAGGAGGGCTTTCAGATTAAGACCTCAGTTGTGCAGACCGTTCCCATCTTGGAACCTCAGTGTGGTCCTGAAGGGCCTGTCCTGTGTTCGTATGAGGCTTCCCTGTTGGACGTTATGATTAAGACAGTATTTTTGGTTGTCATAGTCTTGGCAGGAAAAACGACAGACCCTCTCATGTAGGGAACCCTTTCTCTGATTCATGAAGTTGGGTGTTTCTCTACACACAGTACCTTCCTTTCTTCTGAAGGTAGTTTCTATCTTCCATGTCAATCAGGTGCTTTGTTTTCCCGCCTTTCATCCTATGGGTTTAGCAAAACAGGCCAGACTTTTGGGGAAGCTGGATGTGTGCATAACCCTACTTTTCTATCTAGAGAAGACTAATGGTTCTGGACTTTCTGATCAACTTTTTGTGCTGACTAGCCACTCGAGTTGTGGCAAGCCAGCTTCCAAGTCTTCCATTGCCAGATGGATTTGCATGGATATTTCATCTTCCTACATTGCCTGTGGGACACAGCCTCCTATCTCTATTGCAGCGCATTCGACAACAGGTGTAGTAGCTTCCTGAGCAGAGTCCCGGGCTGTCTCACCTGATGAAAACTGTACTTGGGCTACTCTTCATACTTTTACAGAGTTCTACAGAGTAAATGTGGAGGCTCAAGACAATGACGCTTTTCGGTCCTCAGTTCTGGCTTTGGTACATCAGCTAAAGTACGGACTCCTGTGTATATATAACAGAACAAAAGATTAATAATAATAATAATTTATTTTTTTGTATACCGCCATACCAAGGGAGTTCTAGGCGGTTCAAATAGATGAATTACATACAGTGCGATTGAAAAAAGAAGAACATAGCAAGGCAATCGAAAGGTCAAAACTAGTTTACATTGACAATTTAGGTGAGGGAAGGGCTAATACAGAGCACATACAGTATGTACTGTAATAATAATAATAATAATTTTATTCTTATATACCGCCATACCCGGTGAGTTCTAGGCGGTTTACATCAATTAAAGTAGTATCTGCGTTGACACGCAGATTTACAACAATTTATCAGATATAAACAATTTATCAGATATACACAATTTATCAGATATAAACAAGTGTTAAAGCAGATTTACAACAGTTTATCAGATATAAATAGTTTATCAGATATAAACAAGTGTTAACCAAACTTTGACAGAGGATGACGGGCGGTGGGAAGATAGGGAAGAGAGAAGCTATTAAGGGGGAGGAGAAGAGCGGGGGGGGAGGGCGTGGGGGCGAGTAGTAATGTAAGCGGAGGGGGGGGTCGTTAGGGGTCTTGTTTGCCGAATAGGTAGGTTTTGAGTGATTTTCTGAAGCCGAGGTAAGTCGGGGCCTCGAGTATCATTTGTGCAAGCCATGGGTTGAGCTTAGCTGCTTGGAAGGTGAAGGTTTTGTCTAGGAATCTTTTAAGATGGCAAAGTTTTAGCGACGGGAAGGCGAACAGCTGAATTCTACAGGATTTCTTGTTTGTGTTGTAGAGGCTAAAGTGAGAATTGATGTAACTTGGTGCTGAACCATTTACCGATTTGTAGCAGAAGCATGCGAATTTAAAAAGGACTCTAGATTCAAATGGCAGCCAGTGAAGTTGGTGGTAGAAGGGGTGACGTGTTCCCATTTCTTTAGGCCGAAGATGAGACGCACCGCGGTATTTTGGATTGTTTTTAGTCTCCTGGTGGTTTTCTTCGTGGCTTTGAGGTAAATGATGTTGCAGTAGTCAAGGATGCTGAGGATGGAAGATTGTACAAGTAGGCGAAAAGAGGTGTCGTCGAAGTATTTTTTTATGGTGCGGAGTTTCCACAGTACGGAGAAGCTTTTCCTGACCATGAGATCGGTGTGGTTTTCTAAGGATAGATTTTTGTCCAGAGTGACTCCCAGTATTTTTAGGGTGGGTTCGAGGGGGAAAGTTAGTCCTTTTAGTTGAATTGTAGTGTCCTTGATTTTGTCCTTGGGGGTGGCTAGGAAGAATTTTGATTTGTCGGGATTGAGTTTCAGTCTGAAAGATAGCATCCAGAGTTCGATCTGGTTGAGAATGTTTGTAATGTAGTTGAGTAGTTCTTGTGAGAAATTGGTTAGTGGGATGGCTATTGTGATGTCGTCTGCATAGATGAAAGATTTGAGTTTAAGGTTGTGTAGGAGGTTCCCTAGGGAAGCCAGGTAGATATTGAAGAGAGTGGGTGACAGGGGGGAGCCCTGAGGGACCCCGCAGGTATTGTCCCAGCTATATGAGGACGAGTTGTTCTTGAGCACCGTGTAGGATCTATTTCTTAGGAACCCCTGGAACCAGTTGAGGACCTGATCGGAAATGCCGATGTGGGCCAGGCATTCAAGGAGAATGGAGTGGTCGACCAAGTCGAAAGCACTGCTCAGGTCAAGTTGTATAATCAGGGCACTTGAGCCCTGGCTAAAGAGTGTGTGGAGGTGGTCAAGAAGGGAGGCTATGATGGTTTCAGTGCTGTGATCTGCGCGGAAACCTGATTGATTGTCGCTTAGGATGTTGAATTTTTCTAGATATGCAACGAGTTCCGCCTTTACCATCCCTTCTGCTATTTTGGTAAATAGGGGGATGCTTGCAATTGGTCTATAGTTAGCAGGGGAGTTTGGTGGTTCTTTCGCGTTTTTTATAATTGGGGTGATCATAATATGACCTTGCTCTAACGGGAAGTTTCCTGTGGATAAAAGAGAATACAATTGGATTTATGAGAAGGGGGAACAAAGCATATTAGATGAGAAGGGGGAGCAACAATCTTGGAAGGGTGGGGGGGAGGAGGGGGAAAAAGATGCACTGTTGGCCAATTCTCCGAACGATTGTAGAAGAGTGAAGCACTACCAAGTTTTCATGCATATGATTGACACATGCGCAGAGCCCTAATAGCAGTGGCATGGGAAGTAGCCTCCTATCACTGCTGTTAGGGCTTCTTTTTTTTTAATGGCACAGATGTTGTGTGTGTGTTACACGCAATCTTCCCCATTAAAAGAAAAAAAGCCTCCCATGCTGAAGGCCCTCCCCAACAACCCCCCCCCCATGAACCATCCCCTTCTCTTCCTCCTGAGAAAAAAAAAGTAGAAGAGATGCCCACTCCCCTGAACTCCACCCCCACTCCCTGAAACCAACCCCCCCCCAATACCTTTGGTAGACATTGGGAACTGAAGGCAAGCACGGTCCCTCCAGGTTCGAGGTCCTTCCCCTCCCTGGTGCACCATGTGATACATGGGGAGGAGCCTAAGGCCCTGATTGGTTCAGATGCCAAAGACCCCTCCCTCTGTATCCCATGTGATGCATGGGGAGGAGCCTAAGGTCCTGATTTGCTAAGATGTCAAACAAGAGTGTGTAAGAACCTAATGTTTCGTTAGTGTCAGTTTTACTGTTTCTAATTTTGAGCCTAGTTATTGGACTTGCACACTAGTAGTTCTCTCCTGTGGAACACACTTGCATTGGGAGATCTGATGTAAGCAAGAACTTGATAGCTAGAGGGTGTCCCTTTTATGAATGTCCAGAATTAAAGCCTTGTGATATAACACACCTATCATGCATTGTCATGATGAGATTATAAAAGAACTCAGCATTCATATTTGCTGCGTTTCACAGGTCTAATTATCAGAAACCTGATAGAGTTGCTAAAGTAGCTTTCAAGAGCATAGCTTGGGGAATTTGAATAGAAATTAGAAGTTAATCATGCATCTGAAGGTCCACTGCTGTTGGATCTGCTGATGAAATGGTAACCTAGGATATATGAAACATTTTTTGTTTGTTTTCTGATTTAGCAGCTGTCATGGAGATAACAGGTATGTTTTGATGGTCAGATAGTCTTGTATGATGAAGGTATTTTGTAGCTGCGGGGTAAAGATAAGTATGGAAAGAGCACAGTTTGAAGAAACTCAAGTACTTTTGCCAGATGGCTGAGTAAAAAAGACTTTGCTTGGGATTTTTATTTTTTGACTATTGATTCCATGAACCGTTCTGTACATGTAGTTTATAAAATTTGATATGCATTGCTTCATTTCTAGAAACTTTTAGAAACCTGCTTTACTGCTAAGCTTATGTTTACACAATTCTAGTGTTATTGACAATGATTTATTTTTGTGTCAGCTCAAACAGCAATTGTGTGTGCATGTGTGTGTCTTATAATATAATCCTGCAGTCCAGTTTAGAGAAATACAAATGCCATTTTTAAAGAACTGATCAAAAACAACAAAAGAAGGAATTTAAAGGCTCTTTACAATTTTGCATAATTCATATGCTGGTTGTGTGCCTGTTATGTATGAGAATCTGCTTTCTTAGACCAATACAGTTGCTAGAAACCTTGCATTTAAGAAGTTATGCAATGCTTTAATAGACAAAGTAGTAATTTCGCTGTAGTCCTCTTACAATAAACTTTTTCTTTTGGGCCTCTGCCATTCTGTACCATACTATGGGGAAGATTCTCAAATGTTTGATTCACGTCATTCTCAAATGACGGGAATCTATTGCAGAAGCTGCTGTATCGATTTCAAAAAGGCAAGTCATTCTTAAAAACTTTGCATGCAAATGAGGTTCATAGAGGGTTGCTAAATTTGCATGTGCTGATCGCTGGTGACAGCGATCAGCACATGCATAGAATAAACGTGCAAAAAAAAAAAAAAGACCTGAAATCGAAGATCGGCAGGAGCAATGTATGCCCACTCCCTCCCGTCACCAACATCAAGCAACCCCCCCCCCCCCCCCGGCAGCTGGAGAGATGCCCTAACCCTTCCACTCATACAACTTGAAAATCTTAAGTTACTCAAATTGCATTCTAAATGATGAAGAATCTTAGAGAGTAAACTTGTACAAAGTTAGGTTTAACATCGTAGAAGTCATGTAATAACACCTGACACCCCTGCCCCGGCAGCTGGAGAGATGACCATTCCTTTCCATTGCCATGTAACAACCCCCGACATCCCGCCCCGGCAGCTGGAGAGATGCCTACTCCCCCTGCCGCCGTTGTGCTCCCAACGACCTCCCCCCCTTGTTTACAAAGATTGGCAAATGGGATGCCTATCCCTTTGGCCTGCATGCCCGCCTCTTCAAAATGGTAGGCCTTCCCTTCCCCAGTGCATCCCGGGATGAGCCATGGAAGTGGCTTAGGGCTCTGATTGGCCCCTCCTAAGGGCCTTCCATTTTCTATAATCTAAGCAAGCAGATTGAAGACCTTTCTGTGTTTCTTGGATGTTCACAACACATTTTTGGTATTCCCATCACTTAACCCTTTCAGGACCAAGGGACATATTTGTCCCATAACTTTAAAATCCTATAAATTTTGATTGGGATAGTCTACAGTTCTAAATTTGATATGTACGGATTCCATATGATACTGCCTTTATGTAAACAAACTGGTTCCGACATTCATTCATTAGCGTCGTTGCCAGATTGACGAGAAGATTCACTTGCCACACTGTCCATAAGCCAGAAGTTTGATTTTTTTTAAAAAAAATAATGATATTTCACAAAAAAAATCAATTTTTTTGGCATCTGCAAGCCCTTTTTACCATAAAAATGTCGTCAAAACCACAAAAATTGGCCTACGATCCTTATGGTCCTGAAAGGGTTAATGTCACCAAATGTTTCTCTCAGATTTATAGTGGACTCTTGTCATTTTTAGTAAATAATGCTTCCATTGGTCTAGCATCAACTGCCAAGAGTTTTCATAGAGGTGTTCATTATCCTAGTAGCAGTACTTATTTGAACAGTTCTTATAAGAACCAAGAGGCACAAAGGATGAGTGATATTATGGTAAAATCTATCCAGGATCTCAACTGGATTACCATTACGATTAGCCTTATCCTCTTTCATCTCAGAACCTGTCATCTGGGAATGAAGTTTGTCTCTGGAAACATTTTGGTAATTCTGGCAAAGGTCAGGGGGAGTCATCTGTTAGATGAGGTCAGTGCTGTAATTTCTGACTTGCCCATATCTGACAGACTTTTATGTTGGCAGCGATGGAGATGATGCTGTGGTCCAAGTACTACCATTATAAGATCTTTTACTCAAGTAATGGAAACTACTGAGAAAGTCTGCAACACAGTTTTTTAGCAGCTTCAAAAGCTCAGCAAATTAACTATTCTTTGATCTGGTAGACTTTGAGAAAGTCTAAAAAGAAAGACCCCTGCAGAGAAAAATTTTTTTTTTTTACTGAGTTTACTTGGATAGGGAGTAATAGTATACAATGAGATTCTCAGCCTAAGGATTTTAGTCTCAGAAAGAGAGGAAATGTGCATGTGAACAAGCAGGGTGAATTTTCTTCCAGCAAAGGAGCAATTAAAAGGATACTCACACAAAAGACTGATGCTGTATAAGACTCATCTAAAATCTGCCCATTCCCAATATAGTACTATAGAGACTTTACACTCATATTAATATTTAAGGCTTCTTTGTGCTTATTCCACTCATTCTTGAATTCATTTACTATTTTGGTACCGTAATGACTTTAAGTGAAGGACAGGTAAAGATAGAGACTGTAATGGTTGGTTGTGGACATATCCATTTTGGCAGCATCATGTAGAGCTGTACTCAAAGGCTAAATATGTTATTTTGCTATTTGACCGAATACGAATAATGGATATTAAGCTTTACCATAACAAATAATAAAAGAAGCAACAAAAAATCAGCGAAAGCTAGAAGGATGCTAGGGTTCATAGGGAGAGGTATGGCCAGTAGGAAAAAGGAGGTATTGATGCCCCTGTATAAGACTCTGCTGAGCCCTCATTTAGAATATTGTGTACAATTCTGGAAGCTGCACCTTCAAAAAGATATAAAAAGGATGGAGTCTGTCCAGAGGAAGGTTACTAAAATGGTGCGTGGACTTCATCATAAGGCATATGGGGACAGACTTAAAGATCTATCTCAATCTGTATACTTTAGAGGAAAGGCGGGAGAGGGGAGATATGACAGAGACGTTTAAATACCTATGTGGTGTAAATGTGCATGAGTCGAGCCTCTTTCATTTGAAAAGAAGCTCTGGAATGAGAGGGAATATGATGAAGTTAAGAAATGATAGGCTCAGGAGTAATCTAAGGAAATACTTTTTTACAGAAAGGGTAGTAGATGCGTGGAACAGTCTCCCGGAAGAGGCCTATACCTTGAACTGCAAGGTATTCGGAATAGAAGTCCCTAATGTAATGTAATGTGGAGATAGAGACTGATTTCAAGAAAGCCTGGGATAGGCACGTGAGATCTCTTAGAGGAAGAGATAATGGTTACTGCGGATGGGCCATTTGGTCTTTATCTGACATCATGTTTCTATGTTTCTAAGTGTTTATTTCAGTAGAGCCCTGGATTAGTCATATTCAAATTTAAATATCTATTTGGCTGAATGTGAATTATATATTTGGGGCACTATTCGAGGCCAAATCGAATACAAATATTCGGTACAACCCCAGTAGTATGTCATACAGGAGGAAGATACATTTACAAGCAGAAAGGCTGAGCAAATGCTACTTTCAACCACGACAGTAGGAACTAATCCAAGCAGTCTTAATGTGGGAGTGGCATGAAGCTATTCATTCCAATTTTTTTTTTTTTCCTTCAGAGAATACAAGGGAAATAAAGTTTTAAATTTTTTTGAGAAAAAGCTAAAAGTACACTAGCGGAAAATGATTTTAATAGCTTTATTGGGAGATTTTGATGTCCTCTTAATCTGTCCTCAGGTCTGATTCTTAATCCCAATCCTAATTGCTGTCTACTAATTTAGAGATGGAGAGGCTTTCCCTGAAGAAATTGGGCTATTCTGATGGATCCATGGAAGGTCTACTTAAGTTGAGAAAGGCTTCCAACCCAATTCTACACAAATAGTATAGTTCCATTCAGTTAGCTTTACAGCCCAATTCTCTCCATATAAGGGCAGAAAGTCCATGGATAAGCCAATTAAATATATTCACCTGCAGTTGGTGAACCTATAACTGGCTTTGAATACAGGCCCAATTATTTTCCAATTAGATATTGTAAGATTTATGAGAACAGCTAAAATGTTTAATCTTTATTTTAGAAGTTTGTACAAACTTGGAGTTTAAATTTGTTTTGGGAAGTGCTAATGATGATGCCTTTAGAAATATCAGCCACAGTTTCCTTGGTTTATTGTTGGTCAAAACATGTATGGTTTTTCTGGTGGTGATCTATTTATCGAGACAAGTTCAGTGAGTTCTGTTTTCTTTTTGTTAAATTCCGAAAGAGTAAAGATACGTTTGAAGAATAGTCTCTACTTTTATTTGTAATGTGAATTCAGCATTTTCATTTGTCAGGAATTGGTGTTTCCTTCTTTGTGCCAAGAGGCTACATCTGTAGAGAATAATTTCCACCGCATGAGTACATATTTCCACTAGTTCAAAACCTTTCAGGAAACCAGAGCAGTTTTATTTGGGGCAGCTCCTAAGAATAAGCTGGCTTCAGGTAAGCATCAGTGTTATCTTTTGTAGGATTGGAACTTCTTACTGGGCAAAAGATATGGCAACTTCAGAGATAGAGACAGATGTGGTAGAGGTTTGTAAAACTGCAGAAACGTGCAATGATGCAGGCTAAATTTATTGTATCAAATAATTGAGTGCGGTTAATAATACCACCTTAAAAAAACACAAAGCAAGGGACCCGACACGGTCCGTGTTTCAGTTAACACACCTTCATTTGGCTCTGCATCCCTCACTGCAGACTTTGTTGGTTCTTTCCCCCCTTTGTTTGTAGAGGTTTGTAAGGCAGACACTTATTTTATTTATTTATTTAATTTGTTTTCTATCCCGTTCAGAACAGGTTACAGGTTAACATACATAACATAAAGTCAGCATGGGTTAAAGGTACACATACACAGAAGAAAGCCACGTTTAAAAGAGTAGAATTTGAAAGGGTCAACTCGAGTTGGGATTAGTTTTGCTATATATAGATAGAAAAGGGCAGTGATCATATTTTTTTTTTCTGCTCGTAGGCATCACATTGTTTTCCGGTGGGGCTTTACTTTGATGCAGATGCAGCGCTAGGCTCTAGTGGGGAGCTGCAGGGCGACACATCTGAGTTTGAGTCAAGCCTGGGGAGGAGGGTCTATGAATGCAGAAGTGCTTGACATGTCAAAGCATTGGGAGAGAAGCCTAGGAAACCACCTCCCCCCAAATTTGGTGGTTCTGCCGGAGAGGGGGAGGGAACTGCAGAGACCCCTTCCTGCATCCTACTTTTCCAATGTATCGCTTGGCTCTGCTGGGATTGGCCCCGCACGCCTCAGATGCAACGTCCTCTCGGCTTCTGCCTACTGGAAACAGATTGGTGCGTAACCTTAATCCAGCACCTTCCAGAATACTTCAGACAATTTAAACATCCCTGTCCTATTTAAATTGTCTGAAGTATTCTGGAAGATTTTTAATGTATTCTTTTATTGGTAGTGCTGCCTTAAGGTTTGTTTGTCCTTTTTATTACTTAAACATTCAAACTGGAAAGGAGGGGCCCTCAGATGTGATATTCAGTTCTGCACTAGTATGTATAGATTTAAATTGCTTGTTTTGTAGGGTTTGTTACTATACAAAAAAAAAAAAGCAAGCTATTAGCATCTTAAAACTAAAAAGAAATTAGGACCACCTTGTCTTTCCCACTAAAGTTAATTTTGCTTTGCCTTTTTTTTTTTCTTTGCTATTCAGAGAACTCTAGCCTTAGAAAATTCCCACCTATACTCCAAGTCCCAACAAGAAGAAAAATTGTATGCGATACAAAAGGGAGTCCAGTGTGTGGGCATAATGCGGTAATTAATGGGCAGTGATATACCCTGGTGTGTTTCTCAGAACCAGTTCCCAGTTGTTTAGTGGTGCATATTATTCATTTGCTGCCTAAATATTTCGAGAAGTGGGTCATTTATTCATTTGACTACTTGTAGCAGATCCTTTATCACTCTGTCATCTTGAGTAACATTATGTTCTCTGCTGTTAAGATAGAAAGGAGGAGGCTTGCCTCAAGTGCTGTATATAAATGTTCTTTTCTGTTCCTCAACAAGAATTTATGCCGTTTCTTAGGTTCTTTAGTTCCAGTAGCACAAGGTATGCATCTTGTTTGCAAGTTTAACTGCATACTCCATTCAGAACTTCATAGTAGCTCAGGTCACCTTATAATTTATACTTTCATGATTCTCTAGGGCAGGGGTAGGGAACTCTGGTCCTCGAGAGCCGTATTCCAGTCAGGTTTTCAGGATTTCCGCAGTGAATATGTATTAGATCTATTTGCATGCACTGCTTTCAATGCATATTCGTTGGGTAATCCTGAAAACCCGACTGGAATACGGCTCTCGAGGACTGGAGTTCCCTACCCCTGCTCTAGGGAATGATAATAAGATGGTTCTTGACATTCTCGGCTACTGTTTGCATTGTAACGTATAACTTTAAAGGAGGTTTTAAGTAAACCTTATTTTTTTCAGGGTTCTGCAGAGTGTGAATTGTGGCTTTCTACCGGTGGGATTCAGTAGATGAATTAAACAAGGGGTCACCAACCTCGGCCCTTGATGAGTCAGGTTTTCAGGATTACCATGATGAATATGCATGAGATCTATTTGCATACAAAGGAAGCAGTGCATGTAAATAATCTCAACAGCTAATAAGCAACTGTTTATAAATTAAAACAGTGACCATTATGTTTCTCAATACCAATTACTAACAATCCTCAGCAATACTTTCATAGTCCGTGGCTTTAAGTGTTCTCTCTTCATCGGACTCTTTTAAACTTTATTTTTTACTTATTTAATTTATTTTAATTTTAGTTGTTCAACTATATATAAAGTATAGAAGTACGTAGCTTAGTGGTTGGAGTGCAGTGATATTAAGCCAACATGTTTCACCTATTATGGTTTTCTGAAGGCAGTAATCCCTTCCTACTTATAGCGACTATTTAAGGCCACAGCCATCATCCAAAGATCTTTGAATAATTACATATCTGTTATATGATAGTGTTGAGAATTAATTCATCATCAGATTTTCAAGTTATTGTTTCACAGGATAATAATAATAATAAACTTTTTTTTGTATACCGCCATACCAATGAGTTCTAGGCGGTTTACATCAAGAAAAGCTGGACAATCAGCGAATCTTATAAATGCACCACATGACATATCATAAATACAATACTAAGACAATTAAGATATGAATTTATCAAACAAGTAGGTTTTCAGTGTTTTTCTAAAAGCATGGTAAGATTGAGCTTGATGAATTAAGATACTCCTGGTGTGAATAACATAAAGAAAGACCTGGCGAAGCTTGAAAAATGGGCTGAAATTTGGCAGCTAAAATTTAATGCTAAGAAATGCAAGGTCATGCATTTGGACTGCAAAAGCCCGAGGGAATGGTACACTTTAGGGGGTGAAGAACGTTTATGCATGACGGAAGATTGGGACTTGGGTGTGATTGTATGTGATGATCTTAAGTGGCCAAACAGGTTGAAAAGATGATGGCGAAAGCTAGAAGGATGATAGGTTGCATAGGGCCAGTAGGAAAAAGGAGATATTGATGCCTCTGTATAAGACTATGGTGAGACCTCATTTAGAATATTGTGTACACTTCTGGAGGCCTCACCTTCAAAAAGATATAAAAAGGATGGAGTCGGTCCAGAGGAAAGCTACTAAAATGGTGTGTGGTCTTTGTGATAAGGTGTATGGGGACAGACTTAAAGATCTCAATCTGTATACTTTGGAGGAAAGGCGGGAGAGGGGAGATATAATAGAGTCATTTAACTACCTACATAATATAAATGTGCACGAGTCTTTTTCATTTGAAAAGAAACTCTGCAATGAGAGGACATAGGATGAAGTTAAGAGGTGATAGGCTCCGGAGTAATCTGAGGAAATACTTTTTTTTACAGAAAGGGTGGTAGATGTGTGGAACAGTCTCCCAGAAGATGTGGTGGAAACAGGGACTGTGTCTGAATTTAAGAGATCCTGGGATAGGAATGTGGGGTCTCTCAGAAAGATAATGGTTACTGTGGATGGGCAGACTAGATGGGCCATTTGGCCTTTATCTACCGTGATGTTTCTATGTTTCAGCTGGCAGGGCTTGGATCCCTGAAAGGATGTGCTGCTGCTAGAGGAGCCTGTTGTTAATTTTACTAGGAATAGTGTTTCAAGAATCATGCAATTTTCTTATTGATTGCTATGTCGATTGCCAATTTGCATCTGTTGCTGTGAGGCCAGATTAAGTGATTGGCAAACTTTGCACATACCCAAAAAATGTGCACACAGCGCTATTCTGTAAACAGTACTCCAAGTTTGGATGCTGTTCACAGAATAGCACTTAGCGCCGAGATCCATACCCAGTTTTTATTGCAAGGACTATACACCAATTGAACCCGGTTGTAAATCCCCCACACCTGAATGACATGCGGATCCTCTGAATTCTGTAACACTGCACGCAAATCCTAGAAATGCTTCTGACCTGCTCATGGCCATGCCTCCTTTTCATATCGACATGAAAAATATTATGTGCACATCTGTATAGAATTGCGACGATAAATGCCAGCTATTGCCAATTGGCGCCAGTAATTAATTGCACCCAATTCTTGGTGCTAATTCGCTCATTAAGTAATTAAATTGTGTGCACACAGATTGGACATGCACGCAAATTTGTGCATGCAATTTTGAGTGCTATATATTAAATTAGGTGGTCTGTGCCCACATAGTTAAAGGGTCCTTTTGAGATATGCTTACTCAGTATTTGAGAGTTAGGATTGCTTTTTGATGGTCAGCAGGTTTATCACTTATTTATTGCTCATACTTTTTTTCAGTAATAACTTAAGGTGAGCCACTTTCAGGTACAGTAGAAACTAGAACTAGAAACACGATGGCAGATAAAGGCCAAATGGCCCATCCAGTCCGCCCATCCGCAGCATCCACCATCTCCTCCTCTTCCTGTAGGCTAGGGCTCTTTTTGCCTACATTATGAGGTCATAGAGCCTATTTTCCTGTCACTGGAAAGCTCATAATCTAATTTTTTTGTCCAGCTGGTAGGATGACAGGACTTTTTAACATGAGCGGCACCTCATCCTCCCCCTGGACCCCGACTTGTGGTGTCCCACAAGGCTCACCCCTCTCCCCAATCCTCTTTAACATTTACATGTCCTCCCTGAAACTACTCCAACTATCCCCCCTTGAAACTCTTTACACTTACGCTGATGACATCCTCGTCCTCCTTGAGACCGACTCAAACCTCACTAACCTCTCCACGAACATATCCTCATGCATAAAGAACCTCCAATCCTGGGCATTCACAATGCATATGAAACTAAACAAGTCCAAAACAAAACTCCTTTGGCTCGGCCAAAAATTAGACCATCTACCTTCCTCCATCCCATTGTCCACCGGCCCCCCATTACAGCTCGAGTTCTCAAGCAAAGTTCTGGGTGTCACCTTAGACTCTTCTCTATCCTTCAACGAACATCTCCAATCCCTGGTGAAGAAATGCTTCTTCAGCCTTCACATGCTAAGGAAAGTCAGACTCTATTTTCACCAAAAACACTTCGCAGTCCTAGTACAATCCATCATCCTCTCCAGATTGGATTATTGCAATTCTATCTACCTCAGCCTAACCAAGAAAAGCCTCCACAGACTTCAGCGGATTCAGAACGCCGCAGCTAAGCTTGTTTTCGTGAAAAGCAAATTTGATCACGTCTCACCACTCCTGTCTAAGCTCCATTGGCTCCCAGTAATCCCCAGGATCCACTTCAAATGTGCGTGTCTGGCCTACAAGATCCTACATGGCATCCTTCCTGCCGTTATCCCTCTATCCTGGAACTCCCCAACCCCTACTTCCTCCAGATCCTCCCAAATTTTTAAACTATCCTTCCCTTCCATAAAAGGTATTTCCCATGTAGGCAAACTTGGGTCATCCCTCCCCTTTAGAATCACTGAGATCTGGAATAACCTCACCTCCCCTCTCCGAACCTCAAGCTCCCTCCAACTCTTCCGCAAACACCTAAAAACCTGGCTATTCTCAAAACTGTAACACTTCCCCCCTCTTAGGCCTCTCACCTTCCCCCTTTACACCTAACTCTTTAATCTCTCCACTGTAGTTCCTCTCTCATCTTTCTTCCTGTAAACCGTGCCGAGCTCCGCATTCGTGGAGATGGTGCGGTATATAAACCCAAGGTTTAGTTTAGTTTAGTTTTTATATGGAATTGTACTCCCCCTCCCCCCAAGTGAGCCTACCCTGAGTGCTGCCATTGTAACTAGCAGCAGAAACTGTAGGTAGGATCCAGGTAATGGGGGTAGAAGGCTGCTCTAGTCACAGGAAAGGAGAGGTGATCTAAAGTAGAGGAATTTCCTTCATGTGGGGGTTAGGTGAAAAGAAATGAACCTGTTCCAAGAACAAATGCCCCAGTTCAAGGAGAGACTCAGTTCTACCAGCTGCACTATACATACACAGACTCACACTTACACAGTGGTTCAGAAATGCCTTTCTTCCACATTCATCTATCTGCTTGATCAAATACACAGAAAATGCACACACCAACACACAAAAACATACCCCCACCCACACAAACACAGCATTTAAATAAGGAAAGGTTGGAAAAGATTCCATAAGCCATATTCTGCATGCCTTTTCCCACTTAATAAAAACATTAATTTGTGCTTTTGTTGTGCTACTGTTCAGGGTACAATGAAACGGTTGGGTAATGGTGATTGGTGCCAGATGCCTTTATCTAATTTATGCTGTTTAATGTATATTTCTTCCTGCCAGAATCTTTTTTTAAAATATTTCTGTTGGTCATACTTGCACAACCAGGAATATATTACTATTTCCTGTTTATCAAAGCGTACAAGGGAATTATGACTGTTTCAGGAAAATGTTTCAGCCAATGTTCTAACATCGCAAATGTAGCTGATGTCCAAAATATTACCTCAGAAGGGAAATGAACCATTCCCATCACCCATATCTGCCTTTTATGGTTTTGCTGCTGTGTTCTCAGTTTCTTTTGTTGAGTTAATTGGTGTGGTGGCCTTTTTAGTCCACTCTTCTAAGTAATATGTAGAAATAAAACAAAATCATAAAGGAAGAAAATACCTTTTTTATTGAACTAGCTTAATGTATTTTATGATTAGCTTTCAAAGGTAACCCCATCTTCCTCAGATCAGAAATAAGCAAATGTTGGCAAAATCAGTATATATACTTATTTTCTTAAAAACAAATAACACTAGAGGGGGCTTTGTTGGCTTTTATCATACACTTCTCCCTCTGTATTCGCTGTGAAAGGGGATTAACAGCACTGCAAATAACTTTTTCATATGTTGTTCGCTGTTTTCTATTAAAAACCATTGTGAATATAGTGAAACCGCTAATAACATGGCGGGAGATCTGGCCTGTTCCTGAAGGAGAGGCAAAACATGGTGAACAAAGTGCTGGGAATCAGTGATTTTCTCTGTAAACACTTGGAATCAGCGATTTCTCTATGCAAGCTGATGTAATTTGGGGGGAGGAGCCAGCAAGCTAAAAACTGTGAATAATCGAAACCACAAATGCTGAAACTGCAAATATGGAGGAAGAAGTGTATTGCATTTTAATTCTGTATTAATAAACGTCATCATTTTAATCTCTGGGAGTCCACCCCACAGTCCCACAGTGTTGTTTGTTTTTAAGAAAATAAGTATATATACTGATTTTGCCAACATTTGCTTATTTCTGATCTGAGGAAGATGGGGTTACCTTTGAAAGCTAATCATAAGCTACATTAACGCTGGGTTTTACTAAGCCACAGAACAGTTTCTTACCGCGGGCCAGCAAGTTAAATGCTCCGACACTCATAGGAATTGAATGAGCATCGGAGCATTTACTTCGCTAGCCTATAAGCTGATAAGCTCTTCCGCGGTTTAGTAAGAGGAGCCCTAAGTTAGTCCAATCAAAAAGGTATTATTTTTTCCTTTGTTTTATTTCTACATATTTCCTTTTGTTGAGTTGAAGGCGTTAAGTTCGCCCTTGAAATCTGAGCATACTCTGCAACAGAGATTTACCTTTCCCTAAAAGAAAGTAGAACGCCTCATAAGCAGAATTTTTTTTTAATTTTTATTTCTCTAAATCTTACTTGCAAAGGACCATGTGTACTCATGTCTTCTTCCCCCAGCCCATATTATTTTTAATTTGGAGGGGGTGGGATAGGATAAGAGTATATGATTATATCTTAGATCAGTGTCCCGCAAACTTTTCCGGACGGCGGCACACTAAATGCAGTGCCCCGGCCAGAAGGCACCCGGAAGTCAACGCGATGCACATGACATCATCACGTCAACATCCGCGCATGCGCAGAGGCCCGTCTTGCCATGACCCCGCCATTACAGGGATCCGGGAGGTGTAGGGAGAAGAGGAGAGTCATCCACGTCGGCTGACTTCTACAGGACATGCTTCTCGCTGCGAGAGGCATGTCCTGTAGGTAGGCAGCCAGCATGGATGACTCTCCTCCTCACCAGTGTGTCGTGGCACACTAGAAATCTCAGGAGGCACACTGGTGTGCCGCAGCACACAGTTTACGATACACTGCCTTAGATTGTGAGTCCACTAGGGACAGAGAGAGTACCTACATATAATGTATACAGCATGTGTCTAGTAGGGTGACGGGATAATCGCGCGCCAGACGCCAGCGCGCCGACTATCCAGCGCCGACAATTCGGCGCAAGACAGAAGCGTGCGGGGGAAAAAGTAATTTTTAAAGAGCTCCGACTGGGGGTTTGGGTTGGCAATCCCCCCCACTTTATTGGTTAGTGTTCGCACTGCCGGGGAGGGGGGAGTGAAACCCCCCACATTATAGAGAAAATGGAACTTTTCCTGAAAAAAATCAGAAAAGTTCTGTTTTCGCTATAATGGAGGTTTCCAACCCCCTGAACCCCCTCCAACAGCAGCGCGAACACTAACCAATAAAGTGGGGGGGTTGCCACCCCAAACCCCCCGTCGGACCTCTTTAAAAATTACTTTTTCCCCCGCGCGCTTCTGTCTTGCGCCGAATTGTCAGCGCTGGATTGTCAGCGCGCTGGCGTCTTGCGCGCCACTGTCTATGAACCGTCTAGTAGCACTACAGAAATTAGTTGTATTAGTGGTAGTAATTCCTTCACTGAAAAGTGTACATATACACATAGCACCTCTTTCTCCTCCCACCCAACCTCTCATTGCTGCCTTAGCTCTCTCCTATGAGGCCCAGAGGAGTGCCTAGGATACATCACACTGCTTCTCTTGCAGGAGGATTTCAGAATCATGAGCAATGGGTGATATGAGCAAAGGGATTTTTTTTTTTGTACCTGCTGCAACCCAGCTGCTTGGCTTTCCTCATGCTCGCCTTTTAAGATGACAGATGTTCTTTGTGATCCCATTTGATTGCACTGCAGCCTCCCTTTAGGCCCTTCACTTCTGTGCAGTGGTGTAGTAAGGTGGGAGGCGGTCTGTCCCGGGTGCCGTTTTCATACGAGCACAACACCCGTCCTCTTTGCCCCTCCCCACCCCATGGCTCTTCTTCTGATGTCACTTTCTGGACCCACACCTAGGAAGTGATGGCAGATGGCGAGCCCATGCAGGCGCGATGGCAGGTTGGGGATTGCTGCTTGCGCCAGGAATGTTACAGAGATATGGGGGAAGGGGAGTGACCTGGGGAGGGCACCTCACCCCCTTGCTATGCCACTGCTCCTGTGCTACTGATTCTGCCTCCTGTTTGCTAGGGTTAATCTGGAGACCTCATTCCACAGCCCTACTCTGTTGCTTTTTGGCAGCGGGTGAAAGGAACAGGCCAAGGTTGCTCTGCCTGCTGCTGCTTCCTGTGTTCTCGGGATCCCACTCAACCTAGCTGCTTCTGCTCCCTCTCCAGGAGTGGCAGGGTGTCCCTTGCTACCATGCTTCTCAGCATTGCTGTGCTGCTTATTTTGCTTTATGTCAGCAGCTGGTATGGTGTTCCTCTGGCCCTGCTGTGCTGCCTTCTGACAGCAGCAACTTCATTGCATCTCAAAGTCCAGCATCCTCTTGTTACTCTTAAGCAGTGGCAGAGTGCTTCCTGGATTTACTACTTGACTCCTTTGCCCCATCTATCTGTTGTCGCTCAGGTAGTCCAGCTGTTGCAGGATCTCAGGTGGATTATCAATTTCAGAAGGAGTCACCTGGAACCAACTCAGTGTCTGGAGTATCTGGGAATTCTTTTCAGCAGAAGGCCGAGTGTTTCTTCCAAAGTCGCACAAACTGAAGCTCAGACACCAGATCCTAGACATCTTGGCAAAGTCGGCTGCTATGGTTCAACATTACCTGCAGGTTCTGGGGTCCATGAAAAGAGTGCACCTGCACCTCCTACAGAGCTCACTGCTGACACGTTGGTCTCAGTCAGTCAGACTCCAGAAGGAGTCAGCCTGGATGACAGAGACATGACAGTGATTAAATTTCAGGCTTGAGGTTCTTAAAAGATATGGGGGGGGGGGGGGGGCAGTAGTTGAGGTCGCATTCTGCATGGCTGTATTTATTGTATAGTTTGTCGGACCATTGAAGTTTTGAGAAGTCAGACCAGGTTCTGTTCACTGCACATGCCTCTTTCTCGGGGGGGGGGGGGGGGGAGGAGCGGGGGGCAGAGTGATCTCATCCAGTTGGGTTGGGGTTCCAGTGAAGGTATCCCTAGCTATTGCGATTTTGCTTCTAAAGAATTCTGCTAGCTGGGAAGCAGATGGGGGGGGGCATTGTTAGTGGTCAGATAGGGTTTAGTGTCTGAGTTCCTTTAGTAATTTGAATAATTTTTGGGCGTCTTGGATTTCTAAGCCTGCTGGCTGGGTTGGAAGGCAATGGAGAGTAAGGTTATGGATTGATTGCTATATCAAAAAGGTGGGTTTGCAAACTGCTTTTAAACAAGGTAAGGGGCTTGGTGGACAAGCTCAGGTAATTTATTCCAGGCAAAGGGGACAGCTAGATGAAAGGAACAAAGTCTGGAATTGGCAGTGGAGGAAAAGGGTTAACGCTAAGAGTAGCTTATCTGAGGATTGGAGTTCTCTGGGAAGTTCAGTGGAACCTTGGTTTACGAGCATAATTTGTTCCAGAAGCATGCTCGTAAACCAAAATACTCGTATATCAAAGCGAGTTTCCCCATAGGAAATAATGGAAACACGCTTTGATATGTTCCCACACACCCCCTCCCCGAGACCAACGGCGCTGCTCAAGGCCGAGATTCTCAGCAAGAGGAATAATTAGAAGGACTTGAGCATGCGCAGATGCAAGCTCAAGGCCAGCAGAGGCAGAAAGATCTTCTAGTGGCAACGGCACGTCCTGTGGGTAAGTTCAAGTTGTTCAGGCAGGGGGTGCCGGTTCGTGCGCAGGAGCCTTTGCGAGCGGGGGGGGGGGGGAGCGATGCCGGTTATCGGGGGGAGGGTGTGCTTGCAGATCGAGTCAACACTCGGTTTGCAATACAAGTTTTGCAAGAATGTTTTGCTCGTCATGCAAAACACTCACAAACCGGGTTACTCGCAAACCGAGGTTTGACTGTATATAAAGAAAGAGAAGAGAGGAGAAATATTGAGGGGGCAACAGAATGAACATACTTAGCAATAGGAGCTTGAACTGTATGCAAAGGCAGATAGGGAACCAGTGAAGTGATTTAAGGAGAGGTGTGATATGAGTGTAGTGAGGTTGCATTTGCACCTCTGTTTTCCTGATTACTTTTCCATCTTTTTTACATTCTGAATATTGTTGCATGTCTTTCTTTTTCTGCAATCTCTTGAGTTCTAATCTTGTTCCTTGTACCTTTGTGGCTGCTAACATTTTTGAAACATAGAAACATGAAGGCAGATAAAGGCCAAATGGTCTATCCAGTCTGCCCATCCACAGTATCCACTATCTCTTCATTATATATATATTTAAATAAGAGTATGCAGCATCTTGGCTAAAACTATACTTAAAAAGATGCATAGTTCTAATAGCCATACTGGCTATTGGAGAAGTGTAAGTTAAGTAGGCACATTCAACAGTACATAAGCTTTCCTCCATGAAGCTGGTATTGCTGGTTCTCACATGACTCTGGTACTTAATCAAATCACAGTTGTTCCTAAATAGGAGAGGTGGAACAGTATTAATCATTTACAGTTGGGTAGACATGTAACCCAGGGAAATAAAGTGGCTTGGTTAAGGTCATAAAGTGTCAGCAAAGTTAAGCTAAAGCCAGAGAGACCTAATTCATATTTCCTCCCCCCTCCACACACACACACACTTTGTTCAGTGCAGTGATGGTGAAACGTTTTTGATCTCAGTTACTGTAAAAGTGTCAAGCATTAAGAATTACCAATATAGTAGATGGTAGCATAAGTGGGAGCTCATTTTCATTAAGGAGGTGCTGCCTCTTGAATGTCAGTGTTTGGCCGAGACTTCCCCTTAAATTACTTGTTCTGTAAAAATTACTATTAGTATTTTTTGGCTTGCAGCTTGTCCCAGCAAAAGGCAGAAAAACTAGAGCTCACCGTGGTATGTGTGATACATAAAATCCTGTGTCGCAGTCACTAGCTGTAACTCCAAGACCGCACCTCCACATTACAGGAACAGATTGCTATTTTTTTTTTTTTTTTTCCACAGGCAGAAAGAATTCCAGAATAGCTTACTAACTAAAGACAAATCTCATTTCCTTTTCAACTGGAAACTACCAATTGCTTATCACTTGGCAAAGCAGGGCAGGCTTGAGTATACACGACCAGATCTATCTCTCTTTGCATTACTACTAAAAGGGGAAAGACTGATTTTTTTTTTTCATGGTTTAAGACTGCATGAAGTCTTCCCAACAGCAGCGTGAGGAATATCAGTCACAGTCCTCCTATTGACTAAACTTGCCATTTGGTTAATTGAGACTCGCCAAAGGCTCGCTGTTTTTATCCTTAGTTGATCCTTTTATGACAATTGATTGTTTCTTCCTTACCCTTCTACGCTACGCTCTAACCTCGCTCTAACCTCTTAATTGAGCCTGAAGACTTTTATTGATATGTTAATAATCTAGCCTTTAGTAGGACAAAGACATTTGCATCACTGAGTGAGTGTATAGATATAGGTAGAGCCTATGAAACAAATATTAGGATATCTATAGTTTACAAACTGCATTATTTTTGCAATTCTTCTTTGGCTTACATCTGGTAACATGGCTGCTTCATGAAGTAGTTGCTCTAGGAACCAATCAGAAAAAGCTACAAGGTGTAGTTGAGGAGCTATCTGGCAATAGCAATCACAGTAAGATCAAATTTGTTAACACTGGAAGAAAGATGCTAAACAGGGTCCCCAAAACATCGATCGCGATCTACCGGTCAATCGCAAAGGCAACGCCGGTAGATCGCAGAGCCAGTGTTCTCCCTAGCATCGAGCGCCCAGCTAATTTAAGTGAGAGCCCGGCTGTCTTACTCAAATGACAGGCTTCCCTCTCAACGTCCTCCGGATTCCCCTGTGGTCACTGTCTCACCTTTGCTTCCTCTGTGGTCACTGTCTCACATTTAAAGTTAATTACGGCAGCCTGCAGAGCGAACCTAGCAGGCTGCTGGCAGTCTCTGTAGCATGTTCCCTCTGCCGCGGTCCCGCCCTTGATGTTCGCTCTTCAGACTGCTGGAATTAACTTTCAACTGTGGTAGTTAGGCCCAGAGGGAAGAACGGAGGCGAGGACATTTGCAATCAAGAGGTTTGAGGTCCTGACAGTCACTGTGTGCGGGAAGCAGCGGAGGTAAGGCCCCCCACATTGGGGTAAGGCTATGCTCGTCGTGAGGGCCCCGGCGGGATGGGGGTTGCATTAGAGACGCTGGATTTGGACGAGGGGGGGAGAAGAGACAAAAGGACCTTGAAGAGGGGCGGGAAAGCAGACTTGAACCAAAAGAGAGGGGGAAGACAGGGCAGATGCTGGACTACTTAGAGGGTTTAGAGAAGGGAGATACCAGGCCCTGGGGAAGGGGGATGACAAAGAGAGTGAGAGAGACAGAAATACCTGAATTAAAGGTGGGAGGACTCAAAATGTTAGCAGAAGAAAGAGAGAGGGAGAAACCTGACACAAAGGGGAGGCAGAAGAGAGGGGGGCAGATGTTGGACTTAGGGGAGTATAGAGGGAAGAGAGAGACTGCAGAGAGGTGGAAAGATTCTGGACGAGGGAGGGAGGAAGGAAGGAGAGAGAGAGAGAAGCGGAGAAAGACCTGGATGAAAGGAGAACACAAATTCTGGACATTGGGTGGGGGTGGAGGTGCAGCAGATTGTAAGCAGAAGAAAAACAGAGAGGCCTGAACCAAAGGGGAAAGACAGGAGCCAGATGCTGGACTATGGGAGGTGCAAACAGAAGGGACAAAGGGGGAGAGATCCTGAGGAAAAACAGAGATATGCAAGATCATAACAGAGGAGGGAGACATGTTGCCAATAGGGGTGGAGGAAAGAAGAAGAAAAGTTGGACTCCTGGAGGGACAGAGAGAGATATTGGTTGGGGAATGGAATGAGGTCTGGAGGACAGAAGAGGTGCACTCGGTGTGTGTATGTATGTGTATGTATGTATGTGCTTATGTGTATGTATGCGTTAGCATTTAGGAAGCCTTAGTAAAAAAAAAAAACCATATATATATAGGGGTCTTTTGCTAAGGCTTTTGCTAATGCGTCCATAGAATATAATGGGCGCATTAGCACTTAGCACGCGCTAAATCGGCTAGCACGCCTTAGTAAAAGAGGGGAGTATATGTTTCGTATTTTTATTGTTGGTAGATCATTTTGACTTGGTCATTTTAAAAGTAGCTCACAAGCCAAAAAAGTGTGGGCACCCCTGTGCCAAAAATAAAGTGCTACAGTAGCATTTAATTTTTTTTTTTTTTTTAAAGGGAGATTATAATAAAATGTGGAAAATAGAAAAGAATCTAAAAGGAGCAGTGGCCAAGGTCAGAAGTTTGCATGAAGCCCAAATCTAAAATATATTCCATGTATTAAAGAGTCAAAGAAGGCCAAATGACAACCAACATGGTTTAATGGTGAAGTAAAAGAAACAATGAAAGCCAAAAGGGTATCCTTTTAGTAAATGGAAAGCAAACTGTAATGAAGAAAATAGGGCTGAGCACAAGCATTTCCAAGTTAGAAGTAAAACACTAATAAGGGAAACCAAGAAAAGCATTAAAAAAGGGAACTGCTCTAGAGATAACAAATAATAAAGGCTCTCTTTTATTAAGCCATGATAGAGGTTTCTACCATAGCCTGGGGCGCTAAATGCTCCGACACTCATAGGAATTCTGTGGCTAGAGCTGCCCGATTTTCAATTCAAATCAATTCACTTTGGTTGAATCTATTTGAATTGATTCGATCTGTGAAAAAATTGGCCTCACCAATTCAGTGCAAGCCCAGTGTTGTCATAGTCTTGGATCTTCTCCACAGCAGCAGCCTTCACAACATGCTGCTCTTGCCAGCGTCGGGTCCTCCTATGCTGGGTTCTGCCTTTGCGGAAACAGGAAGTAGAGAAGACCCAGCAGAAAGGAAGGCCGAACGCCAGCAAGAGCAGCACTGAGTAAGACTGTGCTGCCAATGGTGTGTGTGTGTTGGGGGTGACAAAGAGAGCAAGGGAGGGAAGGAGGAAGGGAATAGGAGGAGTTATCAGATCTTGAGTGGGCATGAATGGAGAGTGCTGGATTTCAGGGAGGGAGGAAAAAAGATGCCTTACTACAGGGTAGGCAGGGAAAGAGATAGCCTTGGAGACAAGAGAGATTTTAGATAAGGCAGTGGGGAAGAGTGGGAGAGGCTGAAGTCATGGAGGGAGGAAGAGAGAGATGCTGAGACAGGGGAGCTGGAAGAGCAGAGGGAACAGAGAAATGAGGAGAGAAGATTGGGAAAGATGCTAAATCCACAAATAGAGAGAAAAAAAGAGAGAGATGAAGTCATATAAGCAACATGTGGTCGATGCTAAAAACACATTCTTTGCTTCAGAAATTACTAACTATATCTTTGACATCAAGAAACTATTCCAACTAATGCGCACCGCTCTTCTAAGACCTGGCATGGTTGCTTCCAACAACCAATCCACGGTGCAAGAGTTAGCTAATTACTTCCAAGCCAAAATCAGGAACATACAAAAGAAAATCCAACAAATTACCAGGCATGGCACAACCTACGATCCAAGCTATCCTCACTACCACTAATCCCTGCACTGCAGATTAAATCTGGAATGCCTTTGAACCACTCACCCCTGAGGAAGTTCTCCCCAAACTAAACAAACTATCTTCTCTTGGGTTTCCGTAGCTGGCATCATGATTGTAGCAGTTTTTATATTATGTAAAACCACTTTGAATTTTTAATAAGATGGTATATCAAATTTTTAAATAAACCTGAAACCTGATCTGGGTAGGTAAACAAACTATCAACCAATGGCAGTATATTAGACAACTGTCCATCACACCTATACTCTGACATCCCAAAAGAACTCACCCTCTGGTTGACCACGATGCTAAATAACCTCCTACAGAAAGGCCAGCTTCCCACTCAAATGGGTCACATTGTCTTCACACCAATCCCAAAAAACACAGAAGCTGATCTATCCTCACCCTCCAACTTTAGACCCATAGCTGGAATACCTCTTCTCACCAAACTCCTCAAATCACTAGTCTGCACACAACTCACTACCTACCTAGACAAATTCTCTTGTTTACATCCATCTTAGTATGGATTCAGGTCAAAACACAGTACAGAATCACTACTGCTTATACTAACCACAAAATTAAACATATGCTCAGTAAGAAGCAACAATCCATCCTCCTACAATTTGATATAACAGCAGCATTTGACTCTGTAGACCACAGGTGTCAAACTGAAGGCCCACGGGCCGAATCTGGCCTGCCTGGCTATTTTATGTGGCCCACAGTCCAATGGTGTTATCTTGTGGCTGGCTCCCTCCTCACAGCTGCAGTTTGCACAAAGCCATGTACAGCAGCTCCTCTCGCGTCCCGTGCCTCATCCAGAAGCATTCCCTCTGACGTTGCGACGTCAGAGAGAAGGCTTCCAGTTCAGGTGCAGAATGCGCGAGGAGCTGCTGCTCCATGCACACTGTGATATGAGGAAGAGGGAGCCTGCCACAAGATAACACCGTGGGCATCAGACCGTGGGCTGCATAATACGGCCAGGTACGAGCCGGCCAGAAGGTAAGACACCCGCTGGAGGGAGGTAACAAAGGTAGGGGGAATGATTTTATTTTCAAGTTAATTTGAATTCAAGTGTTTGAATTTTGTCAATTTTGAGAATTTTAATCTGCTGTCTATATTTTCCAGTGTTCAAGAAGAAATGCATTTGTTTCTATTTCTGGGATTGTACTGCATGCAGAGTCTTGAATCTTAGGGTTTCCTTTGTATATATTAGTACTTTTAGTTTTTGGTCCCGTATTTGCATAGGGGTTATCTGTGTTCTGGTAGGAATGAATGTTGAGAAACATACAGTGTACTTTGTGTAGTTTAATTTTATGGTTAACCATTATGTGTTAATAAGATTATATTGTGTGTGTATATATGACAGATGAACGGAAAAAATTGTGTTATAATTAGTATTATTATGGGGGTGGGGCCTGGGGCGGAGATTGGGCGGGGTCTGGCACATGACTTAGCCTGTATTTTTGGATTTCAGCCCCTTAATGTGATTGAGTTTGACACCCCTGCTGTAGACTATCAACTCCTACTGAGCTAGCTCAGTGAAATAGGACTAACTGGAGCTGTCTTCAGTTGGTTCAGAGAGTTTCTGACTAAAGAGAATACAGTGTACGGAAAGATGGAACACACTCCCAAAGCTGGAAATTAATCTGCAGAGTACCTCAAGGATCTCCACTTTTACCAGTACTCTTCAACATATTTATGATCTTCCTAGGTAATCTCTTCTTCACTGATGGTGAGTGCCTTCTATCCTATGACGATGACATATTCCTCCTCATCCCGTAATATACGGACACAAACAGACTCCACCAATAAAGCTTCCAAAGGCATCGAAAAAATATTCTCCTGGGCTACCTCCAACAAACTGAAATTAAACACCACTAAAACCAAGGTTGTCTGGTTCCACACTTCACACAGTCAACACCCACAATCCTAACCCTATTCTCTGGTGCAACACTAGAAGTTGAAAGGACCTCCAATGTGCTTTGAATCCTGCTGGACTCCACACAGTCCTATGAACCCCAAGTGTCCAACCTCTGGAGGAAAACCTTCTGCAGCCTAAAACAACTAAGGCTGATCAAGACTTATTTCTACAGCAACCACTTTGCAGTTTGGTTCAGATTCTGGTCCAAATCCAACTAGACTACTGTAATGTTGCTGTTTGCCTGCGGACTCGGGGTGAACTTCTGACCTCCTAGTAATTTGTATCAATGTGCATTGCCTAGCAGGCTCGCCACGTCTGTTCACACTATGTTTTTTGTTTTTTTGCCATGCGTTATTCTTTTTGGACTCCTATATAAACCTGGACCAGGTAATTGCTGTCTGGGAGACCTGATAAAAATTTCTATACCTGGATCCTGTTCTTTGGGTCTGTGGATATTACAGAATCATTATTCACTTCTCTCAGAAGTCAAAGCATCAGTGCACACTTTGTACTAGTTTCTGAATGGAACTTCAGTCCACATCTCTCATCCATAAAGTTCAATTGTGATTAATAAATGAAACCATAGTATGCTCACTGCTATACACATGCTAAATAAGGTTGAATATGAAAAAAGAAAAAAATTGAAGAAAAAACTTAGCATAGTTAGGAATAAAGACTCCTGGCACATTAGCACACATTAGAGTCAGAGGCGTAGCTAGGTGGGGTGCAAGGATAGGAGTTTCTCTGCCAAATAGATTTTGAATGAAATGATGCCTATGTAAATTGGGCCCTATTTTACAAAAGATCTGCTCCCCTCTCATCCACCCCCACCCCTGATGTCAAAATCCAGCTACCCTTCTGGTTAGAGTAGGTTCCAGTTCAACTGGAAACATAGAAACATAGAAATAGACGGCAGATAAGGGCCACGGCCCATCAAGTCTGCCCACTCCAATGACCCTCCCTATCTATCTTTGCGGATAGATCCCACATGTCTGTCCCATCTGGCCTTAAAATCTAGCATGCTGCTGGCCTCAATAACCTGAAGTGGAAGACTATTCCAGCGATCAACCACCCTTTCGGTGAAGAAGAACTTCCTAGTGTCACCGTGCAGTTTCCCGCCCCTGATTTTCCACTGATGCCCCCTTGTTGCCGCGGGACCCTTGAAAAAGAAGATATCCTCTTCCACCTCGATGCGACCTGTGAGATACTTGAATGTCTCGATCATATCTCCCCTCTCTCTACGTTCCTCGAGTGAGTAAAGCTGCAACTTCCCTAACCGCTCCTCGTATGGGAGCTCCTTGAGTCCCGAGACCATCCTGGTGGCCATTCTCTGGACCGATTCCAGTCTCTCAGCACATCCTTGCGGTAATGTGGCTTCCAAAATTGCACACAGTACTCCAGGTGCGGTCTCACCATGGATCTATACAGTGGCATAATGACTTCAGGTTTACGGCTGACGAAACTCCTGCGTATGCAACCTATGATTTGCAGACTTCATGTCTTCCCTGACAATCACCCCTAAGTCTCTTTCTGCTTCAGTTTTTGTCAAGATCTCACCATTTAGGGTGTAAATCCTGCATGGATTTCGGCTTCCCAGGTGCATGACTTTGCATTTTTTGGCATTGAAACTGAGTTGCCAGGACCTAGACCAGTGCTCCAGTAGAAGTAGGTCATGCATCATATCATCTGCCATTGAATTATTGTCTGTTGTGCTCTTGTTCACTACATTGCTTAGCTTGGCATCATCGGCGAATAATGTTATTCTTCCTCGGAGCACAAAATGAATGAGTAAATTAGTGAAATACAAGGCTGGAAAAACATCTAATCACCCAGGTGCCTGCAGTTTAGGGTCTGTTTTTTCCTGGGCAGGATGGTTGTCACCTGGGCTGTGGAGTTGGAGTTGGAAGCAATTTTGAGTGGCTTTGGACTTGAGGGGAATATAGTGCATTCATGAGTTAGAAATTCTATGTTTTCAGTTGATGGTGTGAAACTTTGGAACACAATGCCAGGTCAGTTGAGTTTGTGTAGTCCTAGAGAAACTTTTAAGAGGCTTTTAAAGACACAGCTTTGTTGTTTATGTGAAAAGAGCAAATATGATTGATGGTTTTTGTGGTATTTCTTATAAAGCAGAAGATGTGGAGGGGCATAATCAAAACATACATCTAAGTCCGATTGGGACGTATAGCACTAGACACCCAAAGCTGGCAGTGAGAAATGCCCATTCTCGAAAAATACATCTAAAAAATTTTTTCCCCCGAAAATCATCCATCTGTACGTCCAGGCTATTGTTTGTCCAGACCACTAGTATGTCTATCTTTATACCACATTCTCAACCAAAATTTCATCCAAGTCACAAACGCCCAGAACAAGACCATTTGGATGTGGGAGGGAGCCAGCATTGTGATGGCAACAGCATTGGGGCACCTTACAGGGCACTGCTGTGAACTTCACAGAAATGTTTCCACATAAACATCTCACCAGAACTCCCCCCAAACCCACTATACCAGTGGTCTCAAACTCGTGGCCCGCCAGGTGCTATTTTGAGGCTCTCGGTATGTTTATCATAATCACAAAAGTAAAATAAAACAGTTTCTTGATCACGATCTCTCTGACACCTGGAGCAATCCATCTGGCGTGCCACAGGAAACACCACTGTCCCCTTTGCTCTTCAATATTTACATGTCCTCACTGGGTGCGCAATTGTCCCAGCTGGAGATAAAACTATATAGCTACGCTGACGACTTCACGATAATTATCCCATTCACTAACTCTGTCTCAGAAGTCACTCCCAAAGCAACAGAAGTACTAAATCATATGGAGCAATGGATGACTGAATTCAGACTAAAACTAAACTCAGAGAAAACAAAATTTTTCATAGCATCGCCACACCCACTTGACACAAAAACACCATTGTGTATCAGTCACCTTAGTTATCCCATTCAACCCACTATGAAGGTATTGGGAGTAACACTGGACCAGAGCCTGACCATGAAAGACCAGGTAGACTCCTTGATTAGAAAAATTTTTCTCACCCTCTGGAAGCTTCGGTCCATCAGAGCTTACTTCGATGTCTCATCATTTAGAATTCTGGTACAATCCCTTATACTGAGTCAACTCGATTATTGTAACATCGCCTACTTGCACTCCCCCAGAAGAATATGCGGCGATTGCAACTGGTACAAAATGCAGTGGTCAGACTACTTTGTGGACTGAAGAAGTTTGACCACATAACACCTTCCTATCGATTTCTATACTGGCTGCCGATGGAGGCACGTGTGAAATTAAAGTTTGGTTGTTTTTGCTTCAAGGTACTTTATGGCTTAGCCCCTAAATATATAACAAACCTTTTCTCTTTCTCAACCAACAAACATAGGCGAAGCTCACACCCGAACTTTGTTTCCCCACCGGTCAGAGGCTGTAAATTTACAAATCATCACCAACATCTTTTCTCACATCAAGCAGCTCTGTGGGTAAAGACCTAGAACAATTACTCGCGCCTACTACCTATAGGGAATTCAGAAAACGTCTAAAAACACATCTGTTCCTGAAATACTTAGGAAACCAACCTATACAATCCTAGCCCTCAACAAATGATCTCTAGAACTGTCAATCACCAAGTCTTTACTTTATTGATTCCACTCTATCTGTAACATCTTTAATCATTGTAAACCGGTCCTGCGGTATATAAAAAAAACTGTTATTATTATGTCTCTAGGTATAAATTACAATATTATTATTAAGACTTAGCCAGAAGAAAAGATTTATAAACGATAAAGAGTTTTTTCCTCATGCAAAATTGTCATTTCTTTAATAAGACATTAACTATTTTTTCTGTGGCTCTCCAAGTACCTACAGATCCAAAATGTGGCTCTGGAAAGGATTTGAGTTTGAGACCATTGCACTATACCCACCTGTCTACAACCCCAATAGCCTTTATGGCTGCAGGTGGCACCTATATGGCAGTACAGTAGGGTTTGGGGGGTGTTGGTGGACACAGATGTTCCACCATAAATGTAGTGGTTAGAGTGGCTTATGGACCTGTGTCCTCCTCTCTATGGTTCACTAGCCCACCCCCCAAGCAATTATTTAAGAAACCTGTGTGCAGCTCTACTAGGGTTTCCTATACTAGGTGCTGATGTTCTGGAGACAGGCATGTTTTTATTAAAATCTTTGTGGGGATGTGAGGGGGGTCAGTGAACACTGGAGGAGTGTTGTCTCTGCAGTGGTTATCTGGTCACTTTGGATACATTTTTGGCACTTATACCTGTTTTTACATCATCTAAGTCACATTGTATAAGTTCCGTCCAGGAACTTTCATAAAACATTCGATTATCCCTGCAGGTCGACTAAGTGTAGGTCGGCCCACATCCCGCCCTAACCACTTCTCCAGATATTCCTCTTTTAGCTCTGGGCACACAGCGGCATTCAGAAGCCTAAAATGTCCCTGGATACGTGCAGAAAATAGGTTTGATTATCGGCACTTGGGCGACCTGTCTTTTAGGTCATCCAAGTGCCGACTTGGGTGGGTTTTTAGACGTGTTTAAGTTTCAATTATGAGCCCCATAGTGTTTTTTCTATGAGATTTTGGAATAAGTAGGAATATGGTCAGCAATGTGGGTAGCAGAAGCTTTTATTAGATATAAGATGTATTGTTTTAAATACTTTGTAAGTTGACTGTAAACTGCTTAGAATTGTAAGCGGTATATACATTTTTTAAATAATAAAAATGAAACGAACTCTGACTCCAGCTTCAAAATAAACATATTATAAAATATGATAAATTTCATTTCATACACATATATATATATTTTTGTCTGGGATCTAAAGTACTAATAAATATAAGTTATATTTACCAGTACTTTAGATCCAGTACAAAAAATTTAAATCAGTAGGAGTCGGAAAAATTGAGGAGTCAGAGTGGAAGGATTTGTGTACCAAATCCACCGTCCTATTTGCCACTTTGGGCTCGAGCAGAGGGACTGCTTATGCTGCAGTTAGGCTGGAGGAAGACAGCTGGACAGACAGAGACTGAGGGAAGGGGATAATGGTTGATTGGAAGCCCAGGACAAAAAAACTGTAGGGAGGGAAGGACAAAGTCGGAGAAGGAGGGATGCAAAAATAAAATAAGCAACAAAAGACAAAACGCAAAATAGAAAATTCCTTGACTTCTAAAAGTTCTTGATGGGCATCTAATATTTCTAGGTATGAATTGGCATTCTTTGTTATTTGCAGCTAGCCAGCCTGTCAGATTGCCACATGCTGTAACTGTCAAGTGTTCCTTATTTAGAACAAAGTGCTTTAGGAAGTTGCCTCAGTTTTGTTTTGAGACATCAATGTCAAATGAGTTTGTGCCAAAGAAGAATGCCATAAATACAGATGTCCTAAGGCTTTGCTTAGGTTATTCTTTGACAAGGTTATCTCTTCTGTGTTGTGCTGGAACTCATTCAGACAGGAACAGCAGCATTAACAATAAGTAGTATCCAATCAATCTGAACTTTTAAGATATTTTCATCAGTTTGTTTTGAACTGGCACACGAGAGCTCTCTGTACTCTTTAACCTCACTATCTAGCACCACCATTCCCAGCCCAGGCCTCAGGGTACACTTACAAGTAGCTCCATCGAGTTTTCAGGATATTTACAATGAATATGTATGAGTTAGATTTACATGCACTGCTTCAATTGCAAATCTATCTCATGCGTATTCATTGTGGATATCCTGAAAACCCAACAGGACTAGGTGTGCCTCAAGAACTGAGTTGAGATTGGTCTAATATAGTGAAAGGCAGTAGTAGCCTGTGTCCAGATGTCTGATGGTCATCTTGACAGCTTTTGACTATAGTAATTTAGTCAGATTGATGATTATCTATTAGTGTTCATAGTAACATGGTTTCAAGCTCTTCAGAGAAACCAATTGGCCTACAATTTTAATCAGCCAAGAGCAAATTTAAACTTAATATATACTGCTTTACTCCCAAAAAGTAAAATCAGTGGTGAAAGCCTTTGACCCTATCCTCTCTTCTCTACTTTGAGCTAGGGATTCCCTCAGTCTTACAGGTGCACTTGTGGGAGCCACCTTTCCAAAATTATTGGGGTTGCTAAACCCAGTGGAAATTTACCTTTCACTGGACACAGTTGGTGAATTTGTTCAATATTGGGGTGGTGTTCAGGCACTTACAGAGCTGTTCCTATGGCTGTACTTATACTGTATAAGGTTCTTATGTAAGTATTCCTGGTTAAGTGAAAGGCTAGCTTCCTTCTGAGAATGTTAGTGCTGATCTGATGAGCAGCTGTAACAAGATCATATGCACAAGCCATGTGACTGTCTCTTGCCAGCAAGGAGGATATTTCCAAAGCATTCTAAAAAATCCTTCCAGGCTTGCATAGTACTTTCCTGTATACTGCCAGGCCCAAAGGCACTTGTTCTTTTTCCGTTGTTAGAAGAGGATATTATTACCCAGCCATTTTTTCCCAGATTCTACATATGGCGCCATGTGCCTGAGATGCACACACAAATTAATTGCTTAATAAAATCAATAAAATTGCAAAAGGAATACACTATTTATAATCACAAAACTCAAAAATAATTATAGTGAGAGAATAGGCTAAGTACTTTAGCAGTTATAAAACCCAGAGACTTCACTAATTTCAAACAGTGGAGAAAAAAAGGCCTCAGATACCTTGCTCCAATTAGTCTCAATTTCATGAGACTACTTATACATATTAAGGAGCTCACAGTCATTGTTCAAAAAAATCCCCTTATACATAAAACATTCTGCTGCAGACTCAGGACAAATTGCAAAAATGTGTGTTAAAGCACAGTTCTCATAGATTCAATCCCAACTTCTTAAGGCGTGCACAAAACCTTAGTACTTAGCTTAAAGAGTTAAGTCTAACTAAAGTCTACATAGTGCCAGTCCGAAAAACCAGCACTTAAAAACAAAGTCTAGCTCTATTCTTCATATCACATTTTCAAAAAATGCCCAATAGTGGCCCTGTTTCGCATCTAGCTTTATCAAGGGCTGCGACATCAGCTGTCCATCAACAATCTATACTTATCATAAGATTCTTCAAATTCTTTTTGTGTTTGAGCTGTGCGGTAAAGAATGAGAAAAACAAATCTCTCCAAAAGATATAATTAAGTTGTATATAGTGACAGCAAAGCCAAAGAACCACCCAAATAGAATACAGGGTTGGATCCATCCTAGGATGCAAAAACACTATCACATGAGAGGCAATACAGACTTCAGATCCACTAGGATCATTTATGTATTGATGTTTCTTTGCCAGTTACTATATGTAGGGAGAACTCAACGTATGGCTCGTACGAGGCTGATTGAACACCGCAGCAGGATTAATACTAAAACTGAGAATGCCCCCATAGTCCCCCACTGTCTACAATATGATCACCAGTTCACTGATTTGCGTTGGTTCATTATAGCAAAAATACTGGATGATTTCCAAGGAGACAAAGCTGCTCGTTTAGCCCTGAGAGAACAATTCTGGATTTTCGAACTTCAAACAGTGTTTCCCTATGGGCTCAATGATTATATAGAATGGAATTGTGTTATTTAACTAATTTTTACTCTTGTTATTCAACTTTTATCATGTGTCTTTTTTTCCTTTATATATACATATATATATTTTTTTCTTTCACACTTTTTTTCGCATTATTTGGCTATTTTTATTTTTCATTTACTTTTTCACGCTCGCATGGGGTCAGCTGTTTTTACGTCCCTACATATTCCTTGGTCTGCAGTTAAGTAACGTATAGGTGTTTCCCTCCGGCAGCGCCATTTTTCAAACATACTTTACCACAGCAGGTTGATTTTGCCTTGTTAAGCCACTCTTGGTTCCTGAGGAAGAAGGTTCGTCCTTTGAAACGGGGTCCGTTGAATTTTAAGGCTGAGCATCTTTTTGTCTGGGCCATTTACTCTATTCAAGCCCGAAGATAAGTACCTTTTTGGTTATGAACTATTTTCCCTGCTATGGGGTCAGTACTCTGCTTCGGCAGTGACTGCTTTATTTTGATAGTCACTGTATGTGCTTAGCGACAGCAATGACTTTTGATCTACTCTAATTTTTCACTATATTGTTCGGCACATATCATTTTGCATTGTGCATTATCACTTGGTGGGTTAGGACCCGGAGATGTAGCACAGGTTACCCTTTTGGGTTTCAATTTCTGATAACTTTCCTTTGAGGGGTTTATTCTCTCCTGTTGTGAAGTTGTGTGAACTGAGGGTCCATCCCACTATTTAATTATTTATCTATTCAGTTCATTATTTATTGAACTGTGTTCTATTTGGGTGGTTCTTTGGCTTTGCTCTCGCTGTACACAACTTAATTACCGTATTTTCACGCATATAACGCGCGCGTTATACGCGTTTTTACCTACCGCGCATACCCCTCGCGCGTTATATGCGTGAGCGCGGTATACAAAAGTTTTAAAACATAGTTCCCACCCCGCCCGACGCCCGATTCACCCCCCCAGCAGGACCGCTCGCACCCCCACCCCGAACGACCGCTCGCACGCGCTCCCACCCGCACCCGCATCCACGATCAGAGCAAGAGGGAGCCCAAGCCCTCTTGCCCGGCCGACTCCCCGACGTCCGATACATCCCCCCCCCCGGCAGGACCACTCGCACCCCCACCCCGAAGGACCGCCGACTTCCCGACAATATCGGGCCAGAAGGGAGCCCAAACCCTCCTGGCCACGGCGACCCCCTAACCCCACCCCGCACTACATTACGGGCAGGAGGGATCCCAGGCCCTCCTGCCCTCGACGCAACCCCCCCCCCCCCCCAACGACCGCCCCCCCCCAAGAATCTCCGACCGCCCCCCAGCCGACCCGCGATCCCCCTGGCGACCCCCACGACCCCCCCACCCCCCTTCCCCGTACCTTTGGTAGTTGGCCGGACAGACGGGAGCCAAACCCGCCTGTCCGGCACGCAGCCAACGAAGTAATGAGGCCGGATTGGCCCATCCATCCTAAAGCTCCGCCTACTGGTGGGGCCTAAGGCGCGTGGGCCAATCAGAATAGGCCCTGGAGCCTTAGGTCCCACCTGGGGGCGCGGCCTGAGGCACATGGGCCCAACCCGACCATGTGCCTCAGGCCGCGCCCCCAGGTGGGACCTAAGGCTCCAGGGCCTATTCTGATTGGCCCACGCGCCTTAGGCCCCACCAGTAGGCGGAGCTTTAGGATGGATGGGCCAATCCGGCCTCATTCCTTCGTTGGCTGCCTGCCGGACAGGCGGGTTTGGCTCCCGTCTGTCCGGCCAACTACCAAAGGTACGGGGAAGGGGGGTGGGGGGGTCGTGGGGGTCGCCAGGGGGGTCGCGGGTCGGCTGGGGGAGCGGTCGGAGGTTCTTGGGGGGGGCGGTCGTTGGGGGGGAGGGGGGTTTGCGTCGAGGGCAGGAGGGCCTGGGATCCCTCCTGCCCGTAATGTAGTGCAGGGTGGGGTTAGGGGGTCGCCGTGGCCAGGAGGGTTTGGGCTCCCTTCTGGCCCAACTACCAAAGGTACGGGGAAGGGGGGTGGGGGGGTCGTGGGGGTCGCCAGGGGGGGGCGCGGGGCGGCTGGGGGGGCGGTCGGAGGTTCTTGGGGGGGGCAGTCGTTGGGGGGAGGGGGGTTTGCGTCGAGGGCAGGAGGGCCTGGGATCCCTCCTGCCCGTAATGTAGTGCGGGGTGGGGTTAGGGGGTCGCCGTGGCCAGGAGGATTTGGGCTCCCTCCTGGCCCGATATTGTTGGGGAGTCGGCGGTCCTTCGGGGGGAGGGATGTATCGGACGTCGGGGGGGGGGCATCAGGCTTTCAGGATGGGGACAGACCTTCAAGGGGGGACAGTGCACGGAAGTCAGGGGGGGTGAACGGAGAGTCGGAAAGTCAGGGCGGGCGAAAGGAGCGTCGGGCAGCATGCGCGGTATACCCGTGAGCGCGGTATACCAAAGTTTTTGTACATATCATCGTGATTTCTGCGCGCTATACCCGTGTGCGCGTTTTATACGGGTGCGCGTTATTTGCGTGAAAATACGGTATATCTTTTGGAGAGATTTGGTTTTCTCTGACTTAGCCATTTCTCCTACTTGGGTTACTTTTGGTGCGGTAAAGACATGGAGATAAATTTGTCTCCATCGGATCTATTTTCATCCCCGTCCTATCTCTGCGGGTTCTGTCCCTGTTCCTGCTCCATCCCTACACGTTCTGTTATCATCTGCACAAAGCCTGGAAAACTTGTCTTATTCAACTGTTTTAAAACACTGCCATCGGTTCCGTTCATAATGAAGTCCTGAACCAGGTTAAAGACAGACTTTTCCAGAGTTGACGTTACTGTCCAATAAGATTGTCCTTTGTTAAATTTGATTTTGTTTAATTTTTTTTCTTTCACTTCTTTATTTTCATTTTTCTATTTATTTGATCTTAGTTATGCATTTTTTGTGTTTTTGTTTTTACTCTTTTGAAATGTACCTTATACAGTGGTACCTCGGTTTACGAGTGCACCGGTTTGCGAGTGTTTTGCAAGACGAGCAAAACATTCGCAAAATCGGCGCCTCTGAAACCGAGCGCACTTCGATTTGTGAGAGCCCCCCCCCCCCCGTGAACCGGCACACTCCCCCCCGCGATCCGGCACCCCCCACCGCCATCGGGCCCCCCCCGCCGCGACCTGAGGTCCCCCCAACCCACCCGAACCCTCTTCTTACTTTTCTGTAGCCTCCGCAGCGGCACCGGCACCAGCATGTCCTGCGCGTGGTGCCGGTGCCTGAAGATCTGTTTCCTGTGCAAGGTCTGAGAGTTCACGTCGAACGAGAACTCTCACGTCGAACGTGAACTCTCAAGGCCCAGCACAGGAAGCAGATCTTCAGGCACCAGCACCACGCACAGGACATGCTGGTGCCGGTGCCGCTGCGGAGGCTACAGAAAAGTAAGAAGAGGGTTCGGGTGGGTTAGGGGGACCTCAGGTCACGGCGGGGGGGGGTGCCCGATGGCGGCAGGGGGGGTGCCCGATGGCAGAGGGGATGCCGGTTCGCGGGGGAGGGGCCTTCGGGGGGAGCAATGCCGGTTCTCGTGGGGGGAGAGCAGCGCTGCTGGCCTCGGGGGGTGGGAAGGTGGGGGGTGGAAACATATCAAAGCAAGTTTCCCCATAGAAAGTAAGGGAAACTTGCTTTGATATACGAGCATTTTGGATTACGAGCATGCTCCTGGAATGGATTATGCTCGTAATCCAAGGTACCACTGTAGTTATATAGCTATATAGTTATAAATATATTCTTCTCTTCCTCTTCCCAGCTCATTTTTTATAAAAGCACTGTTTTCTTCTCAGGCACTTAGTTTAGATTGTGAGCCCAAATTGGGACAGAGAGGGCAGTTTTAATGTGCCTATCATATTACTAGCTTATTGTTCTTTATGTTGATATGCTGACTATAAATATCTAAATAAATAAATCTCCTCTTTCGAAGTTACAGTGTTTGATCATGGACTGTTCTAATGTGCTGTCCTCTTTTTTTCCATCCCATCCACAGCTTCTTGGTCAGGTTATAGAACAATAAGATGCCTAGGTTGCTCTTTACAGCTTCTCAAGCTATGTCTAAGCTTTATCCGCTGGCTCCTGCTTTTCAGCAGTTTTGAGCAACCTAAGGTGGATTCCGCCTTAGCGCAGGATACATGGCGCATGGACCTCCCTAGTGATGGAAGAGTAGTGTTTAAGGACTCCCAAGATTGCACAGTGGATATTGTATTTAAAAAAAAAAATTTTTATGAAGTGGCTTCTTCAGGCATCAAGGCGGTGGCTGCCTCCTTTGTGGCGCATGCCTGTCACTTGGGATTGTGCAGGGTACCTTCTGTGGAAGTGGATGTCTGCCCCCAGCTAGTGCTGGACGGTGTGGTTTATGTGACATGCACCCTTTCTGATCTCATTTGAATTCTTTCCCTTATTCAGTGTCTGTGTGCTGGTCTCATTGGATCAGTCCTTGGGCTGGGGACACTGCCTCCAAGGCCACTCTAAGCAGACTTCCTTTCAAAGGTCAGCTTCTTTTTGGGACAGGTCTGGATGACCTTATACTGGTGTTACTAATTGCAAACCCTAAGTCTCTTCTTGTGACCAAGTCTTGCCAGACTTTGGGAGGGGATGGTAGTAATTTTTGTCCCTCCCGCCGTTTTCATCAGAGATCCTTGGGCTCTTCCTCACAGAGATATTACCATGGATACAGCCCCTGTGACAACATGGCCAATTCCAACTGTCCTCAGACATCTGGATCCCAGGCAGCTACTGCTCCTAAAAAGCCCTCCAGAGGATGACCTTGCTCAGTGTTACCAGGAGTGGACTCGCACATCCTCAGATAAACAGGTGCTGGACATTATTCGGGAGGAGCACAAGATAGATTTTCTTTTCCCTGCCTCCGTATTTGTTTCTAGACTCGCCGGCAGGTCAGCCGTGAAAGGAGTGAAAGGTCCACACTACTTTGCAGCATCTCTTGGACATCTGAGCACTAGAACCCATTCCTGAACACGAATCGGGCTTCGGCAGATGCTCTTTATACTTCATCATGCCAAAATACAGCTCAACGGACTGGAGGCCAGTTCTGGATCTCAAGTCGGTCACTCGCTTCCTGTAGATTCCTTATTTCCAAATGGAAACTGTGTGCAGTCAATTACTGCTGTCTCTCCTGGGGTGTCCTTGGATTTCACGGAGGCTTTTCTCCATATTCAAATATTCCAGAACATCACAGATTTCTGCGCTTCCATGTTCTGCAACAGCAATTCCAATCCGCGACTCTTCCCTTTGTGCTTGCAACGGCTCCCCGCACTTTCACCAAGGTGATGGTACTTGTAGCATTTTTTTCTCCACAGGTAGGATGTCCAGGGCCATCCTTTCTAGGATGACTGGTTAATCCGGGCTCCATCTCGACACGAGTGTGTCCATATGGTGGAGATGGTGGTCTCTCTGCTACAGAGCTTTGGTTGGATTGTCAACTTCAAAAAGAGCCAGTTGATGCTGTCTCAGACTTTGGAGTATGTGGGCCTTCTCTTCAACACCCACAGGGTCATACATTTCTTCCCGAGCCATGCAGTCCAAAACTTCAGCAGCAGATCAAAGATCTCCCACGCCCTGATGTTATCTTCAGGTGCTGGGGTTCATGGCAGCCTCCTTGGAAGCGGTCCCCTGGGCCAGTGGCACGTGCACCCTCTACAAGAGTCCCTCCTCTTTTGGTGGTCTCCGCAACATCATCCATTTTGGATGCCACTCCCCTGGATGGACCCAGCGTGCAGAAGTCTGCGCTAGTGGCTTCAGGAAGAGGCGCTCTCTCTGCCAGGGCAAGCTTCTAGAGTGGCTAACACTTATGACAGATGCCAGCTTGTTGGGTTGGGGTGATCTCTGCGAGGACCACTCAATTCAGAGGCAGTGGTATCCTCGTCAGTGGTGTTGGTCGATCACTTGTTTGGAGCCTCAGGCAATTCACCTGGCATTAATTGCTTTCAGCCCACTCTGGAAGAAACAGCGGTGCGAGTGTTCTCAGACAAAGCCACGGTGGTGGCGTATATAATTCATCAAGAAGACTCGAGAAGCGCTCCCTTGGGCCAGGAGGCTCACATGCTATTTCGCAGGGCAGAGTTACATCTTAAACATAGAAACATAGAAAATGACGGCAGAAAAGGGCCAAAGCCCATCAAGTCTGCCCACTCTAATGACCCCCCCCTGACTTTACCCCCCTTTATCCCATTTACTCTTAAAATCTGGCACGCTGCTGGCCTCAATCACCTGCAGTGGAAGTTCATTCCAACGATCAACCACCCTTTCGGAGAAGAAATACTTTCTGGAGTCGCCATGAAATTGCCCTCCCTTGATTTTCAACGAATGTTCTCTTGTGGCCGAGGGTCTTTTAAGAAAGAAGATATCATCTTCCACCTCGATACGGCCCGTGATATATTTAAACGCCTCAATCGTGTCTCCTCTCTCTCTTCGTTCTTCAAGTGAGTACAGCTGCAATCTATTTAGCCTTTCTTCATACGGGAGATCCTTGAGCCCCGAGACCATCCTGGTGGCCATACGTTGAACCGACTCAATTCTCAGCACATCTTTCTGGTAATGTGGTCTCCAAAATTGTACACAATATTCCAGATGAGGTCTCACCATGGATCTGTACAATGGCATTATGACTTCGGGCTTCCTTCTGACAAAACCTCTACAGATGCACGTGGCAAGAATCAACATACTTCCTCAATAGACAACTCCTGGACCTGGGAGAATGGTTCCTCTTGCGGACAGCATTTCTGTCTGGTCGTACAGTGCTGGGATTGGCACCAGATAGACTTGATGGTGTCAGTAGAGAACTCAAGGGTCAGGCAGTTCTTCAGTCAATGAGCACAGCATGGGAACTTAGGGCAGGATGTGTCCCCTCCATGGCCTCTGGTTGGTCATGTCATCCGATAGATAGCGACGCATCCCAGCTTCGTGATTCTTGTTGCTCCGGACTGGCCTTGTTGTCCATGGTTTGCGGATCTCATCAGTCTTCAGCAGGACAGGAAGCTCAACCTCCCTCTTCCTTGCAACCTTCTCGGTCAGAATCTGGTACCCATGGAGACCCACTGCGCTTTGGTCTTCCTGCATGGCTCTTGAGCGCTCAGCCTTGATGAAGCGTAGTTATTCAGAGGAGGTCCTCTCAATGCTTGAAGTCCAAGAAACCCTAAACTGTGACTTCTTTTGTCTGAGCCTGGAAGGTTTTCCAACAGTGGTGTGCTAAGCACCGGGTGGTACCTTAACGGACTCCCATTTCGGGGTTTAACGGTGGGCCTCCCTTACAGTTCAGGGCACGCAGGAGTTCTAGTTTGCTTCTTGCTCTTCCAGATGTGACCAGGTTTCTGAGAGGGGTGCTTCGTTTGTGGCCTCCCTTGCATCATCCTTCTCTTCATGGAATCTTTCCATCGTTCTATAGGGCCTCTATTAAAGCCACTAAAGGCTACTACTCTGGATATCCCTAATAAATATGCATTACTTTTTTACATACTATTGAAAAAGCTATTTATTTCTTTTAAAATTATTTATTACAACCTTGTACATACAATCATGTTATAAATATCAAGCACATAATACAAATTTGTTTAGGTCATCAGTCTTGTAGCTAGCAAGAAACCTTCCCTGTCTCTCTACAATTATAAATTCACCCTAAAGTGTCCACTACTTATACCACCATTTTACGAGTTTTTTCATAACAACTTGTCACAGGTCACTCTGTTCATCAGATAAGCTGTAATTCTTCACACTTATGCTGAAAAATAGTTCACTAATCAGCCAAGCTCTGGAAGCAGTTCTATGATTAGCCACGCTCCACATAAAACTATGTTTCGTTAATAAGCGTCTTCAAGAGCTTAGGCAGGCAAGGGCTCCTCTTTCTTCATTCTAATATCAATTCTATCAATGGCAGCATCAGGACTGGGATCCCCAAACTCAGATCAAAAGCCAGCCACCTTCCAATACAGGTGGCATACTGTTTTGTCCTGTATTGGAAGCTTGATTGCTGCTATACCCGTCTGTATGGCTGAACATTTCATGAAATTTTTAAAATAGAACTTTTTAATTGGGTGAACGAACTAGGAAGGCTCTGTGTTTGTGATTTGTGAATGGTTAATATTGAGTTATATAAATGAGTATTTAATAAAAGAATTTAATGAATATTATAATAAATGATGATATTTGAATTGAGGATGTAACTAACTTTTTTAAATTGATGTTTAATTAATGCATATTCATTAGGGATAATCTGAAAACCCGACTGACTGGAGGTCCCCAAAGTCAGGATTGAGAACCACTAGTCTACAATGACACCTAGATCTTTTCCTTGGGTATTGACTCTTAAGCCCTACAGGAACTCAATTTCCTCATCCTGTGCCCGCGCGTTTTGTCACTGTCTCTGCCCCATTCCTTTAAGCTCTGTCTTAACCTTTAAGCTCTGTCTTAACACAAGCCTCGAACACTTATGATTTTAAAGTGTCTGAGGCTTGTGCAGATGAGGACAGAGCTTGCAGGAATGGAGCAGAGACAGGAAAAGAACTCACCGGGACAGGAAAATAAGTTCCCGTGGGGAAGGGGAAAAATTTGTCCCCGTGTCATTCTTTATGTTCAGGTCTTTAGCTGCCGTCCCTTACTATGTAAAGCTTTCCTGAGGATAAGACAAAAGATATGGGTGCCAGTTTAATACCCTTGTACATTTTGTATTGGGTATTCTGGCATTAAATATGTTTTTCGGGGTCACGTGACGCTATGAGCTGCTGAGGACGCGTTCCCGTGCAGTTCCGGGGCCCCGATCCACAAAACAGAATTTTTTAAACTGATCCGCGGCATTCTGGCCGCTCTAGTCAGCAGCGCGCACGATCGGGATTACATGGAACGGTACTTGACCCGATCACAAGACCCGATTCGTCCTCCCTCCGCTCGTAAAACACCGGCGCGGCTGAAATCCGGCGAGGCCAAAATGGCGGCGGCAATGATCGCGGCTGAGCGGCCGAAATCTGGCCAGGCCAAAATGGCGGCGGCACCGCTCGCGGCTGTGTCTGTGCTTGCAGACACAGCTATAGAAGACATCAAAAAGGCTGTAGCCCAGGTGATGGGGCCGCAATTGGACACCATTACATCACAAATGAATCGCCTGGAGCAACTTTTTACAGATACAGCGACACGTACTACTGAGCTGGAACACAGGGTATCAGCTGCAGAAGACACTGTGAACTCTCATGAGCTGGATTTAGCAGCCTTACAAGAAACGGTACAGGTGCAGGCTGATAAATTGGATGATCTGGAAAACCGGTCACGTCGAAATAACTTACGATTTCTGGGCGTGCCCGAGACAATCCCTGATGCCCGCCTGTTGGCTGAGTTGGAGGGTTGGCTCGAGATGGAGTTCCCTGATGCTGTGGTACCTGGATCTCTTTGCCTGGAGCGGGCCCATCGTTTGGGTGTGCGACCTACTCGTGAATCTAGACCACGTGTGGTCATTGCAAAATTTCTTAACTATCGGCACAAGATGGGCGTATTGAGGCAATCCCGGGCCCGGAAGGACTCTCTTAAACTAAGGGGCTCTGTCATACGTCTCAGTCAAGACTACTCATCGGCCCTTACTGAGCGGCGCAAGGCCTTCTATCCGCTCTGTACGAAATTGGTGGAGCTCAAACAGCGATTTCTTTTTGTGTACCCTGCTCTACTAAAGATCCAGCATGATGGAGCGTGGCACTCCTTCTCTGTGTCCACAGAAGCAGCAGATTACATCAATCAACATCTTGGCTCTCCTGCGGACCCACTTTGACTCTATAAGTACTTTTTGGCTGTTTAGGGCCAGGGTGCTCTCTGCTGACCCTTTTCTAGTTACTGTTTATTGTGTTGAGGTTCAGTTTACATTTCACTGTTTCTTGGGCTTGGGTGGATCGGGGCACCGTGAGGTGTCTTCACGGTCCTTGAGCATATTCCTTGGAATATGCTGTGTGGGTTATTTGGGGAATGGGGGGGAGGGGTTGCTGTTTGGATGGGAACAGTCTACAGGACCTCCTTACTGGCTACTGCTATTTTCTTGCCACTATCGGTTCTTTGTCTTATATTACTACTGTTAGTTTCACTGTCACTAGTTGGGCGTACTCTAGGGTACCATATGGATAACACTTGGGTGAGGCTGGGCACCTGGGTGTACATTTTGATTACTGCTTGCTGTATATTGACTAGGTTAATGGATCCTGGGTGATAGCACACTCCGTATTGTGTCCTGGAACGTGTCTGGGATTACATCCCCGGTGAAACGTTCTAAGCTGCTTAAACAGTTGAAACATCATCGCGCTGATTTAGCGTGCTTGCAGGAAACTAAGTTGACTATTGAGGAACATAAAAAACTGCAGAGGGGCTGGGTTGGCTCTGTGCTTTATGCATCCTCTTCTGGTAAAAGGGCTGGGGTTTGTTTGCTGATTCGTAAGGGTCTGAAATGTGCTGTCTCAGTCTGTCATCAGGATTCTCAGGGTAGAAACTTATTGTTGCATGTATCATTACAGGGTATGGACTTTCGATTACTGATTACTTATGGGCCTAATGTCTATTCTTCTACTTATTTTGCTACTCTAATTTCGTTGGGCCTCTTGGACTCTTCCTTTCCTCTTATTGTAGCTGGGGACCTCAATCAAGTGTTGGATCCCTCTCTGGATCGCTCTACTGTTTCGCCCTCACTGGCCACTGCTTCCACTAAGGGAGTGTCGTTTCTGTGTAAGTCTCTGGGTTTGGTCGATCCATGGCGTCTTCTCCATCCTTTTGAGAGGGACTATACTCACCAGTCCAGAGCGCATGGGTCCTTTTCTCGCTTAGATTATCTTTTGGTCTCAGAACATCTTTTCTCTCGTGTCTCTGAGGCTACCATTGGGCCCCTAGAAGTATCTGATCATTGTCCGGTGTGGATTGATGTGGCCTGGGGTGTTCCTCCCTTTGGATCTTTTCGGTGGCGTTTTCCTTCTTACTTGCAAGATAACCCTGATTTTATAGCCTATCTTAGTACTCGCTGGGATGACTTACTGATTACCAATGGTCAACATCAATCTACTCCTGACCTTTTTTGGGAGACGGCCAAGGCAGTACTTCGGGGGGACATTATTTCGTACGTTGCCGCTCGTCGTAAACGTATCTCCTCTGGTATTCTTCGGCTAGAAAAACAATACTCACACTTGAAAGTTCAGTATCTTCGTCATCCTACTCGTATATTGCGGGAGGAACTTCATGCGGCTCAGGTAGCCCTTAACGCTTTATTGCATGACCGTACCAAACGATCACTTTTTTACAGAAAATATCGATTCTATCGGTATGGCAATCGAACGGGAAAAATGTTAGCTACCTTGACTAAGAACTGGCAAGATGATCGTTATATTTCAAAAATTCGGCTATCAAATGGCGCTTATACTACCAAGACAGCAGATATAGCAGATGCCTTTTACCAACATTTCTCCACTTTTTATGCCAGTCCAGGACCTCATTGTGGTCCTGATATTCTTGATTATCTAGAAGACGCAGGTATGCCTAAGTTCACGGATCTGCAGCGGTCTGTTTTGGGTGGACCCTTTCGGGGCACGGAACTTCAGAAGGCGATTAAACATTTGCGTTCGTGTACAGCTCCGGGTCCCGACGGGTTTTCCTCAGAATTTTATAAGATGCTCTCTTTGCAGGTGTGTGGACCCTTATTAGGATATTTTACTAGGGCGCTGGAACGGGGAGAGTTTCCTTTACATGCTAATTCTGCCACCATCACTCTCTTGCCGAAACCGAGCAAATCGCGAGACGAACTTGATTCTTATCGTCCCATTTCACTTATCAATGTTGATTTGAAAATATTAGCTCGTTTGCTGGCGGATCGGCTGACCCCTCTGCTGCCTCATGTTATATCTCCGGCGCAGGTGGGATTTGTACAGGGCCGACACTCTGTGGTCAACGTTCGTAGGGTGCTATTGGCTGTATCTAGGGCACAGGCGACTTCTACGTTTGGTCTCTTGGCGAGTCTGGATGCAGCCAAGGCTTTTGATCAAGTCCGTTGGCCGTATCTTTTCCAGGTTTTAGATTATGTAGGTTTGGGGGGTTGGTTTGGTTCTGCTTTACATGCATTATATGCCGCACCGACAGCCTCAGTCTTGGTTAATGGGATTCTGACTGATTCTTTTGCTGTGGGCCGAGGAACTCGTCAGGGTTGCCCTCTCTCCCCGTTGCTTTTCCTTCTCTATTTAGAACCCTTGTTGCGTACGATCCAACGGGATGATGAACTGGTTGGACTACCTGAGGGCTCTTCACAATTACGTGTTCTGGCCTTTGCAGATGATTTATTGCTTACCCTAGCTCATCCACATCGTTCTCTATCAAGAGCTATGGATCTCTTTGACGAATTTCATTTGTTTTCAGGGTTGACTTTAAATAAGCAGAAGTCTTTAGTGCTCCCTTTACAACTTTCTGTCCGCGAAACTTGGAGGGGTCCCTTTCCCTTGGTGTGGGCTGATTCTTCGATTCGATATTTAGGTGTTCTTATACCTAGGGACCTGACTACGCTTTACTCTATCAATGTCCTTCCTATGTTGACAGGCGCAGAACGTCGACTGCGAGCTTGGCATTCCTATCCGCTATCTCTTCTGGGGAAAATCGCCTTATATAATATGATGATGGTCCCGCAGTGGCTCTATCTTTTACAAACTTTACCTATTCTTTTACAGAGATGTCATTTGCGACGGCATCATCGTTCTCTCCGTTCTTTTTTATGGGGTGGTGGGAGGTCTCGTATTTCCTTACACTCTTTATTTTTACCTATAACTCAGGGGGGTCTTGGACTGTTACACATAGGTAGATTTAATGTGGCTTGTCAGCTTAGGCACTTGAATGATTGGTTCTGTGCTACATCTTATTTCTCTGCTACAGGGGTGGAATGCAGCTCTTTTTCTCCTTATCATTTTAGTTACTTGCTCCATGTGAAGTGCATGCCCCGCCGGAAACAACTATATGGGGATTTATTTCTCCTTCCCCTACGAAAAATTTGGAAACAGATCTGCTCTCAATTATCTCTTCGGTTTGATGTGACACCATGCTTACCAATTACTGGCAATGGAGATTTTCTCCCTGGTATGGGCCTAGACGCTTATCCCAGATGGCCGGGGAGGGGCATGCACTATTTATTTCATGTCCTCCAACCTGATGGTACTCTCCAGCCTTTTCAAACTCTATGTGATTCCTCTGCCTTGGCAGCTGGGGATTGGTTTTCTTATGGACAATTGCAACACTATGTTCATTCGCTTCCTGGTTTAGCTTTATGTGAGGATGTCCAGGAAAAATTGTTTGAAACCTTAAGTCTTACTGCTCAGGTGCGCATTCCCTTGCGCTTTCATCATCGTTCTTTGCAGGAGCTGGCTGGAGAGTTGGATTATACGACCCTGGCCGACAAGTGGTCAGCAGACTTACAGTTTTCCATTTCTGCGGATATGATAAAGAGAAGCATTTTACAAGGGACAAAATCCTTGGTTGCTGTGACTGAACGGGAACGTTATTATAAATTTGTAGTTCGGGCTTATTTTGCTCCTGTTAGAGCATTTCATGCCCACATTTGTACTTCTGATGTTTGCTCTAAGTGTGCGACTCCTAGAGCGTCTTTGGGACATATGTTTTGGTTGTGTCCCGGTATTCGGGCCTTTTGGAAACGTCTTTGCCTATCTATTGCAGCTTTCTGGAACTGTACATGGATACCTACGAATACTTTTCTCTTCACTTTGAAGTTGTCTTTGCAACCGATTCGACCTGGAGCAGCTGAGTTTGTTCGAAAGGCCATCTTGATGGGCATCAAAACTATTCTTCAGCGCTGGCTCTCACCTCATACACCTACTGTTTCACATTGGCGGACCCAGATGATCCAACTTGCAGGGTGTGAACGATTGGACATTACGGACATGAACTCCAGACGTGGTGCATTGTACCTCAAGTGTTGGTTACCCTTTTGCTTTACTTTAACGCCAATGGTGCGCAGCAGACTTTTGAACTGACATACTGGCTTGCTGGATTATAGTGTAACTGTTCCCATGGGGGGGGGATTTGGGGGGGGGCTTTGTTGGTGCTTACTAACTGTGTTTGGTTGTTATTATTATGCACTCAAAACTAATAAACAGATTTAACCATAAATATGTTTTTCAATTGTCAGGTCAGTTGAGGGTTTTTCTGGATTCAAAGTTGGTCAATGTGTGGCTACTGAAATTAATGTAGAAGGGACGCAAGTAAATTAAGGAGTTAACACCCTAATGGTCTTTTCATGTGACATCTTTTATTGTATTGCTTTGCTACCTTTTTCTTTCTCCTTCCCCTTAAACATGTGGTCATCTGTTTTACTTGGATTATAAGATATTTGTGTCTTCGTTTGGTTGTAAACAGTTGATCGACCAAACCAGTGAGATTTGTACTTTAAAGGGGATATTCATAGTGTAAAAAATAAATAGCCTTTCAGTTTTGGTTGGAGGAGGGGGGATGGCACTTTGAAGTAATTGAAGTCCGACTGTTTTGAGAAATATCAATTTTGTTTGTTTTGGGATATCTCCCCCCCCCCCCCTGTTCTGTCTTGAGCAAGCTTAAGGACTGCCAGGCTTTGCAGTGTCTGCGCTATAAAGTAGCAGGAAAAGCTGATAAGGCGCATAGGACACAAATGGTTATGCTTATCTCACTGCAGCACATGGGGCTGAGAATGCATCCTTTTCCTGTGCTGGGACAGGAGACGTAAACTGGCCATCTCCTGACAGCAGGGACTTCAAACATTACTCTGACTTACTACAGGCTTTGCATCTTCCTGCACCTCTCGAGAGGCTCACATGAACTAGGTGAAAGTGGGTCATGGGTTTTGGAGGAAGCCAGTTTCATGCCAGTAAAAAAAAAAAAAGTGCTTCTGTGAGCCAGTAAACCAAGCAGGTAACAAAAAAAAATGCAGCAGGATAAAGAGTAACAGTAGCGCTCTCAGTGTTTTCATATTAAAAGTTAGAAGAAAACAATTGGAATTCAAGACTAAAAGTGGTTTGTTTGCTCTTCCTTTAGTTTCTAACTTTTCCCGCATGTATAGTAATCTGTGGAAACAGTTATGATACAGTGATCATTTTATGATTGAATAATGTTTAAATTACTATAGGCATCTGATAAAAGTTTCACATTTATTAGTCTCTTGATACACTGCCCATCAGATCTGAGTGGCTCACAATTTTCATAATTCAGAGTGGGGGAGAGAAGAAAGTAAGGCTTAGAAATGTAGGAGAAGATTGACCAAAGGTGGAAATAATAATAATAATAATAATTTTATTTCTTATATACTGCTATACCATAAGTTCAAAGCGGTTTACAGCAAGATTCATGCAATGAGAGTATGCGATGTTTATAACAAGAAACATACGTTTACAACAAGATACATAAGTTCAGAGCGGTTTGCAAGAAGATACGTGCAATGAGAATACAAGATGTATGCAACAAGAAACAAATGTTTGGAACAGGATACAGAAGTACAGATGGGGAGAACTACAATATTTGAAAGGAAAGAAAAGGGAAAACACAGGTGAGAGGAGAAAATTTTGTTCACAGGCTGAGCTGAGCTCCTTGCTGAGTTGTTAAAGCATTGATAGTCTAGAACAGTGTTTTTCAATCTTTTTACACCTATGGACCGGCAGAAATAAAAGAATTATTCTGTGGACCAGCATCGGTCCGTGGACCGGCGGTTGAAGAACACTGGGCTAAATCGTGGGCCAGACCCCGCCCATCTCTACCCAATCTCCACCCCAGACCCCGCCCCCATAATAGTACTAATTGCACCTTGCACGTCCCGTGCCTCATCTGGAAGCCTTCCCTCTGACGTTGCAACGTCAGAGAGAAGGCTTCCGGTTCAGGCGCAGGATGCCCGTAAGAGCCACTTCCCGTGGCTTTGTGCACTGAATCAGTTAGGAAGAGGGAGCGGGCTCGAAGATAACGCCGTATCGATCGCACCGTGGACCGGCGGTTGAAGAACACTGTTTTGGGCCTGATGCACGTGCTGGCCCTGTGGGCCGGCAGGAAATTTCTGTGGACCGGCACTGGTCCATGGACCGGTGGTTGAAGAACACTGGTCTAGAAGCAGTGTGGTGAATGTTTTTAAATGGATTGCTAATATGGCAGGTTCAAGCTATAGGCATCGGTGAATAGAAATGGATAACACTTTCTTATCGACTGTACATTTTGAACATGGTGTGTTTGTGTATATGTATATATATGTATGTAGTTTGGAAATCATCAGTGGGTTTCCTGCTTGGCAGAGCTACTGGGTTAACAGGATGTCAAGCATCTTTTAAAATCACACAGAATGGTGCCAAGAAAGACTTGATGTACAGTTTTGCTTTTACTTTGTAAAAATTTGTTGAGCTTAATAGTAATGGACATGAAAAAGTTTCTATGGAGCTCTGTGATTAATTTCTTTGGGTGACCAGACAATCAGGTTGAGGGAGAGCGCTAGATGTGTGGGTTATTTTAGCAATGCCTTTGACACAGTTTCCTATTAGTGACTTATAAATAAACTGAGTATCCTTGGTATGGACTTTAAAGTGACTAATTGGTTAGAACTGTTTGAGTAGAAGGCCACAAAAGTTAGTGGTAAATGGGAGTTCACTTTGTGAAAAAGGGCATTACTGGTAATGAAGCTCAGTAATAGCTTTTCATCTGGCTGGGGGTTTTTTTTTTACATTTTTGTAAGCAGCATTGCAGAAGAGCTGTCTAGTAGGTTTGCCTCTCTGCAGATGATACCAAAACTTACAATAGGGTCGACGTCTCTGATGGTATGAATAACATGAGAAGGGACCTAGCAAACTTCAAGCCAGTGGTTCGCAACATGGAATGTTGCTACAACTTGGGTTTTGGTCTTTCCCCCATTGGTTTCTTTGAAATATAATATACATACTGTATTTTTTGCTCCATAAGACGCACCGGACCATAAGACACACCCTAGATTTAGAAGAGGAAAACAAGAAAAAAACATTCTGAACCAAATTCTCCCTGCCAGGCTCTCTGCACCCAACCCCACACTCCTTGCCAGGTTCTGAACCCTGTCTCCCCTCTGGTGGTCTTGTGGTAGGACAGGGCAGGCAGGAACAGGGCAGGCCTAGGGATAGGCAGGGAACCTTCCCCCTCCCCCCCCCCCCCCGATACGTTGGTACTTTTTTTTTATCCCAGCGGTCCAGCACTGTATCGGCAGGAGCTTTCCATGCTCCTGCCCTTCCCTCGCTGGACGGCTGCCTCCTGATGTCTTCCAGCAGCAGCAGAGTGGCGCGCAAGGCAGGCGTGAGCTTTTTGCACGCCTTCCTTGTTCCGCGCCGCTCCCTAAATGGCTGCCGTCAATTATTGCGGAACTCATCAAGCTGAAGCAGTGAAACTTCTTCATACTCCAAACTCCACCAGCTTAATTGTTTTCTTTTACTTTGCCTCATGTAGTTCTTGCCTTTTACCCTATGTTCTTGTTTGTCTGTGTTTTTAATAGTTTTTATAAATTTTTATAGTTAGAGTCTGGTGACGTAGTGTCACATCAAACTTTGATATTATTTAAAGTTTGTCCTTTGTTTTTACAAATTTGTACACCACCTAGAAGACTGATTGGGCGGTATAAGAAATTTTAAATAAGCTTGAAACTTGAATGACACATCTTTAGTAGGTCCCTTTTTGCCTCCCTCCCAGATGATGCTACAGACAGTTCACAGCATTATATACGATAATTTCTAGTAACAAAATCCTGCTCCCAGGAGGTTACAAGCATTATTGCTGTACATGACTTTGCAGACTGCTACTACCCAAAAAGCTCACTTACAGCAAAGCCTTCAGGAACTTACTGACCTGAGCTAAAGCATCACTGCCCTCACACTGACCTTTCCTTTCCCCACCCCTGTAGCCCCTTTGATACCTTGCCCACCTTGGCATTGCCCATGCTGATCACTTTAATACGCAGGGACATGCAAGCCTCCTTCCGCTTCTGAAGGTTGGTCTCTATGGCGATAGCCGCCGACTCTCTGCTATCCCCGTGGATGGAGGAGCATCGCCAGCGCTCCTGCAAGTCAAACAGTTAGTGGAGGCGGTGGAGCGGGGCGGGGCTTGACGCCTCACTTCCAAACCCTATTCTGGAACACGGTGAGGTCATAAACATGCAGGAGCATCGCCAGCGCTCCTGCACGCCAAACAGTTAGTGGAGGCCGGTGGAGCGGGGCGAGGCTCGGCGCCTCACTTCCAAACCCCATTCTGGAATGCAGTGAGGTCATAAACATGCAGGTCTCTGTTCGGCTCAGGGAGACTCACCTCTCCACTATCCCTCGCGCGAGTTTAAATTTTACTTACAAGGCCATGGCTGCGGGCGGGGTTGGCTTGCTTACATGGATAGGAAGTGGGAGGAAGTTATAAGTAGCATCCATTCAGGGAGGCAGCCATTCAGCGAGGGAAGGGCAGGAGCATGGAAACTCCTGCCAATATAGCGGTGCACCGCCTGGATTAAAAAAAGGTATTGGGGTGTTGGTGTATTCGCTCCATAAGACACACCCTTATTTCCACCCACTTTTGGGGGGAAAAAAAGTGTGTCTTATGGAGCAAAAAATATGGTAGTTAACTGGGGGAAGACGATGAGAAATCACTTTCAATTGAGAGGAAGCTATAGAATGAAGATGGAAAGGCATAGACTCAGAAATAATCTAAGAGAATACTCTACAGAAAGGGTGGTGGATACTTGGAACAGCTAAGGCAAAGACTATATCTGAATTTAAGAAATCATGGGATAGTAGATGGTATGGATGAGGAGACTGGTTAGGCCAATGTTTCTCAACTCGGTCCTGGAGTACTTCCTTGCCAGTTGGGTTTTCAAGATATCCACAATGAATATGCATGAAAGAAATTTGCATATAATGGAGGCAGTGTATGCAAATCAAGTTTATGTGTATTCATTGTGTATATCCTGAAAACCTGACTGCTAAAGGGGTACTCCAGGAAAGAGTTGAGAAACACTGGAATAGGCTATATGGTACTTATCTGCCGTAATTTCAATGTTTGGGGGTTTTTTTGTATTAATAATAATAATAAAAACTGAGTGGAAAAAACAGCATCAACTGAAATAAAACTCCACTTGAATTTTAAGATTAAAAAGTAATATCTAAATGAAGCTTTTTGTTGCTAGGTCATTGAGTGAATAGGTTTGAGTGTTACTGTAGCTTCATTCTGCATTTTCTGTTAAATCAGGTTATAAAGTCTGTCTTTCAAACTTTTTTTTTTTTTTTTTAGTAAACATTAATAAGGAAGAGCTCATGTGTTAATAATACTCCTGAGTAGAGGTGCAGGGGACATCACTGCTAATGAAGGGATTGTAGATACATTCAGAATGACCTTTATAATGCTGACTTTAATTGATTTATGAATGTTTCCTTCCCTTTTCAACACATACACACATGCAAATGGATTTGAAATGGCTTTATTTTTGGAGAAACCACTCTAATGCACTCCTATTACCTAGATACCTCAATCACCATTTCACTCTGAACCACACCAACAAGAAATCCCGCAGAATACAGCTGTTTGTCTTCCCATCCCTAAAATTATGTCATTTCAAAAGATTTCTCGACAAAACCTTTGCTTACCAGGCAGCCAAGCTGAACCCCTGGCTTGCCCAAATGATACTCGAGGCCCCCTCTTACCTTAGCTTCAGAAAACTTCTCAAAACGCACCTTTTCCGTGAACAGGCCTTTTAATCCCCCTTGCCCCCTATTTTCTCCCCTTTCCCTCTCTACCCCGCCCCTTCGGCTGTCCCTCTCTCCCTCTCGCTATATCATATCTTCAACCCGTCCTCCTGTATTACCGTTACCTCGACCTAATCTCTTCAAAGAGTTCCCCCCCCCCACTTCATTGCCTGTATCTTTGTCAAAATTTTGTAAATCCGTGTGTTATCACGGACCTTAATTAATGGATGTAAACCGCCTAGAACTTTACGGGTATGGCGGTATACAAGAATAAAAATTATTATTATTATTATATAGTGACATTGTAAAAGCTGAAAAGTATTTGCTTTGAAAAGCTGTTTGACTTGTATTCCTTGCTACCAGAATCATCTCTGCAGATAGGGCAATGTGATTTGAAATTATAGGGGCACTTCATGTTAACATGGTCTTTTCAAGTACTTCAATCTTGTAGAGCAGGGGTGCCCAAAAGGTCGATCGCGATCGACCAGTAGATTGCAAAGGCAACGCAAGTCGATCATAGAGTCCATCCCGGGCTCCGCGATAGTCTCGCATTGCCTTTACGTTCTCCCTGCTTCCCCGGCACTTTAACAGGCCAGCAGCAACTGCAGAAGCGCTGGGAACACCAGCCTTCTTCCACCCCCACCCCTGAAGTCAATTCTGACATCGGAGAGGAAGTTCCGAGCCGGCCAATCGTTGCCTGGCTGGCCCAGAACTTCCTCTCCGACATCAGAATTGACGTCAGGGGGGAAGGATGGTGGTCCTGGGGTTTCTGCAGTCGCTGCTGGCCTGATGCGATGTTGGGAAACGGGGAGAACTCAGCGGCTTGGGGGGCCTGTTCCCAGACTGCAGCAATTGCTTGGGGGCCTGTTCCCAGACGACGGCCCCGGCGGTGGCTTGGGGAGTAAGAAAGGAAAGGTAGGGAGGCAGAACAGGGACACAGAAAGACAGACAGGGAGACAAAGAAAGACAGGGGGGGGCAAGGAGACAGAAAGGGGGCAGTGAGACAGACAGAAAGAAAGACAGCAGAGAGAAAGAAAGAAAGGGGGGCAGGGAGACAGAAAGACAGACAGAGAGAAAGAAAGAAAGGGCAGGGAGACAGAAAGAAAGAAAGAAAGAAGGGGACAGGGAAGACAGAAAGAAAGGGGGGCAAGGAGACAAAGAAAGGAGAGGGGGCAGGGAGAAAGGAAGAAAAAGTTGGACTTAAGGAAGGCAGAGATGTTGGTTGGGGAATGGAATGAGGTCTGGAGGAGAGGAAGCATGCAGGAGGCAGAAAGAAGGGAAGAAATATTGGATGCACAGTCAGAAGAAGGAAATGCAACCAGAGACTCATGAAATCACCAGACAACAAAGGTAGGAAAAATGATTTTATTTTCAATTTAGTGATTAAAATGTGTCCATTTTGAAATTTATATCTGCTGTCTATATTTTGCACTATGGCCCCCTTTTACTAAACCTTAGTAGCGGATTTTAGCGCAGGCAGCCTATGAGCGTCGAGAGCAGCAAGGAACATTCAGCGCAGCTCCCTGCGCTAAAACTGCTATTACAGTTTAGTAAAAAGGGAAGGGGTATATTGCATATTTTAAAGTCATCTGCCTTGACCTCTTTGAAAAAAAACCCCAAATATAAATGATAATTAACATTTTCTCTGCATACAGTATGCTTTGTGTTTTTTAAAAATTTTATTGTTGGTAGATCATTTTGACTTGGTCAATTTAAAAGTGGCTTGCAAGCCAAAAAAGTGTGGGCACCCCTCTTTTAGAGTGTATTGGGTGCTGAACAGTAATAACTTGGAGGGAAAAAACATGACACACAATTTCAAGTGAAGGCTGACAGTAGTTCTGGTTGCCATATCTCAAAAAAGATGCAGAAAAGGTACAGAGAAGAGCGATGAAAATGACAAAAGGGTTGGGACGACTTTACTATGAGGAGAGGCTACTGGCACTGCTGCAGGCAAGTTAGAACACTGAGAGCTGCTGTGAGGGGAGGAAGCTACATTAGTCTGGAGGCTGGGAAGAGAACAACTGCTATTTGACCGGGGGGGGGGGGGAGAGAAGAAAGCAAGATGGCAACTGCTGCACAGGAGGGAGAGAGACACGCGGGCGCCCCTGACCTCCTCTGACCTGAGGCACGTGCCTACTGTACCTACCCTTTAATCCTGCCCAGCATGCGATGAAGCCAAGTAGTAGTAAATTTAAAACAAACTGGAGAAAATATTTCTTCACACAACATGTAATTAAACTCTGGAATTCTTTGCTGGAGAATGTGGTGAAATCAGCGGGGTTTAAAAAAGGCTTGGATAATTATTGCCTAAAAGAGAAATCCATAGGCCATTATTGAGATGGCTTGGGGAAATCCACTTCTCATTCCTAGGATAAGCAGCATAAAATCTATTTTACTACTTGGGATCTAGCCTAGGTACTTGGGACTTCGGTTGGCCACTGTTGGAAACTGGATATTGGGCTTGATGGACCTCCAGTCTATCCCAGTATGGCAGTATTTGGCCTTGTTAGGAAGTGCCCTTTTTCCAATAGGAAGGTGGCTTATGAAATTGGCAATTGTGTGTGTTATATCCACACTAAATATTCAGGACATGTTAGGGGCTCCAAGAAGATACTAACAAGGGATTTTTTTTTGAGGTGGGGATAAGGGGTGCTGCTTTCCTACGCACGAATATGACAGCAAATAACTCCTTGTTCATGCAGAATTGCCCTTTTCAAACAGATTATGTTTGGGATTAGACTCTCACTTAATTAAAAATATTTTTTTTAAGAGAGTGAGCTGCCTGGAAAGTTTTGTTACATTCAATTATTTTTTTAAGAAACTAAGGCAAACTTATTTCCTCCTCTCCAATGCTGTCTATGCTACAACTACATTAAAAGGTTAGGAATTATGAATTCCTACGCTTAATTAAAGGCTGTCATTCTTTTATTTATTCTTTGTTGCCTATCATTTTGCCTTCCTTATCACTTTACAAACCTCTCAGTAATTCTAGGGTCAGTGTACATTGTGATGTGTTATGACCTAGCCTTTCAGGATGTGAATCATTTCTGCACCTGGGGAACAAGCAAAGCTGGTATAAGGCTGCTTGAGTAGCTTATAAATACCCTGCAGTGGTAATCACGCCACTAGCATTTTGAGATAGCTCGCGTTAAGATGTGAGAGAGCAGTGGGATGACAGTGTACGCCATTGAATATCACGTGCTCTCATTTGCTGCTTTTTAAGTGTGCAGTATATAGCACTTCAGTTCTAGATATTGGTTACACTGATATTGAAATGAAAGTGTTAGGAGATTTTCTTGTTTAAAAATAAATAGTAATAACCATAGAGCAGTGTCTTATAAATGTTTTTAGCTCCGGCGAATGTTTTTCACAGCGCATTATAATTAGAAATTATAAAATTGCAACACCTTCAAAAACTTAAATTTGAGAGTTATTTGTTTAAAGTTATTTAAGCTATGTATGGGTAATTGTAAGAATGGTGAAACTAAAGTAGACAGAATAAAATTGCTAATCAATGCGATGGATGAGCTTGGTTTTGAGCGCAAATTCACTCAAAACACAGCTCGATAGTCGAGAAGTAAATACGCGTTTCATCATCTACCATCTACAGTCATTTTTTTTTTTTTTCAATTTAATTTCTGTCAGAGCTGAAAATCCAAGTTCACAAAGATAAAAAGATCCAAACGGTAACAAAGCCTTGTTGCTCAAGTTAGGATAACTACTGCATAAAAAATAAAAATAAAATTACTTTCTGTTAGTTTTCAAGGACCAATCACATCAAAGAATAATGCCTGTCTGGGCAGTCGTATCCTTACGCACACAGACGCTTATAACATTGACAAGACTAATGCATATGCGACATACTGTATGTAAGTGGCAGCTTTCTGAAACCTCTATTTACTGTTTGTACACTCTATATGTGTAAATTCCACTGTTTGCACGTGTAGATACTTAAGGCTTCTTTTTGCTAAGATACTCTAATGATTAGCATGTGCTATATGCTAAGAAACCCATTTTATTCCTTCGGGCTGTTTTAACATTTGGGGCTTCCATTTACTAAGGTGCGCTAAGCATTTTAGCGTGCGGTAATGCGTGCGTGATAGTCTATGGACACATTAGCATCTAGCGCTCGTGTAGATTTAGTGTGCGCTAAAATGCATAGCACACCTTAGTAAAACAGGGGGTTGGTGTGCACTAGTCATTGACAAACCTTAATAAAAGCCCTAAGTGATAGATGACAGTACAAAGCTGAAATTTATTTATTTTAGCATGGCACCAGACAGATCATTTTATTTGCAATTTATAAGCTTTCCTTTATTTTAGCATTGCACACTGAGCTATGGGTTTCACAAAGAAAAAAAAAAGAAGAATCGTGTGTGAGGAGAGCTTGGATGAGTTTTAAGGTTAGATGTCTAAAGTATAGGAAAAACTGACACAGTTTTACTGAGATCTTCAGGGAATAAGGCAGAGGAGCAAAAATCCTTTGACTTTTACCTTTTTTTCATTTCAAGCTATGAGTGGTAAGATGCATGGTTTGCTATTCTGGGTGGTGTCATTAATCTCAATGGCTTTCTGGGGCAGCCTGACCTGTCACAGCCATTAGAGGTCCAGCACTTTGAGCTTGTTTGGTTCTTAAAAATTAATAATATGCAGGCTTTGCAAACTGAAAAACTTGGGTGGAAAAATTGGGAAAGACTGAATTACAGTTTCTGGTGGAACTCTTTATGCCACATTTATAAAATGGAAAGGATAATAGCCATACAGCAGGGGAATTTTTTAAAAATTCAGGAAATTTTCACTTTCCAATGATTATTTATTGGATTATTTGTCATGATTCACTTACTGTATTTTCTGTATTTGCCATTTTTTGGTCATTCCACCATAACATGTGGAGAGGGAGTTTTCGATGCTGAAAGCAAATCAGAGATATTCTTAATCCCATGAAAAAGTATTATTTTTTGTATATTAGTCTTTATTTCTGTACATTTTATATTTGTAATGAGTGTCCATATGGCTTGCCTGAGAAATGAGTACCAAAGCTGTATCTCTGCTTTGAACACAGCTAAAACTAGAAAAACAGGAAAAGTTTGTACTGTTTCTCCTTGAGGATACATTTGATTTTGACATTTTTGTTGTGAAGTTAATTATTGGCTCTTGGGAATCATTTATGTGCCACCTTTTGGAAACAGTCCTAGAATACTCGGCTAAGTTCTCCTTAAAAAAAGAAGTAAAGTATAAATGGGTAAGTTGTATTAGATAGAAAAAAGTTTTAATAGAAGAATGATAGAAAAAGTTTTAATAGAAGAATGTGGGGGAGAGAGACATGATAATTTAAAAAAAAAATGTTTAATTCCCAAGAAAACAAACCTAACAAGGGAAATAAATGGAATACCTTTCAACCAAAAGAGAATGTAAATTTACTATAGAGAAATAACTTGTTTTCTTAATTGTAACTTGTCGAGCTCATATGAGGGTAAATAAAAAAGTAAAGGTGAAATACATTTAACGGCTTTAATAGAAGTAACTGTGAATAATTAAACATACCACTTTTCCACATAGTTCCCCATGCAGGACGAAGTATTTGTTGTATCATTCAACTAGCTTCTGCAGTCTATAGAGAAGAAGTTTTTCGGCTTCTCCCAAAGCTAGGTGAGCACCGCTTCCTTTATTTCATCGTGCTTTGTCTTTTGTTCTCTGGGTCGCAGGTGACAATTTTCTCCAGAATACTTGGATCTTCATCATACCATCTCAGAACTGGGTTACAACCTCCACACGCTGTTGCTTGTGCAGATCAGTGCACAGACTTTCCTGTATCCCAAATCATCAGCATTATGGCAAACGCAGATCCATAGCTGATATCCAAATTTGCAGCCAATTGAGACACCGTTATCCATCAGTTTTCTCTAATCAAAGCATCCGCCCTGTCAATGTGCTCTTGTGTGTGCGATGTTGATGGGCGACCAGAATGACCTGTCGGTTACGCCTGTTCTTCCTGCTTTAAACCTTTTTACCTACTCATAAACCGTTCGTCGATTCATGGTGCTGTGTCCATTCTGAACCAATATTCGACAGTGAATTTCCACAAGTTTCACTCCCTCTGCCCAAAGAAAGTGCACTACTGCACGTTCTTCTATGGTGCAATTTTGCAATGGTGTGTCCATGTTTCTGACTTGTGGCTGCCACACTGTGTGTGGATGAACTATCCAGCAGGTAATGTACAAGTACATATGTTGCATTTTGCTAGCTCTGTTCCAGTTATCGTGTAATTTAACAATTGCCTTGTAAACCGCTTTGAATTGACTTTCCAGTCATTAGTATAAGTTTCAAGTTTATAAATTTGTTTGATCGCTTATTCAAAATTCTAAGCGATGAACATATCAGTAAAATTACAAAATTAAGGGGGCAACAAAACAAAGAACTAAACCTTACGAAACATATTTGAAGACTAACTTTACAAACATATTAAAACAAGAGGAAAGGATGGGAAAAGAAATACAAATTGTTGATAGAAGAGAAGACAATTATAGTAAAAAAAATCAATAGGAAGGGAGAGAACAATGAACCTCAGAGAAGTTATGGAATTGGAATGAAACTCCTAGTCAAGCTTTCCAATTATCAAATGCATCCTTAAAAAGAAAACTTTTTAGTTTGCTCTTAAATTTATCCAAATTGTTTTCTTCCCTTAAGTAAATAGGGAGGGAATTCCATGTTTGAGGAGCTGTTACAGAAAAGATGAAATGCCGCTGTGTGTTAATAATTTTAAGTGAGTAGTGATATAGAAGCTTTCAATAAGCAATGAACAAATTTTGATCCGCCCTCGTATTTGGAAAAGGTAAGTAGTTAGATCTTAAAATCTCAACCCAAATGGAAAAGAAAGATCAGTGAAGAGTGAATGGAGCTGAGAAACGAATTGTTTTGAGAATTGATGGGAGACAGTAGTGCTTAAGACCTGTAGTAATTTTAGATGATTAACTACTTTATATTTTTTAATTTTCTTAGCCTGTTTAAGTTAAATGTGCTTTGCATACCCAAGGAAAATTTAATTGACTGATTGAATAGAGAAGCATAGTAGAGTACAGCAGAGCTTACCAGAGAGAATTGGTTAGAATTTGTGTATAGTCAAATGCATGGCATCTCTCTCAGCCTGTTGATTCAGAATTTTGAGATTGTTTTCAGATGACGCTATTTAGAGGACAATTACCTGGGGAAGAAGCTGCCACATCCCAGTAAAGGGTGTGTTGAAAGACATGGTGGGCAGTTTGTAAACTGTCCACATTGGGCAGAGATTGTGCATATTTTGTGCCTGGAGGCTTTGAACCAGTTTTCAAGGTAGAAGTACACATTTGCTTTTACTTTGAAATTTGCATGGATACAAAGTGTACACATGGTCACTTGTAACTACTTTTTCTGTAGGTAGAATTTTCTGTTCTGTTGTGGATACATAGGAGTCCTTATCTGAACTGTTGATTCCCACAAAACTGCAGAAGGGTATCACTTTGTGAACTTTAAACTCCTCCCCTTTTGCAGCGGAGAACAGCTCCATCCTCAGTTTTTCCTTCTCTTAACGAACTCAGAAAGTGTGCTTTTACTCTGCTTCTCTGTTATTTTCAGGTATTTCTCCATCAGATTTATTGAAATTCTTTGTGGCTGCGATGCTCAGAGGTCCCCTGCTCGGGCAAACTCCATTGGGAAAAGGACGCAGTCCCCTGCGAGCGGACTCCTGCTCCAAGGCCAGTCTCGTAGAGTACCTGTGGAGCCAGCCTGCTTTGAATCCTTTCAGGAGCTCAGGGTCTTTCCCCTTGTTGATTTTATCTGAGGTGGTCCCTGTGAAAGAACCCATTCTTAGTGACCCTTCAGAGCAGAACTGGAATGATTGGAGGTCCATCACAGAGCTCTCTGCAGTGGTGGATGATATAGGATCCCTGATGGGGTCCGGGTGACAGGAGCAGCAGCGGATCACAGTGATGATCCTTCAGTGCATTGCCTTTTCAGGTCAGCTTCAGTTTCCTATGTCATTTCTGACACCTTGTCTATATTGAAGCTTGATACCAAGCAGCCCTCCACCTCACAGTGCTCCATCAAGTGTGGCACTAATGCACACACAAACTTTTTTCCTGCTCATCCAGATCTTACCTCCTTAGTTCACTGACCAAAGAGAGGCACCTGAAGGCTCTCTTAAGGTGTCCAAAGCTATGTCTCGGCTCTATCCTATGGCTCCGGACTTCCAGCAGCAGCGCAAGTGACCAAGTGCAACTCCCTTCCTAGTGAAGGTGGAGTGATGCTGAAGGATACGCAGGACCGTAGAATGGATGTGATCAGCTTTGGGTATCAAAGCTGCAGCTGCTGCCTCCTTCGTAGAATGGGCCTGTCATACCAGACTGCAGACTAGTCCCTTGGAGCTTGGGGACTCCTGTCCCCATATGTTTAAAGAGGGTGTGTATTATGTGCCTCTTTATGACATCATCAGAGTCCTGAGTAAAATTTCAACTCACTCCATTTCTGCCTGTCAGATGCTCTGGATCAGGGTGGGTGACTCAGCCTTCAAGGCCACTCTGAGCGGTGTCAGGTCAAAAGCGCGCCGGGACAAAGGCGCGCCCAGACAATTGAGCGCAGCGCGGGGGCGTGCACCGCAGAAAATTACTGTTTTTAGGGCTCCGACGGGAGGGCGTGGGGGGAACTCCCCCACTTTACTTAATAGAGATCGCGCCGCATTGTGGGGGCGTTTTGGGGGTTGTAACCCCCCACATTTTACTGAAAATTTCACTTTTTCCCTGTTTTTAGGGAAAAAGTTAAGTTTACAGTAAAATGTGGCGGGTTACAACCCCCCAAACCCCCCATAACGCCGGCACAATCTCTATTAAGTAAACTGGGGGGGCTCCCCAACAAAACCCCCCGTTGGATCCCCTAAAAACTGTAATTTTCTTCGGCGCGCGCCTCCATCTTGCGCTCAGTTGTCGGCGCGCGCCTTTGTCTTTCGCGGGGTTGTCTATGAACCCTCTGAGCAGACACAAGTTCCCACAATGGTTGCTATGTTTATTTACCATCTTTTCATGAAAAGATTCACCCAAAGCGGTTACAATGCATTGAATAGTAGTCAGGTACTCTTTAGTATTTTCCCTATCTGTCCCTGCAGGCTGCAATTGGACTCACAACCTCAGGGTGCTGAGGCAGCATCCTTAATCAGGAACTTTGTGAGACTGACAGGAGTTCGGTTTATATTCAAGTCAACCTTTTTGTAGTCTAATTTGTACCCATTTGTAGTCTATTTACTTGCTCTATAAAGCAATCCTCGATTTCATCAAGGAGTTTTACTTCCCTAGCATGCCTTGATGTTACATTTACATCCTGACTGCTACTACTAGATATAGGCTCCAGTGGAGGGCTGTTTCTGTGACTCCTTGTATTGATGATCTAACTCCATTTGGGATCCCACAATTTGAGAACCACTGATCTAGGCACCATATAGGCAGGATTTGTACTAGTATTTCTTAAAGACAAATACTTACTGTCTTCTGATTGTCATACTGCGAACAGTAAACACCTTTGCTATTCTCAGTTCGGCAGTGGATTTGCTGTAAGTGCGTCTTCCACATTGCCAGTTGGATTCTATTGTCTCAATATTTTGAATAATTTTAGGATAAAGTGCTCTGTGAAAAGAATTTAGTGGGGTGGTTCTAACTAGAGGCTTGTTTCTTAGATACTAACCTCTTCCTCTTTACCCTGCCAGCCCTCTTCATAGAGAATCAGTCCTGACCATTCTCGCGATTAGTTTTGTTCCTGTGATGCCATTCGACATCACACAAAAGCACTAGTTTTGCAGAACTAGTTTTTATTGTTCTGTAACCATTTGACTATGTTTACTTTATTTATTATATGACTCTTGTCATTATCTATAGCTGCTTCACAGCTATTTATTATGATTTGATTTTAAGGTAGTTGGCAGATTATAAATACCATTTAACTTAAAAACAATTAGGTTCTTACCTTGATAATCTAGATTACAGGATTTTTCACTCCATAAGATGCACTTTTTTCCCCCCAAAAAGTGGGTCCAAAAATGTTCTGAAGAACCTCAGGAGCACAACGAAGGCGCAAAGACCCAAGGAGACGGCGGGCAGCGCCTTATGAAAGGGAGAAAGCACCATTGCAGCAGCCTGTAAATCTGCGGATACTCCCTTAGGTCCTGCTGTACAGAACTGCCCAGGGGTGACGAGCGTGAGTTCTTTGGCGCCATTTTTCATACAGGCAAAACAGAATTATAGATTGCGCTTATACCTCTCTCTGGGGTATATTTCGCTGGCATGTGCTTCCAGCTGGAAACATCACCACGCAACACACAGGCGTCTGCTCCTGCCCACAACTGACATGGCCACCAAGCCCTCGGTCTTCTCCTTTACGGCAACTGCCCAGTTATAACACAGTGGGGGATTGGGGGGGCACCTGGTAATTACGACTCCTGGAATAGCTGAGGTCGGATCACTGAGGTGCAGGGGGCAGGCTGGGCCCTTATTTGGGCAGCATAGCGGCTTCAGCCTCAGGCTGTTTATGGAAACCTAAGCAACAGCCGTTTCCTTCCGCATGGGCCAAGGGCTGTCAGGCTTAGGGCTCGGGTTCTTTGCATAAAAGGGTAACATGGAGCATAATGATAGCTATTACTGAATACTCTATAGACCCTGGGGAATGGAGCAAGCTTCCATCAAATATCCGTCAGCAGAATAATTTATGGAGTTTTAAAAAAATTATTGAAGAAGTATCATTTTTTTGTCACATGAAGTATTGTACAGTATTTGAATTTAGTCGCTCTATTTTCCTTTTACTGTTTGTCACTGTTTTTGCAGGGATGGGGGGTCAGGATGCAGAGCCTGGCAGGGAGGGGGAACAGGGTGCAGAGCCTGGCAAGGAGTGCGAGGTTGGGTGCAGAGCCTAGCAGGGAGTGAGGGGGGCTGGGTGCAGAGCCTGGTATATATTAGTACACGATTTGGTTCAGAATGTTTTTTTTCTTGTTTTCCTACTCTAAATCTAGGGTGCGTCTTATGGCATGAAAAATACAGTATGTTAGGCGTCTTTTGCAGTTGATTCGTTATCTGGATTATGTTAGGCGTCTTTTGCAGTTCATTCGTCAGTGGGCTTTGGATGTGCCTCCTGTTCAATGTGGAGCTTGCATGAAGTTTGAAGACCAGCGCTGGTTATTCTTCCTCCTGAAGAACCAAACATCTAACGGAGAAACACGTACAGTGTTGAGGAAGACTGAGAATCTTGCTTTTGAAGATTTCCGTGTGGATTTTATTTTTTGATATTTTTGTGTGTTGGATTGTTGCATGAACTTATCATTTTTTTTGGAAGGATGTTTTGGTTTTGAACTGACACGTATCACTGGGAGCACACTAAGCTTGCTGAAGAGTTGGAGCAATGCAAGCAACAGACATAGTAAACAACCAGCTACTGAGAGATAAGTAAAAATTTTGTTTATCTTTCCTATATGGTACCATCTCTATAAGTATTCAATGATAGCGCCCCCTTACTGACCTTATTGAGAACATTTAAAATGAATCAAGTTTATTAGGATTTGATATACTGCTTATCAAGGTTATCTAAGCGGTTTTTACAATCAGGTACTCATCAGGTACTGAATAAAGTGATGTGAATGGAAGGTAGGAATGGTGCTATGATGTTCTGAAGTCCAAGCTGGTGGAGTCTGCTGCTCCTATACTTAAAGCTTGTTGGCTTTTTTCATTGAGCACTTATAATTAATTAATTTTTAATTTTTGTTTGGTTGGTAAAATCAATTCTCTATGATAAGAAGCCAAGGATACACAGGAGTCCATACTTGAGCTGTTGATTTCCAGTGTAGAAGGGTATCACTTTAAGAACTTTAAACTCCTTCCCTTCTGCAGTGGAGAACAGCTCCATTCTTAGATGATACCAAAGCAATTAAACTGCACTGAAAAGGAAGGAGAAGGAGAGGCACAGAAAACTTCCCTGACTGCAAACATATTCTGCTCTGTTTTAAAATTTAGAAAATAGAACAATGATCAATAAACAATTAACAAGCAAATAGTGAACAATAAATCTATCACATGAGTAACTAAGAGCCAATCTGCTAAGTGTAACAAGCAGGGGCTATAGGACTCCCCAAAAAAGGAAAGAGAAAAGGAAACCCCCTGTTCGTGTAACACGTCTCTGCTTAATCTTAGATACAGTAGAAGAGGTCCCAATGAACAAGGCAGAAATCAGGTGAACCACAGAGATGGTAGTACGGACTCCTGTGTATTCTAACAGAACCCAGATTGTCGAGGTAAGAACCTAATATGTCATTCTGTTGCGGATACACAGGAGTCCGTACTTGAGCTGACGTACCAAAGCAGTGCAGTAAATACCTCAAAATATTATTAGTTACGTATATAAGCAAAACAGGCAAACACCTACAAATGTGAAGTTTATTGTAGTGTGAATTTTTCAGAAATACTAGCATCAACACACAATTTAGATGCAAGATTTAAATTCACTCACCTGTGTTCTGATGGGTTTAGTCCAAATTTCTTCGAAAAACACTGAACTATAACAATGTTTATACAGAAACATGCTTTCAAGTAAACAAACATTTATTGAACATAAGAATTGCCGCTGCTGGGTCAGACCAATGGTCCATCCTGCCCAGCAGTCCGCTCACGCAGCAGCCTTCTGGTCAAAGACCAGCGCCCTAACTGAGGCTAGCCCTACCAGCGTACGTCCTTGTTCAGCAGGAACTTGTCTAACTTTGTCTTGAATCCCTTGAGTATGTTTTCCCCTATGACTGACTCCGAAAGAGCGTTCCAATTTCCCACCATTCTCTGGGTGAAGAAGAACTTCCTTACATTTGTACGGAATCTATCCCCTTTCAGCTATAGAGAGTGCCCTCTCGTTCTCCCTATCTTGGAGAGGGTGAACAACCTGTCCTTATCTACTAAGTCTATCCCCTTCAGTACCTTGAATGTTTCGATCATGTCTCCTCTGTTCGAGGGAGAAGAGGCCCAGTTTCTCTAATCTTTCGCTGTACGACAGCTCCTCCAACCCCTTAACCATCTTAGTCACTCTTCTCTGGACTCTTTCAAGTAGCACCTTGTCCTTCTTCATGTAAGGCGACCAGTGCTGGACGCAGTACTCCAGGTGAGGGCGCACCATGGCCCGGTACAGCGGCATGATAACCTTCTCCGATCTGTTCGTGATCCCCTTCTTTATTATTCCTAGCATTCTGTTCGCCCTTTTCGCGCCGCCACACATTGTGTGGACGGCTTCATCGACTTGTCAATCAAAACTCCCAAGTCCCTTTCCTGGCAGGTCTCTCCAAGTACCGCCCCGGACATCTTGTATTTGTGCATGGAAAGTAAAATAGACCATTATAGTCTTAGTTTCCTTAGCACACTTGCTAGATCTATAACTTCTGACTGGGTGTTCAGAAACCTTTGCTCCCTCACTGTATAGTACCTTTTATTTGTGTTAATCTAAGCAAATCTCTCAATTGGGGATTGAAGCCATCACAGAGCACCAACAAACCTGCTGACAAGTATGTGCGTTTTCAGAGTATTGTCCCAATAAGTAATTCTGGATGGCTGACATATTTGTATAGGATTATTTCAGAGTAGGATTTCCAAATAGATTGGTTTGCATATGCCAAATGAAAATAACCCTCACACTTAAAACAATGTTAATTTCATATTTTTACAGTTGGTGCCTCTCTTCTTGCATTCAGCCAAAGAGTGCTTCCTTCTGGAGCTTGTAAAGTGTACTTTGAAGTTTTTAATCATGTCAGTGGTGCCTAAGACTATTGCCATATTTTTCTGGTCTCTATATACCTTTGTACTTTTTTATCTTTCGCTCCATGATTAATACAGAATCACAGTATCGTCACTTGCCTCTGCACACACACACCGCCTTAATACCACGGTATCTGTTTTACTGGAATTGATTTTTATTGGTTGGTATGGGAATGTCCCATAACTCTGTCCAAGACTGTACAAATGAAGGCAAAGTTTTCTTTCTTAATTATTTATCTTTGGTTTGTTTTACAAGAGAGGTAAAAAATAAAAACAAAAAGAAAACCAACATCACAGTAGCCATTTCCCTGTTTCTAGCTCATCTCCATGGTTAGTTCAACAGGCACATTGTATCAAACATCAACTTTGGAGTAAAGTTGGGTGTGAGAAGAAAACTGGCATCAGATACCTCTCCTGAGATGATTTATACCTCTGCATAAGCTTCACTTAAGCTGGATAGGCATGCAGGGCTGGCACCTCCTTTCCTGTCTCCATGCCCTGCTAGTTTTGTGTTCACTGGGCCATGCTTATTAAAATTCTTATCAATATAGGAGTTTTCAACTAGAATTCTTGTTTCTAGGATCAAAACACCTTCCTAATTTATCAGTTTGACCAAAACAAAGTCAGCAAAAAGGCATTCAGGAGCTCCAGTTAATTTCACCAGTTAGTTACAGTAATTAACCTGTCAGAACTGGAATTTACCAAAAAAAAAAAAAAAAGGCCGGGGGAGCATACAATTTAGTCTCTATTCTATAAAAGGTCATTTTCTAAGTGGCTAAAGTACTTCCAGTTAAGGTAACTTCTGTTTTTTTAAGTTGATAGAACATTTTGTGCTGTGGCCTTAAATTAATCCTTGGGTGCAAATAGGTGAGTTGTACACTAAAAATATCAAAATATAACCCCTTGTAATAGTACAATTAATAATTAATTACGGTAACAAAATATGTAAAGGGAATGAGAGCTCTCAGTTTTCTGTGCCCTTACAGAAGAACACACTCTGTCCAGATCTCTTCTTTTAGACCTACCGTTGCTATACGGAAACATTAATGGGCTTCTCATACCGTGAATGTGCTACAAAATCAAAAGTGAAAAACACACAGTACTAAATAATCAAAATCACTGTAAAAACTGAATGATAAGTTCAAATCCTATGATAGAACACAGTTTGTAAAAGAAACAAGGCTAAATCAAGATACGTTTAACAGTTTTAATAGAAGTAACTGTGAGCAATTGAAAATACCACTTTTCCACATAGTCCCCATGCAAGACAACGCATTTGTTGTAGTGTTCAAGTAGCTTCTACATTCCTGCTGAGAAGAAGTTTTTCGGCTGTTCCCAAAGCCAGATGAGCACTGCTTCCTTGTCTTCATCATAGTAACATAGTAAATGATGGCAGATAAAGACCTGAATGGTCCATCCAGTCTGCCCAAGAGTTACACTCATTATAAAAATTTAAGCTTAAATAAAAGCAAATTCTTTTTTTCTTTGATATTACTAGGGCCATATCCCATCACCGTTGACGGTTCTCTCCAGAATACCCGGATCTTCATCATACCATCTCAGGAAGTGGGTCACAACTCAACATACTGTTGCTTGTCCAAAGCAGTAAGCTGTTTGAGAACCCATCGTGCGCAGACTTTCCTGTATCCCAAGAAGTCATGCATTATGGCAAATGCAGATCCATAGCTGATATCCAATTGCAGCCAATTGAGACAGTTCTTTGTCAGTCTTCTCTAATCAAGGCATCCGTCCTGTCAATGTGCTCTTGTGTGTGCAATGTTGATGGGCGGCCAGAGCGACTTTTGTCGGTTACACCTGTTCTTCCTACTTTAAACCTTTATACCCACTCATAAACCTTTTGTTGATTCATGATGCTATGTCCATTATGAGTTAATATTAGACGGTGAATTTCCAAAGTTTTCACTCCCTCTGCCCAAAGAAAGTGCACTACTGCATGTTGTTCTTCGATGGTGCAATCTTGCAATGGAATGTCCATGATTCTGACCTCATGGTTGCCACACGACTATAGGCTGAGCACAGCACTGTGCGTGGGAAAACTATCCAACAGGCAATGTACGAGTGCATATGATGCATTCCACAGCTCTGTTTGAGTTATCACGTAATTTAACAATTGCCTTTAATTTTTGATTCGTCCTCATATATCAGAGAATCAAAATAAAGGGTCTTTCAATTAATCTACAATAGGATCACACTTATCTGAAAAAAGTCATCCTCTTTATATTTCATTGTCATGGTGCAGGATCATTGCAGCAGTGGACAAAGAGGGCAAATGTCTGGGATGCCACACTGGGACGGGATACTTTGCTGCCTTTCTGAGCCAGCCTTCCTAAACAAGCTAACAAGGATAGGAAGCAGTGAAAACAGCAATTGCTCTAGGCACCATTTTGTCCTGCATGACCTGGTCATTTATTTATTTACACTTTTTTTCCCACCTAAGGAACAAGTGTTAATATGGATTATAGTAAAAAAACTAACAAACATAAAAATACAACAAAGAACAATTTTTTAAAAAGCCCCCCAAATGACAGTATCAAAAGCATAGTATAGTCCAGTGTTCTTCAACCACCGGTCCATGGACCAGTGCCGGTCCACTGAAATTTCCTGCCGGTCCACAGGGCCAGCACGTTCATCAGGCCCAAAACAGTGTTCTTCAACCGCCGGTCCACGGTGCGATAGATGCAGCGTTATCTTCGAGCCAGCTCCCTCTTCCTAACTGATTCAGTGCACAAAGCCACAGACAGTAGCTCCTACGGGTATCCTGCGCCTGAACCTGAAGCCTTCGCTCTGACGTTGCAACGTCAGAGGGAAGGCTTCCAGATGGGACGTGCACGGGATGTGCAAGGTGAAATTAGTACTATTATGGGGGCGGGGTCTGGGGTGGAGATTGGGTAGAGATGGGCGGGGTCTGGCCCACGACTTAGCCCAGTGTTCTTCAACCGCTGGTCCACGGACCAATACCGGTCCACAGAATAATTATTATATTTCTGCCGGTCCATAAGTGTAAAAAGGTTGAAAAACACTGGAATAGTCTATGTGCACAACACATTTCATAATGGCTAGTGTCTTAGACCAGCAACTTGACAATTTAGAGAGTAACTTGATAGGGGGCTTTGCTTGTAAAGAGAAATGTTTCAAACATTCCGAATATTTAAGAGTACCTAATTTACCCCCTCCTGTACTAACGCGCAGTGCGGGTTTTTTGCGCCAGCAGCAGCGGTAACTGCTCTGACGCTCATATGAATTCTATGAGCATTGGAGCAGTTACCGCCACTGCAGGCGCTAAAACCTGTGCTGCGCATTAGTAAAGGAGGGGTTAGTATTAAATGTGTTGTAAACCTCTCTGGGTGGATCTCTTTGTGAGAAGATGGTTAATAAATCCAAATAAATAAGTAGACCGCTATAAAATTGCATAAAAGTAGGTGCTATATGCTTTTCTACATATTATGAGTCTATTCTTCCGGGCAGTTTAGAGCCTATTTGAGTATGTCAAATCTTTATCTCTATTGGACGCTTCTAATCCGTTACTAACGACTGGAAGAGTCAATTCAGAGCTGTTTTCAAAGACATCTGTAATGAATTTTAAATACAGATTCAGATTGTTGTCAGCCTCCTAGCTGCTTGGCTAGGGTATCATATTTGCATTATTACACTATTATATATCTATACTATGTGCTCCTTTTACAAAGGTGCGCTAAGGCCTTAACGCGCACAATAGCGAGCATTAAATTCCCGAGCGCGCTAGCCACTACTGCCTCTTTTTTAGGAGGTGGTAGATTTTCGACTTGCGGTAATTTTGTGTGTGCGCTAAAAACCCTAGCGCACCTTCATAAAAGGAGCCCTATGTTTACACAAGATTACAGCTAACCATTCTAAGTATGCTATATTTATACCCTCCTAAATATAATAATAATAATAATTTATTTTCTTGTATACTGCCCCATCAACAGTTCTAAGCGATTCACAACAGAAGAACTGAGACATTTCAGTTGAAAAATACAATTTCAAAAACACACTGCTACTATAAATACAACATCAATTAAATGGTACAATTAAAATACATAGCCTAATAAAACACCATCGTAAATATATAATTAAGAATCAGAATTCTTGTTTATCAAATAGGTAAGTTTTCAGTGATTTCCTAAATGTAAGATAAGAATAGGTTTGGGCAATCAACGGACTCATCCAGGAATTCATCTGCCCCGCCTGATATTCCAATGTCCAAAAATCTTGTAGCGATTACAACTAAGTAAACTATATTTACATGGATCTTAAATAGCTCTAGCAATGTGTACTAATATTCGTCCTATTTACTCTCATTCTAGATAATTCTAGTTACACTCATCCTAATTTATTTTAGTTCAGTTTACTATATTCATATTAGTCTATGTGCCAAATCCCTTGAAAACAAATTGCTTCTTAGTTTTGAATCTCTGAACTCAAGCACTCTTGCCATTTAATTTCTTAAAACCCCCAACAGCATGGAATCAGTCCAGAGAGCAGCTACTGAAATGGTCTGGTGTTTTGTCATGAGGTTCAAGATGCAGGCTTTATTGAAAGTACAGTCAGATAATCCACATGACAAGATACCTCGGACTTTTGATTCTGTGGAGCATCAAGGATCAATCTTTTGCTTGCGCTGGTGTTTTGTCATAAAACATTTGAGGGCAGACTTAAGGATCTACAGTACATATGTGTACCCAGGAAGAGAACTAGGATGGGGAAGAATTTATTTAAAATGTCTATACTGGTTCAGACCAATGGTTCATCTAGCCCAGTATCCTGTTTCCAATAGTGGCCAATCTAGGTCACAAGTACCTTGCAGAATCCCAAATAGTAGCAACATTCCATGTTACCAATCCCAGAGCAAGCAGTGACTTTCCCTGTGTCTATCTCAATAGCAGACTACGGACTTTCCTCCAAACCATTTTTAAACCCAGATAATGCTAACTGCTGTTACCATATCCTTTGGTAACAAGTTGCAGAACTTAACTATTCTTTGAGTGAAAAAATATTCCCTCCTATTTCTTTTAAAAGTATTTCCATGTAATTTCATTGAGTGTCCCCTAGTCTTTGTACTTTTTTGAAACGTTGCTCTTGATTGGTAAGGCCCGACTTTAATACAGGAAGAGGCAGTTGTAGTATACAGCGAGTGATTTCCTTCACGAGCCGGCTGCCCTCTCCTGCCTCTCCAGCTGCCCTCTCCTGCCCAGTCATTCGTTTTTGGAAAATACCGCAAATGACCGGGACCACAAACCACCGACTATGAGTTCGCGGGGGAGCACTATACATGCATTTCTGATGTCTAAAACTAGACAGCTATAGAATTACTTCCTGCGATCCATAGTGTCAAATGCATCATTAACCCTTTAATTGGCAGATGGTGAAACGTCTGCTTGATGTTGAACGAGAGCAACTGTGCCAACAGGCGTTTGGCGATGCAGATCTCCCATAAGAGCCATAGAAGACACGTGTTGCTTCTGAGCAACAATGCCAAATAAAGGGTTTAAAAGATCTCATTTCCTTTATAAAGAGCTACCCTGTGTTTTGGTGAATCTAGAGCAGGGAAGTGTTTCTCTCCATAAATTGTTCTCCTCCTTTCTTACATAATCTTAGAAAATAATTTCACCTTCCTTTACCTCGGTTTTACAAACTGTAATAACATAATTACTAACTTGTAATTTATTGTTAAAATTGTCTGTGGTATTGATGGGATGTTGTCACCTTTTGTGTTTCTGAAGCCTATCTCTATTCTTTGAGCAATATGGTCATGGCTTCTACTATATTTCCTGACATAATGTATTTTGGCAACTGTGCTGCTCTTTTAAAAACAAATTGTTTTAAGATAAGAATTTTCTTTTCTTTGAACCTAAACAACTTTCAGAATTTATCGGATCAAAAGAAAGGCTGGTAACCATGCCTAGTGATGTATGACCTACCATCTGGCTGTAGTTCGGGAATCTAATGCCGTGACCTTAAGTTAATTTTTCTTATTTCTGATAGGAAGTTTATTTCTTTTCCTGATCCTCATTTTTGTGGACTAAATAAGAGTTAGTTAACGTTTCCTTTATATGTTATATTGAATGTAATTTCTAGATCTGTAGCAAAAGCAATGCTTGTATGTAAAATTGAAAATCTTATAAATAACCGCTCCCCCCCCCCAAAAATTGTTTAAATGAAGACTCTGAATTAACCAAATATAGCTTGGACAGCCTTAGGAGGCAACATTGTATCTATACTAGTTATGACTAGTCCTGATACAGTGCCCGCATGCAGGGCCGCCATCAGAAATTTCTGGGCCCCTTACTGAGCAATCCTATTGGGCCCCCCACGTACCCCTTCCCCCCCACCCCCGACCTCCCCCCCCTTCTTCCATGGGCCGAATACACACATACTTTTCTGCTAATGCTTCACCTAAGCCAGTCCCTTAAAATCTTCTCACGTCCATTGGATGATTTGGCATAGAGGAGATATTCATAAAAAGAACGTCCGTCAAGATCTTTACTCATAGACTGTGCCATTTGCTTTAAATCATCTTCCATCATTAATCCAAATTGCACAATTCTTTCTCTGTCTTTGTCCTGAATGACATCTGGCCACATTGCTGGATCCTTCCAGTCAACAAATTTATGAGCAGGCGCAGAGAACGCATTTTTAAATAAATGTAGTTTATCCTTGTACTCCTTATGTAATTTTAATCATCTATGGATATGTTTGTATGTTTATTGTTCAAATGGTTTTATTTATTTCCCCAAATTTATTTTTGTTATACGCATTGAAAATATTTGATATTGCGTTTAAATCAAAATCTCAATAAACTTGAAACGAGTGCCCGTGAGATTGTGGGAGGGTTAAATACTCAAAACTTAGAAGAATAACAATTTACTTAAAGTTTTTGCTACGCCAGCTTTCTGGTATCTTTACATACAGTGGCGTATGTAGCATATGTAACACCCGGGGCCCATCATTTTTTGGCACCCCCCCATCTGTAAGAAAAACATGATTTTTAGTAACAAACCACACGTCACACATGAGTACCTAGGAAAAGGCAGCATCTTACATATTGCAGTGAGCAGTACATCAATACACCCATTGTAAAACTAAACAAGCCAGACCAGCACAGATCAATCCTACACCGTCAATCCTAACAAAAAACCATGCCTTTTGAACAAAAGAACACAGAAAACACCTTCACCTAGTATGGAATATGTCATCACAAACTAACCCCTCACCCTTTTACAAAACTGTAGTGTGGATTTTAGCCACGGTGGTAACAGCTCTGATACTCATAGAATTCTGAGCATCAGAGCTGCTACCACCACGGCTGGCGCTAAAAAACGCTCCACAGTTTTGTAAAAGGGGGGATAAAATAGAAATACACAGTTTCAACGCTGTAGCTCAGAGGTGCTCAAACTTTTTGAGCTTGTGAGCTACTTTAAAATGACCAAGTCAAAATGATCAACCAACAATAAAATTAAAAAACACAAAGCACACTATACACTGAGAAAATGTTAATTATCATTCCTATTCTGGAGTTTTTTCAGAGATCAAGGGAGATGACTCTATGCATTGTCACCTCAGTAACAACCTTACAAAAATAGACAAATATACCCCCCATCCTTTTTATTAAACTACAATAGCAGTTTTTAGCGCAGGGAGCTGCGCTGAATGCCCAGCGCTGCTCTTGACGCTCATAGGCTCCCTACGCTAAAAACCACTATTGCGGTTTAGTAAAAGGGGACCATATTGTAAAATATAGACAGCAGATATAAATTCAGAACTGTGCATAGTAAGTGAAGGGAAGTTTTCATCTCTGGGAATTCACCCAGTTAACTATTAAGTTATTTGGGCAAATTCCTTTGAAAACTGTGGTAATACTGCCTCCACTTTGCTAAATTTAAAATAAAATCATTTTTCCTACCTTTGGTGATTTCATGAGTCTCTGGTTGCACTTTCTTCTTCTGACTGTGCATCCAATCTTTCTTCCTTTCTTTCAGCCTGTATGCTTCCTCTCCTCCACACCTCATTCCCTCCCTCAACTTTTTCTTCCTCTCTTCATGCCCTCTTTCTTTTTTTCTGTTTCTCTTCTTTCCTTCTGTCTCCCTGCCTGCCCCCTTTATTTCTTTCTCCCTGCCGTTCCCCAAGCCACTGCTGCTGCCATTGGAGAACAGGACCTACCAATGGATAACAGGCCCCAAAGCCGACGCATGCTCTCCCTGCTTCGGGCCGACCAGCATTCCTCTCCCCGACGTCAATTCTGCCGTCGGAGAGGAAGTTCCGCCCAGCCAGGCAGCGATTGGCTGGCCCGAACTTCCTCTCCGACTGCAGAATTGACTTCGGGGAGAGGAAGACTGATCGGCCCGATAGATCACCAAGGCAAAGTGAGTCCTGGGTGATCGACTCACTTTGCCTTGGCGAGCTACTGGCGCCCCTGCCTTAGAACACTGCCTAGGACCCTGGGGGAGCCCGGGCCCCCTGTCAGCTCCGGGCCCCTGAATGCAGGACTGGTACTACTGCCCTGATGGCGGCCCTGCCCGCATGGCACTTCAATCCAGACACACCTGATTGGTCCAGCAAAAGTCTGGTATTGGCTCAGCCAATCAGACATGTTCCTGTTTTTTGATATTCCATCTTACAGATAGTTATGAAAAGGTTTGGTGACATTTCTCAGCTACTCTAATACAAAGGACTTTGTTTAACATCAGAAGAAAAAATAAGTTCTAACATCTCTGTAGTAGAGATGGCCTCATGAAAGTGATTCTGAAGGGCATCTGAGTGTTTAAGCAGGGAAGGTTTACTGCTACACCAGCTTCTATTAGACAAAGAGAAAGACTAGAGTTCAGGGATTCAAAACTAAGAAGCAAATTGTTTTCAAGGGATTTGAGCACATAGACCAATATGAATATAGTAAACTGAACTAAAATAAATTAGGATGAGAATAACTAGAATTATATAGGATGAGAGTAAATAGGACAAATATAGTACATATTGCTAGAGCTATTTAGGATGCATGTAAATATAGATTACTTAGTTGTAACGGTTAACCTATTTAGAAGGGTGTAAATATAGCATAATTAGTTAGAATGGTTAAGATATATAATATAGTATAGATATATAATAGTGTATATATAGTATATAATATAGTAGAGATATATAACAGTGTAATAATGCAAATACAAACATGATACCCTAGCCAAGCAGCTAGGAGGCCGACAACAATCACAGTGGAATCCATCTGAATCTGTATTTAAAATCCATTACAGATGTCTTTGAAAACTGCTCTGAATTGATTCTCCAGTCATTAGTAGCGGTATAGAAGTTTCCAATAAAGATGGACGCACATATCCAGCTCACACTTTCAACTATTTAGCTACTGCTGACCAGGTTTGCTGTTCCCATAACCAGCTGGAGCCAAGGAGGAAGATACATCTGGCCTGGAGTTGTGCAGCAGTGCCAGAGAGCTTAGCTTGCAACAAAGGCAAGACAGGTTTCTTTGTTTTAGGACAGTATATGTTAGGCTACCAATGTTTCACTTTTTCTTGTATTATGTAAGAACTAATTTACTCAGGAATTATCTTAGCAATGCTGCGTAACAGAATATATATCTATATTTTTGTAACCATTTGCTATCAAAAGGATTTATTTTGTATGCTTGTATGCCATAACAAGTTTCATGTTTATTTAGTATTTTGATTACCTCGCATAGTCCAAATCCAATGCGAATTACACAAGTTCCAAAATTATAAAAAAAAAACATTATAAAACTAGCAGACATAATATTCATTACCAATACAATATTATATGTAAGGGGGGAAAGGGGTAAAAACAATAAACGTAAATACAATTTTTAAAAAAAATTAAGAGTAAAAATAAAACCAGGGAAGGGTTAAGACGCAAAAGGTAAGGGAACAAATACCCGCTTTATTCTATTAAATCGTCTACCTGAATCAATTGTAGAGTATGACCAATCTATTGGAAAGCGTCTTTGAATAGCCAGCTCTTTAGAAGACTTTTGAACTTACTAAGAGATTTTTCTTCTCTTATATTAAGTGGAAGTGAATTCCAAATTTGTGGAGCTGTGACAGAAAAAATCATATCTCTTAGAGTATAAAACTTTTACGGAATGTACTACTAACAGGGCTTTATCTACAGATCTTAAGGATTTTATGGGGGAGTATGGAATTAGATATCTTTCTAAAAATATGGGAGCTTTATTTATGAGTGTTTTATGTGTGAGTAGAGCTATTTTATAAGTGATTCTATAATTTACTGGAAGCCAATGTTCTTCCTTTAGAAGCGGTGTAACATGATCAAATTTTTTCTTTTTCTTAATTAATTTTATAGCAGTGTTTTGAATAATTTGTATTCTGCGTATCTCTTTTAACGCAACTCCTTTATAGAGTGCATTGCAATAATCAATTTTTGATATTACTAGAGAATGTATTAATGTATTTAAAGCTGATTCATCCAGAAAGGTCGATAAAGATCTGATCATTCTAAGCCTATAGAAACATGTTCTTACTAGTGAGCTAACTTGCTCGTGATAACTGAGCTTTTGATATAATATGATTCCAAGAATCTTCACCTTGGTAACTGTTTTGAGGTTGGTTGTGTTCATAATTAATTTGGTTCCTAATTCCTGTCCCTTCCTACAAGGAAAGAGCATGGTTTCCGTTTTGGAAGTATTCAAGGATAATTTATTATCATGAAGCCACCTAGCTATTTATCCTCTATAATAAAACCCTTACCCGCGCATGCGCTGTTGAAACGGCGTGATCCCTACCGCCGTGATTTCTGCTTCCGTGCCATGTTCCATGTGTGGCGACTTGCGGTGCGTGCGGCAGTGAAAGCAATGGCAAGAGGGTGTCCTTCAAGGTGCTATGTCCTTCAAGGTGCTGCTACTGCTGCACAGGGAAGTGGAGGGGGAGAGGGAAAGGGGGCTGCTTTGGGGGGAGGGGTGTGCTGGGGGGCAGGCAGCAATCTTGGTTTGTTCGGGGGGGCCAGAGAGAGATAGGCAGGGGGCCAGGGAGAGAGACAAAAAGAAAGAAAGAAAGACAGACAGACAAGGGGCCAGGGAGAGACACAGAAAGAATGACAAAAAGACGGGGCAAGAGAGACAGACAGACAGCGGCCAAGGAGAAAGAAAGAGACAGAAAGCGGCCAAGGAGAGAGAGAGAGACAGAAAGAAAGAAGGACAGACAGACAGCAGCTAAGGAGACAGAGAGACAGAAAGAAAGACAGACAGACACATCTATTTATGTAATGGGCTTAAAGACTAGTCTCTAATAAATTATAATATATATATCCAACTGGGCATCTTCTTTCCTTAGTACAACCACAATATCAGAGCTGCAGGGCAAGAAACAGGAGCAAATCATTCCCTGGGCCTAGTCATTGTGGTAATTATTCAAATTGGGATAATTACATCACCTTAGTGCTCATACTGAAAAGATTGTAGGGTGGAAAACATAACCTCAGACTTAATTAAAAAAAGAAGAAAATAGAAGGTTCCAGGGTGGTCAGGAAACTACAGACCAGAGAGCTTGACATTAGTGCTGGGCAAAATGATAGAAACTATAGTAACAAAATTTATTGAACATATAGATAGTCATGGTTTAATGGGACTGTTAACATTAATCTAGCCAAGGAAAGTTTTATCTCAATAATCTTCTGCATTTTAAAGTAGACTTGGGGAAGTCCACTGCTTACACCTTGAATAAACAGCATGGAATTTGTTGGAAAACAGGATATTGGGCTTCATAACGTTTGATATGATATGAGAATTCATATGTTTTATACAACATGATCATAATCTTTAGGTCTTCTGCTAAGTTTTGATGCATAATTGGTGCAGTGATTTTGTACAGTGAATGGTGCAGTGCTCTAGTTGAGCTGCATCGGCCCTGAATAATTACAGGTTGTGATAACTCTTTATTGAACTGAGATACTGATGTGAGGAAATGAGGCATCGGGAAGGCAAATGGCATCTCCTATCAGTTCAAAACAAATACTTTTCAGATGAGATTTTTTTTAATCAGTTTATTTATAGCACTGATGGTGTTTACAGGGCTATTTTCAGGTGAGTTGAGGTTTCATAAATACTGATACAATTGATGAGTAACACAGGTATTGTAGATAAGAGACTATCCTACATGAGAGGAAAGAAAGAACTATGTAATAAAAACAAAGGTGAGAAAAGCTACAAAAATGAAGCTATGTTAGATTACAGAGTAGATGGTTGTTATGGAGACTAGCCAGATGATGATGGAGAGAGTGGGAGGTGACATGGCTTAATGTGGCGGGAGGTGTTATTTATTTATTGCACGATATACCGCTAAGGGCCTGTCCATAGGCATCTAAGTGGTTTACAGTATTAAAATAGTCTGCACATGGATATCAAACATTTACATCAGGGGCGTAGACCCTACCTCACTCCTCACCTTCCACAATGCCGGCATCCTTCTATATCTATGCCACTACCACCCCCTTCTCACATATCCCCCCTCCCCTTCAGTCCTTCAAACCATCCTCATGTCACTGGCTGAGACAACAACTGAAAAAGGCTGCCTCTACCTGGTCCTACCAGGGCCTTTCTGGTGCTGAGTCACTGACAGGAAATTACATCATAGGTAGGCGGTACACAGTACCAGAAAGGCCCTGGTGGGACCAAGTAGAGGCAGAGGCAGTCTTTTTCAGATGTTTCTATACTTCAAGGGAAGGGGGCGTGTGAAAGGAGGGAGAGTTAGAGAGATGTCAGTTCTAGGAGGGTGGATGCTGTACAAACACCAGTCCCACATGGGAAGAGGAGGCAAGGAGGGATCTTGGATCTGCTGGGGGGCAGGCAGCAGTGTCGGCAAGAAAGGTGCAATGATGCTGGAACTGAGAGGGAAGAGAGGAATCAGAGGCAAGTGAGAGACCTGGGGCAAAAGGGAAGGGGGAGAAATGCCAGACCTGTGGCAGAGTGAAAAGGGGGAGAAGGGAAAAAAAAATACCTATGGCAAAGAGGAGGAGAAAGATGGGGAGAGAGGAAGGATGAACCAGGGTGGGGGTGCAGGTGGATAGGAATTGAGGAAAGAGAAGCTTGAAGTAGGTAGGGACAAGGACCATAGAGGGACGATGCTGGACAAAAGAGGAGAGATAACAATAGAGGGTGGATGCTAGATTGAGTAATATAGTGACAAAATGGAAAGATGCTGAATATAGAGAGAAAATAGGGACATTCAGTGAAATTGGGGGGCAAGGATAGAAATAGGGGCACAGAAGGGAGATGCTGGACAGGAGGGATAGGGACACAGGAAAGATAGATAGTGGACAACAGAGAAAAGGCATGTTAAAAAGACACTCAAAACAGACTTAAGAATAAACAGAGAAGAAACATATTTAAAGACCTGTGGCTTAATAAATAACTTGCAAGGAGCCGCCATCTTATAAGCTGTTTATTAAGCCACAGGTCTTTAAATATATCTGTCTCCTGAAGTAGCCCTTTCAGGCAAAGCAAGGCATCCTTGTCGGAACTCCTGCTAGCTTGGCAGCTATATTACAATGATTGAAAAATGGCTTTAAGAGCTGGACTATTTTTCACTGTTTAATTCCTATGGCGTTGAAGTATCACTGTGTTTTGGAAGAATCTCTCTATACATATAAGTGCAGGATATCAGTTTTGAAACTGGGAATTTTTTGAATTATTAAACTATTTTGTGTATAACCACTTTCATTTAAGTTAACACCGAGGCATTTTTCTTCATTATATGTGTGGTGAGATATCGGTCATTCTGCAGCCTTGTGGAGATCATTTTCTAATTTTGATTACTGTAGCTTCATTCGTTCAAGTATTAACATTAGTGTATAGCCATTAATGGAGACAATTGAGATTTTCACAGCCATTCTAAAAAATCTAATATAATAAAATGATAGACCGCGCATGCGCACTAAAAAAATCGTGTTCCCTGATCCCGTCGCGAAAACACGAGTGCGCATGCACGGGTTTTACGTCACCTGCTCTCCATCTCGCGCCACCAACAATCTCTGTTCCTCACTGCCAAAACCACCACCTCCTCCTTCTCGCCGGCTCACCCGCTTTTAAAAATAAAGAGAAAAGCACTACACTACGCTAACGCTGGCTTTGCTGTCTTCTGTCCACTGCGGCCCGCCCTCTCTGACTACATCCTGTTTCCGCTAGGGTTGGCCGCAGTGGATAGAAGACGCCGAAGCCAGCGGCTGTAGCCTCCGTTCCTCCGGGGGGGGGGGGGGGTCTGGCAGGAGAAGTTTCGCGGCCACTCAGCGCCCCCACCGAGGAGCCCTGCAACTTTCCGCTGCCCGGGACCCGACTCATTTGCCGCCCCCCCCTCTTCCCTTACCGCGGGCCCAACTGGCGATTTAAGCAGCGTGTCAGCAGTCTTCACACGCTGCTTCGGGCCCTTCTACTGCCCTGATTTGCTCCGGACGTGCCAGAGTAAATCAGGGCAGTAGAAGGACCCGAAGCAGCGTGTGAAGAGTGCTGACACGCTGCTTAAATCGCCAGTCGGGCCCGCGGGAAGGGAAGGGGGAGCGGCAAAGGACTCGGACCCGCGTTTGTAGTCGCGACTGTGGGAAGGGAAAGGGGGTAGAGGAAACGCTACAAGAAGAAAGACACAGGGGAAGGTGCACAGGGAACTGGTGTGGGGGGAGGGAAATGGAGGGGGAAGAAATGCTGCTTTGGACAGACAGACAGAGGGAGGAAGAGAGACAGAAAGAAAAGAAGAAAGACAGGGGCAGGGAGATATACAGAAAGACAAACAGACAAAGGGGCCAGGAACAGAGACAGACAGAAAGAAAGACAGCGGGAGTCGCGTCAGGAGGGGTGCGGGATGCCGCAGAGGGAACTTTTCCAATGGGTGCAACTGGGCGGCTGTCGGGAGCCTCTGATCAGAGGCAGAGCAAGGTAAGTGTATCATAGGGATAAGAAGGAGGAGGGGGGGAGAAAAAGGAAGGGACGCCTACTGCTGGACAGGGGGGAGAAGGAAATAGGTGCTGATGGACGGGGGGGAGTGAAGAAAAAGGAACGGAGGCCTAATGTTGGACAGGGGGAGAAGGAAGGTGCTGCTGGACAGGAGGGAGGTAAAACAAAGGGAGAAGGGCTGCTGCTGCATAAGGAGAGCTGTGAAGGGGTGGTGGTGGACACAGGGGAGGTAAAAGGAAGGGAGAATGGACAGGGGGAGCAGGCAAGGGGTGGTGATGGACAGCCAAGGAAAAAGAAAGACAGAAAGAAAGAAAGCGGCTAAGGAGAGAGAGATAGAGAAAGAAATAGAGAGACACACACACATATATTCTAGCACCCGTTAATGTACAGAAAGCGGCCAAGGGGAGAGAGAGAGAAAGAAAGAATGAAAGACAGACATACATATATTCTAGCACCCGTTAATGTAACGGACTTAAAGACTAGTATATATATATATAGATAGATAGATAGCTTAGCATGTGTGAAAGTACTGAGTAAGGGCATGCTAAGGCCTATTTTTACCACAGCTTAGTAAAAGGACTTCAAAGTGTGTTAGTAGTACTAACACATGGTATTCAGATAGCACACGTCACTTATTAGCTATTAATGTGTTATAATTTACTAGGTAAATGCATTTGTGAGTATGGATTAGGTTCATTTGGGTGCATAAAAATTTTAATCAGTAAATTGCTTGTATAAATATATACCTACAAATTAATGCATGTACAGTGAATTTGTGTGCACAAAAAATTCTTGTGTGCATACAATGAGCCCAGAAAACACATGAGAGAGCATTAAAAAAGACGCACAAACATCACAGACTTTGTTAAAACAAAGACTTCACAATTATTTCCAGCCATGTATACACCCAGTGGCATAGCGAGGGTGAGAGGTGCCCCCCTCCCCTGCCCCACCTCCACCGTGCCCCTTCCCCGTACCTTTTTAACTTCCCCGGTGCGAGCAGCATCACCAACTTGCCCACAACAGCATCTGCTGTCCCTTTGACGTCACATCCTAGGCATGGCACCCAGAAGTGACGTCTGAGAGAACACCGACGCGGGCAGCAAGTTGGTGATGCTGATTGCGTGGAGAAAGTTAAAAAGATACAGGGAAGGGAAGAGGTGTGTGCGCACGGCAGAGGGACGGAGAGCAGGAGGTGTGCCGGCGCCTGGGGTGGGCCACCTCCTACTATACCACTGCATACATCTATTATTGTGGTAAATGTATCCTAATTATCCCAGCAGTGGGTTCACGGTATTAAATAGAGCCATAGTATTTACTTGAGCCGTCATTAAAGATTTGGGGCTAGATTCACAAAGCAAACCGATCGTGTACTGATCGGTTTGCGACCCCTTTCCGAGCAAATTTCCGTCCGGCCCGATTCACTTACCTATCTGCCGACCATCCTCTGATCTGCGCATGCAAATGAGGGCAACGGCATGCAAAGTAGGCAGGGACGTGATTCACAGACCAAAACCCTGCAACACCGACTGGGCTGGCTGATTACAAATAAGCGATTGTTGAGGACCAGTTGCTCATGCCCTTTCTGACTGCCCTGCTCGCTGCCCTGTCAGCCCAGAACTCTCCTGCAGCCCCGAACTCTTCCATTGCCCCGGATCACCTGCCTGCCCCGATCGTCTGCATCCCTGGAGCTGCCTGCCCCAATCACCTGCCTGCCCCGACTTTCCCACTCTTCCCTGCAGTGCAGGCCCGTGGTTTTAACCCGCGGGACCTAAGTGGGTTAAAACCATGTTTTGTTTTTTTTTAATCTCTGCCAGGCCTGGAGGTCCAGCACATGTGCAGACCATCTACAGATGGTCTGTGTATGCACTGGGATCGCTATTGAGCGATCCAGGCAGGAAGATGGAGGGCGTTCCTCCGATCGCCCTCATCTGCATATTGGGGCTTTGAAAATTCATCGGACGGTTCGTGAATCTAGCCCTTGGAGTTTGGATTTTACCTCGCACCTTTCTCAGAAGCTCAAGGTGAGTTATTTTCAGGTATAGTAGGTCATATTTTTCTGTCCCCGGCGGACTTCCAATGTAATTTTGTACCTGAGGCACTGGAGAGTTAAATATCTTGCCCAACATCAAAGGGAACAGCAGTGAGAGTTGAATTAGACTTCCCTAGCTTACAGTCCACTGCTCTAGCCACTGGGTTACTCTTCCTATTATGCTAAACCTGTAGTTTAGGTAAAAATACTGTACTAGTGAACTAGAGTAAATGTTTACTTTCCTAGGTTGTATCAGCTTGGATATGTTATAAATCAACAATGACTCAGCACGTCCCTATTTGTTCTTCCTCTTATACTCAAGGAAACTGTTTCAGTGGAATACCGTATTTTCGCGGATATAACGCGCACCCGTGTAAAACGCGCACACGGGTATAGCGCGCGGGGAACACAAATCTATGTAAAAAAATTTTAATATAGCGCGCACACGCGTATACCGCGCATGCTAAAACCTCTCCCGCCTACTCCGAACCGACATCCTCCCCCCCCCCCGCTAGCTTACCCGCGTTTTACAACTTTTTTTTTTCAATCCGATCCGGCATCCCCCTACGAACCGGCATCCTCCCCCCCGCTCACATCACACACCCCTCCCCCGCGATCCTACATCCCCCCCCCCCAGCACCGCAAAACATGTCTTACCCGATTGGGCACCGGCACCAGCACCAATGCACAGGATGTGCCAGTGCCCGAAGATCCTCCCTCGTTGGTTTGGGTTGGTTTGGGCTGGGCTGAGCTGGGCGGTGCGGTGCAGGAGAGATCCTCCTTCTTCCTGCGCCGGGCTGGACTAGGCTTTGAGCATTTGCGCATGCTCAAAGCCTTCTGGTCTCGCTCTCTCGAAATCCCCTCAACAAAACTCTTACAAGATAAAAATCATCTTAAGTATTATGGGTGCAGATAACACAAGTTGTTTATACCCCCTGTTTCTTTTCTGATGTTTACATAGTGGAAGGGAGTATACAGAGGAGGATTATTCCTGCCTGCTGAAGTGTGATATTGCTATCCCATTTTAATATGGCTGTTGAGGCAGTCAGAATTGTCTAAGGGCAGCCTGAAATTAGGAACAACTTCATTGAGTTTAGGTCAATTCTTAGGACCTTATATAAATAATAATAATAACTTTATTCTTCTATGCCACCACAGTCGAATGACTTCTAGGCGGTTCACATTGAAGAAGGCTGGACAATCAGTGAATTACAGAATGCAACTTACTACATAGGAAATAGATAAAAGGAAAATATGAATCTTAAGTATGTAGTATAGATCTCTTGTATGCAACCCAAGGAATAAAGCTGGACAATCTGCAAATTTTAGAATACAGCTGGACAATAAGGCAAATTGCAGAATGAAGCGGTTTACAGAATAAAGCAAAATACTGGATAAAGCGAATTACAGAATAAAACTGGACAGTCAGCGAATTACAGAATGCAAGCAGTGAGGGTACAACTTATTAACAAGAAATAGTTAAAAGGAAAATATGAATCTTAAGTATGTAATTTAGGTCTCATATATGCAACCCAAGGAATAAAGCTGGACAATCTGCAAATTTTAGAATACAGCTGGACAATAAGGCAAATTGCAGAATGAAGCGGTTTACAGAATAAAGCAAAATACTGGATAAAGCGAATTACAGAATAAAACTGGACAGTCAGCGAATTACAGAATGCAAGCAGTGAGGGTACAACTTATTAACAAGAAATAGTTAAAAGGAAAATATGAATCTTAAGTATGTAATTTAGGTCTCATATATGCAACCCAAGGAATAATGCTGGACAATCTGCAAAATGCAGAAAGTGAGGGAACAACATATTACACAGAAATTGTCAGAGGGAAAATATAACTTTGTAAGTAAGTAGTGAGGCTTCTGTTTAGGAGATGAATTTGTCAAATGGTTTCAAAAAGCACAAGGATAAACTTTTATATGTATTTGATGTGTTTTGTATGCTGGGAGGCAAAGTCCATAAAATTTAAGGCCCAAACTGAGATCACAAAAACTGGGAGAAATTGGTTGTCATCTCATTTTTGGTTTTCTAAGATCTTGATATGATCGGAGTTTTGCATTCCAGCAAACCTTGTTAACTTTCTACTTTTTATTGTCATTCACCTTTACCAAGCTGTTCTAGAAAATAATCTCAGCGTGCCCTTAAGCCATTTCCTGCAGTAGTGTAGCATGCTGATTTGCTGCATATTTGTAACTTCTTGAATGTACCATACTTTGTTTAGGGTCCCCAAAAGTATAGTTATCAATTACACAAACTAGCCTATTTTCACTGACTTCTTTATGATATAGGCATAATATAAAATTCTAAAAGTACTGATGTACCTTTTTGCATTGTGTTTTATTTTATAGGAAGATGCCAGTGTTGATTCCGTGGAAGAGGTTGAAAGAGAAACTGGGAACACACCCAGCAGTGCTGAAGCAGCCATCAGTGGGAATACAGTGACTAGTGCGCTTTCTGTGAATGAGTATTTTGCCAAACGGATGGCAGAGCTTAAGAAATCCCAGGCCAAAACCAAGGTCAAGTTCACAGAAACCTGTTTAGCAGCTGCTACTTTGGAAGAGGCTGAAGATGACCTGGAATCTAGGCCTAAAAAGAAAAAAAAACACAGCAAGGGGAAGGATTATTCTGAAGTAGCTCAAGTCAAGCACTCTGTAAAGTGTGGGTCAGAGGGTGAAGACCAGCTGGATTCCCAAACTAAGAAAAAGAAAAAGAAATGCAAGGACACAGAAAGAGAGAGTTTTGTGGAGAAGTCAATGACCCACTTGGAAGCCTGTGAGGAGCACACTTTTCATGAAAAGGATTCTGGGATAAACCAAAAGAAGAAGAAGAAAAAGAAACAGAAGACCATTGAATTTGATGAGGACCATGGAGATAGTTATCTTCAGTCAGTAGAAGAAAGCAAGAGAAAGAAAAAGAAGAAACACCATGTGAAGTAAATTAAAACTGCTAATTTGAGGCTTGCAATATGAATCAAACACTGGCATACAGATTGTGGCACTTTATCAAAAGATAGCAGTCCAAAATCAGTACTCAGGTTTGACTTTCATATGAGCAGTGTGTTTACATGGGCTGCTTCTACTCTTCAGTCTGAAAAAAGACTGCTTAAGTTTTGCACCAGTAGGCACCTGAATCTAACTGGGCAAAGTTAAATTTGTAGAACCAACAACCCTTTCTAGAATGATTACTGGTAGCTGAATACTAGCTAGTAAAATGGATTCATGCCACCAGAGTATTTTTATCTTTCTCAGTGTACACAAATTATTTGTAAGATCTATGTATGATAAATTGGTTGGCATACCTGTTTTGCAATCTTTAGATCATTAAATATATGTCTAGGAAGCACTGCATAAAAGTTTTTATTTGACTTTGAAACTGGAACACCGGGATGGAGCTGTCTTCTCAAAATTAGTAACACACTGAAGCTGCTTTTTGTCTCTTCATAAAGACAGTTAACGGCCTAATGCCTCCACCTCTCTGTCCCTCTCTAGATAGATAGATAGATAAAATATCTCACCTCTCACCACTACCCCTGTCAGTGGTGTAATCTGTATTTCTCCCTGTACATCCCTCCCTTGCCTGCTCCCCTGTATCTTAAAAATTTCTTAGATAGCAGTGACAGAACTGCTTTCTAAATTCTGCCAGTTGCGGAGGCTCCCTCTGACCTGTTCTATCCTCCCTGGCACAATCTCCTGCAACCAAGGAAACAGGACGGGTCAGAGGTGAGCCCCCACAGCAGGCAATATATAGGCACTGCCACTGTTGTCAAAGGTATAGAGAGGGAGAGAGAATTGAGGGAAGAGATGATAGATGTTGGATGGGGGATGCAGAGGGAAGGGAAGGGAAGAAGAATAGAGGGAGAGATGTTGGACCAGGGGTGGGGGTGAAGAAAAGATATTGGACCTGAGGAGACAGAAGGGAGGGATAGATACACACGTGGGGGGGGAGTAGGAGAATGAGATGCTGGCAAGCTGAACATTGGGAGAAGATGGAGATGCTGTGAGGCATAGGAGTGGGTAGATCAAGAGAAATGCTGGTTACGGGGTAAAGAGAGAAAGACAGACACTAGATTTATTGAAAGACTGGAGATTCAGGCTGGTTAATAAAGACAGTATTGCTAGATTTTCTGCTTCTGATATTGGTCTTTTAATTGTGTAAATAATCTTGATTAAAAGTTTTAATCAGAATTCAGCCCTAATAGATATATGTATCTGAGGTGATGTAAAGGAAATCCCATTAACTGGAATAATCCAGCCCCAAACACAGGGCAAGCCTCGTTATAGGGGAGAATAAGTACTGGGTAAGGTGTGAGATGGGGGAAGCCTTAATTTTAGGATATGGGGGAAATGCTAGATTGTTATGTGGGATTAGGACTTTTTTTTTCTTGTGAGGTCATGCAATAAAGTTAATCCTCCATTAGTCTGCTTGTGGTTTTGATCCTGTTGTCTTAATACAAGCCTTTCTTTTATTAAATTGTCTATTCTCAGTGTAGATTAATGCACTTGAGACATCATGCCTAGCAATCAGGGTTTTGGCATGAGTACATTCTTCAATGTCCAGCTCCTTGAAAAGGGCAGCCTCTCCTCATTAGAATACATGTTAGCCTTAGTTAACGATGAACTCCACTCTCATCCACTGGGTATCCTGCTCCTATACCGCCCACCTACACCTTGGAATAACTCCTCCAAACTCGTCTTTGAAACCATAACAAACGCCTTCTTCAAATTTCAAAGATTACTGATCATCGGAGACATCAATCTCCACCTTGACGATGTCACCAGCAAGGATGAATTGAATTTAATAGCTTCTTCTCCTCTTTAGGCTTCCCTCCCCCCACACTCTCCCCAACCCATGAAAAAGGCCACACATTAGACCTCATCAATTTTCTAGATCTCACTACCCACAAAACCTCAACCGACGACATTCGCTGGGAAATAATCCCCTGGTCCGCCACTTCCTAGGGGCTTTCTGTCTCCCAGTCTTCATGTCACATCTTGGGCCCCCATCCTGCACCTCAAATTCTATTACCTTTCGTAAAAAAATCTCGAGCAATCTGTTCTGGACCAATTTTCTTGACAAATTTTCCCCCATCCCTAAACCTGCAGAACCAGAAACTAACTGGCAAAACTGGGTCGCCCTCTCCGAGTCCACCTTCCATTCCCTCGCCCCTCTCTTCACTAAAACCATCTCCTATTCCCATAAGGCCCCTTGGTACCTCCCATACCACAGAGAACTGAAACAGAAATGCCGAGCTCTGGAACGAAAATGGAAAAAATCTAAATCCCCTACAGACAGACACTCCTGGAGGGTCAATATTAAATTCTACAATTCTGTTCTAAAAAAAGCAAGGAAAAACTTCTACGGTGACAAAATCTCCAAATCCAACAACCAGAGTAGCACATTATTTAACATCTGGCGTTCCTTAACCTCCAAAAATGACTCCATCCTCCCCCTCAGCCGATTCTCTAGCAAAGTTCTTCAGCGATAAGGTCTCCACCTTGAGGTGCTCCTTCCCACCTGCAATCTCCTACAAATCTTTGATTCCAATCGACCACAACCCTATCCCAATAGACTCCTACCCCATCCCAGCCGACAGATCCTGGTCTTCCTTCAAACTAGTTTCTGAATCCCTGGTCCATAATCTCTGCCTCAAATTGAAATCCTGCAACTGTACCTTGGATCCATTCCCCGCCTACCTTTACGAGAACACTCCCCCTCAGGCCATCTCATCTCTTATCATTCTCATAAACTCCACCCTCCATTCGGGTCTATTCTCCCCAGAAATGGGCCGTATCTCCTTAACCCCACTACTGAAAAAACCTGATCTAGACCCCTCCGCACCATCCAGCTACTGTCCAATAGCAAATATTCCTCTCCTTACCAAGATGCTAGAATCCATCATATCCACTCAACTATCTTCCTACCTTGAAAAATTCACCATTCTTCTACCCTACCAATACGGCTTCCGTCCCAACTTCAGCAACTTATGACCTCCTTAATCTCAAAAGTTCAACATCTCCATTCTCGCAACAAGTTCGCCGTCCTTTTTCAATTCGACCTCTCTGCAGCTTTTGATGTCGTCCATCATAATATCCTAATTTACCAACTCACCGAGATAGGCATTAACTCCACAGTCCTTGACTGGTTCTCAAAGTTCTTACGCTCCCGCTCCTACACAGTCAACATGAAGGGCACTTTTTCCTCCCCCTGGAACCCGATATGTGGAGTCCCACAAGGCTCATCTCTCTCTCCTATCCTTTTCAACATTTACATGTCCTCCCTTAAATTCCTCCATCTCTCCCCACTTGAAACACTTTACACTTACGCAGATGACATCTTTGTCCTCCTCGAGACCGACCGGAACCTCACCAACCTCTCTGCGAACATATCCTCATGTATATCGAACCTTCAATCCTGGGCCCACACTGTGCAGATGAAACTGAACGAATCCAAAACAAAACTTCTCTGGCTCGGCCCAAAATTGGACCAACTGCCCACCTCCATCCCACTGTCCTCTGGCCCCACCCTGCATCTTGAATACTCAAGTAAAATTCTGGGAGTCATCATTGACTCTACACTTTCCTTCAACGATCACCTCAACTCCCTAATAAAAAAATGTTTCTTCAGCCTTCACATGCTAAGGAAAGTGAGAACCTGTTTCCATCAAAAACACTTTGCCGTCCTTGTCCAATCCACCATCCTTTCCAGACTGGACTATTGCAACTCTATCTACCTAAGCCTAACAAAGAAAAACCTTCAAAGACTCCAGCGGATTCAAAATGCCGCTGCTAAGCTTATCTTCGCAAAAAGCAAATTTGACCATATCTCACCACTTTTGTCCAAGCTCCACTAGCTTCCGATAATCTCCAGAGTCCACTTCAAATGTGCCTGCCTTACTTTCAAGATCCTACACGGCATCCTCCCCCCTTTTAGTCCTCTTTCTTGGAATTCCTCTAACCCCAATTCCACCAGATCTACCCAAAAACTGAAACTTTCCTTTCCCTCTCTAAAAGGTGTTTTCCTTGTAGGAAAACTAGGTTCCTCCCTCCCTTTCAGAATCACTGAGCTCTGGAACAACCTTACCTCCCCTCTTAGGAATCTGAGCTCCCTCCAACTCTTCGGCAAACATCTGAAAACCTGGTTATTTTCAAAAATGTAACTCTTCCTCTCTCTGGTTACTCTGTCCTAAATTTTCTCTTCTCCCTTCACTGGAGTTCCTTTCTACCCTAACCCTTGTTAACTGTGTCGAGCTTTGCGAATGTAGAGATGATGCGATATACAAACCTAAGGTTTAGTTTAGTTTAGTTTACACCAAACCTTTAATTCTGATTCCAACTCTTACTAATGTTAGGTTTTAAATGTTTTTCTCTGTATCTAAAATACTAGTAAATATAACATATTTACTTTAGATTCAGAACAAAAATATAAGTATAAGATGATAAATTCGCCATATAATGTTGTAAGTTTTTATTTTTAAGTTGAAGTTTGACTTGGTACATTTTTTCCGACTACCCAAAATTGTTTCCAACTCCTTGACTCTGCCTCAAACTCCACAGCCCTGATAGCAATTCCTCACCAGAGCCAAAGACTGGGAGTGGAGTGGAATCTTGCCTTCAGTTACATCTTTGGCCCATTGTATGGGGTTAAGATTAGATGTCTGAAGTTTGGTAAGTAAATTAATGTGATATTGTCTTCTAATTTTTAAGGGTTTTTTAAATCTGCTGGTGAATTTTTATTCTATTTTACTGATTTATATGATGCTCAAACAAATGACATCTGACCTGGGAAGCACAGGTATGAGCTTTAATTAGGAGAGTGTTTGCAACACAGAATATCAAGAAAAATTTGTCACTGCTTTGATAGAGAACATTTTTATCTATTGTTTCAATCACTTGTATTGTCTCAAATAGATTACTGTAATGTTCTTTATGTAGGTTGTACAATAAACATAAAAGATTACAGATCTGAATGTTGCTGCTAGGCTTATATTCTCAGCAACAAGATATGAAAAGGTGACACCTTTATATCACATATTACATTGGCTTCCTTTCGAAGCAAGAGGTATTTTTAAATTATATACATTGATTTTCTTGATCTTACATGGAGATATCCTGGACTATATGATGAATTTAATAGAACTACCATCTGCTAAGAACTATAACTTGATAAGCAATCATCTGAGATTATGATTTCCAAAACCTAGAGATATTAAATATAAAACAATACACTATATCTTTTCCATATTTGGCAGCAAAATGGTGGGACTCTTTTCCAATACAATTAAGTGCTATCCCCTCTGATGAGAGTTTCTGTAAAGGCCTGAAGACCTATTTGTTTGCATACTAATAGATGATTTTATAAAGGTTTGAAAACGTATTTGCAAAACAACACTCCCACTCAACAGATGAGCAAATTTCTTTGTTTTTAAGTTTTGATTTTAATATAAGATTGCAATTCCTGGAGATGTCCAGCCTCTTATTAATTTGGAAATTGCATCGAGCTCCTATTGGGGTATATTAGTGATTCATGGATATTTATGTAATGTAACAGTGTTTCACAGATGCAATACCAGAATCCTTTGGCAGCTAAGGTTTAATACTAAAAAAATGGCAGCCCTTGGTGTTTGGTTCATAAGGTTGTGGTACAGTGTAGGGCATGAAATTCTGTACATTGAAGAAATGTAAAGCTCAGGGGTGATCATACAATACTTGATAATCTTAAGGTAGCCAAACCGAAAAGGACTGAGAAAAGCTTGGTCCATTAGGAGAGGAATGACCAGCACAACAAAAAGAGGTAAGGAGTGGAGTACTGTGTAAATTTCCAGACATCACACCTTCAAAAAAGGTACAAACTGGATGGAGTCAGTCCACAGGTTAGCTACTAAACTGGTTGATTGTTTTTGTCATATATCGGGACAGAAA